>NW_024096741.1:0-1200000 GCF_016545835.1 Crotalus tigris
TGCTAGATTAGTACCAGCATGAAGAGAGATCCACTTCATGCTAATTCATCATTCATTTCAACCATTATTTGTTAAACATGCTTTAGTGGCCTAATCAAGACATAACTTTAAGCAATGTTATTGAGTTTAATAAACATGACTACATTTGAAGCCAGGCAGGTAACGTAGAGTGCAAGTGAAGACATAATTACAATTGTCTGCAAGAGGACCAGTTCCCTAAGTTCAAATCAGTCCACAAACTGGCAGTTAGTTTATTAAACCAGGCTGCATACATCTTCTTAATTACAGCCTTAAGATGGGAACTGTGTTTAGCTCAGACATAAGGAATGCAAGAAGAGAAGCCTTCACAAGAATTCTCTGTTGGATAGCAACAAACTACTACCAACACCACTTAGTTCAATATCATTTACTTCACTTCACATAGCTGATGCTTGAAGATTGATTGATTTGACTGATTATCCACATTCAAGTCATTGTCAATTCCTGACAACCACATAGATTTTTGTCCACGAGGTGTTGGATGAAAATTTGCTCTTGTGAGCTCCCATGGTACTGAATGGCATTTTTTTCCAGTGACAATGTCTGCAATTGTCCTGTAGATTTGCTTTATGCTAGGAAACTTTAAACATTTATTGTTAGCAAGAATAAAATTCAGTTCCTGTTTCCAATTAGAAATAATTACATATTGGGTTAACCTCATTGGCTATGTCCCAAAAGTGTTTTTTGAAAAGGCAACTGGATTCTCTTTGTTTTGGCTTGAAGACATTTTGCTTCTCATCCAAGAAGCTTCTTCAGTTCTGAACTGAAGAAACTTCTTAGATCAGAAGCGAAACGTCCTGGATAACAGTGAATCTCCATAAACTCATTGGCTATGATACTGCTATTGTACAAAGCACATGCTACTAAGTGCTAGTGCTAGTGCTATATGTTTCTCTTTACCCATTTAATACTCCTACTCCTCATACATACATTCTGTTTTAATACATATATTTTTATATATTATAGCTTTTTATAATTTTTTAAGACTCTGATGTTCTAGGACCATGATTTGAAAATTCATTTCCTTTAAGCGATGTGAAGAAAAGATTGCATTGAACTATATGCATTCCCACAATTTCTATTCAGAGAAAAACTGCATCCATACTGTTTTCTTAGGAAAATAGTCCTTTAGTTCTGTCTAATAATAGAAGAAAGGTCAGGGAAAAACATTAAAGATGAATGTTGATAAGAAAAAATTATATGGAGGTTTGTGGATTACTCATATCTCCTCATGTTCATCAGTTTTCAGAGCCAGTTTTATGTCAGGCTAAGCTGGAAAGAAATGAAGATAGTGAGATCTGGCTAATGTGAAAGATTTCATTCTGATTATTTGTTTGAGGTTAATTCACATTTAATGCTTAGATCTCATAAGTCCTTTTAGTCCTAAGTCAACCATTGTATAGGCAAAGTTCTGCTATGCTTTCTGTGGCTCACTCCCAGATTTTTAACTTGAATAAAGTAATTTAGGAACAAGAAAGTGGGAGGTGAGGATACTTGAGAATCCAAAACATGTATTCTGTTGGTTCAGTCTTAGCTGTATTCAGAAATGAGTTTTTCTGTGTTTATTCCTAAGTACTGTGTAGGCTCTCTCTCTCTCTCTCTCTCTCTCTCTCTCTCTCTCTCTCTCTCTCTCTCTATATATATATATATATATATATATATATATATATATATATATATATATATAATGTGACCATGTGAAATTATTGCCAATAAAAATAGGAGATGCAAACTACACGTGTGCAGAAACCTAAAATTTATGTTCCATAAATGCATCCTATGCATATAACTTTCAAGGTTTCTGCCTTGATCTGAAATAATATGGTACAACATCAGGACATGCCAATATGTTACCAATAATTAGCAATTATGTTAATTTTTGGCAAAATGTTTAGTTTATGAACTTAAACATATTTTAAATATATATGAAAGGTTAAAAAACATATTAATGTACAGTTTATTTAGCTATATTTATTGAGTAGGCAGCAATTAGCTGTGCTCACACCATATGCTAAGCCTTAAACTATAGTTTACAAATCACGATGGCTAATTTTACACAACATTCTTAGATCAGAAAAATTATATTATGGTTTAATATAATGTTTAAACCCAATCATATCTTCTTTGAGGAACAGAGGCAAGAAAGTATGGTCTAGTAGTTGTTAACGTATTAGATTATGATTTTGAAAAATCCAGATTCAAGCTCATCCTTACCCCTGGAAACTTACTCAATAACTTTGGACCATACTCCCTTAGCCTACAATACCCACATAAGCTGACTGGAACTCCTGGAAAAAAGACAACACAATTTATCCTAAATCAGGTAAGCAAGCAAAAAGATATTTAAACTAATTTAACATTTGTTACATTCAGTATGAAATCAAGTGTGGTTGTGATTGTGGATGTAATGGTTAAATGCTAAATTAGAGCTAGGAAAGCCTGATTCTAGTCCTCCCTTAGACATGGAAGCTGGCTAAAGGATTTTGCCTAGTCATCCAGTCTCAGCTTAGGAAGTTAAAAAATATCACTCTACCCAACCCAGACTAGAGCAGTATGGTAGATTTGGATCCACAACCTTCAGTGAATTAGGCCTTCAACCTGCAGTGAATTGGCTCATAATAGTATACTCAAGATATAAATCCATGAAATATCAACTTTGGAGACCATGCATGTTTCCTACCTCTCCTAGAAACTATGTAAATTCAGACAGTCAAGCTTATAATTCTATGCATCTTTCATGGGGTGTTCAAATTAAGAAACAAGAGGAGTTTGAAACAAACTCCTTGCTTCCTACCCTTATTTAATAAGTAAAAAAAAATGAGATGGTAGTCCTTGAAAATGCTCCCTCCTGAGTGCCCAGTAGAGAAGCTGGTAAGGAATTGATTTGGAAAAATGCATTTAAATCCCTTTAAGAAACAGTGGAAGCCAAAGGTTGCACTCTGTTATGCTTATATAAAAAGCCATAGAGACCATGGAAAATACAAGGACAAAAGGACACATCATTTGCTATTGTCTTGAGGTTTCATCCTAATGCCATGCATGATGCACACCTTTTGTATTTGTCAAATGAAAGTTCAACAGTATAATAGTATTGTCTGCACATAAATAATATATGGAAAAATAATATGGAAAAACAGAGAAGATAATATTACACTATAATCCAGACATGTCAAACACAAAGCCCGGGGGCCAGATGCGGCCCGCAAAGTAGTTTCATGTGGCCCACGAAGCCATCCTGGAAACAGTGAGGGAACGGCCCCCGCTGCCTTGGCCCTGGGCCAGGCCAGCTGGGAGCCAATGTACAATTTTGTGTTGGCCATCTATGCTGAAATGTATTCAGTCTTAGCTCCACAAGACCGTCTGGAAATGGCTTTGTGCCACAGGTGCTCGAGGGCCAGGCTGGGTGTTTGACTTCTGCTGCCCAGGGCTCCGGGAAGCCCATGCCACCATCCAGCCCCCCACGCATGGCCTGAGAGGAACAGTGAGGCTCCTCCAGTGGACCATGCCTTGGCACTTGCCCTGGTCCCACCCCCTTCTGCCAGAGACCCTCAGATTTGTCCCACTCCTGCCCAGGCCCCCACAGGCACCCTTGATGCAATGCTGATGCGGGCCTCAATGACATTGAGTTTGACACCCCTGCTATAACCTATGAATTCTTAAATATGGCAGTAAACTTAATTACCATGCAAACAGCAATATGTACTTAAGTAACTGTCCCCTATCTTTTGCTCTGTTCAATGCCAGGCATGGCAGTAGGGATGAACTTTTGCCTGTTATTGGACTGTTTAATTTATTCTTGAACCCCACCTGGATTGTTGAATTTTTTAAAAAAGTCAGCTGGGGAGGTTGGAATATTCAAAACAACTAGGTATAAAACCTGAATTTATCATGAGTTTTGGATAAAGTACTGAAACACTGAATGTTTTCTTCCACATCTAGAATAGTTAACAGGGGATTGGACTAGATGATCTCCAAGGTCCCTTCCAACTTCTTCTTCTTCTTCTTCTTCTTCTTCTTCTTCTTCTTCTTCTTCTTCTTCTTCTTCTTCTTCTTCTTCTTCTTCTTCTTCTTCTTCTTCTTCTTCTTCTTCTTCCTCTTCCTCTTCCTCTTCCTCTTCCTCTTCTTCTTATTATTATTATTATTATAACATGACACTGTTAAGCTTGTAATAATTAGCATAATTGTGGATGTGTCAGATTCCTGTTCTCTCAAATATATTGATTGCAATGGAAGTTTGAAATTCAACTGAAATTGAATGGAGGACTGAGGGCTACATGTTGTCTTCTCAGCTATTTATATATGGTTACCTAGAATGGAGCACCCTTTTTATTTTATCTTCTCACTGGTTTATATGTAGGCGTAAATAGTGAATCATTAAGAGTCAGATCACTTAGTTTGATTCCTGAGATTCATGTTTACTTTAATTCTAGAACTGTGTTTACGCATAAGAGAGAATCTAGTGATATAATTAAACCATCTATGTTGATGAAACGTATCTTTTATTGTTTATGTTGATGTGCCACAAAGCAATATTAACTCTCAGCGACCACATAGATTTTCTCCATGAGAATCCATCTCTAACCAGGCCTTTCATGTCTTCCATTAGTGCATCCCTCACCACTTTCACAATGACTTGCTTCTGGTCATCCTCTCCTCATCTTTCCTTTCTCCTTTATCAGCATTAGAGCCTTTTCCAGAGAGCTGTGCCTTCACATAATGTATCCTTTTGGTACTAGATATAATGTTTTTGCAGTTGAAAGCTTGCTGTCAAGATAGTGAATGGTTCTCTGAAGATGTAAAGTTTGCATATGTACCAAATTTAATGCCATTCTCATTCTTCAGATTCAAATGATTCACAAGTTTTTATGTCATGCTGAACATAGTACTACATGGCTTTGTAGCTTGCAATTCTGTACGCATAATGATAAGGGTAATCAGGACTGAAACTAGCAAAATATATTTCAGGGTAATTTGTCCAAAAGATCCAAAGTCTATAGAGGCCAATCTTATTCATTTCGATTCAGAGGTCAGTGCTCCAAGTAAATGAACTGAGATTTATGAGATCCTTAATTAATGAAAAGATTCGAGTAAAGGGAAAGAAAGTAAGGAATTGTTCTAGTTCAAGATGAGAAGTGCTTAAGACACTACTTACAAACACTTGTCAGTTACCATGGATATTAGAGCTAATAAGTACGAATTGAGTGAAAATGTTATCACGTAGAACACTAATGTGTAGAATTCCAGCCACATAATATGACTACCTATTATTTTTCTTTTTCTACTATTCCATTTTGCAGCATAACTAGCAACATGGTATTTTTCATTTCTTTTTAAATTAGGAGACGTGTGCTACTGGTATGTTCAGCCACAGTTAAACACAAGTGACCCTCCTCCTTCATTGTAGACTGATGCTTTCTTAAACATCAAAAACCATCAGAAATGGTTCTGGTGGGTTTGCTCAAAATCAGACCTATATCAATTTACCAGATATCCTTTGCTACAGGACTAGTATTTAAAGCACTCCACATCTAAAACAAATAAAGGAGAAGTTAAATTTCAGTTGCTGCACAAAAAATAAAAGGAATATTTGAAGATATGATTAAAAACTTTGGGGAGGAGAGAATTACTATTGCCTTCCTCAGCAATGAAACACTCTTTTAAAATTCCTGCTATTCATGTCAGTAATGGTATTTTAAAGCTTCATATATTTTTTTAAAATCAAAAATGATCTATTTCATCACATGAATCTAAATATGACTATGAGGGAATGATAAGATTTCAGATCCTTGGAATATGAAACCTAATAGATCACAGTTTGTTGTTTTGCCCAAGATTCAGGCAAGCTATTTTTTTTCCAGCCCTATCTGGAAAAAAAATACTTTGACCAAAATGCAGAGCCTGTGAAGATTTGGGTGGAATGAAACAGGCAAAAGCTGAACTCAGAAATAATGAACGGCTGTTTGTTCTTTGGTCTCCCTGGTATTGATTCTTGATCAGGAGCCACAGTCTCTGCCAAAGCAGGTCTACAATTCGGGGACAGTTCTAGAGTCATGACTACGCTAGTGGATGGATATGGACAGGTGAATAGACAGCTTTTGTCCAGCTGATGCATTAGTTATGGCTTTACCTGATCATGAGTGTTGCGTCCTTGGCGGGAAAACAGACACGAGAAGCAGCTGGAGTTCTCAGTTTCTTTTATTCAGCGTTCAGCTTACAGGAAGATGGCTTCAGCCTCGCCCAAACGCCTCGCAGCCTCTTATATAGGCAACTCCTGGGTAAATGGGTTACTTTTCCCGCGCCAGCACCCGCGCATGCGCACGGCGCTGGCGACAGCCTGTCTGGTCCCGGGCAGCTTTGCACCTGCCCGGGACTGCCTGCAAACGCCCGAGCAGTTTGCAAAGGCTCGGGACATAACACCCCTTTCCCCCGGGCTAAAACTACTACCAACATACAACATTTATTTTATATGACATTTGGCTCCCCAGTGCTCCCACTGATTACTGGCTTTTGCCTTGCCAGCAATGTTATGTAATCTTCTAGATACTTAGGAGATTTCTTTGCTCTCTGTGACCTTCTTAGCTCTGGGTTACTGGCATAAGTCCCCTGACTGGAGGGAGGCGTGAGCCTGTTCTCTCTATTGTGCCCTGGTGTCTTCCAAGGACTGTGCCCCGATGCCTGGCCTGCTTGCTTGCCCACCGGACTCGTCAGGCCAGGGCTTCTGTTACTTTGTGACCTGGTTGACCTACCTAGCTGTAGACCCTCAGGCCCCTTGAAGGGATAGCCGCTGCTGGGCGTCTCTGTAGAACCTCCTAGGTCAGTCCAAGACCTGTCAGGAGGCTGTCCATTCCCTGAACCCCATTCTGTGTTCGGGCTCGTGTGGGTTTCTGTACTTTCCCAAAACTCAGGTGTTCCATGATTTGTGCTAGGGTTGTTGTAGTCGGGACTTGGTTCCTCGACTAGCTCTGTGTATGTTTGACCCCCTGTAGGATTTGGGGTAAGGTCAGGCCAACTTTGGGGATTGTGTGCCAGCTCTCTTTCGGGGAATGATTTGTTGGGATGCCCCCGGGTATCCTCCGTGACTGGAGTGCTGTGTGACGTGTGTGGAACGTGAGTATGCCCCCGGGGTGACTCCCTAGCTGGAGTAGGCGTGGATGCCTGGTAGTTAGGTAAGCTCATGGAATTCCTGTTCGGAGCTCTCGCGGAACCCTGGGATGGGCCGTTTGTGGCTCCCTCAGTGGAGATGGGCAGCAGCTCGTGCCCTTCCCGTTGCTCCAAAGGGTCCCCCTCCCCCCCTGGAAAAGACCCAGGAGTCTCAGCAGAAAAGTCTCGCCTAGAGCGAAGTTGGTCGATGTGCCGACGCAGGACACGACCGTTGTCCAGGGCAACCTCGTAGGAGAGAGGACCTGTGATCCTGGACACAGAAGCGGGGACCCATGTATGACCAGGCCCGTAATTGCGAGCCCAAACCGGGGCACCCACAAGTAGTTGTCTAGGTGCCCTAGGATGTGAGGTAGATGAAGGCAGTCTGTCCGGATGCAACCGGTCAAGTCTAGTAGTAAGTTGGCGCCCCCAACGAAGTTCAGCTGGACTTCTCCCTGTAGAAGTGGACGGTGTGGTGCGATAAGAAAGGAGAAAGTCAGCCAACCTGTGATGCCAGTCCCCGTAGGTGAGTCTCTTCAAGGCGTCCTTTGCGATGCGCACCATGCGTTCCGCCATACCGTTGGTGGACGGGTGAAAAGGCGCAGACGTGGCATGACGAATCAGGTTTGCCTGTAAGAAAGCTTGGAATTCGGAGGAGGTGAATTGAGGGCCGTTGTCGGACACGATGACATCTGGCAGCCCGTGTGCAGCAAAAATCCCCCTCAGTACCTGAATAGTCTTTGCAGTGGTGGTGGATGAGACAGGCACAACCTCAAGCCATTTTGAATGGCTGTCAACAAGGACCAAGAAGAACTGGCCCTGAAAGGGCCCAGCGTAGTCAATGTGCACCCTAGACCATGGGGACTGTGTTTCCTCCCATCTATGCACAGGAGCTTGGGGCATCTCTGGGCGAGATCGTTGGCACAGGTGGCATGCGTGTACCTTAGCCTCAATACTTTATCTAAACCAGGCCACCACAAGTGGCTTCGTGCAAGAGCCTTCATACGAACAATGCCAGGATGACCCTCGTGGAGGGATTCTAAGACCCTAGTCCTCATTGAGGTGGGAATGACAACTCTGTTTCCCCAAAGCAGACAACCCTGAGAAAGGGACAGTTCGTTCCTTTTGGACCAGAAACTCTGAAACTCAGGACTAGGGCAGTGCTCAGGCCACCCGGACAGGACCCAGGAGCGGACACGTGAAAGTGTGTGATCTGTACCTGTTTCAGCGGTAACATCCCTGGCACTAAGAGGGAGCTCGGGCAAGGCTTGGATTGATAGAATGTTGACAGCTGGCGGGGTCAGCTTCTACTACTGGCAGAGGCAACCTACTGAGGCCATCAGCATGGCCCATTTCTTTCCCAGGCTTGTGGAGTAATGACAAATCATATGCAGACAAGAAAATAGACCACCTAAGCATTCTAGGGGAAATGATGTGGGGAGTCTGCTTACGTGTGGTAAACAGTCCCAGCAGAGGCTTATGGTCAGTGAAGACCGTGAAATGCCTGCCATATAGAAAATCGTGGAATTTTTTAATTCCAGCAACAACAGCCAGAGCCTCCCTGTCTATCTGAGCGTAGTTGCGCTCGGCAGAAGACAGTGTTCTGGAGTAGTATGCAATAGGAACCTGAGTTCCATCAGACCTGAGGTGACTCAGGACAGCTCCAACCCCGTAGGGGGATGCATCACAAGCGATGCACACAGGAAGAGACTCGTTGAAATGTGCAAGAACACTGTTAGAAGTGAGCAAGGCCTTGACTTCTTTAAAGCAAGCCTCATGTGCTTGTGACCACAGCCACACAGCTTGTTTGTCTAGTAGCCTGTGAAGAGGCTCAGCTACACTAGCTTTATGTGGAAGAAAAGAATTGTAGAAATTCAGGAGGCCTAGGAAGGCCTGAAGTTCGGCCTTAGACTTTGGCCTGGGTGCTTGTAAAATAGCAGTTAGTTTGGATTCAGCAGGATGAATCCCAGCAGCATCAATTTTGAATCCCAGAAATTCAGTAGAAGGCACCCCGATCTTGCATTTGTCTTTTCTGAGCTTGAGGCCTGATTCCCTGAATCTTAACAGGACAGCCCTAAGTCTTTCAGCTAGAATGTGTGTGGAGTCTCCTGCAATCAAGACATCGTCAAAGTAGGGGCAGACCCCTGGTATACCTCGTAGTGTGTTTTCCATTACGCTTTGGAAAATCCCAGGAGCGACATTTACTCCAAACTGTAGCCTTTTTACTTTAAAGGCTCCCTGTGGGTCACAATGGTCTGAGCTATGGCAGCATCATCATCAACAGGCAGCTGTTGATATGCTTGAGCTAGGTCAAGCTTTGCAAAAACACGCCCCCCCTTGAGAGAGGCCAGGATGTGACTGACCACAGGAACAGGATAGGCATGTTGCTGCAATGCCTTATTGAGTGTGCATTTGTAATCAGCACAAATGCGAATGTCCCCATTTGCCTTTAGAGGCGTGACAATGGGGGTCTCCCACGGGCTGGAATCAACAGGTTCTAGGATTCCCTGTTGGATTAGTTTGTCTAGTTCAGTGTCAATCTTACTTTTTAAAGCAAAAGGGACCCTTCTTGCTTTAATCCTAATGGGAGTGACAGTGGGGTCTAGCTTTAAGGACACAGGTGGTCCTTTGAATGTGCCCAGCTGGGGGCTGAAAACATCTGCAAATTCTTTGCAGACTTCCTGTAGGTCGAGTGTTTGTAAGCTGTTGAGTCCTGTGACGTGTATCCCCAGGGCCTCAAACCAATCGAGTCCTATGAGACTCGTTCGTTCACCCCCTACTACTAATAAGTCTAGTGGACCTTCAAAGCTCTTGTATTGCACGTTAAGGGTGGCCTCCCCCTTAACACACACTCTTGAGTTCTGAAAATCTGTTAATACAATATCAGAAGGCCTTAACTTGGCCTTAGACCCACTACTGGAACAAATCTTCCTAAATGTATGCAATGAAATGATGGACAGGGCAGACCCTGTGTCTAGTTCCATAGATAATGGAACCCCTTGTAGCTTCACGTTGAGTGACAGCTTTTTCTTCATGGGCTTGTGTGTGCCTGTTCTACAGATGCTTCTTCGCGAAGCGCAAAACCCTACCCTATTCTGGCTGGGGAATCTGGTACCTTTCAGGCGTTCTTCTTGGGGTTGTGCCTTTCGTCGGCTCAGACACACAGCTGCAATATGCCCTTGTTTGCCGCATGCCCGGCAGGTAGCGGAGCGGAACTTGCAGTCGGTTCTCCTGTGGCGACCTCCACAGCCGATGCACTTGAGCAGAGCCGAAGAGCTTCCCTTCTGGTTCTCTTCCTTCGCGGGGTGTAGACGGTCGACTTCCTCGTCCGGATCCTCCTCGGAGTTTCGTCGGACGTCTTCCTGGTGCACGGACGCACCCTCTGCACTGTTTCTGATCGGCCGCATGTTTTTGATGGCGCCGCCTGCTGCTTCTTCTGCGGTGACTTCCCTTAAGGCGTCTTGGAAGGATAATTCTTCCTTGGCAAAAAGTCTCTGTTGTAGCTCTCGATGCCTTAGCCCGCACACGAATCGGTCCCTCAGTCGTTCCTCGAGGTCCTTGAACTCGCAGGGCTTGGCGGCCTTCCGTAGCGCGGCGATGTATTCCTTGGCTGTTTCACCGGACCGTTGATCCCTCTGCTCGAAGGTGTGGCGCCATGAGATAACGGACACCTTGGGGTGGAAGTGCTCTTTCAGCAGCTTCTTCAGGTCTGCGTAGCTTACAGACTCTACTGGAACAGGTGCTACAAGATTTTCTGCGATTTCGAAGGCGTCTTGGCCGCAAACGCAAAGCAGGGTGGCGGCCTTCAAGCTATCTTCCCTCACTTGGTTTGCCTTGAAGTAGTTCTCCATTCTGGATACGTAGGACTCCCACCGCTCTGGATGTGAGACGTCGAATTCCGAAAGCCTTCCGATTTTCGCCATCTTCGGATCTTCAGGAGACGGGTCTATCAGCCAGCCTACCCCCGAATGCGCACCGGATTGGCGGGCAGCTGCCGAGTCGACGCCGTTCCTCTTCCGCCGCTCAGGACTCCTTGGGTAAGCTTACACTTTTTCCTTTCCAGGTAGTGCAAGGCATCCCACCTTCGTCGCCAGTGTTGCGTCCTTGGCGGGAAAACAGACACGAGAAGCAGCTGGAGTTCTCAGTTTCTTTTATTCAGCGTTCAGCTTACAGGAAGATGGCTTCAGCCTCGCCCAAACGCCTCGCAGCCTCTTATATAGGCAACTCCCGGGTAAATGGGTTACTTTTCCCGCGCCAGCACCCGCGCATGCGCACGGCGCTGGCGACAGCCTGTCTGGTCCCGGGCAGCTTTGCACCTGCCCGGGACTGCCTGCAAACGCCCGAGCCGTTTGCAAAGGCTCGGGACATAACACCGAGAATCTCGCAATCATAACTTATGCCTGTCAACTGTCCTCTGCCAGCTGCCAACAAACTCCAAACACAGAAGGAACAGGTGACCAGCAAACTTTAATGTAAAAAAAAAGTCAGCACTGGAAGTGAACTGCTCCTAGTACTTTACATAGACGTACCCCACCCACCAACCCCACCCCAACCAGCAAACCAGCATCCGGTCCGTATGGATAAAAGGCACAGTTCAACGCCCGTATTCCCCCCCTCCAGATGCACCCACATAGCCTCTGCTGTTCCAGCTGTCCTCTCAGGCAACTAGGCAGCACTCTGCCTCCTCCCCCCTGCATCCGACAGGAGGGAGAGGCAGCCAAGGTGAGGTATAATCCCCCCCTCGTTCAGCTTGCTTGGCCCAAATGTCCAGCCAGCGGTAGGAACAGTTCCGGCGTCTGGTTCCTTAGAGGGAGGCACCCACGGTGTCTGGTGGCCATGCTGATCCCAGCTGCTGGCAGGGAGCCGTGCTGACTCCCAGCTAATTCCCAGGAGCCGGGCCGACACGTAGAGGCTGGGCCGACTCCCAGCCGATCTTCGGGAGTTGGGCGGCACATGCGTTTCCACCGACTCCCAGCTGACGTGCACTCACTGACCCGACTCTCAGCTGGCTGTCAGGAGCCGGGTGGCATGTAGCGGCCCCGCTGGTTCTCTGCCAAACTCCAGACACCGACCTGACTCCCAGCTGACTGTCGGGAGTTGGACGGTGCTCAAGGCTCTCATACGGACATCTGTCGGCTGCTGGCTGCGTGCTCCCCATCTCCCGGCCCATGGCAAGTCCAGGGGATTGACAATGCCTACTTTCCCACATTGTAGATTACTGCCATGTGTTGTACATGAGGCTGCCTTTGAAGACCATGCAGAAATTTCATTTGGTCCAGTATTTGAGAGCTGGCTACTGACTGGCACACATCCATGCACCAGGCCCTGCATTGGCTCCCTGTAGTATTTGCTTCTAGGTGTACTTCAAAGTGCTGTTTTTAACTATGAAAGCATTACATCTCTTGGCACGGTGTTCGCGGGACTAATGGTTTTAACCCACCTAATCTATAAAGTGGGAATAGGGATTCCTTCACTTTGAAATAGCCTATCCCTGGGAATATGAACTTTTGGGGGGTAAGCATTTGTCATATGAGCTAACATTATAGGTTACTTTATTCAGCTACTACTATGCATGTTAGATTTCTAATATTATTTGGTTTTGTTATACAAATATGTGTAGTTTGTAGCAAACTGCTGAGAGTTTCTTTCACTGCAGCAACAATAAAATAATACTAGTATACTGGATCTAGTATAAATATTTACACGCAGAGTAGTTGCTTTGCTACTGAATGACAATATTGATTCCCATCCTAGTTTCTCACCCAAGTGAATTTAATTACATTTCTGCAAAGTTCAGGTGGCGGGTCCCAAGTTTGCTTGTATTTCCTCTTGTGAAAAAAAGAAGAATTTTGGCAATATGATATAAATGGTAGTAATGGCAGCATAAATCATAGAATTAAATGATCTGCCAAGTTAAAAGTTCATGCTAATTGTGGGAAAAACATCAGAAAAGGTAGTATACATCAGAGAATTTACCAACAATGGAGCTTGCACTTTAGAATTATCCCAACCTATTGCTGAGTGTGTCATTTATTTTGTTTCAAATCTGATCAGAGTAAGGTCATTGTGACCTAGTCAGGATTTCATTTTCCCTTCGCCATTTATGGTGGGTTGTTTGACTAAAGCAGTTATAACAATCTCTTTCCAAATCTCTAAAAAATATGGAGTTAGGAGATAATATGCAAATGTATGTTGCCTCTGACCCAGTTTACTTGTATGGAATGCTATGACCTTTTAAAGAATGTGTTGCTTTTTGCCTGCGTGTGCTGGCTGAATTCTTTACTTGTTCCATTCAATAGATCCAACAGACTTCAAGTGCAGAAGACTTATGAACAGACTTTGATATCATAATCTGCTTAAAAGATCTTTTGAATTAGAATAAATTAACTTATTTGACCAAAAACCTTATCTACATTTATTGCTGACAGGACGGCTCTTCTGAACATTTTGTGTAAAAATGAACTTGTGATTTATGGTTTTTATAATTAGACAGGATAGATTATAGAAAGAACAGTAATATCATGTAATACTAGGGACAGAGGTTAAAATATATTTGGATGTTTTGCTGAAAGCCATTTGTATTTTTCTTTAACTTTTCGTTTCTTGCACTTTAGAAATAGTAGTATCTTAATTATTTCAGTATGCAAATAAAAGCTTTCTTTTTACTCATTCCATGTCTGCACCTTTAATTCACACCCAGCTTTTAATGCTATTTGCATTATTTGTAGTATTTTAGATATTTCTTGAGTAGATAGTATATACTTTGGATGTAGTGTTACTGACAAGATAGAGGTGAAACTGAAATCTGCAATTTCACAGATTTTTATATTTGGTACTCAAGAGCATGCAAATATAAAGACGCTAGAATATTCAAGCAAATGTAACAGAAATTAGTTTTAAAATTGCCTCAAGAGTTCTCCAAATAGATCACATTCCAGTAAGAAAAAAATAAAGTTTGTCTCATAGCTTTAATTGGGACTTTTTTACACTACTCAACAAAGTTTTATCATGGCCTTGCCACTTACCTTTCTCAAAAATATTGTCCATTTTTTTGTTTATCTGAGTTTAGAAGATTAGGGATTGTATTTTAGTCATACAGCATTTGTGAAAGCACTGCTCTTTTAATAGGCTGAAGCAGAGGTCACACAATCAGTTTTGGGAAGAAATAAAAGGAACCGAAATCAGGAAATATTCATTTTCTCCATTTACATGTCACTTACTAATTTGACAGAAAACACAGTCAATATTTTATGAAATAGCACTGGTGAATCTAAAATATTTTTCATAGACACACATTGATTTTACAAATCAAGCAAATCACATTAAAAAATATGCACGAAGCATCTAAAACAGTTAACATGTACAAGGTAGATTTGCATTTTTAATGGCAGTTCTCTTTTTAGAATTCCCCAGTTCAAAGAAATTCAACAGTTACCATCATCAGAGAGAGTACAGAGAAAAGCAACAAAGATGATTAGGGGACTGGAGGCTAAAACATACAGTATAAGGAACAGTTGCTAGAATTGGGTATATCTAGTTTAATGAAGAGAAGGGCGAAGGGTAACATAATATCTCAGGGGCTACCATAAATAACAGGAATCAAGCTATTTTCCAAAGCACCTGAAGGCAGGACAAGAAGCAACCTAGAACTAAGGAGAAATTTTCTGACAGTTAGAACGATTAATCAGTGGAACAATCTGCTTCCAGAAGCTGTGAATGCTGCAACATTGGAAGTTTTTAAGAAGAGACTGGACAGCCAGTACCATTTGTCTGAAATGGTACAGGTTTTCCTTCCTGAGCAGGTGGCTGGACTAGAGGACTCTAAGGTCCCTTCCAATTTGATGATGATGATGATGATGTATAATGCAGATTAAGTATTAAGACACTTTAGAAAGTAGCAAAAACCCACAGCCTTTTAAAAAAATATTTTTTTCACACTGGACTACAGTATTCGAAATCATGTCAAAAAGATCCTGTTGGTTTACTGATTTTATAATGTACACTTTCTAACTCTTTATTATGATGATTAGATCTGCTTTACAAAGGGCTGCAGTCCAACACAAGAACACACAATAGTAATTTTCCTGGAATATTATTTTAATTCTATGCCTTCAAATGAGACTTTTTACAACTATCTGGACAAGTCCCTGAAATTTTCTTGCCAACGTTTTTCAAAAAGTGGTTTGTTCTTGCAGAGAGACAGAGAGATGGGCCCAAAATTACACAAGTAGCTTTTCTTCCTAAGGGAGACTAGAACACAGTTACCCCCATTTCTAGCCTTAACCATTACAGCAAACTGATTTATATGGTTTGTTTAATTTTAATTAAGTACCAGTTTTACGACTGGTTGACCCCTCAGATAAAGCCCCTTGCTGGTACAATGAGTGCACAGAGTAATGCTGTAAACTGATCCCCAAAACGAGCCCTACTGACTTCAGGAACGCTTATCCTACGGAAAAAGGAATGAATGCAACTGCAGAAATCAGTCCTGGATGATAGAGGTTGGGAGTGCATCGCGTTGAATTTACACCTGTATCTAGGGCAGGGAGCCAACCGGACCTTCCCCCTTTTCTCCTAGATAGGGGGGGGGGGTTCCTCAACCTTGGCAACTTTAAAACTTGTGGACTTCAGCTCTTAGAATCCCTTTGCTGGCTGAGAGATTCTGGGAGTTGAAGTCCACAAGTCTTAAAGTTGCCAAGGTTGAGGACCCCTGTGACCTAGAAGATCAAGACCTATCGCCCGCGGTCATGAAGGGAAAGCGGCTGGGGATTTTGCAATGCTAACATCCCAGGATAGCGCAAAAGAAAAGCAGGATAAGATTCTCCTCCAGATCTTCATTTCCTCTCAACAGAGAGAGGTTTTGTCTGACCCGCTTCCCCCCCTCAGTTTCTCAATGGGGTTTCCGCACATCCCTGCGGTCGCTGAGGATTTCGCGCTCTCTTTCTATCTTGCAGCGATCCTTGGGGAATGCAAGAACTGGGGGAACGCCACCGCGTCACCGCCGACCGCCCCAGCAGCGGGAGGCGGGCTCCCCTCCCTTCTACCTTCTCCCCCCAAACCCGCCCACTTTCTTTTTAACAGCCGCCTTTTCCTTACGGCCACTCTCAGGTTACTTGGCGGAGAGCGCGCTCCGATCGCCGGCCTGTTTTTGTTTCTCTCGTTTCTCCCCCCCCCCTCCACCCCGCCTCGACTCCGGAGCCACCCAGCGCCGGCGATTGGGCAGCCGCGTCTTGACACCGCGGCGCGCCGAGAGGGTCGGGGACGTGTTTCAACAGATGGTCGGGGTTAGCGTGTCATCTCGTTCGAGTGGGGATTAGGGGAGCCAACGGCTGTCGACCCGGAGCTGTGTGGTCTCCTCTTCCCAACTTAACCAGCCCAAGGTGCCTTTTTGGTTTCCGTCGCTTGGGGGGGGGGGGAGAGAGAACGGGGTGCGAAAGAAGGCGCCTTTTCCCCTCACGCACAGCAGCAGACGCTCTCCAGGTAAAGGGGCGAAGAAGGCATCGAACGAGTCCCCCCCACTTTTCTTCTCCCACCTTTCCCCCCCCCCGCCTTCCCCCCACTCCTGTTTGAATGGGGCGCGCGCGTGGTCCACTTGTCAAACGCCGCGACTCTGGCCACCTTCTCAAGACCGCCGTTGTAGAGCTGACACTTAAGATTGGGCAGCCTGAGATGCCTGCCTGTCCCCGCAGAGCTAACACGCTCCGCGACACGGCTGGAGGTCAGACTAGGGAAGGTGTTGATTGAGAAAAGTCTCGTGCCCGCGGGCAGGAGCGGGGGTGGGTGGACGACGCGTGTCTCCCGCGTGCACACGCTTCCGAGTTCATCTCTCTCTCTCTCTCTCTCTCTCTCTCTCTCTCTCTCTCTCTCTCTCTCTCTCTCTGAGCTTTCTGATGCGGAAAAAAAAAAGTCCAGTTCGCCACTGTTTTTGCTGTGGTGCAGTACATCTTCCGACTGCATGCACACATTTTTCCAAAATGAGTTATCCCCAGATATGTTTCTCTCTGGGAAAGATTCCTTTTTGGAGAAAGGGTAATATAAAGTCTGTTGGAATTGGCAGTAGAGCAGTGTGCGTTTGTTCTTTGACTTTGGGGCATAGTAGGGGTGTTCCTCGTAAGAAAGAAAAAGAAAGAAAGAAAGAAAGAAAGAAAGAAAGAAAGAAAGAAAGAAAGAAAGAAAGAAAGAAAGAAAGAAAGAAAGAAAGAGGGCTGAGCTGGTGAGGGGATGCTAGTGTCTTGGCAGAGCTTTCGCATCGATTTTCCAAGTAAACGAAGGGAAAGGCTAAAGACAGCAACTGCCCAGCAGCGTGAAGTAGCTCCCCGCGTAGCTGTGACACTGCAGTGGGATGTAATTCATATAAAGGTCTGTTTGTGAAAGTTTTACCAGTGGCTGCAAACTAAGTAGAATCATCATAGCGGTCGTTAAAATCTAACTGTATTTATAGATTCTAAGCAAGCTATCTGAATTGTTAATTAAATTTGAAAGATTGTTTTTAGTATGGTGATTAAAAAAGAAGCAGAAATCTAATTGGGCATGGATTCCTGTTACCTGTACTTCCACTAGATGTCTTGTGATGCAGAGATTTCTCTCAAGGTGTTCTAATACTACAGCTTGCCTTATTAAACAGGCAGTTGTATAGGATCCAAGAGATGCTAATTGAATAGGGTATGATTAGGGTAGGCATTTATGTGGGGAATGCAAAAGCCAGTGTACCTATTAATACGTTGCTAAATTATAATTCTCCCAAAATATGAATGTATATAATTCCTGCATTTTTTCATGAGTACAGAAGAAAGCCCATCACCTCTCCCTGCTTTTGTAGCTAGAATTCCCTGTGCTAAATGAAAAATTGGAAAGTTATTTGGGCAACTAGATTATGGAGATGGGTCTGTTGAATGTTCTTGTAATTCTGGCATTTGATTTTGGCATTTGATCAAGTGTCAAGAATCCATAAAGCAGCTTGAAGGAGAAATTTGATATATCAGCCTCCCCCCCTTCCAAATATATTTGTTGCCTTTCATTTTTGATGCATGCCATTACAAGATAATGTCTTTAAAAATAACTCCTCCAGAAGTGTGTGTGTGTATGTATCAAAAACTGCTAATTAGTTGAGTTAAATTATTAAAGCAAAATATTTAGTTTTCCACTCCACTCAAAGATGTGATGTAAACTTTCCTAGATTCTTAGGCTGACAAGAAGACTACTTGTAAATGTATGACATCCATGCATCAATGAGATATACAGAAACATAGTAAGTGGTTTCCAAACAGCTTTAATTTGGTAAAAATTTAGAATTTGATAACCACACGGTTAAAACAAGGGCATGAATGGTAAGATTACTAACCTGAAGTTTGTGCACTGATGCAGTGTAACTGCTGCTTGTTTTCTAGCTGTATTCCAGACAACTCAAGTATATAACCTGACCTTGTGTCATATATTTCAAAGGTAAGTCTCTTACTGCATGTTGTGCTAAGGCATGTTTTTTTTTTAAAAAAAAAAATTCTGTTGAAAAATGGACTGGCAAGAAATATGTTAAAAAAACAGATTACACAAAACACTAGGCTAAAACATAACTGCCTTGTTGATCAATATGGCTAGTCTTCTGCTGTTAATTCATCAGTCATAATTAACTAAAGGCTAGCATAAATAAAACTTAAGCCAGTACTCACATCTTACAGTTTAGCATATGGTAGCAAGGTTGGCACAATGCATAAAGTCCAAATTTAGAAAAATCCACCATGGCATAATAGAGTAAGCAAATCTAAGCAGTATATGTGATGAAATTTTATCTGATGCTAAATGTGCCAATCATTGCAACCTTATAATATTCTTTGCAAATTCCAGGATGCTGTATTTCTGTTTGATAGGACATAGTAGAATAAATTGAATGTGAAACCATCTTTTTACCTCACTGACCTGATGGGACTTCTTTAAAAAAAGGGGGGGGGAGGGAAAATGCCTCCAGCTCTTTGTCAAGCTGTAATCTAGGGTTCCAGATGGTAAATGTTCAAAGGAATATTTATGGCTACTGCTGCATACCTCTGGTTGACATTTGGTTCCTTCCTGACAGCACTTATGCTGGGCACAAACACATGAAGTTCCCATTAGTAACTTAACAGCTGTAAAACTATTCAGAGAGCTTAAAGGATGCTGCAATATTAGATTATTTCAAGAATAAGAAAATATTCTCAAATGCTAGGGAGAACCACTTGTGGCTGGCAAAGCTGCCAGTATGCAAAAAGAGATTCCAATTTCAATTTCTTTTTCTCAGTTTTGAAGCATGTTCCTTTTTAAATGAAAAGTTGAATATACCAAATGAGTCAAATGCTTTTATGCAGAATGGCTAAACTGCCAAATTTGGACAAGAAAAGTGTCAAAACACTGCTAAGCTTATTAAATGGTTTTAGATGAATTAAGAATACAGGAAATTGCCTTATACTGGCTGGGTTTATATAACCAGCTCAGACAAAATGTAGTTTGTGGCCAAACATGTTGCTTGAACTGTGGTGTGACCCTGACCAATAGTGGTTTACTTAGTAAACCATGACATAGTATATTGAAGGCAGGCACAGACTTAGTATTGGCTTGTTTTAGAGAGGATTTTTTTCCTATTTATATCTGGAGATGCCAAACTATTGACATGACTACTGAGCTGGTTTTTTTCTAGGTTAATAGGAAGCTTTATACTTAATCAAATCATAGCCATCTGGCTATGAAAAGTAAAAGGTTTCCAGGCTTTATGAGATTTTCTTTCCTCCTCAATACTAAATAGAAAAAGCTGACACTGATGCTGTGAAGACAAATTTCTTGGCTGAGGAATAATATGATATGAATAATGGAGTGATCGTGGGCACGTCTGGAAAGAGTTGAATTGAACTAAAAGAAGCTTTTATATCTTTTTTATATGCTGGTTTAGGATTTATAGTCTAGCGTCCTCACTTGTGATTAGATTCAGAAATGTAATTTAATTGAACTAAATAGTAATTCATTTACCAGCTCATTTCTCCTTCCCTACCTCTCCTGCAAATGGCAAATGCAGTAACTTCTTTGAGGCACAAGTACTTTGATGTACATTCACATCATTGTGTATTGGTTTATTACTTAGCAGGATATCTCTCTCCTTTGTCAAGATAGAGGAACCTGGTCTACTCATCATATGTTGCTTGATACTTTTATGATTTGAGCTTTTTATTAGCCTAGGTAATTTTTGCTGAATAATTTATAAAAGTATATGTACATTTTAAAAATGTGCTGAACCAGTGATAAAGACATGTCATCTCATCTTGTCAAGTTTCTGAGTTTCCCTAGAGAACTTGAAAAGAAATTATTGGCTCGTTTGAAATAGCAGCAGATATTGGAAAAATAATTATATCAAATTATGGTTTTCACTCAGAGTAGGAATTAATGAAAAGAAATCATGAAATACATTGAAATGTAGTGGCTTAGTATTTTCAAATATGGAAGGTATTATATAAAACCAAAGCTCTCAAAGGAAGTTAGTCAGCCATGGGAATAATGATTTTTGAATCATTTTCAAATACTGTTCTCACTAAGTCTTATATTACAAAGGATTTTAAAGACATCATTATCAATGTTTTGAAACTTGCATAGTCACAATCAAATAGTTGTCTAGGCAGATCATATTTTGCTTTTTTATGTTACTACTGGGTGGTAAATGGATATATTGGTTGTTGTCCAGTTATGTGCTTTTGCTAGTGAAACTAGACAAGTTGATTTCAGCTCCCATCCACTCTCAGGGTCTGCAGATGTTCTTTCATCTTTCCAGAATAGATTTTGACAATGTGAAGTGTTAGGCAGATTAAAAATCCATCATGCTCATGCAAGTCTGCTTGTGTGATACTGGATCCTGTTATATTATTACAACATTAAACTGGATTATTTGTTCTGATTTCTCATGGTTTGGAAAATAAAAAAATGACTTCTTGATACCAAAGGATTTATCTTTGGATTTACCACATACTATGCTGTAAGAGCTAGCTTTGTTCTCTGACTACAGTAGAAGCAATGTCATCATCCCTGATGTTTAGTCAAAATGCCATAAGCATGTTAAAGGAATCCAAGAAGATAGGATAGTGTTGGTATTCAGGGAAGCTCAAAATGCCTGCATTTGCTGACCTTTGTTGATAATATGCTGCTTTACCCTCTTGTTGCAATGGAGAAAAATACAACAGCAATAATCTACAGACTAGCTTTTTCCAGCTACACTTAGAATTTTCAGGCATTTATGCTGTCTCCTCACATGCACACACAGGTTACTACATGGGATGGTAATGGGGGAGAGAATATTTCACTAATGAAATACTTTAATAGTTGAAATTCATTTAAGCTTAAAACAGCATGAACGAGATGTTTTGAGATTTGTAGCCAATATCTGGCCTATTCCTTGTGAGCATGATTTTTTAATAAGCTTACTGATGTTGAGCAGTTACCTCATTTTCCCCTCCTCCCATTTAATTACAAAATCAGTTCAAAACCTTCACAACCCAGTATTATAAATTGTGTTGAGAAACTGAATGGTAAAAACATTAATACTTCGTATCTCAACAGTAACTTCTTTTACAATACTCTGTCTACTAACAAAAATCACTGTGCCTTATAAGTACTTCCTAACAGTCAAAGTAGTTAAATAGCTACTTTTTACTATTTACTAAAGAAGATGATTGAGGTGATGAGCTGCCATTTATTGGAGATATGTTCAAGCAAATGCTGACAACCTTCAAGGGTCTTTAATTTGGATGTCTGAATATAGCAGGGAGATTGGACTTGACATGGTCCTTTCTTATTTTGTGCAAGGAAATATAGAATATTTTTTCTTTAGTATGTTTCTATGAAATCAAAATTTATTAAAAACGGTCAAGTTAACAGTTACTAATTAAGAATTGTAAACCACATTTACTGCCTATTTGTCAGACATGAACCACCTAACCCACTCTTGCAGAGTTCAAGCTAACTATTTTATTATGTTCTGTTTATAATACAGGAATTTCCCTGATCTGGCAGCCTCTTGCGAACAATTACATAAGGCTTCCAGGAACTTGGGGTGGGAGTGGGGAGTTGGACCTATCCCTTTTGCAGTTGTGCAGTGGCTCACTAACTTTGTGTTTGATCTTTCCCCCCTACCAGGTTGGGTGGTTCCCTATACTCTTCATGCTAGCTTGATTTATAAGTCACTTTTCAGAGTGAGATGGATGGCATAGAAATTTATTAAATAAATAAATGATAACGTTGGGCTTTGGTAGGGTCACAACTTATTATACAGTGAGATGCATATTACCTCCTTATCATTGTGTACATTTGAAAAAAAAAAGCCTCATAGGAATCAGGTGACTTGCACCACAGTTTGATTAATTTAAACAATAAAAACTCTCCTTGTTAATATGGAGTAGGATACTTATATAGTCCTGAAAGCATTTAGTGACGATATGTGAATGTGTAATTCTATTAATTATTACTCTATCTGAAGTGCTGAATTTAGTATCTAATAAATGACTAAAGAGCATTTTGCCTTTAGGATGTTGTCTATTTAAGAACTGTCCAAGAAGCACAGTCACATCTTATAGACATTTTAGGATACAATTCCTATAAACTTCAGTTATACTGAGTAATAGTTTTGGATTATTGGAATTGTAGTCCAATGCATCTAATTAACATCAGGTTGCCTAATCTTACTGTAAATGTTTCTCTGGCTAGAGACAGCTTATCACACAAACAGTGCTATTGCAGCTTTTGTCAAATAAAACCCACCTCATACATTTATATTATCATTAGACATTCATCTCATGATTGTAATATAACATTTCCATATGCAGTTTTAGAACAATTTAATTGTAGCAGTTGGATGGTTTAATATACTACGAAAGAATGAGAAACACCACATTTTCTGGAGAATCTGCAAGTAATAAATTGATGGATCGATGTGTTGGTTATAATTTTATAATTTTTTAAAATAACTAATTTTTATAATTTCTGAACTTACTAAAATGTATTGACTTTCTATGTGCTAGTTAAGCTTTATTCATCTTTGCTAAAGAGCATTGTTTCCAGTTTCAAAACTTAGGGCAAAAAATAATGATAGTATTACAGTAGTTTTGTATATTATCTGGCTACCCATTGTGGATAAAGTACCTTAAAGCACTTTGCTGGTCAAAAATATTAGATTCTTATGGAATAATCACTCCAAAAAAATGGGATGTCAAAACTGGCTCCAAATTTTGGAGTTGCTGAGATACAGCTGAATTATTTACTTTCTATTTGTCCAGTTTGCATTATTTCCTATAAGAAGGCAAGACAGGTGAGTGCTGATGTTCCTCTTTCTACTACATATAATGACCCCATAATTGGAAGAAACAGGTGAAAGAAAAGAAACAGAATAAAAATGATAGATCAAGATGGTAAGTCTGATGTGGTATGAATCCTGTCAGACAACTCAGATTATAGTATGAACCATGAAGGAATGAATATGTTACAAAATGTTTACCAATTGTAGTTATTAGTATCCTCTCCAAATCTCTAATGGAGCAGTTGCTCTTCTTCTCTGTGCTACTGAATCACTGAGAAGAATGTCTTACCCATAGCTATTTTCTGCCATTAGCTATTGTATGTCCTAATACATGAGATTATTCTTATGTATTATTATTAATTATGCATTATTCCTAAAGAAGAAAGTATACAGGTGGAAGTCTAATATCTTAAAGAATAACCACAAAAATAGATATTTCACATTAAGAAATAAATACTTTTTTTATCCTAAACGCATGTGTTTTAAAAAAGCAAACAATTAAACAAGCAAAGTATTAATCACTTTTCTTCAATTAATAACCCAATTAATAATCAGGGATTACAGGATTGTAGAAAAGGGAGTAATAGTGCCCCAAACATAAACTTACTTGAGCAAAGAAAAATAAAGTTTTGATTCTTTTGAGATCTACAAATCTTTTTCACAATAACATAATTGAATTCCACACACTTTCATGTAAAAATTGAAAAGTAAGACTCAGATACTAAAACAGAAGGGACAAGAGAAGTGCTACAGCATTTCTTGATACTGTTTTCTTGATACTGTCAGACCTTTTTCAGTTGCCCAGGGTATTGAAGATTATTCAGTCCCAAATTCATTACAAATGTAAATTCTCCATTTCAATTACTATGGAAAGCAATTGCCAAGATGAAATCATACAGCTGTGTGTTCATTAATTAGTCTATGTGAAGATTTGAAAAGGTGATTTGCTTCTGTTAAAACTTTGATGAAGCAGCTCATCAGAGATAACCAGCAGAGGTATCCAGAGGTATCCAGCATAGAAAAAAAAAACATGTTTGGTTAAAATGAACTGGCTAGATAAAATAGAAGTATTGAGATGGAGCTCTGTTTTTTTGTGACATGGAATTGAAGAGGATCACAAATTAAGACCCACCTTCGTCAGCTGTAATAAAAAGGACAAAGTAGACATACAGCTAAGGAAAAAAATGCAAAAGGTCCACCTGGAGGAATGTGGTAATTAACAGAATGAATTTATTCTTTTCTCTTGCTCTTCAGAGGAAAATACCTCTTCTACAGTTGTTCTTTGTTTTATGGGGAAATCTCTCCCAATTTATATTTCAAATTATGTTATACTGGCACTAGGATCAAACCACATCATCTTTATGTATTTGATTGGTTTCTTGCATAAATAGGTGCACATATGGTAGATCAATTATAATAGCTAGAAAATACCTGTAAAATGGAAAAAGTACTTATAATATGATAGTTTTCTTTGTCATTCTTAAAACTTGAATAGGCAGTACTTATTGGCTGATTTTTAACTCATCTTTCAACTCAAATATCCCACACTTAATTTTTTTTTATTCTTAGGTCCATCGTTAAGTTATTATAACACACAACTTTGAAATAATAATTCATTGAAATATATTAAGCAAATAATCAGTCTAGGTAACCGATGCAGAATTGCCTCTTTTCCCATAAATAATCTTTGCAATTGAAATTTGAAATTTGAATAAGGAAGGCTTAATTAAAAGGATATTGAATCAATAAAAGGAACAATTTCTGTAGTACTTTTTGAGATGAGACGAATTGTGGTATTACAATGCTGAAATGTCTAAAAATGTTCATTTTTAATGTATAGATTATTTGGAGTATATACTCAATCCTAATAAAAGAAAAAACACAAATTCCTTTAATTTTAAAGGATATGCTTGTTCATTGTATTCTTTAATGTCTGACAGGACCTATGGAAAAGTTGGTGTTGGTTATATGCAGAGAATGCCCAGCTTTTTCTGTTTGCTTCTTGTAAATGCCAAATGAAGTATGAAAGTCCTGAATCATTATTTAGGCACAGGACTCAGTCCACAGGACATGGCTTGGGTTAAGAGTTTTGATGTTTGCTTACTGGGCCTTTTTCATAAAGGTTTAACTGCTATCTTATTCACATCTAGATTGTACTATTGCAATGCACTGTTCTATAAGAGTTTCCAGAAATTCCAGCTTGTGTACTGCAGTGGCTACAATGGTTTTGTATTAATTTCTTAGAACATATTATACTAATACATTTCACTTGTCTTGGCACAAAAAATGTTGGTTATTACATGTGAAGCTCAAAATATCCAGATTATCTGTAAGGTTGCCTTTCTATGCACTGTAGTCAATATTTGATATTTTGCTATTTGTTTCAGGATGTTTAGAGATGCTGAGGAGATATTAGAGTAATGGGTTTGATATTTGCTCCATACTTAAAATTTCAAAAAGCTGTAGAGACTGATTTATTCTACTGTATTTTATGTTGAGAACTTTTTGCTCTGTAAATGCATTTTTAAATTGATTGGTATTTCTTAATGCAATTACTTATGGGCTATGATTTATGTTGGGATTAGCTGTATAGGCTACTATGTTCACTGATCATAACCTGTCTTGCTATGCTGCTCTAGTAATTGCCAGTTACTTTCCTTCTTATGAGTGAGTCTTTCTGACCTACATGTACGCTGTATGTGTATACAGTAGGCATATGCAGTTCTACTATTTTACCATATTTTTAGTCACTTGAGATAGAAAAGTTTCAAGCCACTCTCATCCAATAGCCTGGAATGAAAAAGGCCTATTCTCATCTGGCAAATCTACTTTTGATGTCAGATTTTCAGTCCAAAACTTTCATACATATCTTTTTTATACATCTTGTTGTCTGATATTTTTTTTAAAAAAGTTAATTCTTAAAATTCTTATTTATGGGCATTTTTTTTTCTTTCCACAGTTGATTGCACACTGATGAATGCTGATGTTTGATGTTTGTTTCAAACTACAGGCGAGGTAAGCAAAACAATTTTCCTAGAGAATATTGGGATTTGATAACATATTCTGCATGCTATGAAATCAGGGTTTTTCTTAAAATTATAGTACCAACTTTGCATATTGCTATATTTTATTCATGCTAGTGGGTGGAGAAGAGCCTATGGTTAGGAGATGGACACTAACTTGCAATGGTCATTGGGGATATGAGAAAACATCTGGAAGTACTAACTTGGGAAAGGGTATCTTATGGCATCCTCATCTTAGGTGGCCAAACGTGGTCCTTCACTTCTTAATTTTATCTTAAGAAATTTATTTATTCTGGTTATGCTAAACTTTCCATGCACTTTGTACTCATAGGATGCTGTGGAATACTATATGACCTGACTAGGATGCACAATTCGTTTTACCTCTTCAAATGAAAAGCTTCCAGTTAAAAAAAGCCAAAGCTGGTAATTGGGGAAATATTGGTGGTGTAGTTCATTAAATTAAGACTCTTGAACATGTATCCACTTACCTTAAGCTACTCCTTCAATATTAAATAACAAGTGGTTATTAAGATATTTGGTTAAGGCTACTACTGTCATTGAGTGAATTAGTTTCTTACTGTTTAGACCTCAAGAAATATATTGCAAATGTTCTACTATTATTGTATTAATGTAAAAGTGGCAGTTTTAATTGATCTAAATGAATCCACATTGAGGAAAGTTGGTTTAATGCATGCTTTCAATTTCAGAAGAAACTTTAAGGCCAATAGAATAACAGTAGTCCTCAACATACAACCACAATTGAGCCCAAAATTTCTGTTCCTATGGGAGACAGTTAAGTGAGTTTTGCCCCATTTCCCAACCTTTCTTGCCACAGTTGTTAAGTGAATCACTGGAGTTGTTAAGTTGCAACATGGATATGTTCATAGGAAAAGAGAAGATTTGTAACTGGGCCTGAGAACTTTCTGTATTGCAGGTGCAACACTTTAGTATATTTGGGTTCAAATGGAATAGCTTGTCTTTCTATAATTTTCATGTCCATGAAAGACTTATTTACTTTTTGACTGATCCTTATATGTCTTAAAATACTGACTTTTTTAGTATTTAAAACATTTTGTTGAAAATGCCAATGGAAAATATCAAGCAAACAATTGGCAACTGTATGTTAAGTTTATAATATACTGTTTGAAATATGAATCTTCTTGAAGGGCCATAATTTTTAATAACAAGAGTCATGTCTTATGCAATGCTTATAGTTGAGTGTATAATGAGAAAAACTAAAATCTGCTAGAAAGATAAGACAGTGATTGAGATGCTTAAGTACAAAGAAAGTCTTTGTGTGTGTTAGATGCTATCACAGGAATCTTCATGTTTTGGTATTTGGACTTGAATTACCATTACAGGACTGGCTTCTGATTTATTTTCATATTTTTGTATAGTAGTTTTATATTATGCCAACATTCAAGTGACCGCGTAAAATCTTATGTATCTCAGCAATAAGAGTATAGCCATTCTCTTGGAGCATACCTCAGTTCATTAATTTTTAAATGAACAAGAGAAATACAAGTACCCCCTTTGCAATCTAAACATATGTTGAGGATGCCACGGAATACAATAACTACAATTTTAATTATATAAGTATAACATATACAGTATTTTTATTTTATATTTAAATTTGTCTCCTGTCCTAAACAGTGTGTCACAAATATTGCTACTCAGGAAGTTAAGAACAATTTTAAAAAGCTCTATTCAACTTTTAAAAAGTGCACAACTATTTCACCAATTGATCTACATATTGGTTACAGGACATAAAAGGGAGAAGAAAGGAACAGGGAACTGGCAAAGATCTACCAGTGCTATCTGTACTAGTGATATCCTTAGTTGAATCACTAAATAGTTTTTTTTCTTTTTATTCTTTATTTTTACACTTTAGGCAAAAAATTTTTTAAAAAAATCTTATAGAAATAACAGCATCTTGATCCCCTTAGCAGTGGCTGGCAATTGATCAGATATGATTACTTCCCATTTGACTGACCATCTATGACTATGCCTTATTGGTGGATGTAGAAAATATTTCCTCTAAAGTAGCAGCTGATTTGGTAAGTTGTTTTCCACAAACATAGCTTGAATATCATCCACAGTCAAGTAATTATTCATCTAGAAAGTGTTTATTGAGACCACTTATATCCATTTATTCAAAACATAGAGTATTACCATTACCAACCACTTCATAGAGAAAACAGTTTCAGGTACTTGTTAATGGGAAGTAGGTTTATTTTAAAAACTCTCTATACCTGATAGAACTGTGGTCTATTTTTTTTTAAATCTTCTCTAACTAGATATAGTTAGAGTCTGGCCAATATATTCTAATATATGAATGCCATGTTCTGCTGGAAGTTCCTGTACTATGGGGCGCTGTGAATAATCAAGCTAATTTGTAACATATGAAACCTAATAAAGTCATTATGTGCTGCACAGAATTTAGTGTGGACATAGTAAAAATATTGTTTGGAGTTTTGAAGTGTACAAGTGTAAAGGACAGACATGTTAAACTCTTGTATTAAACTGAATTTATTATTGAATGATGTCATTCATTTTTTGATAAATAGAATTTGAAATTTCTCAGTATTGATAAGGTGAGAATATTTTTAATTCTATGAGCTACAATTATGTTTCCCCCCAAGGTTGTATTTGCTTATATGATGCCTTGAAACCAAAGGAGAGACAAACAAACAGGACTAAATCATGTGAGTCATAAAGCCCTCAATTTTCCTCCAGTGCTGCACATTTTTAAAAAACATTTTTGGGTATCTCAAACTGATTCAGATCAAGATTTTTGTGTTGAATTAGCTTCATCCCTGAGTCATTAAAACTGTGTTTAGCACTTCGGAAAATTTGAAATATAAATTTTTCAAGACTGGTTACTCTGATTTCTTGTACCACAAATCATATATTTTTCTAATATTAGTCTGTGACATATTTTCAGTTTTGTATAGAATTCAATTTTTTATTTTACGGTAAAAGATACTGTATTTTTTACATCCAAATATGATTGTGCTTCTGAAGCTGCTTAAACATCCGGTCCATATTGTTTTACTGGCATATGTTTTAATTGTATATAGTGCCAAGCAATAATGCAAAGATTATATTTAAAATGTAATATCTCAAGATTCAAAAAAATAGCTCTCAATAAATAATTCAAGGTATTAATCCTTTGCTTGGCCCAAAACTTCCAAATAAAACTTTCCCTTCCTCTGTCTTCAAATTAGGATTATTCCATAATGTCATTATGTCATATGAATATGGGTCAGAGGTTAACTGCATCCCAATTAATATCTAAATATATTTAGCAAAGCTGGGAGAATCAGACTTTTCTTCTGAAAACTGACCTACAAACTTTCCAGGATTTGAAAGAAGTCACACATTAGCTTTTCAAATTAGCCCAAAGTAGGTAATATGTCTTCATTCCATAATAAAAGCCCATTGATAAACCTAAATTAGCTACCATCATCATAAGGCAACTTAGTCAAAGTAAATTGAGAGGCCTTGTCGTGATATAATTTTTTTCTCAATATTATAGTTTATCACTATATATTAAATATCTAAATGAAATTAACATCAATATTCTTCTTAAAGTGTACCTCATTTTAAATGCTATATACAATTTGTTGCATTAATCTTACTCCAGAGCAGACATGTCAAACTCGCAACGTCACGTGATGTCACGCGACGTATCAGGACTGTTTTGCCATTGCCGGCAATGGGATGAGCATGGCTTCCGCGTGCTGCATCCGGCCTGTGGGCCAGCAGTTTGACACACCTGCTCCAGAGGCTCAAAGGTAATTTTAACTGATTTATATCCAATACAATCATATCTGTGCATTTAGGTATAATTCAGCATATTTTAAGATATAGAAGGAAATCCATTCCAAGCATTTTATACTGTTTAGGTTTATAAAATCCAATTTTTGACACTGATTTATAGATTTTTTTTAATCTTAAAGGAGGCAGATTAGATCTTTTTCCAAATAATAGTATGCCAAGTGGAAGATCAAACAGATTCCTGACAAACCTAGAAGACAACTTTGTCTCCCAAAAAGTAGAGAAGGGAACAAGGGGATTAGCCATTTTGGATCTAATTCTCACTAACAGAGATGAAATGATAGGTGTTGAAGCAACAGGAACCTTGGGAGGTAGTGATCATGCAATATTGGAATTCAACATTATGGAAGCACAAGCAATAGAACATAGTCAAATTAGAGTCTTGGACTTCAAGAGAGCTAATTTCAATAAACTTAGAGAGGGCTTGGGAAGGAGTCCATGGATGAGAATCCTCCAGGGGAAAACAACTCAAGAAGCTTGGGAAATTCTGAAAAGCGAGATAATAGAAGCCCAGTCTAGCACAATACCAACAAAGAGGAAAAATAACAGCTCTCAAAAGAAACCAGTATGGCTGCATAAAGAACTCTCTGATAAATTGAAAGATAAAAAGGACAAGTGGAAAGTGGAAAGAGGGGCATATACTGTAACTAAATCAGAATATCAACAAATAGCCCGAGCCTGCAAAGATGAAGTGAGGAAAGCTAAGGCTCATAGTGAACTAAGGCTTGCGACCAAAATCAAAAATAACAAAAAAAGTTTCTTTCAACATGTAAAAAACAAGAAAAAAGTGAAGGAAAGGATTGGTCCATTAGTGGCTGAAAGTGGCAAGAAGGTGACAAGCAATAGGGAGAAAGCAGAACTATTTAATTTATTTTTTGCATCTGTCTTTACACAAAGGGAAAAAACAGACCAACCTATCAAAAATAGTGCCATAAAAAACAGTATAGAAACACAAGTTAAGATAAGCAAGAAAATGATAAGTGATCACCTGTCCAGCCTAGATGTTCAAATCACCAGGACCAGATGGATTATACCCCAAGGTTCTCAAGGAACTGGCAGATGTGATCTCAGAACCACTGAACTATATTTTTCAAAGATCTTGGAGCACCAGAGGACTGGAAAAGAGTTGATATAGTTCCCATCTTCAAAAAAGGAAAAAAAATGGATCCAGGAAATTACAGACCTATCAGCCTAACCTCAATACCTGGGAAGATTCTGGAAAAGATAATCAAACAACGAATCAGTGAACACCTAGAGGCAAACAAAATCACTACTAAAAGCCAACATGGGTTTGTCAAAAACAGATCATGCCAGATAAACCTTATTGCATTGTTTGACCAAGTGACAGAATTAGTGGATCAGAGGAATGCTGTGGATATAATTTACTTGGACTTCAGTAAGGCATTTGATAAAGTAGATCACAACCTACTACTCGATAAGATAGAAAAATGTGGGTTAGACAGCATCACCACCAGATGGATTCGTAGCTGGCTGACCGGCCGTACTCAGCATGTGGTCCTCAATGGAACTGCATCTACATGGAGGGAAGTGTGTAATGGGGTGCTCCAGGGCTCTGTTCTAGGCCCAGTGCTCTTCAACATCTTCATCAACGATTTGGACGAGGGGATAGATGGGGAACTCATCAAATTTGCGGATGACACCAAGCCGGCAGGAATAGCCAACACTCCAGAAGACAGGCTTAAGATACAGGAGGACCTGGACAGACTTGAACACTGGATGCTATCTAACAAAATGAAATTCAATGGTGAAAAAAGCAAGGTTCTACATTTAGGCAAGAAAAACCAAATGTACAGGTATAGTAGGGGGTACCTTGTTCAATAGTAGTAACTGTGAGAGGGATCTCGGAGTCCTAGGGGACAATCACTTAAATATGAGCCAGCAGTGTGCTGCAGTTGCCAAAAAAGCCAGCTCAGTGCTGGGCTGCATTAAAGAGGGATAGAATCAAGATCATGTGAAGTATTAATACCACTTTACAATGCCTTGGTAAGGCCACACTTGGAATACTACATCTAGTTTTGGTCACCACAATGTAAAAAAGATGCTGAGACTCTAGAAAGAGTACAGAGGAGAGCAACAAAGATGATTAGGGAACTGGAGGCCAAAACATATGAGGAACGGTTGCTGGAATTGGGTATGTCTAGTTTAACAAAGAGAAGGACGAGGGGGGACATGATAGCAGTGTTCCAATATCTCAGGGGCTGCCACAAAGAAGAGGGAGTCAAGCTATTATCCAAAGCGCCTGAGGGCAGGACAAGAAGCAACGGATGGAAACTAATCAAGGAGAGAAGCAACCTAGAACTAAGGACCGTTAGAACAATTGACCAGTGGAACAACCTGCCTCTGGAAGAGGTGAATGCTCCAACACTGGAGGTTTTTAAGAAGAGACTAGACAGCCATTTGTCCGAAATGTGTAGGGTTTCCTGCCTGAGCAGGGGGTTGGACTCGATGACCTCCAAGGTCCCTTCCAACTTTATTATTATTATTATAAACCATATTGCACAACTTGGTAAAGACATTAAATAAATATCAAAAGCCTCAAAATGTCTTGAATGGAAAGCATATATTTAGTGCCCACTGCAACAGCACATTGATAATATCTTGTTATTGTCTAATTTTAAAAAGCCAAAGGTTCTAAAACAGATTGAAAATTAAAGGGGATAATGGGCTACTGTAATGAGTTGATTAATAGGCATGAAAAAACAAATGCATTTGTGATAACTGCAGTGGTAGAATAAAAATGCCAAATTGTAATAAACCAATGTGGTGATGGAAAGCTAAATCTTTCTAGAACACCTAGAAACTATAATGAGAAGTTTTTTCTGTCCTGCACATCCAATTTATTTTTTTGTTGCACTTAATGGACAACAGTATTGTTACTTATATGTACTTGAATCAGACTTTTCAAGCAATGTTTTTAAAGAAAGTTCCTTTATAAATATAGAGCTTTGCAAGGTGATCACATTTTGTTTTTGCCATAAATACAAGTAGAGGAAGAATGTGTCTTGGTCAACCGCATGTTTAAATTGTCAGTAATATGATCCTAGTGTGGACTGTTGTATTTCAAGCTCTCTAATATAAATGGAACTCTATAGCATTATTTGGATTACAACAATGTATTCAAAACATGGAAAAAATCTAGAAAATGAAATCCCTTTTTTGGCTTAAATCCAGAATAGAAACAATTTACCACATCAGTATCAAACCAAACAATACAGCACTATAGTGGCAAATTCGACTTGATTAAGACCTACGTTCAGAATGCAAATAATGCCATTATTGTAAAACAGGCAAAGAATATTAAATAGCCATATATTTATTTCTGCATGGAATATGTTGGTGAGGAAATTCACTTCCATTTCAGGTTGTTGCATAATCAAAGTTTCCACTGGTCAGATTCCTGTTAATTGATGACAATAAAATAACATAATATTTCTGAGCAGGTATACTGCCTAAATTTAGCTAAATTTGAACTATAGTCAATATTATTCTTGGTGGTTTACAGAGAATATAAAACCAGTTAAATGTCCATACTCTGATTAAAATTCCCCAAAAAATGCGAAAAGAAACATATGTAAAGAAAAATATGTATATCTTTTAATTTATATATAAAAAAGCATTTATTTATAAACAATAAATAAGGGGAGCAAATAGACAAACAAAGTAAAAGGTGGTGTTTTATATATAAACTGAAGAAAGTACTCTACAAAATAGTTTGATCCTTAACATTTTACTAAAAACTAGCAAGAAGAGAGCTAACTTGATATCTATCACAAGGTTGTTCCAAAGCATTAGTGTTTTTGTATAAAAGCACTGCCTTCTAGCTTCACTTCCAACCCTTTTGAATATGTGGAACTATTAAGTAGTTTTTCCTTGGATGTTCTGATAAAGTCAGATGATTCTATATCAGAATTTGCATACATTTTTGCAAGATTCTGCTATAATTGAAATTATTTTTATCTTGTGGAAGACTAATGAATGGAAGAAATCAAAAGGTCTTTAATTTTCAGCTGCACCCTTTCACCTTTTGAATTTTTCAATAATTATATATTAGAGGAGAGGGGATATTTCATAATATATTAGAGAACAAAGTAAAATATGTAAGTACAATTTATGAAAGGGCTGCATTGAAACTACAACTTGTGCCCTTCACTATATGAGTCCATTCGTGCAGTCTTTTTTATGTGCAGATTTAAGAAAATGCTATAGGAACAAATTTCAAACTTTTTTTTCTACCATGAAATTTATTTAAGAAAATACAGATTTTCTAATTTTATTATTGATGGCTAGATATCTTGTTACAAAAGCACTGTTTGTGAAAGGTTTTTTTATGGCACAGAAAATGATTATTCTCAATATTAATTCCAGATTTTGAAGAGCTCTGAAGTAAAATGTTCTTACTACCCTTCCTTTTTAAAGGGCAATTCTCCTGTTTTCTACTATTACAGCTGTCTGTTTATTGATACTACAGGCTTGCTACTTCCAACTATCCTAGAATATCTTGAACAATGAAAGGAAGAAACTAATGCTATATCTTCCCACTTAAGATCCCATATACTTGAATATGGAGACAAATAAGTAGCTTTCTCAAACAGGTGACATGATAGGCTCAGGAGACATGGGAAGTTAACAAATAGAATCCCTGAAGATTTGTCTATTTTGGCATGTTCCCAAGAATGCTACCTCTTCTTGCTCCCTTTTAGTTCTTATATATTGGAGCCTTATATATTAAATTTCATATAGGAGATTGAAAGAATGTATATAGAAATATGTGGGGAACAGAACTAATGAGCAGAGCATGATTTTAATATGCTGCATATTAATATTTTCCCTTCAGTTATGACAGGAAGCACATAAATATGACCAAATATTTAGAAAAAAATGAAGCAACCCATCTGATTTGGAGGTGGGTTTTTTTTTAGAGGTAGCAGACTTTCAGTCACAACAAACCTTAATTTAATAGATTAATTCAGGGGAAGAGATATCCTTTAAAGCAGCAGTTCTCAACCTGTGGGTCGCAACCCCTTTGGGGGTTGGATGACCCTTTCACAGAGGTTGCCTAAGACCATTGGAAAACATATATTTCCAATGGTCTTAGGAACCGAGACACCGGTCCTCTCTCCATCTCCAGGCAGATAAAAACAACACAGAGAATGCTAAGACTTAAAGTATCAAAGGAACAACTCCCCGCCTCTCAGGTAGAGCTACCAAGACCCAACGACTCAGCCCGCCTTCTCCCAGCCTTTTCACCAATTAGAAGCCACGGCCCGGACATTGACATCCGTGATGTATCTTCCGGGGAATCTGTGAAGCCGGCGGAGCTGCTCCAGATCGCGCTTGCGTGCAGTTGCTCGTGCCTCGGTGGAAGAGGGGAGATGGGCTGGCGGGGAGTTGAGGGGGGGGTGAGGCAGGAGGAGGAGGAAGGAGGGAGGGAGGGAGGGAAGGAATTGTTGTTATCTGTGGAATCAGCACGCCGAAGGCTTTGCCGTGGGGGTGGGTTCCTTTTGTATTTTGATTCCTTCCCTTTTGGAGGGAGGAATGGACATTTTATGATCTGGGGGGGGGGAATCTGGTGTCTGTGAATAAAAGCACCAGCGATCATCTTTTCTTTCCGCCAGCTCACGTTGATGCATTCAGTGCAATTGCTTTGTTAAATAGCTCTTTTCGTGAATCGGGAACAAGCCAACCTCGGGATTTTCCCTCCTCCCACCTTTAAACGGCTTCCTTTTATTCTGCCTCCCGCCTGGTTGGGATCCAAAGGCAAGGCTCCAATTGGGAAGTTATACTCCACTGCGAGAAATTGTTAGGAAAAAGGAAATGCATTGAGAGAGGGACTTGTCAGAAAACATTTAGATGAGAATCAAGTACGCTCAGTGGAAGGTGAAAATGTTGGAAGGAGGGAATGAAATAGCTGGAATCTGGGACAGCTGTAAAGTCGTATCTTTCTGTTTTGGGAAACTTCCATGAAAAAGTAGTCACGTAACTCTTCGCTTCATCCACAAAATGTTACAGGGGTTCTGATTTTTTATTTATAATCCTTTTCCTTTCTTCCATTCTCTTGCTGCTTTTCCTTCAATTGGTCATGTGATCAAAATGTGGATGCTTGGCAACTGGCCTGTATTTAGACAGTTGCAGTGTCCCAGGGTCATGTGATTATTTTTAGCAATCTTTTGACAAGCAAAGTCAATGGGAAGCCAGATTCATTTAACAACTGTGTTCCTAACTTAATAACTGCAGTGATTCACTTAACAACTGAAGCAAGAAAGGTTGTAAAATGGGTGCAACTCACTTAACAACTGCCTTGCTTAGCAACAGAAATGTTGGGCTCAGTCGTGCTCGTTAGTTGAGGACTACCCGTAGTTGTGGAATTCCTTTTGTTGGATGGTTCTATCTTCTAGAGTCTACTCTAGAGTCTGATCCTGCATATCAGATATTTACATTATGATTTATAACAGTAGCAAAATTACAGTTATGAAGTAACAATGAAAATAATTTTATGGTTGGGGGTCACCACATATGAAGAACTGTATTAAAGGGTCGCAGCATTAGGAAGGTTGAGAACCACTGCTTTAAAGCAATGTTTTTTCCTCCAGCAATGAATAGAATAAAAGTACTACTAGTAGTGAGTAGGTAAAGACTGGTGTACCAATAAAGGAGAATATTTGTAGCTCAGGATTGAAATAAAGGGGTCCTTGTTGCTCTCTCAGCTTGGTTGTTTTCTTGCATACGTTTCATTACCCCAATTAGGTAACATCATCAATGCCAGTAAAGAGTTGGGTTTGCTTTCAGTTTATATTTTAGTGGCCTGCTTTGTCAGTGTTGGTGGGGTGATCTTAAAGATACTTTGGTTGGGCTCTTTATTATTGGCTTGTTTAGCAATACCTTGATTGGTGTATTGTTTACTTGATTGCTGGTCTGATGTTAACCTTGGAGTTAGAGTTTGGGCACCCAGATCAGCATAGATTAACTCATGGGAATAGTTTATATGGCAGCAGGATGCTCCCTCTTTTGTGGCCAAACTTAGAATCACAGAGGGGGCTATTTAGAGCATCAAGTCCAGTGGTGGAATTCAAATATCTGAACAACCAATTCTCTGTGTGGATGCCACTTCTGGAAGTCCATTCTGGGCCTGGGCAACAAAAAATTAGTTACCGGTTCTGCCGAACTGGTGCGAACTGGCTGAATCCCACCACTGATCAAGTCCAAAATACTGCTTCATTCAAGAATATGAATTAAAACATCCCCAGCAGATGTCTGATTAGTCTTTCTTTTGTATCTAATGAAGGAGAAACAATCACCTTTCTGGATAATTAGTTCTGCTTTCTTTGTTGGGATGATTTTTTTTAATGCAGTCAGAGTTTTCTTGTAACTTAAATATATTCTAAGTCATCTCAAGAATAAACATTTGCAGTTCCTTCAATTTTTTCACAGGATTTAGCTTTGAATTCCTTGATCATCAGCATTGCCTTTCACTGAACAAGTGTATATATAAGTGAAAGAGATTGAAAAAATATTTCTATATATAGATATAATGATACAGTTTCTTCTGGAACAGTCATGCAGAAGGGATCTCAACATGAACCAAATGTTTATTCATTACTAATTTATTCATCACCAACTTAAGTATTTTCAAACTAACATAAAATCATTAAAAACATTCATTTTAATGCAAATAGTTGATACACTGCAACCAAAAAACATAACCATGCCCAATTCTAAAACCATGCTAATTAAATCTCAGCAAAAAGGGATTTAATGGACAGTAACAATACTAATCTTATATTTGCAGTTTTCAGTAATTATAATACAGTAGTAATAATTCATAATATGTCTCCAATGCAATGCCTGGCACAATAGAAATGTATATAGCTATACAAAATTCAGAAACAATAGATTAATTATAGTGTCAACATGAATACGAAGGAAGCTAATTGAAGATGCCTTTGGGTGAGTCAGTGCTATTCATTAGCAACGGAGGTCACATCTTCAGGCATAGATGTGCAGGTAAGGACAGGTTGTTCCCCAAGTCTGATGAGGGAGGTTCACTTGTAGCATACATTCAACAAAGCTAGCAATCTGCAGTGTCTACTTGAGAGAAGCAATGGGCCTCCAAGATTGTATCTGAGGGAATAGAACAAATCTCTTCTAGACTGCAACTTATATAGCTTCATTTAATTCTCTCCACACCCCACACTCAGGAATTTGTGTACCTTTTACTAGACAGTGAGGAATTTGTGCTTAGCTTCTGAAGAAGTTAGCTTATTGATTATACAGTGAAATGAGAGTGTTATTTTTTGCTTAAAAAAATTAACCAACATACTCAGATTAATCAGGAAAGCAAGTAAATGGTCTTCTAAGCGTATTAGGGTTTTCACTAAATTGTGCAGAATTTTTCTATTGTTTTGTACCCAACCTTTTCTGTTCTGCAGTAAATTGATAACCTAACCCTATATGCATTTATTCAAAACAAATTCCCAATGAGTACAATGGAACTTACACCTAGATAATAAAATTTTCTTTCCTTCTACTACTCTTTGCTGGATTCCTCCCTCCTACATTTCCCTGCCTATTTAAAAAAAAACTCAAGTCTTTCCTAAAACAAAATTTCCAAGACATTCACCTTTTTGGAGTCTGCAGATGGGTTGATGGGAAGACATATGGATTGTCTACCCATAATATATAGGGGATAAAAAGATTCAAGTATAAAACTGAATACGAGGACTGTAGCAATAAAGTGACAAGATATACAAATGTTTTAATAGTGGTCTACTTTGAATAATGCCCTTGATTTTATAACCTTATTCCAGTAACTGTTTATTAAAATAATTGTAGAAAAAGACTACAGTATAAACCTTCTTGCCATATGGACTCTTCAGGAACTGTTCCTTGCAACTGGCTGTGCCTACAAAACAGCCTTTGTATTCTGAATCCTATGCCATTGGTGATCTTAGGAAGTTGGAAGGTTTCTGGATCAAATTTAGTTATTTCCAGCCTTAGCATTGCAGATGAGAACCTAGACAATCTCCTTTGGGGGCCCTGGTTTATGAGTTCTTAGGACTCTGCCTAATTCTTAAAATGAGAGGTCTTCTAGATTTTAAGTAGAAGATTTAAAGCTATATGTCAGAAATGCTGCTCCTATATTGTATCTCCAACCTGGAATAGGAGGTTGAAGTGTATGATCTCTTCTTTTCAACAATCTTCCTGCGTGCAGTTCAAATTAAAAATAAAACTATAGAAATCAAAACAGACTTGGGAAAAAAGTTTCCTTCCATCTGTTTTGTTTTAACAAAAATGCTTACTCTTAACATAGGTTGTCTGAGATACTTAGCAAGAATAAGAAAAGAGATTTAAATGAATTACTTAACATTTAAATTGGATGTAGACTTTCAAGACATATAAATGTTGGAACTTTTTTTATAAAATAAAAGGAAGAATATAAGATTATAAAAATGGAACAGCCATTTTATGTTTATGTTATTGGTCTTACTTTGACTTCCAAAATAATATTTTTATGACATCACAGAACGAACATGCTGGTTTTATATACCATGGTAGGCTTTTTAAACATCAGAAGGGTTTTGGCATCTTAAAATCAGGGGCCAAGGATTTCACAGTGAAGGGGCAGCTATTGAAAAGACCATCTTGATTTCATCAGAATATTTATGGCACCCACTCTTCTAGGGTTCCAGAAAGCTTTTAAACCTACCTCTGTTACCAGTTAATATGTTTATTGATCTATTGGAGGGGGGATTCCAATCATATTTGTATATCTTATTATTTTCATTGTTTTCATCCAGGCTGCTTAAGTAGATGTATTTAATTTTATAAAATTGTTTTTATTATATTTTAGATTCCATAAGTCAGCCCATCCCTAATGGAGTGAGTGGCTATAATAAATTTCATAAACTAATGTATTACCAGAAAAGTGAATCTTCAGAACATAGAATTAGGGGGAGTTGATTGGATAAAATGTGTGGATATATTTCCATTTATAAAAAACAAAAGTTACTGAAGGCTGAATATCTTTAGCATGATACTAGGTTCATTTTATTAAAATCCTTAATTACTATTTAGCTCTAGATACAGTATTTTCAAATTATTTTTTCTGGAAGTGTGAATTAGGAAAGGAGAAGGGGAAAGGACCTAAAAGTTTAAGGAGAAATGAAGAGAAATGCAAGCCAAGTACAGCTATTTAGATATGTGTTCAGTTTAAATGCATATGACCATGCTCATGTAACGGTGCTAAAGTTTCTATTTTATAAATTGGTTTGAAAATACAGTTGAAAATTGAATAGATGGGGTGATATACCTATATACATTTAAGGGGTATAAAGGAAGTGCTTTAATAAGTTTGAAATGCTGATATTTTGGAATTATGAAAATCCAAAGTTTATATGCTCTACACTTTACTTAATTCTTTAAGGTCCCATTTGAAAACAAATGTTTCCTGCTCATTTATAGGAACAACTGGGGCTCACATGTTTATGATTTAGCACTTTCTTTCTGGAGGATTGAAGAGAAAAAGGATTATAGCTCTTAAAACTCTCAGTCTTGAGTTGTTGCACAGCATGATTAAATGGATATTCTTTTCTTTCCTCCTTTATAAACAAAATGGCATTGGAGGAATCTTTTCAATGTGTAAGATAATGCATTTCATATAGGAGAACTAAGGGAGGTCTTGTAATCTGATTAAATGAAACCGACCAAAGACTTGGGAAGAAAGGCAAATTACTCGTTTGAACAAGAATTTAAGCAGTTAAAATGGGCTAACACTTGTTTTTTTCGGTAACCATGTGAAAAATTATTCATAAAAACCATTTCTACTTTTTTTTGAGATATAACATTATTATAGTAAATAGATATGTACTGCAACATCAGTTTTGCTAACCTGGTGGCCTCCAGAAACCAGGTCTAAACTCTTATACCTATATATTTATGTATAAATAAGTGCATATGTTGAATTAAGATGCTCCTTTTGTGCCCAGCAGACATAACCATCTATAGAACAATGTGATACAAATAAATAAATAAATTCACTGTAAGATGTACCTATCTGCCTCTCTCACAATTTGAGATGCACCACATATTTGTATTTAAAGACACAATATATGCTGATTGTTTCCTGTAGGTGGAAAAAAATTCAGTGTCATTTTATCTTGTTTCTAAAATGATCTGTGCCTTTATATTCTAATTAATGTACCACACTTTTCTATATTTATAACCATTACATTCATTTGTAACAAAAGCACTAACTGTATTCTGCATTTTACTAAGATTTATTGTAATCATAATTTGCTGTCCCCACCAAAAAATCTGATCATGACAGGTCTTTTTATTCAGGAATTAGGTGGGAACTGCCTATATGGAATGTCACAATTCTCCTAGGATTATTTTGTCGGTTGAATTTAGCTTTTAACAGTATGTGTCACTAGTCATATTTACTAGAATTATAATATACTGTACACAATTCATTAATAAAGTACAACACGGAATGATTTGGAGCTGTCTTAATGACCGAGGACTCTGAGAAATGTAGTTCCAGTGCATCTGGACGTATCAGGAGGGGAAAAGCTGTTCCTTGAGAAGAAAGAATTTGTAGAGTGAACTAGTTAATATTCTCTTCAGTGTGTATAAGGCTTTCTGCTTATAAACATTACTGCAAATCTTCAGTATCTAAGAATTTTATTAGACTGTAAAAATGACAAATCTGTATACTTGGCTAAACATTTATGAAAAATTACAGTTTTTAATTCCAGTGCTTTTGGAGGTGATTCACATTTTTTCACTACTTGATGTAACATTTCTATAGAACATTTAAAACTAGCATATTGATCTAGATTTTGAGCTATTGTAAGATAACAAAGGTTGGCAAGAAAATGGGGTTTCCCTTCTAATTAAACTGTGGTTCCATCATATGTTGGGTTGGATATATTGGATTTGTATGTTGGATTTCATTTCAAGTTTATTGCCAGAGCAGAAGCAAACAGCATTTGCTTTTAAAATGATTTGGGATTAAATTCTGAATTAAGTTATAGTGCTGGCATTACAACCTTCGGCAGCAGTTAGATTGTAGTATTATATAAGCAATATTGTGTCATGTTGGATTAATGAGAGAGCCAGGTTTAAATCTACCTTTAGGCATGGAAATTCACAGAGTCACTTTGGGCCAGTCACTCCCCAATCAATTCAAGAGGGATTGCATTTTAAATAGTCTGTTGGGGGGGGGGGGAGAAGACAACAGCATTAGATATATTTGCTGCCTTTGCTGCCAGCATTAGATATATTTCCTGCCTTAAAAAGGTAGATTATAAAATAACATAATAAATAAAACTACTTAATAAAAATGACAAAAATTCACATGCTGGAATCATTATAAGTGTATATATATATAAGTGTAAGGAGTTGTTTTTTTTAAAAAAAATCTAATTAATTTAAAAATAAAGCAGTGGTCCAATATACTTTTTGTTGAAAAAAAGGTTTAATGACATAAAACAAGTTCCTGTTTAAAGCTTGCAACCTGCAAAATGTTTAATGGCTTCTCGTAATTTAGTTGGAATGAGGACCAGTATCACCCAATTGGTGTAAGTAAATTTAGAAGCAAAAGGTAGCGGTGAGGTCTTCTCCCAAAGCCATAAGTGGATAATGGTCTATCTGAAAGACATCATCTTATGACAGGAGGTGAACATCAAAGACATTACAGGAGGACTGAAAATCACTAGACAGCTCAATTGCTTCCTTCCTAATCCAGCAATTATTTTTACAGCATCAGCAGCTGGGACAAAGAAAAGCAATTGTTCATCTAACAAAACTGTTCTTTTATTACCTTTTAACGGGAAGGTTGTAAGAGGAAGTTGGCGATGGAGACAAAGATTTGTTACAACTCTTTTCTTACCACAGAATATTTTGGATTGCTGCTGTTAGTCAAAATTAGGCTATATAGTGGCCTGGATAAGATGCTTCTTTGCTTGTCCCCCTCCTTCCACATTACCTTCCATTTTCTTCTTGATTGTTATTGATTATGCATAAATTGCTATTGTTGCCTTAAAGTAAAGTTATGTTTCATTAATTTCATTTAGAGAAAATGACATTAAATTCATTAATTTTTATTTAGAGCAAATGACTGAAAATGAAACAGAAACAAAGCTTACAGACAGACTGTTTAATTTTCAATTAACATACAAAGAAGTGGAAGAATTTGGAGAAGAGAGATTTGGAAATAATCAGTTCTACTTCTATCACTACCACCACCTTCACCTTCTCCTCCTGTTAACCAACACTGAGCCACAGAGCTCAGCCTAGTATAACTTGAATTCAAAACATTCTAAATATGATGCCATGCATGAACATTGCGCAATTCTTAATTTTTTTTGCATTCTCCTTTTTTCATTTATATTGTATTAGATTTCATATATTGTGCTATACTTTTTTCAGGCCAAACGCTGTATTCTTTTAATAGACAAAAAATAATCAGCCTTTTCCATGAATGATTATTTTTACAACTATGTGAATTAGCTCACAGTGATGGTTGGAGCTGCAGTATTTAAAGTGACTGGACTAATATTTCGGTTGGCTTCAAAAATGCTTTCAGATGTTATTCAGGGATCTATAAATAATTGAACTTTTATCAATTACTTTTTTAAAAGAATGTTTAAAAATTGCAAATAGCTGTTCCACTATTTTTTAAAGAGGCATTTCATTTTTGTATATCAGGGATAAGGGACTGTTGCTTCTAATGTAACTTTGCAACCTAGATGTGTTATCCGTTTTTTTAAAAAACAAACCTGTTTTTAAAATCCCAGAATGATAATATCTTCCTTTATTTAATTAGCTAGAAGACTCAAACCATATGATGATGTTTCTCTCCAATTGGCTGACGACTTTAATTATTTTCAGCTAAGCTGGGGAACTGAAGCAGAAGGATAGAGCGATCTTACCTATCAAAAGCTTAGAGACAAATGGGCTTTGACCCCTTATCTTGTAGTTCAGCCTCAATTTTGTAAAACTGTAATGACCTACAATATAGCAGAAAAAGAAGAGTTTTTGAATAAAAACATGTTTGACCTGACAGTATGGAAGCAAAGTCATGGTGAGGAGAAGCAGGGATTAAATGAGTCCAGAGTCCAAAGCTTTACCAATTTTGCTTCTTATTTAAACTTAGCTAAAGCTCTGTATCAGTCTTTAGCCTTCTCCAATCAAAACTCTCTAGAATTCTTCATGCTCTGACTTTTTATATGCTAATATATCAAAGAATAATAAATCTTGAAAATCAACTGTTCATGTCATTCATTTGTCATAACCAAGAGTATTGGTCATTTCCCGATTTTTCTGCCATACTGACATTCTGTTCTTTAAAACAGTCCTAGAATTTTATACTTGTTGCCACTGTTTTATCAGGAGGTGTTGTTTGAGTTGTAATGATCTCTTGTAACTCCAGCATTGCCCCTTAGTACCAAGTGCTGTTAGTGGGCCTGATTGTGTCATAAGAGAATATATTGCTTTATAGAATATATAGAGAAGGAGGGGCTGGATAGTCTATGGACATATGGAACCTCCCAGCTATTATAATCAGATTCCTGAAATTAAGTGACAAAAAACAGGCAAAGAAGCTAAAAACACCAGCCTGAAGATGACGAATGTGACTTCGTCGAAACGTTGCCAAGACACTTCCAATTTTACGCGGGAGAAAACCCGAACAACCAAAGACCTATATACAAATACCCGCGAAAACCTCAGAAAACATATATATATATATATATATTTAGTTGGGGGTGGGGAGTGAATCTCAAGTTGAACACTCAGGGTTCAAAAAAGAATGATGTTAGACATTAGTCATAGTTGTGCAATTAATGTTGTATATTCACTTGTATTACATTATATATGCTGTTTTAAGCTTATAGAAATGTTGCACATATATTTTAATGGGATCAGACAATTTGTATCTAAATCAGATAATTCTGATACTAAATTTTTCTATGGTTAAAAAAATATAACTTAGAGAAAAAACAAATAGACCCTAATTACATTGTAAACATATTTGTTCCCCAAACTAGTTAACTATATGACTAATAAGCCTTAAATATATTCAGACAGGAACTTTTGATCTATATTTGTTTTGACAAATGAAAGATGAGAATGGTGGAAATTTTACATGGCAATAGATTCTGTTGCTTTAGAGTGACAAAGATTTGTTTTCCATATTTTTTTATTCTTTTCACAAGATTGAAAAAAAAAGACTGAGTGGGGATAAAAACTAAACACTGTTTGAGCAACCTAATATGCAAACCTAATTGTATTAATTTTATAGTCTTTTAGTGGTCGCTGTATTTATACTGGCAAAAATAGATGTCACGCATAATTAGCAAGCAGCATCCATGCTGTAAACCACATCACTTCAGCAGCCACTCACACTAAAATATTTTATGGAGCAAATGTACAGGTTGTTTAGATTATCTTGTTTATGATGATTTCACAAGAACATGGGTTTCAAAGTGTACAATAGAGAAGAAAAAAGTGGTCTTGGTATAAATCACATGATCCATGTAACAAATTTAATGCTTCTTGAAAACAAAATGCACCAAAAATTTGCTCTGGGCAACGGCATTCAAGAGAGATTTGGGAATATGCCATAATGTATGGTGTGTTCAGCCTATGAGAGAAAGATAAAGGCACAGCATCCAATGAGTTTAGTTCACTGTCTGTGACTTAATGAATATCCCCATGTTATTTTCTTGGGTAATAATATAGAAGCAATTTACCACTGCTTTCCTCTGGGATATTTTTCAGCTTCACCGTCTAGCCTATAACCCAGGATTACTAACCCAAGTACTAACTAGATTAGCCAGGTGCTGCTACATATTGAGACAATGACTGTTAAAAGCATAACGTCATGGTTGGCATGCTTTTCTGGCCCTGTGTACCGCTCTGTGATCTCATGTAATGGTATAGATTTTCCATTTCAAAGCCTGCAAAATGGCAGTATTCTTGTGTGAGATCTCATGCAAAAAATGCCAAAATGTCATGCAGTCCAAATGCTGCTTTTTTAATTTAGGTCTGTGGAACTACCATTACCTAGAGATTCTGTAAAAGTCTGAGACCTGTGAGCATAATGTTGCATTTCTTAGAATAATTCCTAGGAGAAACATATTTCTGTTTAATGATAAACATATCATACATCCGGGTAGCAGGCAAAAATACATAATAAGCGGTCTCAAATTTAGCCAGATAACCTTTATGTAACCTCATGCTGACTCCATGATTGACTGTGGGCTTTGAGGGGAGGGGGAAAGTTCCATTCTACGTTTAGTCAAAACATTTATTAGGCAACTCAGGGTTTACAAAATAGTATGCAACTTCTCAGAAAAAGAAAGTCTTTTGTTAAAATCTCCTGGGAGCAGCTGCCAGTCACAATTAATGAACACTCAGACTTGGTGAAAACCCAAGTTCAATTTATTTCAAATCATACATCATTTAAAATACCAAACTTTTCTATTTTGAACACTTGGCAATTTTACTTTGGCATCCTGATCCCAACAAAGAATTTATGCTGGCAACACTAGTGAATGGCATGGATTCTTTTTTAAAAATTATGGTGTGCCTGCTAGAAAAAGCCTGAGGATCAAGCCCTTACAATATAATGACAAAGTGCTTCAACAAGGCACAGAACACCAATATTTCATAGAATCTAAATTGTAATTATTTCAGAAGAACAATTCCATATCATGAGATTTTTCTGCATAAAATAAAACTGATGGATTATGCATCCCTTAAACCATAAACTTAGAAAGAACTACAGAAAGAAGAACTCCAACAATGTGTAGAGTATTGGGATAGAGTTCTAATACTGACTTTTTCTAAAAACTTCTGAAAATAGAGGGTCATTCTGGAAGTTTGTTATGATTAACAGTAAAAAAAAGCATCTATAAGTAAATTCACTGCAAATGGCAATATGTTTAGAGAATGTCTAAAGTCAGTTACTTCCTGGATAATAATAACTTTAATGGAAAGATAATACTCAAACATATGTTTTCTGTAAATTATGAAAATTTTCTTAAAAGGTCTGGTAAGGTTTAGATATGTTTTTAAACTTAAAGACTAACATCTTTAACGTTATTAGCATTACATTTGTGGAATAAATATATCTAATTTCTGACATAGTAAACATTTCTATAATAATAATAGTGATGATGATGATGATGATGATGATGATGTTGGAAGGGACCTTGGAGTTCTTCTAGTCTAACTGTCAGAAAATTTCTTCTTAGTTCTAGGTTGCTTTTCTCTTTGATTAGCTTCCATCCATTGCTTCTTGTCCTGCCTTTAGGTGCTTTGGAAAATAGCTTGACTCCCTCTTCTTTTTGGCAACCTCAGAAATATTGGAACATTGCTATCATGTCATCCCTAGTCCTTCTCTTCATTAAATTAGACATACCCAAATCCAGCAACCATTCTTTATATGTTTTAGCCTCCAGACCCCTAATCATCTTTGTTGTTCTTCTCTGTACTCTTTCTAGAGTCTCAACATCTTTTTTATATCATGGTGACCAAAATTGGATGTAGTATTCCAAGTATTGGCCTTACCAAGGCATTATAAATTGGTATTAACACTTCACATGATCTTGATTCTATCTCTCTGTTAATGCAGCCCAGCACTGTATTGGCTTTTTTTGGCACCTGCAGCATACTGCTGGCTCATATTTAAGTGATTGTCCACTAGGACTATGAGATACCTCTCATAGTTATTACTATTGAGCAAGGTACTACCTATATTGTACCTGTGCATTTGGTTTTTCTTGCCTAAATATAGAACCTTACTTTTTTCATCATTGAATTTCATTTTGTTAGATAACGCCCAATGTTCAAGTCTGTCAAGATCCTTTTATATCTTAAGCCTATCTTCTGGAGTGTTGGCTATTCCTGCCAACTTGGTGTCATCTGCAAATGTGAGTTCCCCATCTACCCCTTTATCCAAATCATTGATGAAGATGTTGAAGAGCACTGTGCCCAGAACAGAGCCCTGGAGCATCCCACTACACACTTCCCTCCATGTAGATGCAGTTCCATTGAGGCTCACACGCTGATTACGGCCGGTCAGCCAGCTACAAATCCCTCTGGTGGTGATGCTGTCTAACCCACATTTTTCTATCTTATCAAGTAGTAGGTTGTGGTCTACTTTATCAAATGCTTTACTGAAGTCCAAGTAAATTATATCCACAGCATTCCTCTGGTCCACTAATTTTGTCATCTCTCTCCATCAGCTAAAATCTAAACATCTTTAGTCACAGCTAATAAATTGAACTATTAGACTTGATATTTGTATTTAGAAGGAGTTTTCTGTATTAAATCCACCCAAACTGCCAAATAACACACAATTATAAATGTTACAATAGGTATCTATCCAAAGATACTTGTAGCCTAAAGCCCTTAACCCAAGATGATTGTTGAAATGCATAAATCAAAAGTTGTTTTAGAACATTTGAAGAAGGTGTTTGTATTGCATGCGGGAATTACAGAAGATAGGAGAAAGAGCCACAGCCTAGACAATGGTCTGATAAATGTATTCTCAATCTGAAGGAAGGATGGGAGTGGAGAATGTGTTTCAGAAGGAGACATATTTTAGAGAGAATAAAAGGATGGGGAGAATTTTGGGGAGAATAAAAGAAGGACAGGGAGAGGTACTTACCAACTTGCAAATTTCATTAATTATTATAAACTTAACAATAAAGGTAGTGGTAGGACTCATGGTTGGGTGCTTCTTGGACTGTCTCAAAGGACTGATTGCATTAATAATAGAGAGGAGTATAGAGTATATAGAAAGTCCTAGTGCAGTAGTTCTCAACCTTTTTAATACCCCGACCCCCAACCAGTCGTAAGTCGAGGACTACTCAACTGGTCGTAAGTTGAGGACTACTCAACTGGTGCAGCACCGTTTGCAGAATGGGACTTTTGGCAGGCTCAGCAGGGCAGAGACAGCCTGGACAATTTCTATTGGCTTTTGAAAGCCAATAGAATTAGACTCTATTCAAGAGAGTCTATTCTATTGGCTTTCAAAAGCCAATAGAGTAAAAGGGAGTAACACAGCTAAGGAAAAGGGGGGAAAAATGGCGGACTGCATTGTTTAGCGACCCCCGTGAAATGGTCATTCGACCCCAAATGGGGTCCCGACCCACAGGTTGAGAACCACTGTCCTAGTGGATCTTCTAGGTGAGTCAACAAGTAGGGCCTCTGATAAAGATTTTAAGTGTGAACCATTCTATAGATAAAGGCAACCTGTCAAAAAAAAATTTAGGGAACAGTTTGGTAATTGGAGTTCATAGGCTAAAGGCCAATATTCCTTGATTTACTAACTTTGGAGATGCTTTTTCTTTGCAGGTCCATCTTTTGATAGTCTAAGTATTTTTTAAATTGTAACTGCCAGAGGGTCCTTTAAAAGGCAAACCCCCTGAATCTGAAGTGTAAGATTTTTATTAAGATAAATTTATTATGTCCTGGTAATGAAGTGGAATAGACTCAAATAATCATCATGCCTGGATTTGAAAAGTTGTTTTCTGTTTTGATATCATTCAATATGATAAGTGGGCTAAGTATTAATTGCCTTTAACAAAAAGATGATTACAGTAGGTTTTCTTTTCAAAATATTTCATGTCATTCATTTAATTAGTCTTTCTTAGAATTATTGATGAAGGATTCATAATCCTTATCCACGTGTGACAGAATTCACATGCAGGATGGTCAATGTTCCACTGTACAGTATATTATGTGTAAAAAAGCCTTTAAGGATTTTATCCTTAGGTTTTGAAAGTTTAAAAATGTAAGAGGTTAAAATAGACATATCAAACTCGCGATGTCACGTGACGTCGCAAGATGTATCAGGACTATTTTGCCATTGCCGGCAATGGGGTGGGCACGGCTCCAGTATGATGAAACCAGCCCATGGGCCGGCAGTTTTACACCCCTGGTTTAAAACAATGTTCTAAATACAAAATCTCTACAGCAGATTTTATAAGATCAATTTCAGCCAGATCAGTTTAGGTGCAAGTGGTTTTATTCATCAACCACTGCTAAACTTCAGTGGCTTTATGATGAGATCACACAGATACTTTAAATCAAGAGGCCCTGAAAAACAAATGAGAAATATCAGTCTATGTCTGGCTGTTTCTTAGTTCTTTGTCAAACAGCCATGAAAAGCCCAAGGAAAAATATTTATAATACCCAGTTTTTCCATATGAACTCCTACGGTTTTCTCTACCTAAATAGTGCTTATATGCTCTGCTAGTAAGCGTAATAATCACTACTTAATAAGAAATGATCATTGTTTGCCAATGGTGTTTGTTAATACTTGATTGGTTGCAGACTGCCAGCTTCGGGACTTTTAGCTCTCACCAAGGGTCTAAGAATCTAGAGAGGACTGCAGTCAATATACAGACTTCAAGATGCAAATGATTTCTCCAAATCTCTGGGCCCAACAGTCTCCTAAGAAAGTTTGCTAAAATGAGCTTGTCCTTTGAAGTAGTTATGAGTTGTTTATTGTTTGCATGGACTTTTTCGCACACAAATACTTTACTTAAAAAAATTCTGATAAATATAAATCAGTCATTATGCAATGAGCTTTTATGAAATATTGTATTTTATAAATATATTAATGGGGAACTGATGCAAAAGATACTTCTGAAAATTCCATGTGTACATATATTATAAAGAGTAAAAGAGACCTTCATCTTGATTTTCATTTGTTTTCCCTAGATATGTTTTGGTCTCAAAAGAGGTACAATTCCGCTATTATTGGATGTAATAAAAAAAAGTTTCCCATTTTAATGTAGCAGGTTTGCAGATAAAATTTATAGCAGATACAAGCATCAACTTCTAAAAACATTTTTTTCTATGGTAGTAGTCGTATTTGTGACAATAATAAGAGGTATTGCTTCCTAAAATAAAACTACAGTGTTTTCTTCCGTGGCTGCTTCTTATCACAAGACATCTTTAATGGAAGTTTAATTCAACAAACAAATTGATTCCTTCAAATTAGTTTTGATTCCTGGCAAATCCTGGAAAAGTCCTTGCACTTTTTTTGGTAGCATTTTCAGAAGTGGCTTGCATTCCCTTCTTCTTAGAGCTTAGAGGAAGTGAGTGGCCCAAAGTCACCCAGGAAAAGAACTCATGGTTTCCTGGTTTCTAGCCCACTCATTGTCTTAACTACTACATCAAACTGGCTCAGTTTATCATTTCACAAATTAAAAAGATCATTAAAAAAGTTATGGGTAGGTCATATCCACTGTATGAAGATATGCAACAGTAGAAATCTGAGAGTTGTTGTCTTAACATTTCTGGAGGGCACCAGGTTGGGGAAGATCTTTAAAGTTCTCCTCACCCTCCCCTCCCCAATCTTTAGCATTCTAGTAAAATATAAAAAGGATCACGTTGTTACTTGAAGCTTTGATATCCTGACTTCAGATTCCTCAATTGTACACTGCTGAGTAGTTCATAGGGAGTCATAGCAAATGGACGTGGTTTACAGAGAGAATATGAAAATAGCCTAAATTCCTGTAAACACTGAGGTCATTGTTTATGGCTGCAAAAGTCGGAGAATTTTGTCATGGGTTTTCTGATAATGGCTAAATCAGGGTATGATGTTCTTTCTTTTATTTCCCCCCCTCCCATAAAGTTCAAAGTCCTCATTTATTTAATGAAGTGGATAAGAACTCATTTGCTGTATGGTTTCACTTCTCCATTTTAAAATATATCTATATCTGATATTTTTGATTTGAAGGATAAGAAACATTGAATTCAATCATGAGTCCACCGCTTTACATTCTCCAATATAACATCAGGTTTTAATAAGACTCCTGTTTGCTCCACACATGTGCTTAAGACTGCCTGGAAACCAAATCAGCAGAGAGAAGGGATTACTTTAGATTACCCTGAAATATGCATTGTTTGAAATGGCCTCTGGTGACCAGCTTTCATGAATGGCTGGTTTTACTTGGGGGGCACATCATCTGGCTTAATTATATCAACATCCTTTTGTGTGACAAGTGCAATCCTTAACAAGCTGAAATATGAAGCTTTGAAACAAAGCAAATTAGACAGTGAGAAAACAAAGTTGGGAAAGACCGTGTTAAAAGCTTATGCCAGAATTGTTTGTAAAAGCTTCTTTTGCTGAAAGATACATATTGGAACATTCCTTTGAATTGTTTCATGTGACATGTGGTTAATATAAGTCTAAACCTTGATATATTTTAACTTTTGATCATGCCTACAATAAACTGGCACCATGGAAGATTCTTTGCTGAACCATCATTGAATGAGTCTTTGCTTTTGTAAATAAATAAAATACAATTTGGATTTGGCTTGTCAATATGGTTTCATCTGTGGAGACTAAGAATAAGAAGCTTTTAAATGTCCCAAATCTTGAAATAATTTAAAAATAGAAAATGAACACTCCCATCTTCAATAATATATTTTGACAGCTATTACAGCACTTGAACTAGTGGATGTTTAGCAGATTTGAATTATACCTGCTACATGCAATGATCTTTTATTGAAATTTGTGGTTTCCAATGTTGAAGCTTCTTATGACTGAAAAGGCTTATCTATTGGAATTTTCTTTTGAACAGATAATCAGCAAATATCCCTAAAAATTGTTAATTTTATTTTTTCATTTATTGATTTAATCATAGTATTGCATTAGATTATTATATTTTGATTATTTTCTTGGAAACTGCTTCAGAATTTTTCATTAAAAATTTTCAGAATTTTTAATGAATGCAAATGCAGTACCCGTATTCCTTTCTAATAGACCAATGAATTCCACATTACACTCTAGTTAACACTGCCAATTAAAATTTTTGGAAATGGTAGTCTCAACCCATTTGGAAAGCAGCAACATGATACAGCATGGAAATGCAAAGTCTTTTGGTAGTTCTGGTATACAAGTACTGGAGTAAACTATTGTTATATCTTAAAGGTGTATAAAACAAATCAACACCTTTGGTACTAATCTAAAATATTGGTTTCATTTTTTTACTACTTATGATACTGCTGAGTATGTACATGGTTACGGTAGATTAAAACATATGAGCATATTTGTTTATGTAAGAATTGTTTTTCAGAGGAGTGTATGTGTCAATCATCTGCATATTGCTGTTTATAAACAGTATAATTTGCTTATTATGAGGTTACAAATTCTTGTTCCTGCAGGATAACTAAATTATAATTGGTAGATGCATTGATTTATTCCTAGGCATGGGTTAAAACATTGTAATTATAGGGAGATTATGTTTGAAGGAGAGCATATAATTCTGATTGACTGGTAAATATGTAGATCGGAAAGATAAGTGCTAGACTTAGACATTTAACTGCATTCTTTGTATTCAGGATAAATCTAACATTTTACAACTAAGATTAATGGATTAACCTTTAAGAGGATCTTGCTGTTTCTTGATTTTGTTGTACTGTAAATGCATTTTCCATGGTAAATGCCGGATATCCCATTGAGAAATGAAATGGAATTTCACTGTGCTATTCCTGATTTGCTGAAAAATTATTATCTGTTTTTCAGAGATGCAATATGAATGCAAGATCATATTGCTTCCTTTTAATTTTGATATGACATTCATTATATTTTGAACTTCCTGTGACTGAACAGAACTCTTAATTATCAATAACTGTATATTTCCAAAAGAAACTCTCATAAACATTGGATTTCTTTTGACTAAAATTCAATAGAAACTGTATATGTTTTTGTCTTTTTAATGTTTCAAAACTATATGTAATTTTAAACTAGATTCCCTAACAGGGCACCTGTTCACAATGAATTCACTAAAGATCTGTAGAAACTATTCATGCAGGAAAATTAGATTCCTCCCCTCTGAAACTATTCTGAAGATACTGTGTATAAGTCTTTAGGGTTTTACATTACAAACTTACTCATCAAAAGGAATTGCATTGTGAAAAACAAGCAGGTGATTGCAACCTTGAAATATGTTTGAATTACTTCACATAATTGTAGATACCGGTTATAATTTCAAAATTTAAAAAAAACTTGGCATAAATCAATAAAACCTCTGAAATCTGATAATTTGAACTTTTTGGAATACAACTCTGTCTGGGTTAAAAAAATGCCTTTTTTAAAAAAAAAGGTATAAAGGATAGAAAATGACTATTGTGTCACTTATTACACCAGTTTATCCAGACCTGATATTCTTCAGAATCAAATTAAATTCTGAACAATGTCTGATTTAACTACTTACATATAATTTGTGCCCAGGCTAACTTGGGTTTTGCAACTGCTACATGTGCTGTAGTAGGAAAAGTTTCTCTGTGTGCTTACCTGCTACAACGACTAATGAGGACAAAAGTTTCAATTCAAGCAATACTGCTTCAAAAACAAAATTCCAAAGTGAATAAATGTAATAAATTATGCTAACAGATCAGTTAGTTTCTGCAGATGTTTCAATGAACTGTTATAATTTCTTCACATTTTGCTTTTAAACTGAAAGTTATTAAATCCTTTATCTGTTGTGGATTGGGTTATGTCCTGGAAATTACAATAACATTTTTTTAAAAAGAAACAAAGCCCCAAAATTGGACTGTTATTGATATAGCAAAATGATTCTCATATCTGTACTTTCCAGATTAAGGATCTTTTGTCTATGGGTGAAAAGTTTATAGTGCAATTTAAATTGTAATTATTCATAGGATCGGGTCATAGTTCAATCAAAGAGCTCATGGTTTGCATGCAATAAGTCCCAATTTTAAGTTCTGGCATCTCTAGGTAGGACTAAAAAGAGTCCTGCTTTAAGCATTAAAAAACCCCACTACCACAGTATTGGGCAGTGTTGGGAGCATTCAGCTAAAGACTCTAATGTTCTCACTCAAGCCAGTCTTCATAACATAGACTCTGCCGAGTCTCATTCCATTGTACAGTTTTATAGGACAAAAATGTCTCAGTTTGGATATGGACCTATGTAAATACATCAAATGGCTGATTTCTTAGGGCTTGCTGCATATCTGATCTTTTTGAGATGTAGTATGTGTACAGCAAAGGAATATTTGTCAGTGAAAGTTCTCAAAATGGAACTACTTCGTTTTTTCCATCTGAGATCAGTTGATTATGTGCTTGTCTCTATAAAAACACCTTTATATTTTCCATGTAGCATATTTTTCAGTATGCTTAAATCTGTTTTCATTTACCCTGGGGAAGAAAGGCAACTTGTAGTCTCTTCTTGAATCTTGGACACTGCACAATGCTTTATGTTAATATACCATGTGTGAAGGAAAAAGCCCTCTTTAATTTTTCCAGCTTTTGACTGTTTCTCAAAGATAAATTGCAGTGTCTCTGAGGACACTTGCACACACTATATTCTTGTTTCCACTGTGAAGCCTTAGATTTTCTTCATTTTCTTCAAGAGGTAGGAGACAGGCTGCAGGTAGATGACACATTTTTAAGAGTTCATTGTTGAATAGAAAAGTCCCCATGCAAAAGAAAAATGTGTCACGGGTAGGTTGCGCCATTTAACTCTTTGTTTTTGTATGTAACCTTAGCTTTTTTTCAGAGCAAATAGAGAAATGAATATATATAAATCCATGTAGCGGGCTGTTTTGTCATTCTTTGCCTACCTCTTATATGTATACGTCTTATGTGTATACAGTCCTACCTGTTTAAGCATGCCATTAGAAACTCAATTTTTTCAGGATGCGTGATCATGCAAGAGATGCTCATCTATAATGTAAACCGGGTTACCAAAGTCTTCAGCTTATTCAGCTCTTCATGAAATTTCATTCACCCCCAAACACTTATTATATGAAAATAATTTAATAAATACTACTTTCATAATACTAAAAATAATAATAGTAACAATAATCATCAACCTTGGGAGTTGATACTCACTTTTTTGAGACTGTTGAAAATGAATTCTATGGGCTAAGGCTAAGGAAATCAAGGTATGAGTGGTAGAAAGCCTGATACTGAGTTCAGACATTGCTTTAAGTTGTAATACGGTTTCCTTGACTAATATCTAGTCCCCTGGTGGCAAACCTATGGCATGCGTGCCATAGCTGGCACGCAGAGCCCTCTCTGTGGGCACGTACGCCGTCGCCCCAGTCCTAGGCCTTCAGCTGGGTTTTATAAAACCTTTTCACACAAAAAAAGGTTTAATCAATCAATCAATTTCAACTTCTTATGGGGAAAAAGAACCATCTTGCAAAGTTGGAATTGATTGATTGAACTTTTTAGTCCCACCCAGTCTGCCGTTACCACTGCAGCCATGCCCACGCAAAGGGCCACACCCACCCAGCACCCAATGATACATAAGTGGATTTGGGGTTGCAGTTTGGGTACTCATTTCTAAAAAGTTCACCATCACTGAATAAATAAAAAATGTGGTTCATTTAATAGTTCAAAATTAAACCATTCCATGACTTGGAATTAACCTATAGATTTAACTCCACATGTTCATTTCCCTCTTAGCAATTGTAAATAATGTGAGGTTTATGTTTCCAGTCTTCATCTTTTCCAAGTCTTTCAACCATTGATAACATGCCCCCTAATTTGTATTTTTATTAATGGCAATAGAAAATTCCTTGTATAGGATTCAATTGTTATAGCATTTGGGTACATTCACAAAGCCATTTGTTCTGCAATAGCTACACTGAGAAATGTCCTAAAGACAGAAAATGATTCATGCTTTAATTTTTCATAGCTTTTGACTTAAGTTTAAGATGCAAAAGCAGGTCAGATAGGGAACAAGAGGGAGGAAAGGAAAATGGACTAATAGAAGAGATGGAGAGAAGCTAAGAGCATCTACTTCTCAACAATATTATCCATTCCTCTGAGTTATATTACAATATGGGTGACTATATAAATCTTTTTAAATAAATAATATTATATGCTATTATAAAAAATAACACTAAGACACACACTCTCTCTCTCTCTCTCCTCCCTCCCTTCTTCCTTCTTTCTCTCTTGTCTCTCTGTCTCTTTCCCCACCCCAAATGTAAACAGCTATCTCTAGTCTCCCTTTTTAAATAGTTTTAAAGCTGAACCATTCAGTTTCTTTTTTTTCTAAGATCATAAAATGTCAAGCTAGGCAATGAGGATGAAATAGGACTAAAGCTTCTGGTCTGATCTTGGGTTCAGAACTTGGATTCCAAGTTCTGACAGATTTTGAAATAATATCATGGGAGAAGACAAATATTACTAGGCACTAATGATGTTGTCAGTCTCCAAACAGTACTTTTATTTGCAACAAAACTACAGAGAAAGGAAGAATTATTTACAATTTAGATGCTGGGAAATGATGGTTCTTCCTGGAAAAGGGATGCTAATACGCAAATGGTCATCTGTTTATTTAAAATTACTAGGATAGTACTCGTATACTCAAGTGGAAGAAGTCCTTTAATTTGAACTGCTCAGAATTGAAAAATTGTTTCTCTGCTGGATGGCATCAGTGCTACAGCTGAGCATAGTTAACACCTGGGTCTCAATTTTTTCCCCCAATATAAGCCTGCAGTCAGTATTGAGTGACTTAGTCTGACATATTTTAGATCTCCCAGAATGGCCAAAAACAAAATAACTTGAAGACATTATAGGAAATTAAACTGGAGACTTAGATCTAGCTGATGAAAATATTGCAGCAGATAAACCAACTGAGGTACATTGATGCAAGAGAACCTCACTGTATTACTTGGAACCCCCATGACAAAACTGAAGCCTTAGGACTTTTCCCAGTATTTTCTTACCATAATCTTCCTCCAATTTTGGCTGTAAATTCTGCAAGATGCAGTCCCAGCACATCTGGAAAGGACCAAGCTGGGAAATTCTGGCTTTGTTATTTAGAAAATATATTTTGCTGAGACAACATGAACTGAAACTTTTCTAAGCAAAATAATTGATCCAGGAAATGTTAAACATTTGTTTCTTTTATTCTTACATGCTCTTTCTTTTGGCAAGAGTTGTCTAAGATTTATTGTTTAGCATTGCTATTGTGAGCCCTAAAGTACACATCATCAACAGAGTTGTTTAAAGAACAACTTTGGGAGAAATGTCTGTTTAGGATTTTTTTTCCCTCACTAAGTTCAAATAGTCTTAGTGTTATATTTGATAATAAAGTGCTTATTAGGTATATCATCTTATTTCTCCTGAACCCAAAATGTTCTTAAGAAAGAGGGGGGGAACAGAACTCCTTAAACTAATTGCCAATTTCCAATCTGCTTATCTAAACCTCACTGGTCAGAACAATGGCATTTAACTCAGAATGTTGAATTCTCCAGCATCCTGCTTGTAAGTTGCTATGTTGTCAATCAGACATTGGAATGTTTGTGCACGGACAATGGAGCCAACATTTCTCTGCTTAGAACTTTTTTGAAATATTTACAGTCTCCTGGGGCAATTATCTGCCTGAAGAGTGAGATACATGACACTATTTATAAAGCTTCAAGTTGGAATAAAGGAAAGTAGAAGAGGGAGAAAGAAATTTCATCTATCTATCTATCTATCTATCTATCTATCTATCTATCTATCTATCTATCGTTATGTCTTTTTTTGTATTTTGCAATGAGTGATGGGGCCATTTTACTTTCATCCACCCCCTCTCTTCTCTGCTCTGCTATGCTTCCATTTAATTAGTTCTGCTGATTTATCTCTTGCTGGTTAATGTTGCATGTCTAAATATGAAGTCTCAGGTGTGGGAGTACCAATGGCCTAATGAATTGCATCTCATTCTCATTAAATCTAGTGTTGCATCCTTTTCAAATAACTTTCCCATGGAACCAATCTTTACTAACTTTGTTGACCAAGGAGTCTTCAGTTGTTTATAAATAGACAATTAACCGGGAATTAAGTTAGCCCCATTGCAAGTTTAGTTCTGTTGATGATACGTCTGTCAACAGGTCAGAGAATGCTAGTAACTAAACTTTTTAGTTAAAAGGCCAATCAATCATTTTCTGTTGTGGGTTTAGGTCTCCTGCAGCACAGAGACCCCTCCTGAGGGGAAGTTAGGGCTCACAATAGCAATGCTATTTGACTGACATTTCCTGAGAAATGGTTCTGATAAGCTCAGTCAGCCGAATCTGGAAACGGGAGAATTGGGGACAAGGCTTTTCTCAGAGTTGCTATGCATAATAGATGATGCACTAAATCCCACTGCTGACCAAAGAGGGATAGTAATACAGGCTTTCATAGCATAAGTAGGATCATCTGAACTGTCATTTAGTACAAACTGTTTACACTGAAAAATAAAACCGGAAACATATCGAACAATGTTATGCTGTAGATCATGACCAGTAGCCAAGCCATCCTCCTCCATATGGAAATGCAGGTGAGTTTACGTACAATAGGACACTTGCTTTATGGGTACCCTGGGACTCAAAGGAACACTTATTCTTTTGGAAGGTTTTCAGAAATGTAATCAAATTCAGGAGAGTTATTTAAACACTTATTTTGCTAATTAAGAAAGTCTAATCTTCCCAATGAGAATGTGTGCTCATTATACAGTATAAAAGTCCAGCATGCTAAATGAGAAACTTATTTTTAACAGAAAACTAAGATTATAAATTTAGAACTCATCCTTACAGGCATTTTTAAAAATACTTAGACTGCTATCAAGTAATACCTTAGGAAAATAAGGTATATTTAATGATATTAAATATATTAGGGAATTAGCTTTATTTTTTTTAAAAAAAAATCTTCCTCCCATACACAAAACTTGTTCATGCAGACAGACAAAATTCAAATCAGCCAAAGTATGGACATTTGGCAAAAGGAAAACATATTGCTGTTGAAGGATATTAGCCTCAATTTTGAATACCAATTTGAAGCTTCAAGAGCAACTTTTGACACTATCACTCCATCCATTCATCTTTTTCTTTAATCAATCATAAGTCTCAATGCCTAGGGTTTCCTCCCAAATAAATTATCCTAGGCTTGGAAGTTCAACAACGTAACATCTTGACTAGCTGGTACTTTATCTTCATGTGTATCTTACAGATTTCTGACTACTTTGTCTAATAGTTATGTTTTCTGTTGAATTGATTTCTCTCTTTCCCGTCCCCTTTTTATTGCACAGAACCTGAAAACTAAAGAAAAACAACATTTGTACAAGAGTTTAACTGTGCCTTGGACTGATAACAATGAATCATTATTACATTGCTTTTATGTGCACTGTACTTGGCACTGAAGTACTAAAGAGCTTCGGTACCCCTGTCAAGTCTCCAAGATTCAGAGGTCGGGTGCAGCATGAACGAAAAAATATTAGGCCAAATATTATACTTGTGCTTACAGATGACCAAGATGTGGAGCTTGGTAAGTCTGTTTTGAATTGCATCATCTTTTTACCACCATCACAATTTCCTTTGACTTGCTTTTATTCTTTTGAAAACCACTTTCTGCCCTGTAAATAATCCTTCTATATAGTGTTCTTTCCTGTCCATTATTGTAGCTATTTGACAGATTTGGATAACCTGTTTCCAGAAAACAAAATGATCTGTTTCTTTGCTTCAACATGATATATCTTATTCCTATTTAACTGCGGAATTGAGATAATGTTCAGCTACCTCTGATTAAATGAAGCATTTTATAATACTGTGTGGCAAAGGAGGAAGTTTCCTGTCAACAGCAGTTAATTTTCTAATAATGGCCGTTCATGAATGTGTGTAAAATACTAAAGATCTGGAAATATAATCTCTTGGATGTATTTACACTTATATTTTATCTGTGTATATAATTATAAGCTGATTGTTTTTATATATTATATTAATATATAATATAATATATATAGGGCTGTTATGGGAAAAATAGGAGACAGGAGTATTAAATATGATAGACAGAATCTTCTGTGCAATTGTGTATATCATAGGCCAATACCAAAAAGATTCAAATTCTGAACATAGAATTTAAATGAAAGAAATTCCTTTGAACAGTGTTGATATGCTAAGCATGGCCCTGAGGAATTGCCATTCTGTTATGCATTTGTTTAAAAATTAACTGCATACTTTTAATAGTGCTTGGTTTATATGTAAATAGCAACTAATTGCAAGACTCATGGGCTGAAACCTAATACTTTGCTCATTATCTTGAAGCAATAAAATGTGATGATATAGCTTCTGGTATGGAATATAGTTTTCCCTATGAAATTGAATGTTAAGAAGGGAAGTTTGTAGTGCTCTAAGGTATTTTTTTTAAAAAAGCTTAAATTGTTTCTTGCATTCTTAGTTAAAACTGATAGCACATTTATCATTACTGATCTTTAAAAAAGAATGTGTTTATTGAAATGAAAACACTCAAGTTGAACATGCCTACAGAAAATAAGCAAAAAAAGGTTATGAAATAGACAAAAATTGTGTGCAGTACCCACAATCTAAAGTTGCCAACTCCAGTTGAAACCAATCCAGGAGATTTACCTTCCACCCAAGAATATTATGTATGTATGTGTGTGTGAGAAAGATATTAGTATGTGAGTATATTTGAGAAATATCTGGAGAAACACTAGATGGCAACAAAGAATTTCAACTGCTGTTGAGTTAGCTACAGGGATGAAAAGGAAAGAAAAAAGGAACAGTTCTTTGGTATTATAAAAGGGTTAAACTCATCAGGCCAAAAAAACTTGAGCAGCAGTTGTCTCTCACTCCTATTCAGACAGCCACATCTATATTCATTTGTGCCTATTGTTCATTCCATTTTTTTCCAACAGATTCTTCTGTTCTTCTCAATGAATTTCAGGTAATTATTTTGGGGGAAAAGCCTTCCTATTGCAGATGCATTGTTTCAGTTAAATCCCACACAGAAATAGCTTTTCAAATGTCTTGATCTTTCTGTAATCTAAAAATGTATTGCTTTATGAGACTTATCTTACCATAAAGAAAAAATTCAGAAGAATAAATGTACAATCAAGTAATTAAATTATGCTCACTGTAAACAATAGTCTATAAACAAAACCTTCAATAAATGGAAATTTCTTGAGATAAATTAAAATGTAACACTGAAAATTGTTTTTAGTGATATTAGGGATCAAGATCAGAGTTTATATAAACTTTGAATGTGTGCCGGATATGAGTTAATTATGTGTTTGTTTTTGATATTTAGGGTCTTTGCAAGTGATGAATAAAACCAGAAAAATAATGGAAAATGGAGGTGCCAGTTTTGTTAATGCATTTGTAACCACTCCAATGTGCTGTCCATCTCGGTCCTCGATGTTGACAGGGAAATATGTTCACAATCACAATGTCTATACTAATAATGAGAATTGCTCTTCTCCCTCCTGGCAAGCAACACATGAGCCACGTACCTTTGCTGTGTATCTCAACAATACTGGATATAGAACTGGTAAGGGATTACTCTTCACGCTCCTTTTTCAATTTGATTTTAAAAGGTGCTTGTTTTCAATTTCTTAATGCTGTTAATAACAGAATTATTTTTGGAAAGCTGATGCAGCAATTTTACCAAAGCTTAATGGTACTGTGTCATGTCAATTTGTGGGTAGGAAATCAGCAGAAAGCTGTATAAAAGAGCAGATACTAAACTTATTAAAGAGTAGTAGCTTTGGTAGATAGAGCACACTTTAGAGGATGGGTGTCAAACTCTCCACGTCACGTGACATGTCGTGATGTATTGTGACTTTTTTGCATTGCCGGAGCTGAGGTGGGTGCAGCCTCCGTATGATACAACTGGCCCCATGGGCCAGCAGTTTAACACTCCTGCTTTAGAGAGTCAACCTGGACCTATATTAATGTGAAGGTCTTCAAATAAAAATACAGGGATTTTCTTCTCAATAAGGAGCCTGCCTTTATAATCTTTGTAGTCCAGATCATATCTGTCCTTTGCATTGCCCTAAAAATTAAATTGAAACAGAACATTTTATGAAAATGCAAACTGCAGATAGAGAGCAGGCCCTAATCTTGTTATGAAGGATGTGGAGAAGACAATCTAATGGACTGCCAGCATTTATCAGGGGTTGGATTCAAGTTTCTAGTTCCTCCTAGTTTTTTGCCCTGTGGATTGATATCCAGTTTTCAGTTGAGAAGGAATGTGGCTTTGCCTCAAAGGCAGGAGAGGAGATTTTTGAGCTTTACAGAGAAGATATCTGAATCTTGGGAAAGTAGAAAGTATAGAAATAAATTCAAAACAACTCTTCCTTGACTGTATTAGATACAAGTTGAAGTAAAAAGGGGCTTTGGCAGACTTTCAAGATCTGTTCCAATACCCTAACTCATTAAAGTACATTTCTTGTGACTTCCATTTCCTGACCTTGATGGGCTGACATGAGCTCTTGGACTCTTCTAGCTCAATTTCTGTCTAAATAATTCAGGTTTTATCTCCCTCAGTTACTTACACAGGGAGACATGTACTTTGCTCTAGTCTAGTCCATAGGCAAGATTGCTCCAATGAGTCTCCCATTGTGTGTAAGCTTCAGTTTGATTTACAACCATCAGCTTATGTGTTATCTCTGTTTATGCATTAAACTGATTTATGGCTAAAGTAATTGAAGAACTTAAAAACTACATGCTAATTTACTCCCACCTGTTCTCAGCTCTACCTTGAACAGAAGAGTTTCCAATCTTTAAAGGCCCCTTTCCTTTCAGCTTTCTCTGCTGAAATAGAGTATGTTCAGTTGAGAGCCCAGCTGATCCAGCTAATTGCTCTGATTGATGCTTTGCCTTTGCAGCTGAACCTGCTGACTGCTTCAATCCTTCCATGATACAAATGTTCAGTAGCCATACTTGAAAAGTTCTCACAACTAATTTCCAACATTTGCAACATCCTGAAGATTATCTAACAAAGTAGACAAAAATTAGTAGGGCTAGTGGCCAATTATGCAATTTTATTGCCTTATAATTGAAGACCCCATTACCAGATCAGAAAACTACAACAAGGGCACCACCCAGTGGCAGAACCTTTAAATAACTTCCTGCTTTTGACAAGACTTGAAGAAGAATGAACTGATCCATTCCATAAAGACCGGGAGACCAAATTCTTGATGACTTGGCCTGCATTAAGCAGCCATCCACAGTGTAGTACCTTATCTATCTTTATTTATTTAGCATATTTATAAGGTTGTCAACTTCAGATGACTTTATATGGTATACAAAAATAAAAATAAGAAAGAAAGTGAGGAAATCAATAAAAGACAATAGTTAAACGAGAAGGAAAACCACATATTCTTTTATCCCAGAGGTCTCAAATGCAGTCCATGGGCCATGTGCAGTCCTTAGGCTCTCAGGAGCTGCTGGATTAACTTCTCTGTTGTACATATTTAGCCATGCCTGGCAGCAACTTCTCAACAGGGTGACTGTACATTCCTGATTTATTATTTACTATTTGTCCTAGGTTTTCTAGTCTTAGGCAAAATATTCCCACTGTCTTCTTCCATGCAGAGTAAGCTGCTCTCCCATAATGCCAGCTTGTGTAGTGCTAAGTGCATTTAGTGTACTAAGTGGCTTGTGTGGCACTGCTGTAGGGGAGAAGCCAATTCTGCAGAAATTGTTGCTACTAGGGCAGAAGAAAAGCCTGTGGTGTATAAGAGAGGAGAAGTTGATATTGCAGAAGGCAGTGCTTTGGGGAGAAGGTGGGAGCTCTCCAGGGACCTCACAGGGGAATTAATAGCAGGAAACAGTGCCAGTTTATGTGCCTTTGCTTCCTTGGACCGAGCTAGTTGGCCTGTTAATGGCATAAAGACTCAAACTGCCAGGGGTACTTTTGGTATAGAAAAGAAAAGCAGTAGGAAAGTCAAGAATAATAAATGTTTTTTAAAAAAAATATATAGTTTTTGCATGGTTTTATTATTTATTACTTTAGCGCCTCTGTCACTCTTAAATGTGAGGTAGATTAGGCAACAGATTATATGGTCTGTGGTCAAATGGAAATGTGGCTTCCTGTTACAGTGAGAACATGATGTTTTATAAACATGTTTTAAATAAAAAAGTCAGTTTCAATCATTTTAATATTAGTTGCATTTTTGCAGAGAGTCCACCAGCTAGCACATTGAATGTAATGTATATTCATTTGAGTTTGAGACCCCTATTCTATCACATTTACATTCTTGAGCCAACTACCCATCCTAAGGCAAAATCTTAGAAAAAGACTCAGATTTTAAGGATTCATATAAAAGGAATGAGGTGACAGTTATTTGGATTTCTGGGAGTATATTTTCAGAGCCTGGCACAATGGCAGAGAAGGTCCATTCCCTGGATTCCATCAAATGACATTGTTTTATAAACAGGACCTGGAGCTTGTCAGTTCTGTCTGTCCACAGTCCCTGGGGAATAGATACTCTCTCAAATGCAGTACTTGGCCTTATGCCATGTAGGGCTTTAGAGGTGATAATCAGTGCTTTGAACTGGAGATAGAAGAAAACTGGTAGCCAGTGCAGCTCAGAAAGCATACTGAAGCATGACCACCATTGCTCTGCTGCAGCACTCTGGACCAGTTATAAGTTCTAAACAGTCTCCAAGGCAGTCTTATTTATAGCACATTGAAATAATCTACACAAGAAGTGACCGAAGGATCTCCTTGTTCAGCTGTCACACAAGATGCATCAGTGAAGAGAGTGTCCTAAACCTTCCACTTGCCCTTTGAGTAACAGTTAAGCTACCAGGAGGACCCAAATGAGGAACTGCAATCCCATTCAGAGCTAAAGAAAAAAAGTCCCCACACCCAGATGACTCCAACACCCATCAATAGGATTCCATCCAGATTCTCAACAGCTTTTAGGCCATTGGAATAAGATCTTGTCGGCATCACATGGTTAGCTAGAAGTTAGCAGAATCAAATTCCAAGGAAAAGGAAGCAGTAGTGAACGATGGCAGGGATATGCCTTGTGCTTCCTTGGGTTCAAGGGGAGTGACGTTGCCAGAACCATTTTCTGTCAGTACAAATGCTTCCCCCATAGACATATGGCAACTTCTCTCGCTTGGGCAGAAGGCTACCATGCTATGCAGAAGTATCTAGAATAGTCTTCAATGGAAAACTTCCTTTTGTGCTCTTTTATAGCTATTTTGAAAATACAGTGTAACTTTCAGGTTCTGCAATATCCCTTCTGTCTTTAATCATCTAAAGCATGATATTTTGTGAGATTTCATGGAACAATTTGATACTATTTATTTGAATGACATTCTATTTTATCGTCTCTCGAGATATACACATGCCATGTTGAGGCAGTTTACAATGGTTTCAGGAACATTATCTATAGATCAAATTTTTAAAAATGTAAATTCAAAGTAGCCACCATTGACTTTCTGTGCCATCATATTTCACTAGAAAGACTTCAGATGGATCTAATAAAGATGGAAACCATTCTGGTTTGGCAACCCCTCAGGGATTAAAATTGTTCAAAGGCATTCTTTACAAACTCCATAAACTTTGAGACTTTGCATCAATTGGATTTTGCATCTATCCCTGAGAATAGAATAACATTATTTGGAATAAGGAGTTTTTGCCCATTAAGATGGCCTTTGGAACCTGGCCTTTGACACTTGTTTGAAAGAGCTCAACATTCTGTGGAGGTAAGGAGAAGCCACTATGGCTTGGAATACCTCCAGACAGCTTGTAAACTAAACCAAAGGCGGTAGTGTGGATTACTATTCTTTTTTTCCATCCAACTTCAAAGTAACTTCCATCTCAACCAAAGGATGGATGCCTTGTTTCAGAAGTCCAAATATTTGTTCTTTGGTTTAGGCCCACCATAGTCAAGAAATTCTCAGCAGATTACAATTATTACAATAAAGTATCCACATACAGTTCCAGTTATATAGCAATAAACAGTTATCTGTGTTTTCCCTTTACAAAAGAACATATAGGGAGGAAATGTTTGGGCTACATTTTCTGACTCCCTCCTTCATACAAGGATGGGCAGTGTTGACCTAGAGAGGGCTATCCAATCATCCTGAATGCTGCTGAACATATTTTACTGCCCCAGGTACTGAGACAAACAACAATTGGTTCAAGGCACTCACTTGCAAGTTTGTAACTACAACTGCCATTGATCATCTCCATCTGTTATAGGCATATTCTTACATATCCTTGATTATTTACTACATTAATTTAAATACTGGAGACTTTTCCTTTCACACACACATGTCTTTTGATGTTTAGACGTTCAGATATTTATAAGGCACTTTACTGCACTGGACAAGGCAGATCCAAAAAAAAAATATTTTTCTTAGTTAATTAACCAATGCCTGCATTTTAGCAAGCCTTGGTTTGAAAATATTGTGTTATCTCTGGAAAAAAGGAGAGACTTAAAAATATTTGGAATATTGTCATTAAAATGGTGTTAGTCAATAGGGGGCCCTCTAGCATCTCCCAGATCAGTATAATCTTTCAACAGGGTAATAGACATTGAAATCTCAGGTATCAGGTGAGCACAAGGTTGAGGATAGATAAATAGAACTCAAGGGAAAGTTGGTCACAGTCTCAGATTCAGAGGATGTGTCTACAAAAACTGGAACAATACTGGAAGGTTATTGATGCTTGAATCATAGTATGAAAACATCTATGACACGTTAGTATCCTAAGGGAGAAAAAAGATGAAAATAGTAAAAAGTTTAAAATCAGTTGCAATTAAGGGAGTAATGTGGCAGGAGGTTTTTTGCTAACCATTTCCTCTTTTCTCATCAATTATTGTTTACCTTGTTGTTTATCTGGCCTTAATTGAGAAAATTCAAATAGACTCCATTATTCAAAATTGGCAAGATAAGTTACATGCTTGTAAACAATGGTGCTGTATCCTGCAAAATTAGATTTTATCTATGTACTGTCTGTTTTTTATATCTCTTTAGAATTTACAGATTAAAATTCTCCCTTTGGGCACCATTAGTTACAATAATGAAAAGACAGGCAATGATATAACTTTTTAATGAGACTTTTTATTAATTCAGCTGTATTTGTATGCTTATTAATTATACATATATAAATTAATTTCTAATTTTCCTTGCCTCTGTTTTTAAATATATTCATTGGCAAGGGGCATTTTAAATAGTATGAAGATGTGAGCAGCCAGTTGGAATATTTTTCTTGGTTTTGTACAGGGATTATGAGGATTAAAGGTCAATACATCTATAGTGCATTTAACAGAGGAAAGCTGATTTATATTATAAATCACAGATTAATTTATATTACATTTTTATGGCAACTATTGCTATTATATACAATGACTAAGATAGCTTCCATCTATTTTAATTACTTAGCTTCTAATATTTTTTAAAAAAACATCCTTCTAATTATTATTTTGACAGTACAATATATAGTATAGTACTGAAATTTATTTGTTTTGTTTTATTTCTATATCAATCTATCCCAACAAAGGAGTCTGGGTGGCATACATCATAAAATTAAAAAAACAATACAAAATAAATATATATAGGATCAGATAAAACTGTTACTATGGACATTAATATAGCCAGAAAATTGAGCCCTTAACACACATTCAAGGCCTTGGCACCCAATTAAGTCTTCACAGCCTTATGAAAGGCCAACAGGGTCAGGTCATTCTGATATCTGAAGGGAGAATATTCAAGAGGACAGGGGCTGTAGCAGAGGATTGACCACACTTTCTTTAAGGCCTGGCAGAACTACCTCCTCTCTCAAGAATGCATTCACCACTGCCAGTCGTTGTAATTGCATTGAATCAGCGTAAGATTAGGCAAACCTTAGCATTTTTTGCAAGAACCAAGGACTGGGATGGGCCAATTATGGAGTTGAAGAACACATATTTGTTGATTTTCAATTTTCTGTATTTATCCGTATTTGTGTAATCTGCTTCAAAATGATGAAGAATGTGCCATCAATTCTTGACCTTTATAGATGGAAAACGCTCCAATTGCCACAAAATTTAGGGCTGCACATAGATCTGGGTCTTTATGTTGCCAACTCTTGCTGTAACCAACTAGCTAATTTTTTACTTCATAAAACACCACTGTTCACCAAGTGCCATTGAATGTGGATTCTTTTTCTTTCACAGCTTTTTTTGGAAAATACCTCAATGAATACAATGGCAGCTATATTCCTCCTGGCTGGCGAGAGTGGGTTGGTTTAATAAAAAACTCTCGTTTCTATAATTACACTGTTTGTCGCAATGGCCTTAAAGAGAAGCATGGATTTGAATATGCAAAGGTAAGGAAGAATCAAATTTATCTTTTTATGCGCATAGGTAAAACCTATTCTTGATAGAAGAAATGATATTTTAAAATCATTTCATTGAAATAGTACTCTTAATTTTTTCTGTTGATTATATGGTTAGAACTTTTTTCACATAATGTTCATAGAAGGTTAGTTAACACTAAGGTGACCAACTTTTTTACATTGAGAAGGAAGACACAAATAAATTGAAGAAAAAAAAAGTGAGTCTAATGCGTGTGCATGTGCCGTGTCATGTTTTGGTAAGAAGTAAATAAAGCCACTTGCGTGCGGTGCACTCTTGCGTGTGGCGCACTCTCTCAAAACAATTCTCCTGTGCGGAGTGCATGTGATTCATAATCGCGTCTCGCTGCACTGTACTGAGCCTTGACAAATCGTCATGTCAAATACAAATACGTCACATCACACGCAACGGATCGGATCAGCATCGATCGAATACAGAGATTTACAGATTAGTCTTCAAATATCAAAAAGGAGGACATGTAGGAGGACATCTTTCGAAAGAGGACAGAACTTACAAAAGGAGGACTGTCTTCCCTAAAGGAGGATGGTTGGTCACCTTATTAACACTATGGATTTCTGGTTATGAAGAAGAAATAATGAAAGGTACTAAATCCTGGAAACTTGACTGTGGCAACAGACAAACATGCAGACACATACAACAAAAATTACACAGCACACTTTGTTTCCCATGAAAAGAAAATATGTTTTATCTTTTGGGGGAGAGATAATTTGCAAAACAACCTGACTGCCTATGTTATGTATAATAATTTGGCATTTGAAGTTTGGAGAAAACTTTTTCCTTTAGAGAAGTAGGATAAAAACTAACTTAAACTAATAATTTAGGTGAGAATATTTTAAAAAAATAAAGAAAAAAACCAAAAGCGCAGAGAAAAAAAATGAAGAAATTAGTTCTGATTTTCTTTTACAGTAGTTATGAGTATAAATTCAAATTGACCTCTTACTCTAGGGTTACAACACACTTTCTTTCATATTTTTTCACAAAACTGCCAATGCCAAAGTACTTTTGGCATTGGCAGTTTGAAAACAGTCCTGGAATGAGAACAAAGTGTTCACAGCTGTTTGGGCTTCCCTAATAGTGTTATGTGAAAAAAAATGCACTTTTTTCACTGTTGCTTTTGCAGCTGTTCATGACCCTGACTCCACATCATCTGATTGATTAGTCTTGTCTGGAAATGGTTGAAATTGTATGTTCATGTTACCTTGGAACTCCTCATTGGAGTTCATGCCAGTTATTTGATCAAAACCCCCACAAACCTAGAGATGGCAGTTAGTTTAATTCCCAACTTTTAAAAAAATTCTTTCCCTTTGTGTGTGTGTGAGAGAGAGAGAGAGAGAAATTTTTCATTTTATTACATTGGCTATATGTTAAGCTGCTTAGCTGGTATGATAGGATTTTGGTATTAGTAGATGTACTGTCCTAAAATGAACTGAGTTCTTTTTAAATTACAATTATAGCCAAGAGGCTATAGTGACTGAGCTTGAGTGTCTGATTTAAATGTTTCTTTGTCTTCCATTTTAAAAGGTGTTATTCCTCCTTACCTACACAGGTAAGCCTATTGGAATGCAGGCTTTCAGCTGCATATATTTGACCTAGGAACTGTGCCCAACCTCTAAAACTAGATAGGTGAAATCCTTTCAAAGCCTATCAGACTAAGCCACTATAATATGACCTTGTGATATTGGATGCAGTTAGCAAATTGTCGCTTATGTTGAATGTTTGTTTCAGGACTATTTTACAGATTTAATCACCAATGACAGTATCAATTATTTCAAAATGTCTAAGAGGACATATCCCCATAGACCTATAATGATGGTGATCAGCCACGCAGCTCCCCATGGCCCAGAGGACTCTGCACCACAATTCTCTGAGCTGTATCCAAATGCTTCTCAGCACATGTAAGTGAAACTTTATACTGTGAACATGCTGGGGGTTTGCCACTTCATTGCTGACTGCCCTTTTCAGGTGTGTAATGAAATGGAGAGTTGATGTCCTACATAGCTTCAGCCAGTCACCTTCTTGCCCTGCTTCAGTTCTTTGAGGGTTCAATGAAATACTCTAGAATGTTCTATACTTATATGCGGGTCCTATATTTGCTACTTTTTGAAAAGCATAATCACAAGGAAAGCCTTGTGAACATTTTTGGCAGTATGAAATACTGAGTTGTCATTTGGCTTGGTGTGTGGACTGTAGATGCCTAAAGCAGTTGGAACACCTTTTTCTTCCATCTTTCCTTTTTTTCTCCTTGGGGTTGCCTGCATTTCTTTCAATTGTCTCTCTGAACATTTTGTCTCCTTTCTGTACAATTGATATTATGTTTGCACTAAAGCTTGATGGAAGAGAAATAGATAATGTTTTGGTGTTGTGCAGTGGATTGTACCTATTCATGGTGATAGATGTGGATCACATATTTGCATGCTTCTCTATTAAAAACCACTGAGTAAAACATACAGAATGAGTATGAATTAACATAGCAGTGATCTTTCACATGATGTATTTGCTGATGCGTTTATAACGTATTTCAAAAATTTATATTTCAGAATTTCCCCAGGTTATCCTCCTATATGTATAAAACTAGGCCTGAGATAAATATAACCATGGTTGCACAAGAAAGAAAGCCAGTTTATTTCACCATTTTAAAACAATAAATGTAAAAAATATGTGGTTGGGATTTTGACATCTATTCTTCTTCCCATTCCACCCACACCTCCCCTGTTCTTACTTTGATGTATTAATTGGTGTGATAAAGTGCTTTATTTTGAACTGTTTTAAGTGAAACTTTGTAAAATTGTTCATTTTGAATATTCCAGATGCAAAACATCTCCTTTGAAATAGTTGTTTCAAGCTTGCAATACTTTCAAAATAATAAAAGAGCTTATTTTTGTACCTGAAATGGGGACGTTTAAACTCTCAAGCATTTATTTTTGTATATTCCTAGTTTTTAAACCCTTAATGTATTTCAAATAATCAATACATAAATGTCATAATGGCTGACTGGTTGACTGAAGTTGCACAGTCAAGAAGGGAATCAAAATAATTTTAAGATACAAAAGTTTCCCAACCTGTACAGGGTGAACTATAGAGTCATGCAGTCATGGAACAGAATGGTTAGACAGAATCATGGAGATCATCTATCCTAGGGGTTCTCAACCCCTGGTCCATGGACAATTATTGGGCTGTGGCATACCAGCACCTGGTCTGCACAAACAAGCAAAGCCCCATCCATGGGATGCAGGCAGCACACAAAAGCACACACTCTCTGGTCCACGGAAAAACTTTTCTCCGCTGAACCGGTCCCTGGTGCCCAAAAGATTGGGGACCTCTGATCTAGCCCAACTCCCTTTCCAATGCAGGAATATACTGCTATAGCTATCTCTGACAGATGGCTGTCCACCCTGTTTAAACACCTCCCATAAGAACCTACCATCTCCTGAAGCAATTTGTTTCATTGTTAAACAGTTCTTAGCATTATGAAATACTTCCTGATATCCAATCAAAATCTTCCTAACTATTCCATATTTCTACATTAGAATCCTTTGGATTTTTAAAAACAGTTATCATATTTCCCCACAGACGTCTCCAAATTAAATATCCACAACTCTTTCAATTGTTTTCTCATAAAGGTTTTCTTTCAGGTCTCTTAATCATCTTAATTGTTCTCTGGATGTGCTCTAGTGTATTAGAGTTTGTCCAACCAGCACAGAAATGAGAGTACAAATGACTTTATATTTTCACAGTACTTCTGTTGATGCAACCTAGAGCTGCATTTGCTTTATTTCCACCTACACTATTGGCTCATATTCAAATTGTAATCCATCAAGATGCCCAGTTTCTCTCAAGATATATTGCTTCCCAATATGGTCTTTCCTACTCTACACTCATTCCTTTGGTTTTTCCTTTCCAAATTAAATACTTATGTATATGTCATCCACATTATGTTTTCTATGTCCTCACTCAAAACATTAATAAATATATTAACAGTACAGAGCCTAGGAACTTTGTAGTATTTCAACACCTATTTCCACTTGACCAAGAGCCACTCATATAGGCACTTTGGGGTTTATAACTGTAATGAGTTCTGTATCCATCTCCTGGGACCAAAATCCAGTCCTCATTTTGCTATCTTCTCTATTAAGGTTTTGTGGGAGACTGGGCCACACTCCCTCTGACAGACTGTTTAGCCAACAGATTGCTTCTATGATCCCTCTTAGCAGGGAGTCTCTGATCACCAGAGACCACTGGAATAGCAAATAGCTCTATTTAGGCCAAGCATTTACTTTTTAAATACTGAAAGGTTGACTTTCTAAAGTTTTTGACTTTCTAAAAAGTATGCATTATCACTTCATCAGCTAATGTTTCTTCCCCCACCCCAAAAATAAACAGGATAGCAGACAGGATAGCAGGATGAGGCAGGGGAGGTAAGGAAGGGGAAGGAGGACTTGCTGAAGCCTGTCAGACATGGCTGTGTTCTAAAAGTTTAATTAGAAGCAGATTTCATAGAGTGGTTGAAACTAAGGCCAAGTAATAGCCCCATTTAATCATTTTTAAAGCATGTAAGCTGTACTGTTCCCATATGGGGGAGGGGGTGTCTGCAGCTGAGAGACTCCACTCTCTGTGGAGGCTGTCTGCACAGTTGAGAGCTCTGATTGAGCAGGTTTTCCATTAAATGAAAGGTCTTCATAGACAAAGGAAGCCCTCTTTTGCAGTGAGTGGCCTGTTTACCTGTTGGAAATGATGGAAGGCAAAGCAGAGTTAAAGAGTTTGTCTTCACACTTGCCCCCATTTTGCATGTGGTAATCTGTACTCCCTTTAAAAATGATCAAAGAAGGCTCTCAAGCATTGAAGTTAACAGCCACTTCCACTCTTCTGTATTAGGAGATTGAGAAAAGTTTTGTCTGCACTGAACACTTTATGATATTAATATCTGAGCTTGGTAACCATGGAAACTTTTGTATGCATTCCTGCAAATATGAAATAGTTGAAGCCAAAGTGATTTGTACTTAAATGATTATAAAAAGTATGAAGGCACAAATCAGAAATCACTATTTTCTCCCAACCCAGCTGTCTTGAAATTCTGGGAGTATTATGCATTGTTTATTCAGTGATTGCTGCAGGAGACAATGGAATATTTTGTTTTACTATTGAAAGCCTAAACAAAGTAAGAACTTATTTGGAGGTGTAAAAGAAGAAATGGAAGATAAACTGCCAGTTTACATAAATAAATTGCTAAAGGAATGGTTTCTGCAGTTTAATATGCTGCTACCTTATCATGGCCAGATAACAAAGGAAAAAAGCCAACGTGTCCCTGACTTTTCCTTTGGCATAGTTCATGAAAATAATGGCAAGAGCAATACAATCATTTAGTAAGAAGTGCCATCGTTTGAATATTTAACTATTGAGGATTCTTCTCTTTTGGTGGTCAAACATATTTTGGCACCACTTTTTTCTGGGTGATGGGTTTAAATTTAAGCTGTCTGACTTTTTCTTTTTGGGTTATATTGTTTTATATTGTTAGACTAACAAATATATTCGTATAATGTTAACAATGGGAAGTAATATTAAAATGAAAGACAAAAGGATTGAAAGGCTAGGAAAAAATATGTACAAAAGAAATATAACAAATGACTAATTTTTTGAAAGTTTTGTTCCTTGTTACTATGTTAGGAAAATAGTATAACTTGTTCATGATGAAGACCTTCAAAATTTAGCCACAGTCCTTTATTTTCCATATTCCATATTGCAGTTTATTAACTTTTCCTTGTAGCTCCAAACTCTAACAATTTACAAAAAAACCAAATGTCTGATCAGGAATTAAGGAAAAATAGTTTGAAGTTAGAAATAAGCCCTGTAGAAAATGGGGAAATTTTTCAATGCACTAGTGTGACTTTGGTAGTGAAATTTAAAGAAAATACAGTTTGTTTATTTTTTTCTTCCTTCCATAGGAGTATGGAAAGATTTCTGAAGGCCCTTAGCTGGTCTGATAACAAAAATGATTGAAAGGTCAATAAAATCTAAAAATTTATCTCACAAATTGTATTTCTTCCTGTGGAAAATACTTCCTACATTCTTTTAATTTCTTAAGATAGTTTGGACAGAACATAATATGGATCTCAGTCTGAGACATTTCCCAATAAAGGGCAAAGGCTTATCAGCTATACAAAAAGGAAAGGGTGGAATGCACAGAGCCCTCTCAGTTTCTACTGATAATCTTCTGGCAGAGCTAATATTCCACCTAATATGTTCCGCTTATTGTGGAATTCCAACCATGTGTAAGTTGCACTGGTGAGACTGAGATTTGAAAGACGTTATTTTGGCCTGAAGTATAGCCTTCAATAATTCAGTTATGGATGTCTCAGAGGACATTAAAATCTTTGACTCAGAGCATTCTCTTTTCAGCAACACCCAATCAAACACCTACAGCACAAACAGTAGTAGCATTAGTATTATATTCTCCCATATAAGAATAGACATAACATCCTTCTTAATGATGGCTGAAGCCATTTTCTTAGGGGCAAATGGGGCAGCTGAAGCTTGTGGGCAGCATCCAAACATTAATAGACTCTTCAGTAATCAAAACAAAAGATAAACTATTTTCTGGCTCTAATCATGACAATTATACAGAAATCAAGATAATAGTGCTTTAGGGAGTGGCGTGCATATTTGGTTTTATTTTATTTGTTTATTTATTTGAGTGGCAGAAATTGTGATGCTGTGCAACCATAGGAGCTGTCTGCTGCAAAGAATGGAAAGCAGAACAAATGTTGCTTGATAGCTTGGCAAACTTAGATGAAAAATTATCATTACAGTATTACTAAAGAACTATGATACAGTGTCTGTCTGTTAATGAGGAATGCCTGTTAATTAAGCAATCCCTTAATTACATGACATTCTTGCACCAGTAGGATTGTTGACACAATTTGGTTGAAATCAGTGGTTCTGTACCAAAACAAGTGTATTTGGATTTCAGAATAATGTCCTTTTTTTTTCTTAAAAATGTAGGATCTGTTGCAATTTGTCATTGACTGGGAGAATAAACTTAGTTTACTTCCACTTTTTAAAAATGTGCACATGCATGAGCCCAAACCACATTCAGGATATCAAGTTGCTTTTTTTCTTGCAGATTAATTTGTCCTGGAAATTAATTTTCTTGGACAAAATATAATAAAATATGTTTTCTATTGGGCAGTCATAGGCATAAGTTCTTCAATTATAAATGAAAGCTCTATCTCTAGTTAAAATGAACTAAAATCCCATCATATCACAGTGAAGATGTTGTGCAATGATAGCAGTTGCAATCCCAACTAATCTATTTTCAGATCTATCTTTGGGGAAAAAAAGGTTTCCTCTGGAAACAAGAGGTCAAATATATTAGAAGAATAGGTGTGGACTTTGGGGTAACATTTTGGTTTTCTGTTAAGTGCTGACCAACATTGGCCTGTGCGTTTTTAGTTACAAAATAAATTGCATCAGTAAACCTAAAAAGATTTGTGAGGTTTGACCACTCATTCTCAAAACAGTAATTATTACAACGGCTTCAGACCAAGTGAATATAATATTGGCATTATAAATATATAACATGCTGGAAATCAGATATCAGAGTTGTCTGAAATAAACTAGCTATTAATTGTGATTGCTTACTCAACTGGTAATTTATGAGTATTCATCTCATAATCTTGCATTTTTTCTGAAAAATATTTTGATGTGCAAAACATAAGAGCAGATTTTTTGTATCAAAAACTACAAATAGCTTAGTCTATGGAGTTCTTGATACTCTCTGAGTGTGGTGGTTTGTTTGCATTGATGATGTTACTTAGTTGGTAAGATATTTTCTTTTATTGGAGCTAAATCTATATTATTTTCCTCTGTAGAACTCCGAGTTACAACTATGCACCCAATATGGATAAGCATTGGATCATGCAATACACAGGGCCTATGCTTCCCATCCATATGGAATTTACAAATACCTTGCAACGCAAAAGACTTCAAACTCTGCTGTCAGTTGATGATTCCATGGAAAGGGTAAGAAATAAAAATGCTTAAAACCATTCTGTAGTATTACATTCTGAATATTGCTGTAGTAGTAAATCCTTGTCCCAGAATTCTACTTACATTCCATTTTTATATGAATACCCCAATTTTTATTCCATTCTTTCTTTCAGCAGTACTGATTGAGCAGCAAACCAAATACATAAAAAAGAGTAAGATTTCTTCTGGTAAAATAGATAGCATATATACAAGGGATATGTAGTGAAGCATTGTAGAATACAGGTAGTCCAAACCTTATGATCATAACTGAGCCCAAAATTTCTGTTGCTAAGCAAAGCAGTTGTTAAGAGAGTTGTGCCTCATTTTATGACCTTTTTTGCCATAGTGGTTAACTAAATCACTATAGTTGTTAAGTGAATCATGCGGTCATTAAGCAAATCTGGCTCCCTCATTGACTTTGCTTGTTGGAGGCCAGCTGGAAAGGTTGCAAAAAGGTGATCACAAGATCCTGAGACAGTGCAACTGTCATAAATACATGCCAGTTGCCAGGAGTCCAAATTTTAATCACATGACCATGGTGATGCTGCAATGGTCATAAATGTGAAAAATGATCATAAATCACTTTTCAGCGCTGTTGTAACTTCAAATGATAACTAAACAAAGGTGGTAAGTCGAGCATTACCTGTATGAGTCTCTCCATATTCTATACTAATTTAAAACATTCTATAATAGAAGCTTCATTGGGTTGTTTGAAATATTTCGTTCATTCAATGCAAATAGTTTGATATTTCATTTCAGGTGATGAAAAAGTAAAGACAAAAAAGTTAAAAAAATGTATTCAAACACATCTAAAGAGATTTTCTGTGACAGTGCTATTCTCTAAAGTTTAATTTTACAGTCACAGTTGCATGTTTTGCAGTTACATAGATTCATATGACCTGGAGAATATCAGAATTGCAGAGACCTATAAAAGCTTCCCAAGGTGTACCTAAAATGGAAAACATGGTTTCTTTCAAGCCTGAAACAAACAGCCCCATTTGAAATAATTCAATAGAACAAAAGTCAAATCAGTTTCAGTCTCTCATCATATCAAGCTTAAAATAAGTTGTATGCTGTGGGATTCCAGGAGACAATGAGAACTTGGAATCAGATCCTTACTGCCTTCTCAACTTTTCATCTGAGGTCCATAAAATGAGGACCCAAGATTGTTGGGAGCAATATGCTGATTGGGTAAACTGCTTAGAGAAGCTGTAAAGCACTGTGAAGCTATATATAGGGTAAGTCTATGCTTAATGGTCCAGGACCACAAAAGTAGGTGATAGCTGGCCAATGAACTTGCCTGAAGATTGGGGAAAGTGGCTATGAAAAACATTTAAAAATCTCATAAGAGAAGCATTTTTACCCAACCATTCACTTTAGAAAAGCCCTTAAGGTATTCAGGAAAGACCACAAAAATCTTCGATTAAATTCATCCCTGGGATGCTCAGCAACACAGTACAAGCCAAGGAGAGGAAGCTAGAAAGAGTCATTGATATTCAACAGTTAGCAGTCAGCCTGCAATTAATGGTGAAAACCAACCAGCCAAGCTATAAGTAAGTAGCCTGACACAGACATGGACAAAAGTTAATTTCTTATGGGTGCTTCCATTCCTATCAGGTTTGTTGTTTTACATTTAGTCAGGAAAAACCAAAAGTACAAATACAGATTGGGCAAGACCTGGCTTAAAAACAGTAACTGTGAGAGGGAACTTGGAATCCTAGTGGACAATCAATTAACCATAAGCCAGCAGTGTGCAGCAGCAGCCAAAAAAGCTAATACACTCCTGGGTCATATAAATAGAGGTATAGAATCAAGATCATGTAAGGTATTAGTACCGCTTTATAAAACCCTAGTAAGACCACACCTGGAATACTGTAGCCAATTTTGGTCACCATATCACAAAAAAAGTTGTTGAGAGTTTGGAAAAAATTCAGAGAAGAGCAACTAAGATGATCAAAGGCCTGGAGACTAAAACATATGAAGAATGGCTGCAGGACTTGGGTTTGGCTAGTCTAAAGAAAAAAAGAAATAGGGGAGATATGATAGCAGTATTCCAGTATTTGAGAGGTTGCCACAAAGAAGAGGGGATCACATTATTCACCAAAGCACCAGAGGGCAGGACAAGAAACAATGGTTGGAAACTGATCAAAGAGCGAAGCAACCTGATATTAAGGAGAAAGTTCCTGACAATAAGGACAATTCACCAGTGGAATAGTTTGCGTCCAGAAATCATGGGTGTTCCATCACTGGAGATTTTGTAAAAAAGGCTAGACAGTCACTTATCTGAGATAGCAGAGGTCAGTGATGGCGAACCTATGGCACAGGTGCCAGAGGTGGCACTCAGAGCCCTCTCTGTGGGCACACGTGCCATTGCCCCAGTCATAGGCCTTCAGCTGGGTTTATAAAACCTTTTCGCTTCAGGCCTTCGCCGCCGTGTGCAAAAAAAAAAAAAAGGATCAGTCAATTTCAACTTCTCATGGGGAAAAAAAGATCTTGATTGATTGAACTTTTTAGTCCCACCCAGTCGCCGTTACCACCGCAGCCATGCCCACCTGATGGACCACGCCCACATGATGAGCCACACCCATCCAATGGGCCACACCCACTCAGCACTCAACGATGCATAAGTGGGTTTTGGGTTGCAGTTTGGGCACTCAGCCTCTAAAAGTTTCGCCATCACTGGCATAGGTTCTCCTGATTGAGCAGAGGGCTGGACTAGAAGACCTCCCAAGATCCCTTCCATCTCTATTCTATTCTAAGACTGTTGTTATCTTTCCAGATAATTTTAAGCTAAGCACTGTTTGCTACTTAAAATGATTAATTATAATTCTCACAGAAAAGAAACAGAATATTGGTTGAGCATAAAACAAGACCAGAATGTTTTCTGAACACTCTGATTAAGCAATAGTTGGAACAGTTATATGCATTTATTTGCATTTGATTGTATATTTACAAACATATATTACTCACAACCACAACTGAACCAACAAAAATTAAACATAAGAGAAATCAAAAGCTCATTAAACAATTCCAAGTGTCAGTCAGTGTATTTTTGAATACACCCTGAACTCAGCTTAAAACCAGTCATATTAGCTTGCACACGCTGCCCACTTCCAAACAGGCTCAATAAATCATCCAAAGTAAATTAATCTTAGCAACATTATTGCACAAAGCCTCTTGCTCACTAGCACACATATTCTTTTCTATTTACCTGTCTACTATCCATACCATGAATTTAAATTTTACCATAGCAGAATTAATTTAAAAAATAGCAATAGTTTACTTACCAAATTGGCAGGCAGTGGCATGAAGTTGTTAGGTGTCTTCTTCCTCTGACTAGACTATAGTCAATTCTGCTGCTGCTGAGAGAATCATGTCTATATCTTTAAGGCAATAAATAAGTGTGTGTGGTCTCAGAGCCAGTGTGTTTTATCTTACCAGATGATTAGCAACCAGAGTCCAAAGGCACCATCACTGACTATGCATAATAAGGGTGGGAAGCCCTTCAGGTAGATCAGTCTAGGAAACCAATGTCTCATAGGTCAGTACTACTTTTATTGTAAAGCTACAATAATAGAATCTTACAAGTCTGAATGCATTTTCCCCTCCTACCCTTTATCTTCACATGAACTAGGAAAGGGCTTGTTTAAGACTTTTATTCACATTAAATTCTTGGCCTGGCCTCAGGCTTCTTTTCTCTGTTTCCTTGATAGCAGCTCTTCCTTCTTCCCTCTACATCTAGTGCTAGACAAAGGTGAGTTGGTATCAGAAGAACAGCTTTCATATACGGATAGGGAATGATGATTAAGTGGTCAATGGTCTTCTAATAAGAGCTGTGAGCTGCTGATTGGATCAACAGTCAGTAGCCCTGTTCTCTGTTTGTGATGGGTGAAGAGTCTATTTCCTGGCCCTGGACTTTGCCTTGACATCTTCCATTATGATGCTAGCTGGTGTACCACAGGAAGACTGTACTATTATGTCAAGCCTCTGTGCAGTTGTTTTTTCCCCATCCCTGACTAGCAAATTCTGAATTACTCCTCTTCTTTCTGATTAATATCTCTCTCTTTAGCTATTCTTCTGCCTCTTCCAATCATAGCTTTGGAGAGTAGAGTTTTATGTGGCTGATAAACTGGATCTAGTTATCTAGCCTTAAACTGGAGGGGGGCTGGAAATGAAAGAAAAATAAAAACAAAAAGAAAGAATTCTATGTAACTTGTACGTTGTTTCTTTATGTGCGAGAGATCTGAAAAGCAGGAAAAAGCATCTAATACTTACTATACTACCTCGTAATGAAGTATAAACTCACTAAAAAGCTACTAAACTAGAAGGAGATCAGGGAGGTGGGGTTGTTTTGAAGGCAGACAGCCTGATATGCTCACCAAGTTTCAGCAGTTCCCTTCTTTCACTGAGCTAGCAAAATGAATGACTACTTTTCCTTAAGTGCCCTAAAGGTGTTTCAGACCAGACAAGCCAAAGTCCTGCTGTTGAATTGGTAAGCTAGAAATTTAAAAGAAGAACCCTCAGCACCAAAGTCCAATTGTCACTCTTATAATGGTTGAAAGACTCAATTGTTTCAGCCTTCAAATAGACTACTTCTATTCCAAGATCAGGACAAACTACTGTGCTTTGTTCCAATCTGGAAACAATTGATGAAATGCCTGCATTTTGTTTGAAGCTTCAGGCCTTAAAAATGTGCATTTCAATACTGCTATATATCTGATGGAATTTGTATCTCTTCTAGAAGCATATGGTGAATGTTTGATGATTGCTGGATTTTAATTAGTTTATTAATGACATGGCCCTAACGGAATTATTTAAATGTAAATTTTGTGTGCATTAGTAACAATTGATTTAGCATTGATTTGCATTGATTTTTTTCCATTTATTGCATTTCAGTTATATCATATGCTAGTGGAAACTGGAGAACTGGAGAATACTTACATTATTTACACTGCTGATCATGGTTACCATATTGGACAGTTTGGACTGGTCAAGGGAAAGTCAATGCCATATGATTTTGATATTCGCGTTCCTTTCTTTATTCGTGGTCCAAGTATAGAGCCGGGATCAGTGTACGTTCTCCTATGTCTGCAGCACAGCTGTTGTACCTAATGTAAAATATTTGTAAGCACATTTGATTGTCATTCTTGTGGATGATTTCTTTCATCAAGATTATTGCAAAGCATGAACAAAGAAGAGTATCTTTTTGTTACTTTGGAAATGTTATTCTTTCCAAAGTTTGCTAGAAGTATAATGGCATATTCCTTTGTATTGTTATAGCCCCATACAGTTATTTTGATGCTTGCTGCTAAGACTGTAATGGGGTCATGTGAGGATATATTTCACTTACTGTGGTTTTACTGATATATAAATATTTAACCACGAGTCTGCTGACTCAAGTAGCATGGCTCTTTATCTCATTGCATAACTTAGTACATCCTGAAATTAGAGTGTCTCATCCTAATCCACTGTCCGGTAAGGGAAACTTGGAAGAAACTTGAAACTGCCATTGCATACAATGTTGTCTTAAGGTGTCATGCTTTTATAAAACAACACTCAAATTCTTTTAATTCTACAAAGATTTAAGATGTTTCTTCTAATGTTCATAATACAGCTTGACCTTTTCTGTTAATTTGCAGAGTATCTCACATAGTGCTAAATATTGACCTTGCTCCAACAGTTTTGGATATTGCAGGACTTGATACACCTCCAGATATGGATGGCAAATCTATTATAAAACTTCTGGACCTTGAGAAACCAGGGAACAGGTGAGCTGAAGCACTTTCTTGAAGCCTATTCATTAGCAAATGCCTGAGTTAGATTGTAAAAATGGAAAATGAAACATGTTAGACAAGTACAAGTGACCCTTGCTTTCCCAGCATGCAAAATTTTTTAAAGATCATATTTATAAAATTGTGGAAGTTGTGACTAAATATTTCACTTGGAGTAAAAATAAATTAGTCATCTTTAAATACATAGCCAGACATAGCCATGAATGCCAACAGTATATTATTGTTATTTTGATTTTAGGTTTCGAACAAACAAGAAAACCAAAGTTTGGCGTGATACATTCCTGGTGGAAAGAGGGTAATTATTGAAGTTGAGAGAGTTTTAGGAAAATTGCCTTGTGGGCAATTCTGTCAATTTTTGTATGCAGGCACATCCTTTGTTCGATCTTGTTTTGCTACTATTAACAGTGCAGGTTGTGAAGCTCATTCCTTGCCATGCCAGGTTGACCTGAACTGTAAAAGAAAATTGCCTTGGATGCTTTAGAGAATGGGAAGAAGGCAAAACAGAAACAATATTTGGGCCTTTTCCTCTAAGACTTCACTGGGTGCGAACTGCTTTCCATCGCCTCAGTTTTGGTAATACAAACTTTCTCCAATGGCACCCTTTAGGAACTGAGGAAAAAAACAAAACAGCAAAACACACAATTTAATAAGAATGAAATTGGTTTAGTTTTAGGACTGCACTGTTCCTCACAAGCCAACATGCCTAGAGAAATAATCTGCCCCCTCCCCTCTCTTATTTTTTACTCCTTTGGCAAAAGACACTGCTGGTTTGTATCTTTTCATCCTTCCTCGAGTCAGATATTATCAAAACTGAAGTACATAAGAGGGGTCCTGCCAAAGTATATGGGCTGAGGAAGGAATCCTTACAACTCTCAGCAGCTTCCATGTTAAAAACTTGTGGTGAACAAGCCTAGAGAGATCATCCTATGCAGTACTAAAGGCAAGACCAGATGCCAATTCTTATTCTGCCCTTTTTTCTTTGCCTGTGCCAAGAAATGATAGAAAGGAAGGCAAATGTCATATCCCTGTTTGATTTTATCCTGCATATTTTAATGTAGAACATATACCTTTCTTCTATCCATGTATTCTCTCATTAGGAGACAACAACTGCATGAAATCTGAATCTTGCCAGTCACCTTTGTCCTTCATATACATGTACATGTTCTACACTAAAATATGTTTCCCCTCCAGTATTCAGATCTCCCTGCAAAATGTGGAAATCTGTACATTGGAAAGAACTGAGCACACAGAAGGTCTTTTTAGATGTCCTTGTGAACATGTATATATCATATAAGACAGCTCAAAGATCTCTTTAGGCCAGTGTTTCTCAGCCTTTGGCAACTTTAAGATATGTGGACTTCAACACGGAGGCTGGGGAATTCAGGAGTTGAAGTCCACCCATGCAGGTTGGGGAATTCTGGGAATTGAAGTCCACCCATCTTAAAATTGCCAGGGTTGAGAAACATTGTTTTAGATCAGGGGTAGTCAACCTTGGCTCTTTTATGACTCGTGGACTTCAACTCCCAGAATTCCTGAGCCAGCTAAGCTAAGCTGGCTCAGGAATTCTGGGAATTGAAGTCCACGAGTCATAAAAGAGCCAAGGTTGACTATCCCTGTTTTAGATTAAAGCTTTTCTCATGTCTCACCCTGATCTGTATTTCAAATGTATTGCATTTTAATTCTCTGATAAACAAATGACAGTCCTTGCACTTCTGTTTGATTCATGCATATTATTCACACATACTCAAAAGTACTGCTTCTTTTCTTTTTAAAGCAAATTTTTACGTAAGAAAGAAGAATTGGGCAAAAATACCCAGCAGTCAAATCATTTGCCTAAATATGAGAGAGTAAAAGAATTATGTCAACAAACACGATACCAAACAGCTTGTGAACAACCTGGCCAGGTAAGCAGCAGATAACCATATAATGTTTAATTATATCTCATAATTCTTTAAGAATTGATGTGATAATGCAGTGATTAATTTGATAACACATTTCATAGGACCAGCTTTTTAAGAGACTACCTATCAAGGAAAATCAAGCTTTTGATAGTGCGCGCCATACCATGTGCACTAATCAAACAGGTGGTAAAGAAGAAGGGAAACTCAGACACAAAACAGGTTAAATAGAAAGTAAACAGGGTCAGTGAAAAAGGACTCAAATGTCTATACATCAACCCACGAAGTATGAGGAATAAGCAGGGTGAACTAGAAATTCACATGAGGGTAGTACGTGAGGGTAAATATGATATTGTTGTCATTACAGAAACTTGGTGGGATGAAACCCATGAATGGAACATATAGCTATAGGGATTTAAATTGTTTTAAAGAAACAGACCTAATAAAAGAGAAGGTGGAGTTATGTTATACATAAGAAATAACTACTTATGTACAGAAATAGAGCAGAACAATGATGAAAATTGTCTTGAATACATTTGGGTCAATATCAAAGAAAAAAAAGAATGATATTGCTATAGGTTTATACTATAGGCACCCAACCAAACAGAGAAAATAAATGAACTTTTTGCTAGTCAGTTAACTAAGGTATGTAGGAAGCACACCGCAATAGTAATAGGGGACTTTAACTACCTTGACATCAACTAGGAGACAAACTCTGCACCAAGTGCAGAATTGCAATTCTACATCAAACAGGTTCCAGACAAACCTAGCAAACAACTTTGTCTCCCAAAAAGTAGAGAACAGAACTAGGGGGTTAGCCATATTGGACTTTATTCTCACTAACACAGATGAAATGATAGAAGATGTTGAAGTTACAGGAACCTGGAAGGGAGTGATCATGCAATATTGGAATTCAACATTATGCAAGCACAAGCAATAGAACAAAATCAAACTAGAGACTTGGATCTTAAGATTGCTGGTTCCAATAAACTTAGAGCGATCTTGGGAAGGTTTCCATGGATGAGAATCCTCCAGGGAAAAACAACCCCAAAAGCTTGGGAAATTTTGAAACGTGAGATTGTAAAAACACAGTCTACTCACAATTCCAAAGAAGAAGAAAAAAGGTCTCAAAAGAAACCAGCATGACTGCACAAAGAACTGTCTGATAAATTGAAAGACCAAAAGGACAAGTATAAAAAGTGAAAAGAGGGGCACATAACTAAGGCAGAATGTCAGCAAATAGCTCATGCCTGCAAAGAGTAAGTCAGGAAAGGTAAGACTCAAAATGAACTAAGGCTTGCGACAAAATAACAAAAATAACAAAACAAAACCTTCTTTCAATATGTACCAGAAAGTAAATGAAATATTCTTCGTCTAGCCATTTCCAATCTTCTTCTGACCGAAAACAAGCATCTATTGATAATTATCCAATCCATAACTGCAATATTAAGTTGGAAAAAAGGAAGTTGATAAATTCCAGGTAGGGAGATACACACTGGCATCTGTGATTGTTAAATGGAATCTTCTTGTTAAATCCCTTCTTGTTGATTACTAATCAGATTAAGGGGGGGGGGGTGAGATGATGGCATCTATAAAAACTGGGAAAATGTTTTACATTGTTTTTGTTAATTCATTTGCTGCTTTTCAAAATGCTGTTTTTTTTTCTCCAAAGACAATATACATTTTTATTTTGATTCATTCTTCTCTTAAATGTTTCTCAGCATGTCACAAATTTTCAGCACTAAAAGCACTGCTGCAATTAATCAAGCAGCATATAGAACTTTAGACACGTAGAATGTAGCTTAATGAATGGTTTTGCTTGCTCACAAAAGGTGTCTTCATTCCCAGTCTGACGAAGGTCATTTTTATGGAAGTCCACAGTATGGTGAAAAAAGACTTCCGCTGATAAAAGATAGGCAGAAGTAGTTATTTAGAAAAGTCTGAAGAACCCACAAAAAGCATTTAACATTATTTTTCTTCTTAAAAACACCACTGATCTCAATACAGCTCTGTAATACTTACTCAGTTATATTAAACCACATGAAGCCTTATTATCAGTCTAAACTCCAGATTCTCAGAGAGAGAGAAAGAGAAAGAGAGAGAGAGAGAGAGAGAGAGAGAGAGAGAGAGAGAGAGAGAGAGAGAGAGAGAGAGAGAGAGAGAGAGAATGATGGCAAGTTAATGCATTTCCCCCACTATTATATACTAGCTTGTAGGATGGAGGGTAGCACAGGAAAGAGTTCATAAAATCTTGTGGTATGCAAGAAAATGTATATGCATCAGTACATGTGTACATTTCTATCACACCATTATTTAAGGGGCTAAGTAACATTATGCAAAACATAAAAAAGGAGTATAGAAGGTGTAAGTACAATAAATTTAAGGCACAAGAAATATAGCTAAAACTAGTTTACACTAACATATCTCAATGATGTATTCCTCTTCATTGCCTTTCTATGCTTGCAAACCATCTTTGTCTCAGTCACCTTCATTTATACACAGTTTCTTACTTTTCTTTTTCTTAAGCTTCTTTCTTTTTGAGGAATTTATCAACTCCAACTACCATGATTTTCTCAACCTTCCCTTTTATCTCACCCCATTTACTCGACCTTCTCACACACACATACACACACACATACACACACACACACACACATTCACAAGTCAATCATTGTAACATACTTATTTCCATTAGTCACTTTCCATTAGTCACTTTCTTTTAAAAGTAGTCTTTGAGTTATGAGTCATTGGGGATGCTGGCAAGAAGTTGCAAGTCCCACTTAACTTATAAGCAGATTGGCATCAAAGTAAATGACTGCTGCTGGTGGGAAAAATGCACCAGAGTGTGCAAATAGCAGGGGAGCAATGGCATGAGCTCAGCAGGGCTTGGGATGCCTGTTGCCAGATTGGGGGAGGTGTGTGATGGTGTGTGAGTGAGCAGGGGACATCGTGCAAGTGGAAAGGGGCTGGGTGCATGGGTGGGGAGGACTTACCCAAACAACTTGCAGTCTTCCCTACCATCTTGCCTGTTGGCTTTGCTTGTTTCCTTTGCCAGCAAGGAAGTTGTCTTGTGAAAAAGCACTTTTGGGACAATCATGACCTGGATGACTGAGAATCTCCATAGACAGTTGTAAATTACAGTCACAATATGTGGGTGCTGCAACCATCATAATTGCAAGTTGGTTGCCAGGCACCCAAACTTAATCATGTGATTGTGAGGGTGCTGGGACAGCTGGAACTTTGAGAACTGGTCACAGCCACCTCTCTTTCAGTGCCTGTGTAACTTTGAACAGTCATAATTGAATGGTTGTTATCAGGGACTGACTATGTATTCAATCTACCTTCACTCCGCATTTGTTCATTCTTGGCTAGTCTCTTTTGTCACATATATTAAAGTGCAGACCAAGTTGAGGATATTTAAGTCTTGCTGAATCCTCTGAACACGTTCTTTATTCCATGTTGCACTTTTTATGTCTTGGCAGTCAAACTTTCCAGCATATTTAAAGCTTGAAATTGTCAGCTGGCAATGTTTCTTTCACTAACCTTCAGGCGTGCCTATCATTGAGACATATTTTGTAGACAATGTAATTAATTTCCTTATTACACGAAAGGCTTTTGTGGCTGTCTCAAGCTGTCACAGCATATTAAATAAACGGTGTTCACTTTTTAGACTTCAATGGGACATTTATTGCACTTTAATGATGTTGAATACAAAGCTACATTAACACTCTTACAAAAACCAATAAAGGGAGTGCATCATAATCTACCTCATGTGGTTTATTGCAAATGAAATATGTTTGTCACCATTGGTTCTCTGTAATTTCTTAAATAGACAGGAAAAGTTTTTTTTCAGATAGCTTAGTCTGTGAGAATAATTTCAGAACAGAATTTAGCAGGAGGATAGAAGCACAAGGTCCAGGATTATTCTGAGAAAAAGCAGCAATATCAGAAAGTTACTATACATACAGTCAAGATAAACATACCTATATATTACATCTATAACTTCTTTAGGTTTCATGGTCAAAATTAAGCTATTAGGTTTCTATGAGAAAATCACTATTTTTGCTGTTCTAATGTGATTCTCTATAATATAAAAATAATTTGCCTATCTTCAACAGGAGTTGTGAAAACATCAATGATAAATGAATAAATTCAAATTTTTAGCAAATAGCAATGCTTTATCACTTTGGTACTGGAATTATCTTTCCTCATTTCTGCATCCTCCTTTTACAACATAAATCTACCCAGTATTCCTCCACATGATTGATATGAATGTATTACTTTTATATTGGAGTATTAGTTACCTGTCTATTTTCTGAAAATTATATATAATATTCTGGCAGTCCCAACTAGTATCTTCAATATTCAGTGTGGTATCCTGTTTACTCAGGGTGCCTCCTCATCAAGGGTGAAGTCACCAGATGAGTGTTTTATCTATTTAACTCAAGAACTGCTAAGCACCAGATTAGAGCTATAAATTTCCTTCATACTAGTCCTTTTGTTGGGCTAATTAAAAGTGGTGATAGGTGCACCATTCAAAGATCTGAAACACCAAGTTAGGGACAGATCCCCCTAGGGAAAATGTATCTATATAGTCATGAGAGTTGACACTGACTTGCTGGATCAAACTTTTTTGCTAATGATGTAGCTTCCTAGTTACCATGAACAAATCACATCTCATTGAACAGAGATGTAACTTTATAAAATAAATTACTACTTTTCTACTAGAATTATTTTTCTACTAGTACGGTAGCTATGAATCCATCATTCTCAGGATAAAGAAACTTGTATGCATGGAAAAACATTAAATTATGAGCAGAGTTCTGCCGACCCCTTTTGGTAACAGCAAGAAGTGCAGTCTCAACTTTTTCAAATCAAAGGCTTTCCATACTGCTACTTCTGAAAAACTGCCAAGTTGTATGGTGCAACCATACCTCTGCTCTGTGTCTTTTTCATTGGCTACAGAACCCAGGGATATGTACATGTCTCATTTTTGGAAACTTAGCAAGTGTGGTTTATTAATTGTTTAGAAATTTCATCCAGTTCTGCCCAAAACAAACCAAAAACTAAAATGAAGTTTAAAGGGACACAAAAATCATGCAAGTACTTTTTGAATTTGGTAAATTATAAATGTATCCACTCAGCAAACTTCACCTGAAGGACTTACACCTTGTTTGTATTTCTTTTTAAAAAAACTAATTTGCCTAAAAACATTTAATTTATTTATTTATTGTTATAAACAGCATAAGAAGGGTGGAGTATAGTCATTTAAAAACCAGAAGATAAATCAGAGTAAAAATAAAATTCTATATTTTTAAAAGCTATAAAATATAAAAGATATATGAATTTTAAAAACAAAGTATATATAGAAACAAGAGTTTAAAAGAAACTTTAGATGGGGTATAGGGGACCTTAAAATGTTAACACAGTATGTGAAAGTCTATGTCAAGTTACAGAGCATTAAGATATAACAAACTAGGTGCTGATTAAATCTAGTTTATAGCACTGGTCACCATCTGACACATTTTGAGTGCTATTTTGCACAAAATCTGGTAACCTTTATGTTGTAGCAGGGTTATTTGAAAGCAGCAGGAAAGTGAAGAATTGCCCTGTGCATCCTGGATATCTATGCAGTTAACTGTTATGGTAAGATGAGGCTAGTATGAATGCCACTGTAGTACATAGATTAATGTTCAAGATGCAAAAAAAGAAATAAATGTTTTCTAGGATATTATTGCCATCTGTGTTTCACTGGACTGTCTTTTTCTTTTTCTGCAGAAATGGCAGTGTATTGAAGACACATCTGGAAAACTACGTATTCACAAATGCAAAGGGGCCAGTGACATTATTGCTATGAGAAAAAGAACACGGAGTTTACATTCCCAGGGATATAGCAGCAAAGAAAATGACTGTGATTGCAAGGACGCTGATTATCAGACCAGTCGGGCCCAAAGGAAAAGTCAAAGGGGTTTCATGAGGACCTCCAGTGTACAAAGTAGGGATCTTGATGGGCAGCAATGCTAAAGAATCATTTGTTCCTTATAGGTTGAAAAAAAAAACTGCCAGTATTCAGACTGTATTCAGACTCACTTGTTAGAATGGGAATCACATCTTTGAATTATCATCCTAAAAAAATGTTCAGGTGGTAATCTAGAAGAGCAAAGGTAAATTTTATAAAGAATGTCTTGGTTTTACATTGCAGAGCATTCAAAAATTAAATTTCCCACCTGCAGAATTTGTGCAATTTATTTAATAGCTCTGTCTTCTATCTGCATAAAGCAAGTTCAAGTATGTTCTTTCTATACTAGCTATCTTTTAAAGACATAACTGACTTGAAAGTTGCCCATCCAGTCCAGTCATCTAGAGAGGGCCTTCAGAAAGGCCTTGCAATGTACGTTTGATACAGAAAAGATGACAGCCTTTCTCAGTGGTAGCTCTCACTTTGTGGAATATCTGTCTGATGGTTAAGGGACCCAATCTTTTTTGCATTTCACAAACTAGTGAAATTTGGAATGGCCCTAATTGATTCTGGACAGCCATTATAGGCATTTTTATATATCGTTGTTTTCATTATTTTCATGTTGCATTTAAATCAGGGGTCTTCAAACTTGGCCCTTTTATGACTTGTGGAATTAAACTCCCAGAATTCCTCAGCCAGGCACACTGGCTGAGGAATTCTGGGAGTTGAAGTCCACAAGTCATAAAAGGGCCAAGTTTGAAGACCCCTGATTTAAATGATGCTTGCTTTGTTCTCAGCCACCAAGCGTCTGTCAAGATTAGAAAGGATTACAATTATTTTTAAATAATAACTAAAAAATATAGTAAATCATCTTTAGAAAATCTTTGCCCTGAAATGCAGAATTGGAAATAACTATCACTATTTACATTATTTATATTAATTGTATAAACATCAGCACTGTATGAATGAAAGCCTTAATTCCAATGTATTGGCTATCTTTCAAAGAGTATGCATTTTATAGTTTCCTATTGATGAGTCTGTGATCTTATGCAGAATACAAACCCCGGTTTGTCCATACTCGCCAAAGTCGGTCCTTATCTGTGGAATTTGAAGGGGAAATATACAATATAAATCTGGAGGAAGAAGAAGAGAAGGAAGAGGAGGAAGATGAGGAGGAGTTGCACATCCTTCAGCCCAAAAGCATTGTTAAGCGGCATGGAAGTTACAGTGAAGAGGAAGAGGATGAAGAAGAGGAAGGTCATCCAGAAGATAGTGATGGAATTAAAGCAGTGCTTGCTGATGGAACTAACACAGTTGGCCAGCCAGATTCTGTCAGAGTTACTCATAAGTAGGAGTGCTTTACTTATTGCTTTTCATTATTTATTCAGAACAATCTACTATATGGGAAATAAAGTAAAGATAGCCCCAGGCAGTGGTGGGATTCAAATATGTGAACAACCGGTTCTCTGTGTGGATGCTGCTTTCAGAAGTCCATTCAGGGTCTGGGCAAAAAAGAAAAAAGAAAAAAATTAGCTACCAGTTCTGCCAAAGTGGCAGAACTGGCTGAATCCCATCACTGGCCCCAGGGTAGATTTCAGGGATAGAAAAGAGAAGATCCTAGGAGATACATCCTGAGCAAAAAGAATGTCTGTTTTCCATTTGAGGATGAATATCAAATGGTAAAGCCAAAGAGGCTTTGATTTATCTAGAAGAACTACAGAAGATTTGAAACATCAAAGCTAGAGTAGCACATAAGCCCTTCTGCCAATTTCCCTGTGTGGCCATTCCCTCTTTTCTCAATTTCCTTCACTGAGCAGGAAGGTCTGAAACAAGTTTATGATTGCATGGATTTTATTCAAATTTGGGCAAATGCATTTTATGCTTAATGCAGGATACCTGGGAAGCAACAGGACAAGAATAGTACACTTGAGATAGAACTAGTTTGCATAATAAAAAAACAAATATTATAGAGAACTTTTAAAGGTAGAAGAAATATTTGATGGAGGTAGGAGAAAAATAACAATTCTAGGGATAGTTTTGTATCATTTAAGTCCTGGGAAATGAGGTAGATATATTTGAAAGCAAATACCTTTTCTTGAAATGTCTGTGTTCTTCAATGTTCATAAGCTCAGATTTAATGTTTAGATACCCTGTCCTAAAACATTGGTATTGCTTTTTGTATAGAAATTTTTAGACAAAGCAATTACCACAGTTAATTGATATGGATATTATAAATCCAATAATAAGAGTTACTGTTCGCTTTTTTATTGCTGTGTTGATTCCTAGAATTTAGATTGGGTAAGGTTTATCAAATATATCACACTTTATTATTTTTTCTCTTCATTCTTTCTTTACAGATGTTTTATTCTTTCAAATGACTCTATTCATTGTGAAAGGGAACTATATCATTCATCCAGAGCTTGGAAAGATCACAAAGCCTACATTGACAAGGAGGTTGGAAAGTCTTAATTTAGAATTAGAACTGGTATTTTGAGACAGAATAATTTATCAGAAAATATATATTAAATGAACATTTGGAATGATATTGGAAGTGGGTGCAAATTACTGCATATTGATATGCACAATATATGTTCTGGAGATAATGGTAAACTATTGTTCAATGTTATATGAATGAGAATGAGACTTATCTGTGGTTCTCTCTCTTCCAGTATCTCTTCTTGTATCGAAGATCCCCACTTTCATTCATTGTGATTTCTTATAAAATATTAATTTGGACAAACTATGTAGTCCTATCCTAATGATACAAACAAGACAGCTTCAGACAATGGGAATCAATGGCTTGATTCCCTAAACCAGTCTTCCCCCACATGAAACTTTTAAATACATTGGGATTGTGTAACAACAACTCTGTTCACTTCAAATAACTAATATAAGAAATGGAGCATGGAAAAACTACAGAATCTAAACAAATAGACTGAAAGGTGGTCAATATCTTGTGGTCATCACCTCACACTAAAGAACATTCTAAACACTCTACGGTCTTAGAAATGCTTAGTGGCATTTCACCATGTCTGAACTTGTTCTTGCATTGGTGTGTGTATATATACAACAATCTACAAGATGTGCTGTAACATATGAATGTTTAAAGAACAGTAATAATTTTCATATGCATTTAGCAATGATATGAAACAGTTTAATGAGAAGATTTATCATGAACAATATAAGTATTGGGTATATAATATTGCTATTAAACCAGTCATTCTTTTTAAAGATTGAAGCTCTCCAGGATAAAATTAAAAATTTAAGAGAAGTAAGAGGACATCTTAAAAGACGAAAACCAGATGAATGTGACTGTAGCAAAAAGAGGTATATAAAACTTTCTCAAAAACTTACATATTATGAACTAATTTGGAAACCAATGTACATGGGAGCAAGATTAATTGTTCTCAAGTTGATTTTGTAACTAAATATGACAGCATGTACAGAAAGAAGTCATACAGTGTTGTCAGACAGAGTATTCTTTTATTGGATTTTGTTTCATAATTTCATTATTTTATAGAGTTCTATTTATATAGTTAAATTTCAGGAAGATTTTTGAAATAAGTAATCCTAGAAGCATTTTTAGAACAAATCCCAGGACCATATTACTATAGTCCATATTTTTTATATTGTTAATATAAAAAAGTAATTACTACACAGCTTTCTAGTCAAAGTAAATGCTTCTGAAATCTAAGAATTTTTTACCCCAGATCCATGCTTCTTTAAAAGAGCCTCGTTGTATATAGAATCAGTGCTGCTCATGATCAGATTTTAAAATATTAGACATGTTTTTGCTTTAAAGGGGCATTTTACAGAAAGTTTTTTATGTTATAATCTTTCTTTATAGCTATTATCACAAAGAAAAGGAGGCAAAAGTTCAAGAAAAGCTTAAGACAAGTCACCTACATCCATTCAAGTGAGTCTTCTTAATTTCCAGCATATTACTTGCCAGCATCTATTCATGAGACAAATCTTCCAATCATCTTGTCTTTCACATGCTATGGAAAGTTTGTCAAAAAAATTTTTTTTCATTTAATGATGTGAGATTTGGAATTAGGAAATAGCTTTAAAGAATTCCTTGGTTACATTTCAGTCTTTTGTTGTATCTCATGTTGATGGCTGAACTTTATATTTATTTCGCTGGAATTATGTTCAATTCTTTATACATCAATGTGGTTCAGTTTTTAAACATAGATTGTTTTCATTTTATCTGATTGCAGTACATTTCCATCCATTTCTATCGGTGACACAGATGCATAATAAAACTGACAAGGTTAAATATCATAATTGTGTAAACTACAATGGGCCTATAATTACTCCATCTTCCTAGGACTATAATCAAGCATCATTTAACTTGGTTGATCAGGGCAGAGATATACAACTGACTATCAAAGCATACAGATGATCCCTAAGCTATGTCAATGGATGATCACATCTAGCAGTTTTATTTATATAACTTAACTATATTTAAGTTAAAGAAAAGTGGATCCCTAAGCCACCCTATCATGTAGATCTGGTCCCACCAGCAAAACAACGGGAACCAGTCCTGGAGATAGGAGGAAAACTACCATTCCATTGTGCCTCCCATTCTCCCAAGCCAGTCCAGAACAATGACATATTTGATGGTATTCAAGGTCACTGAGTGATCAAAGAGGGTTAGAAGGAAGACCCTCCTCCCCAAATAGCTTCATTAAAAAGGGTTACATATCAAGCTGAACCAAGCAAAAGAACTCTAGCTTAATTCCTTTTTTCCAGAGCCCTTTGCTGAAATACAACCTCCTTCTAAAAAAGGGAAGATTGGAGACTGGATGAAATTGTCTGTTTCATAGGATCTAGTCATAGTTTATTGAGGAGAGGTTAGACCACTGTATCATTCAGAGCCCGTAGAACTACCCCATCTCATAACAGTACATTCACCACTACTGCAAGTCATCTCCCAGGAAGCCTTGACCAGCCAAGAGAGATAAATATAGATTCAAAACACATATGGCCTCACTTACAGCTTCAAATAACCTGCCCACTTCCTTTTAATTAATTACAAATTGTTAGTATGTTTTACAGGGTCTAGTTTATGTGTTCTTTCTTTTAAGAAAGTGGTTATCTGCTTGTATTCCACTATTCCCTTAGTGTTAGAGCTACTTAGGTTTTAATGTGTCTCCTTTGTATTTTTCATATATCTAAATTCAATGGATTTTATTTTTATGGTTGATTGCAATGAGCAGATGTTAGACTGGAATTTGGCATTTTTATCCATCAAATTCTTCCCAAAGACCTGAGAGGCAGATGTTTTTTTATGGTATTAAGGTTATCATTGCAAGATGCAGGCTGCTCCAAGTAAAGCTGCAATTGACTGATGGTAATTATATGGCAAAGTAACATATCCCAATCATCATCTGTAAGATTTCAGGGTTCACCAGCTTCTAAAAGGAAGTTATCAAGTTGATCAGCCTAAATTTTAGGGAGGGCCATTCTAAAGCATAATGCCATTGTGAAAAATGCATATTAAGTTATTAATTAAGTAATTATTATAGGAAAATAAACAGAAGTAACCACATTCCAGCATTGACAAAGCCGGCTATAAATAATAGCAGGAAGCATTGTTTATGTTAAGTTTATATGTATACTTAAAAACATACAGATTTCTGAACATGATTTTATGTCTTTATATTCTTAATGACAGAGATAATGTACCTAAGAAGCAATATCTGTGTTCCGCTTTGAAGCAAGCCAGTTCTTCTTATCTGAAAAAAAAAAAAAAAATAACAAAAGCAAAACTAAAATCATAAAAGGTTTGATAAAGCAAATTAATTTCTCAAAGCTTGGTGCAATCCGCATATTTTACATAATACCGTAGTTCCCATGAGCACTAGTGAGCTTAGCCAATGTCACTGATTATGCTCTTCCAGAACCAGGGAAAATAATACTGTATAATGTTTCTAGGCTATAAGCCAAATTGCAATTGTCAGTTTATTTGTGAAAAATGTACATGTACATAAAACTTAGTTTATTGTAGCCTCGATTATTAAAGTATGCTATTGTTTAACATCTAAAATATTTTTGAGTGATTAGGGAAGCTGCTCAAGAGGTGGATGGTAAACTTCAGCTCTTCAAAGAGAATCGGAGGAGAAAAAAAGAAAGGAAAGGGAAAAAGCGCCAGAAGAAAGGAGATGAATGCAGCCTTCCTGGACTCACTTGCTTTACTCATGACAACAATCACTGGCAGACTGCACCATTCTGGAACTGTGAGAACCACTTCCAGTAGATGCATGCTCATGGGAATAAGAATTGATGTGAGGGAGTTGGAGGGCATATTTGTTCTGGATCTCATATGGAGAGGAGAGGAAAAGACAATAAGCTCATTAAAAATGGGTATGTTAATTCAAACTAGAATTGCGTTTAGAGCTGAAATGACTAGATTTAATTTACAGATTTCTGAGTGAAAACAGTTTCAAAGTAAATGAAATCCAGAGATCTTGTGTGACCCAGTAGGAGCATAAAGATTTGCTTGGTGGTGGTGGGCAAAAGAGACAGCAACATATGTGACAGTGCTAGGAAACCTAGCAGTACCCGTTTCTATTTAGTGATGTATTTGGATGAGGTCTCATAGGCAAACAGGGCCAATCCATTGTTCAGTTTAAGAAATCCAAAGCTTGAACTCATCCAGTGGTAGACTGTCTAGGCTCTGCTTTGAAGAACACCCAGGAGAGAAAGTTCTCCCGGTAGCTAATTCAAATTCCAAACTGCTCTTATCATCAGGAGATTGTTTTTCTAACATTACAAGATGGGTTGCAGAAATGTTTTTGTGAACTTGTAAAAGCTGTATGTGTACTTTGTACAAGCATTGTCCACTAATATGCAGTATCATTGCATGAAGCATGTGATATGCTTATGGAATTATCAATGGATTCCCCTTGCTCAAGTGAAGTGAATACACGTATGTTTAAATTCATTTTTCCCCTATAACAGTGGGATCGTTTTGTGCTTGTACAAGTTCCAACAACAACACTTACTGGTGTTTGCGAACAGTAAATGAAACGCACAACTTCCTCTTCTGTGAATTTGCTACAGGATTTTTGGAGTATTTTGATATGAATTCTGATCCGTATCAGGTAAATATATGTTAAAAATGATACAGTTGTCGGAAACTACCTTAGTGTAAGCCACTATTAATACATTCCAATTATATCTCATTTTATGTCTTGATGAAACTCAGAATAATGTAAGCTGGTCTCCCCAAACTTTCACATCCAAGTTTTGATCCAAGCATACAGTCATGTATATTTTGCATCTCTCTTACTACATGATATATGTGGCACTGAGAAAGTATTACAAGTAGTACTTGCCTTACAACCAGTTGTTTAATGACTGTTCAAAGTTATGGCAGACCTCCCTGGATATAACCCAGTTCCAAAGTTATGAGAGCTCACACACACACACACACACACACACACACACACACACATACACACACACATGTTGAGTATGCTACATTTACAGCTTTTTGCTCCTGTGGTTACATAACTGCCTTTTATGATGATTTTGCCAAAAACTGGCATTTACTTCCACTTTTTGGCAAATACAGCCCCTTGATTCATGTAATGACCACTGCAAAAAAGATCAGATTGGTCATGTGGGTGACCTGATTTACAACCATCACAACTTATCATCATCAGAGGTAGATTGCACCACAGTTGTAAATCAAGAATTATTTCTGGATCCTTGCATATGTGTTCCAAAGAAATGTGAGAAGTAGTTTATACTTGTTGAAAGTCCATGTGCATAGGCATAATCATTTAAAGTTCACATCTTTTGCAGATGCAAGCATTCATTTATTTCTTTCCATGCTCAGCTAACAAATTCAGTACATACGGTAGAAAGAGGCATTTTGAACCAGCTACACCTTCGGCTAATGGAGTTACGAAGTTGTCAAGGTTATAAGCAGTGCAATCCAAGACCTAAGGGACTTGACACAGGTAACAACCCATGGTTTAAAAACTGGAACATTGTGTTTTGTTGCCCCTAATTATTCCAAGGAGCAGCTCCATGGTTCCTGACAAGGACTTTTAGGTAAGGACTTACAAGCTCAAGAAAATAATGCATTTCACTGAACATATGAATGATACATAACATTGAAATAATTATTTTTATTTTTATTTATTTGTATCCCACCTTTATTGTTTTTATAAATAACCCAAGATGACAAACATATCTAATATTTCTTTCTCCTATTTTCCCCACAACTACCCTGTGAGGTGGGTTGGACTGAGAGACAGTGATTGGCTCAATCATCTAAAGCAGGGGTGTCAAACTCACAATGTCACGTGATGTGTTATGACGTAGCATGACTTTTTTTCCATTGGCGGCAATGGGGTGGGCACAGTTTCACATGAGGCATCCGGCCCGTGGGCCGACAGTTTGACAGTCCTTATCTAAGGAGTAGAAAAACCTGCAATTTCCTTATTATAGATTTGTTTTACCTTATAACAGAGTGGCATTTTTTTGTCAGTGCAAGTGAAAAAAGCTAGGATAGATTAAGAAATCACTCCTACCTTATACAATAATTATCCATTATCAATGAATTAGGCTAGATTATTTTCTCCCAAAAATCCACTGGGAAATTGAAATAAGACTATGATAAAATGAAAATAAATGACTACACAGGTCATCTGTTTTTATCTTACAAATAAGCAAGTCTTAAGATGGTTAGATTATGAAATCTTAATATGTGTCCCTTAATGTTAGTCTGATGCTGCATATTCTCTGAATTGTCATTGTCTCTTTAGCTCAGTGTTTCTAACCTTGACAATGTTAAGGCATGTGGACTTCAACTCCCAGAATTCCACAGCCAGCAATGCTGGCTGTGGAATTCTGGGAGTTGAAGTCCACATGCCTTAACATTGTCAAGGTTGAGAAACACTGCAGCTGGTTTTAGAGCTTTCTGGTGAATAGGCAATCTACTGGAGATGGACAGAGCCTGAAACTTGCCTCTTTTTACACATCTTAAAGCAATAGCAACCCAAACTTGCCAATAGGAGAAAGGAATTTGAATTGGCATCAGCCTTGCACAACATCATCAACTCCTATTACAGATGTGCATAGCTAAGTCAGCTCTCACTTCCTCCCAAAACGGCAAGATGTCCATTCTTTTATCATCTATAATATAATTAGAAATCATGGATTTGTTCCTTGGAGATTTATACGGTTTCATTTCTTTTACCAATAAACATTTCCCTTTTCTTGTAACTTAATCATCTTTTTGTCCTGTTTTAGTTATTTCAGAACATATCTTACTCAGGTATCTTTGTTGAACTGCTTCTTTACTTGATTATAACCCCATAAAATTAAGATTAGGAATTAGATGCTGTGCATGGAAAGCTACATTGTGAATGATTTTACCAAATCTAAACACTAACAAAAGTTACTCTTGTATTTTCCTATGTCAGGAAATAAAGATGGAGGAAGCTATGATCCACACAGGTATCCACACTTTTTTATTCTCCTCAGCAGCTTCTTTCCAAATAATTGCATGACCTGGTCCATTTCAACTAATGCCTCTACTATGCCTGCTGCGCATCACATAGCTTTTGCTGCATGCAAGCACTAATGCTGTTCCATCAAGCCACTGTGTTTACATTTTCACATTACATTTAATATATTTACATCAAAATTTCATTTTATTTTACTCCACATTAGGAAATTCACTCTCATCCTCATACTTAAACAGAGGAAGAGAGAGAAGATATAGTGCAGAAAGAATGCTCAGCCATTTATTCACCAATCCACACCCACCTGTCTTTCCATCTAGAACATCTACATATCACTCTTTGTGGGGCATCAGACATCTCCATGTGTTAAGGGAACCTGGAATGAAGAATACATTCTTGTACTGTTTTACGTACTGTAGGTCATGATGTCCTAAAGAGGGTGCTTAAATATGTATACCTTTGCACACCAAAACAAATTCAATTGCACTTATAGTATAGATGTTCATATATTTGAGTTTATATTGGATACTTGTTCACTTTTTCTCTATAGAACTTGATTTTTTATAAAACTGATGGGTATCTGGTCCATAAGACACTTATGTACATTTCCCAAATAAAATGCCAAAAAGTGTTATGTATTTCTGCACCAGTAAAATTGATGTTATAAAACTGTTGAAGTTAAGCCAATGTGGACTGGATCAGCACCCAGATGATATGAAATTCTGTGAGATAATAATTATTAAATGCATTTTAAAAGAAGGGTAACTCTTAGGATTATTGGATTGTTTTGCAAAACTTCAGTAAGAGGTTGGGCTTTGCTACATATTTAGAATCAAATAGAAAATAATTATTTACATTGTGCACTTTTGGGATTTACAAGCTTCCTTCTGCTTAGTTTCTCAAGGATTGTTACTCTGTCAAACTGCTTCAAGTTGCCTCTGCTTAGTACTTGGTGGCAACAATTAGCAGTCTTTACACACTTCCAATTGATAGCTCAGTGACTACCTTCACCACACATTAGATTGCCTCAGGCTAAGCCAGAGGTGGTTGTAGGCCAGTGTTAGTCCTCAACTTGTATTCAGATCAAACTAAGGCACAATTTTAATCAATAAGTAACTAAAACAAGCAACTGTTTATTCACCAAAGTGTCTATTATCATTTAAAATAAAAAACAAGTCAGCTTCTTGGTCAATTAGTCATGAATTGGGAAGTGAATGATAGAAATGTTGGAATTGTCTTGTCTTCCCTGATAAGACAGGAAATGTTGTTGAAAACAAAGGAATTAGCATTAAGCCATGTAAATGTTCTAGAATTAGCACTGAAGATCAATTGGGGCTTGAGAGAGCTGTTCGCCTGGTGAATTCAACCTGTTTACAACACAGAAACAAAGCTTTTCTGCCCTCTGCCCTCAGTTATCTCTTTTCCTTTCTACATAGTTTGTCTCCCCTTGTCTCTTTCCTTCCCTTTCCATGTACAGTTACACTTTCCAGTCATCCTATCTCCATTCCCTTTTCTTTGTTGAGGTTTCTTTTAGAAGAAGGAGCATGTGTGCTCCTCTGTGTGAGAGACGTATTTGTGAGAAAATGATTGATATATGCCGATGGGCTTCATTTAAGTTTGCAAATGGTGCACCTTTGTTTATAAGTGCTTAATTGTAATTATTTGTTATTCAATTAATGTACATTTTTTCTTTTTTGGATATGCCTTCTAGGATTTCTATGAACAGCACACCTATAAGCATACACATGCACAAGTGTGCTCCTCTTTTCAGTATTCTCTACAGGTTCAATGACCATTCAGCTCTATGAGGGTGCTGAATGAGGGGGACTTAGGATGGAACTTCAGAGTTCCAGCCATTGCAACATACCCATGGTCACCTAGTTGCGATTCCTGACATTCTCTGCCAGCTTCCCACAAACAAAATCAACAAGGACACCAGCAAAGAATCCAAAGTCATGAGCATGTGATGTCCTTGATTAATGATTTATGTAATCTTTGTTTAACAATGGCAACCTTGCCATCATTAACTGATGCAGTCACATGATTTCATGCTCTATAACCATGTCACTTAGTGATGGAGTTCCTGGTGCCAATTGCTATCATAACCTGGGGAGTACCTGTATTCAGAAAGAGTCCACAATGTTGATACACCAAACTATGTTACACCAAATTATTATCCTGAGTAACATAACATTTTCTGGAGTAATATTCTTCAAGTTGGCAATTTCTAGATATGTCGCAATGGCAACTTCCACCATGTACAGCTCTTACAAATGCAGAATCTCCTGGCTTAGACTTATGGAATTCTTGATCCATCTGGAAGATACTGAGTTTGGAAATATTACTCTAATATGGCTGAGGTTTACCATATTGTCTTATACCATTTTGACTTTTTTCACCTTTATTTTTTTAAATTTAATTCATTTTGAATTCTTTCTAATGTTTTCTCTAGTACCAGGTCCTTTCCTGGAGTAACTTCTTAGGTTCATCTTCTGACTTGCACTCTCTCTGTAAAGATTTGCTGTGTAATTGATATCACTAATACCAAAGCCATTTGGAACTATCTCATATTGCTGATGACTGATTATAGCAGGGCAACACTTTTTTTATGCACACAAGCCTCTGCCATTCTATCCAAAAACTTTCTTCTCTATATTTATTAAGAATATAAAATCTTAAGGTCATTAGCAGGCTGAGTATTTTAATCACTAATCAGTCAGACATCTAGGAAAGCCAGGTTTTCAGTGTAACAGCCTCTTATGTTGCTTCTTCGTAGGCACTGCATACGTACTGTAGCATATGTTCAGTAGCAAAGATTAAGATTACTGATTGACCTAAAAATGACTAGCTACAAATTAGCTCTATTTTAAAGTTGTTTCATACTATTCAGTATCAGACACCTGCACGTTACCATTTCTGCTTCTCTTTCCAATTCCCCAAATATTTGGGCATGCTGAGTCTTCACTGTACAAAATTTGCTTCCTTTTTGATAGGAAAGGCATTTGTCCACAGGTTTTGAGATTCTTGAAGCATGGTAAGCCCTTCCTTGCTGACTTCACTCTTGCTGTATAGTCCATATGTGCATCCATATTGGCAATTAGTGTCTATAATAAGTCCTCATCAGTCTCTAGTGATGTTACTTCCATGAGCACCCTAAGGAGTCCAGTGAGATTGGTAATGTTGCTATTGCCTATAAGGATATTTATGTGTTAAATGCCATTTGTTTTTCCATTTGTTGTTACACTCTAAAAAAAAATCTATAAAACAAATATACTCTTTACCCCTTTCAATTCCTGGCTGGAGATGAAAGCTTATGGAAAACAAAGGCAACTGGGCAACATGGATAGATCTTGAAGCGTCTTATTGCCCTCACAGAAGTATTTCTTTTTATATAACACAGCAATAAAACAACTCTTGGTATCAATTATTGTCCCTTGCATGAGAACTTTTCTGAAATTTTCAAATGTGTACTTTTGGTAGAAAAATGTCTGTTATATTTCTGTCTTAACCTATTTTCCTCCATATATATTCTAATATAGGTCCCATTATAGACAGTCATTGTAGCTCAATACTTTTGAAAGGTACAGGTTTAGAGAATGTGGTCATTTTTATTTTTCTGGATTTGGCATCAGTAGCTTTTCCAGTTTTGTGCAGAGAGGTTGGACAGGTTTAACGCAAATTAAGTTACTATAACTGAGAAATATTATAAAGACAAGCAAGAATTAGCTTAACTCTTATCTGCAATGTAAAGGTAAAAGGATTTACATACTGTAGAAGTGTACAACAGCACTTACTCTTAAGTGATTCTTCTACAGCATTTAATTTTTTTAATGTTTCTGTTTTAAACTAAAAAAGTTAAGCTGAGTCTTGCTTTGTCTTGATATACTGTATCTACATTTCCAAGGAAAAGAGAAATTCTCTTGGTCACTAGGTATCTGCAGGACCACCAACAAAATTAAACTCATCTCAGAAGATTCTCCCGACAGAAGTTCTTTATGGTGCCCCAATTTCAGGAGGTGCTGCAGGAAAAAAAAATATTTTCAGAAGATTCACAAATTTATTTATTGCTTATTTACTACTATTGTTTTTTGTTATAAATCACAGGGTGCTTTGCTTAAAGGTATAACTATTATACTATATTTGAGCATATTATTATAAACCCTATGTTCTGCAAAGATTTGGTAACATCAAATTAAAAGTACTCCCCAACAAAAGGAGTTTCCTTATGATCCTCTTGGATTTAATTAAGCCATGGAGAAATAATGAATATATGTGTATAATGAAAGACTATTTATACAAATGCTTTGGCTATCTCACAACTAAATGTCAATCACTATTACAGCAAGAAATCCATGTGAATGTTTCTGTAATGCTTTTCTTTTTGGGGAAGAATTGCTAAATTCACTTTCATCATATTGAATGAGACCTGCTATGAAAAAATGCAAGAGAATGCTGCTGCTTGGTATTAACCCACTCATGTCTCACTTGAGCTCCTTGGGTAAAATATTGATTACATATCCCCACCTAAAATTAAGAGATAGTATTTTCTCATTGCAACCAATATAGTAAAATTCTGAAAAAGAGATCATAGCATGTAAAGAATTTCCTATGTTGTGCTACTCAATTAAGATGGCAATTATTAAATATGACTGCAAAGATTAGATTGATATTTAATTCAAATCATTGGTTTTTCAGTTGGATCTATGAATCACTTTGAATCAGCAATCGAACTAGATACTCTTGAATCAATTTGGAAAATCAGATGGAAGCGCCAAATGGAACTGATTGACTTTTCAAATTAAATTATGATTTGAACCAAAGCCATTTGAATCAGATCTGAGCTAAGCTACACATGTCTGATATCCAATATTACAAGATGTTACTGTTTCCTTTTTTTTTTTCTTTTGACAGAGGGCACTTATGGCATGGATGGGAAGGCTAAGTTCCCAAATTTTACAGAAAGTATCAACTGGCAAGGACTGGAAGATTTGTACAGTGTGAATGAAAGTTTATATGAAGCCAGACACAATTACAGCATTAATTCTGATGACTGGAGAAATTACTTGAAGGATGTAGATAGAATCTTTGCACTGCTGAACAGTTACTCTAAGCAAAATCAAAGAGCAGAGACTCCCACTGTTAATAACAGTGAAAACTTGGATGAATCATCCACATCATTTTCCTTGCTGGGAATGAGCTCTGCTGAAACAGATGAAGCTTCGAGTGGGTTCACAACCCTAGAGGCTCAACCTATCTTCCCAACATATTATGGAGACCTAACCTTGAGCACTGTAGTGTCAAGCAAGGATGGCAGACTTGAACTAAGCAATGATATTCCTGCAAAAAGGAGTACAAATGGTCACCAAGCCAAAACATGGCTAAAGATTGAAGAGCCAGTTAATTCAGAAATGGATTTTAGTGGGAACGATTTAACAGAACTGGAGTCCAGACACAGCTTCATCTTGCAACCAATTAACATTATTCAGAAAGTCTCTATGACAGACAAAGATTTTGCACAGGGTATTTTTGAAGAGCAAGTCTACCTGCCCATGAACTCCGCTGCAAAAATAATCAGCTGGGCTTTAAACACATTTGTTCTGAAACATAAAACTGAAATGTTGAGAAAAAGGGAAAGTTTTCAGAAATCTTCAGAGTTTCTGAATGAAGAAGGCAGTGCTTCAAATCCACTCCCCTCAAATTAGCCTGTGTTAGCAAGTCAGGCACTATTAATTAGGTGGCAAATGGAACAACCATTTTATAGCAAAATTCCATAGTTTGTATTTTATATACATATTCTTGTCAATGTGGCTGCAGCTACTAGAATCCGAGAATTAAAAAGGCACCATTGTGACTTTTTTTTAGCAGAGCTCTATTTTTTAAAGTAGTGTAAATGCACCTTCAAAGGAAATGAGCTCATTTTTTGTTCTCATAACAAATATTCTTATCCAATGTTTGAGTAATTTTTATTAATTTGAAGCATTGAAATTTCATATTGTCAAAGTAAACTTACATGCCCTTTTGTAATCTTCGTGCGATAGTCTTTATTAATCTGACTCGTCTACATGTTCTTAGTTTTGCTAATACAATGTAATTTGCAAAACAATAAAAGAAGTTGATAGAGAATGCATTATGTACATGGATTGTAAAAAGCAATTACTTGTATACTGAGCAGATTTTCACGTTTGATTTAAAACAGTTATGTTCAAATTGATTCATAGAAATGTTTTTTCTTAGATATAACAAACAGAAAACTTAACAGAAAGTTAAAGTGAGTTAATTTTCCAATAAATAGGAACTAAATTGTAATTAAGATTTTTATTTTTTCAGGAAAATTCGATTTTTACTTTGCAAAAGGTCTTAATGTATTCACAGCTGTTCTAATCATTTTAGAATAAAATCCAGTCCAAAGAAAGGTTCTATATATAAATATGCTATATATTATATTGCATCTTGGCACACTTGCAGATGTGCAACACATACCCTTTTTTAAACACAATTTAAGTTGTGACAGCACAATTGCATTGTCGTATCTGTATGCAGCCATACAGAATACTGGATTGTAGGTATACCTTTTAAAACAGCAAGGAGTAATGTTATGTACAAAACAACTTATCCACTCTTCCCCAGAATCAAGTGCAGGCACGCAACTTGGGTGTCCTCCTGGACTCACAGCTAAATCTGGAACATCGATCGGCTGTGGCCAGGGGGACCTTTGCACAGGTTCGCCTAGTGCACCAGTTGCGGCCTTATTTGGACCGGGAAGCTTTACTCACAGTCACTCATGCCCTTGTCACCTCAAGACTGGATTACTGTAACGCGCTCTACATGGGGCTACCCTTGAAGAGCGTTCGGAGGCTGCAGTTGGTTCAGAACGCAGCCGCGAGAGCGATTGTGGGCGCGCCAAGGTGCGCCCACGTGTCACCTATCCTCCGCGAGCTGCACTGGCTTCCTGTGGGTCTCCGGACGCAATTCAAGGTGTTGGTTATCACCTTTAAAGCCCTTCATGGCATAGGGCCAGGTTACTTACAGGACCGCATTCTGCCGCACAGCTCCCAGAGACTGGTGAGGTCCCATAGATTGGGCCTCCTTCAGGTCCCGTCGGCCAGACAATGTCGGCTGGCGGGCCCTCGGGGAAGGGCCTTTTCTGTGGTGGCTCCGACCTGGTGGAATCAACTTCCCCCTGAGGTTCAAACTACTCCCACCCTGCCGGCCTTTAAGAAGGCCGTTAAAACCCTCCTGTTCCGGCAGGCCTGGGGCTGATGTCCCCGGGGGGCCGGGATATGATCGGACTCGCGATATGACTGCTTTATTTTATTGTTTTATCATTGTTTTAACTTTGTACGCCGCCCTGAGCCCTTTGGGATTGGGCGGCATATAAACACTGAAAAATAAATAAATAAATAAATAAGGAAAAGAATGCTTCCCACAGAATTATCAGTGAAGTTTGCATATGTTGGTTTAATAAAGTGCTTTAGACTATAGTATCTGAACAGGGGAAAATAGATACAGTCATCTGGAATTGTATGAAGGTAAAGATTGTTCCTAAAATGTGGGGTCTGGAGATTTTTTCCCCCGGTTGGGAGGGAACCCAAACAAACAAACACAAAAAAACCTCTAAACCTTCAGAATAAAGATTAATTCTTAGTTTTCTTAGTTACAAGATTTGCAGAAAGTGACATTTTAGAAATCATTTATAGAAATAAGGTTGACATAGAATTGTTTGTTTCAATCATGAAATACCAGATAAATATTTCATGTTATTAATAGATTAAATACACGCAAACGTACCCACCACACTGTTTCCTTTTGCAATAAGAGCATACAAAGTTCATAAAGGAGCAACAGTAAACCAATGAAATTAAAATCCTAATATAGAGGAAGATAGCTAAGTGTAGTTTATATACCAACACCATTCACAATTTATTTTTCCAGTAAATCCATATGCGGCATCCCATACTGACTTTTGGTTTTTAAAATTCTCACATTCTCTTTTGGAAGAGCTCAACTCCAGTAATGATCTCAGCCTCCTATTTCCTTTCAACCCATTCACTCTTCCTTTATAACTCTCTTTTGCAATTTAATTCTCATTAATTTGCCCTATATGGCCAAATTCCAATGTTGTTCCAGGTTGTTTGCTCATATTTCAGCATTCATTCCACATTCAGAGTATTCGTTTTTGACCTTTTCTTTCATTCTTTTTCCTCACATTTTTGCAGTAGTCAGTTCCCAATTTCAACTTACCATTTGGTTTAATGTCTATGGAATTTCTCAGTCATCCAGGTTATGTTGTCCTAAATGTGCTTTTTCAAAAGGCAACTGGACTTTGTTTTTCTTTTAATATGTTTCGCTTCTCATCCAAGAAGCTTCTTCATCTTCTTGGATGAGAAATGAAATGTCTTCAAAGAAAAACAAAATCCAGTTGCCTTTTGAAAAAGCACTTTTGGGGTTACCATTTGGTTACTCTTAGTTTTTCTTATTTCCAAATAATCTGGGTACAAGCACATTCTCATATACAGCCATTTTTGCTTCTTCAAACATTCATTCCACACAGCATATATTTTCTAGTAGCATCCGCACATCTTAAAATAGCTCCATTTTTTAATACACATTTTACCAAGGTATACAAATTAATCGACTTGCTCTTTTGCCATTTATATAGAAACTTGTAATTTCCTCTGTCAAACCCAATTGCCTTGATATTTATGTATTAATGTTCAATTCTGTGCTCCTTGTATTAGTTTATATAACATTTACTTATTGTTTGAAGGCATTTCAGTAATTTTTATGAAAAGCTTTTGGTGGATTCTGTAAACATGAGTATCATTTACATGTCTCAAACTGAACAAATTTATTTAAGGATGTGAATGATAGAGTTTTATATATATGTTCATTAGATTACACACTGTTCATGTAAGAATTTTTTGAATACTTTTATAGAACAATTCTGACTTCAGGAAAGTCTAGAAGCAATAATTCTTCAAATAAAGAGTTTCTGTACCTGTTTTATAGAAATCAGTCAAGTAAAATTTACATAAAGGTATTAAATTATTTTAATTCAGTGTATTAACTTATAATCTAATAAGAAATGTTTTACCATGTAATATTTTGCAGTTACTTGAATTAAAATAACGATCCAAGCCTCAGATACAAATTGTAGACATGAACAGTTGGGAGCAATGGTTGCATAAACAATAGAAAATAATGGAAACAATAATTTTAAGTATAAATAATGTCTTCTAAATTACAGTGGTACCTCAGTACTTGACGTCAATTGGTTCCAAGAGGCACTACAAGTACTAAAAATTACAAGTGCTAAACAAACCACGTGACCCTTTGTTTTGGCCAGGAAGAACTTTGTCCTTTTTCCTATATCAGTAACCTTCCCAGGATGGCCGACTTCCAGTCTGCCCTCTGTGGCCATCCTCCTTTTCCTTTTCAGTGCACTGAATACCAAAGAAGCAATGAGAACCAGCACAACATTTTCGTATCAAAATGTTCGAGCACCAAATTGATGACTTTTGAAGCAGTCTACTACTGTACTGTAAATCCTTCTGCTTCACTGCAGCAATGTGGTATTTTTTTAGTTAGTTTTCAAGTTGTTTTTAAATTTGATAGATAAAATATTAACAGCTATAAACTGAAAGGAGCTTCATCCAGAACTTCCCTAAAAACCAGAGAAAAAGGCAGGAGTTACTATGGTTTCTAATTTGTCCACAGGAAAATACACCATTTCCATCCCATGTCTCTAAATGCATGCAAAGCCAAAACTGAGAAGTTAGCAACAGACAATAGGTGCCAGCTATGCAAAACAGCTGAAGAAACAGTAAGCTGTGGCAAAAAGATTGCACAGATGGACTACAAGCAACGGCATGACAAAATAGCTGGAAAATCTGCAAGAAATATCATAAAATAGAGAAAGTCACAGAAAATGAAGATGCTGTGGGACTTTAGAATTCAAACAAACAGGCATCTAACACACAACGCCCCAGACTTAACAATGTCAATAAAAAAGACAAAATGTCTGGATAGTGGATGTACCTGGTGGCAGAAGAAGAGAAGAGAAAGAACTGGAGAAGATAACAAAATACAAAGATGTACAAATAGAAATAGAACAACTATGGCAAAAGCAAGCAAAGGGTGCAATCCCAAAATATCTGCACCACTTGAAAATCATCAATATTGACAAATTTGTCATCAATCAATTGCAAAAGACCACTTTACTTGGAACAGCTTCCATCCTGTGACAATATCTGTAATACCATCAAACATCCAGATCTGCCTATTCTAAGTCCTTGGAAAGAACTTAATAGCTAGACAGAAATGCCAAACCCAGTGTGAACATCTGGCTCACTGTGAAGCAAATCATAATAATAATCAGAAAAAATGTGAAAATTGAAGACCCCAAAACAAGAGTAGAATAAACTCAGTTAACAATTACAAATATAAAGGAAAAGCTGATATGATCTATAGAAATAACTTAGAAATAGTAACAGAACACTACAGGCCACCCTAACCCGTGAATTGATTACCCATTACCAAGAAGAATTAAAAGAAAAAATTATGGCATATGCAGAAAACAGTAGAAAGACAATACTGCCAGCAATGGTAGTGCCTAAAAAAGACTTGACACCTATAATGAAGGATGTAAATAAGGCACTTGTAACAATTAACATTTATCAACAGACCAATCAGTTTCGCTACAGTAGAACAGTGGTGGTTCCAGAAGAACTGGGTACTGAAATTAAAAATCAAATGCAAAATCATATTCAATCCCCAAAGTAGAACAAGTAATTTTAAAAAGAGCAAACATTGAAGCATGTAAAGATTGAGACAAGCCTAATAAAAAAAATACTGACTTAGTACTATTAAAGCTGAAGAAGGTTTGGAAATCATAGATCAACAAATAACAGCAATAGCTGGAAAAATTGAGCACTATGAGATGCGAATCATTCCATTTAAGCACTATTGGTTATTTCAATCAACCAAAGATGATTCTTCCAAAGTATAAATGGCAACAGAAATGCTGAAAATGGAAAACCAAACAAAAAGGAAAATTTTGGAAAGATTTAGAAGAAACTCAAAAAGACTAATAACAACATAAATGATTAAAAACTGAATGAAAAGGATTAAACCATCTCCTGAAAATGATCCCTTGCATGGTTTTTGATTAAAATATCTGACCAATTTACACACAATTATACCTAAGAGCTTAATGAAATATTGCATAAATAAACATTGCATTAGTGATTAATTAATAAGTGGCAAAAATGTATCAGATACAAAAGGACCCAACAACATAATGCAGTTGCCAAAATGATTCACTAGATCATCCATTAAAATTAACATGTGGCATAATGAAAAATTGATGAGAACATAAAGTTGGAAAAGTAATCAAAATGGGCAGGATAAAATATTGTGAGAGTTCAGAAGACAAATTGATAAAATCTTGGCTCATAACACACCAGATTTAACTGTGATTGAAAAGAAGAAAGTGTGGATAATTGATGTGGTAATACCAGGGGATAGAATAGAGGCAAACAATTGGAGGAGACATAGTATCAAAATCTGAAAATTAAAACTGAAAAGTTATGGCATAAACCAGTGATTCCATCTATTCAATTACCACAGGCCACACTGCTTTGATTTCCACATATTTACACTGATACATTAAAACATCCTAAAGTTCTTAGAAAGAACTCAATGCGTATGAAAACCAGTATCAGCTAAAGAACTGGCAGCCTTGATTTCATTTTTCTGTATACAAGACAATGGAATAGAAGAGAAAGAATGGGGGGGGTTCATAAAACATAAAAGACCTGAAAATAGAAGTAGAAAGACTATTTAAATAGAAGTAGAAAGACTATTTAAAAAAATAAAGGTAGTACCAATAGTAATATGTATCTTGGTACTATCTTGGTAACATCGCACCACCTGAACACCAGAGGCATTGACAAAATCACTATCAGTCAATTGCAAAAGGCAGCTTTACTTGGAACAACTCGCATCCTGTGATAATACCTTTAATATGAAAAATTTGCCCATCCCAGGTTCTTGAGAAATACACAATAGCTGGTTAAAAAAATGTCAAAGCTAATACAGTTGAAGAAGAAAAGAAGAGTACCTTTTGAACATGAAATCAACAACCTAAAACTTTTCAGGAGTTTGTTGCTGTTAAACAGTAAAGTAAAATCACACTCCACTCAGCTGGTATAAAATTACTGTTCATAAATGTCCATTGGATGTCACTACCACGCCACATAATAGCTTGCATTAATGATGATGAATATTGGTTGGGATTCTTAAATTATAAATACTGCCTTTGTCAACTAATACCTTTAAAAACAGATAAATAGATTTGGAGTTGAGATAATATAAAATGAAAATAAGCCCATATTAAAATTGGCATTAAATTTTATATTATGTGACATTACAGATCATGAATAAATATAACTGGTAGATTAAAAGAGGCAATTTGGCAATTAGCTAATTATGAAAAACAGATGCAATTGAGCTAAGCAGCAACCACATACTAAATGAGGTAGTAGCATTGTATTCATATTCACTGCATTGATTCCTGCAGCAAAACTATTTTAGATTACAGCGGATTCTTCTACTGTCCCACTCCCCAAAAGTATACTGTAAGTGTGGAGTAGTACAATAAGATGTGACATAAAACACCACAAAGTTAAGTCATTTTTATTTCAAAATGCCAAGTACTAAAGGTTCATTTGCAAACAGCTATTTACACATATTGTCCATAAAATTTTACACATGCTTGTACATAAGAGTTTGAAAACTGGTTTTTGTTCCACTGAGAGATAAATACTAGTTCAAATCTTTATTAAAAAAAATAACATTCCACAAATCTCCATTTTTTTACACATGCAAGTCATAGTTTCCTAACTGACACACTTAAAAACATTTATCAAAACTTAACATTTTAACTAGTCTGCCCCTTGATTAATAGTATTTCCCTCTTTCAGGTATAGTAGGATTAAAACAAAATATAATATACAACATACTGCTGTTTTCCTGAAATCAATGGAAAAAATATACAATCTTGTCTATTTATTAATGGGGGAGTGTGTGAAGTATAAAAAAGTAATGATTCAAAATTGCATATTTAAAAATATTAAGTTCAACCCTGGATTCTTTTTGAACAGCTTTTTTTTTTTTTTAGATTCTTCAGCATACAGTGTATTTTAACTACACATGGTTTTGGCTAACAGTTCTGTTCTGAAAGTTTATTTTTAAGTTCAAAAATCAAAGGTCACAATTCTTTTGTTTTTACCACCAGTTCAATATTAACCAAATGACTGAGAGGGGCAGTAATTTGGGAGTAATCAAGGATCATCTATTGTACATTTTGTGTTCATTCAACCTTGTGTTCAAGGTTTCAGACTATGGTAACGGTACCATAGTCTGAAACCTTCCCTCCTAAGCTGCTCCTCAGCTGCACCAAATTTTAATTCCTAGACTTCCACACCACTATAGCTAAAAGTAAAGCAATTAGCAAGCTTGGCAGGACACCAGATCATCAAGGCTTTGGCTATCGCTATGCTCTGCCAGAAAATTGTTTCCAGATTCAACAATTAAAGATATCTAGTTAGCTAACGATAACCAATTCTTTTAGTTAAAATATTTAAACTAGTTCAAAGTTGTGTTACTTCATGAAAATTTATGGAGCAAGAGTATATTGCAGACTTACCATTAAGCTGATAGTCCTGCAAAGTAAGCACCTGAGCAGCTATTTGAAATATTTTTCAGCCTCATGAGGGAATTCTTTTATCCCATTAGCACCAGTTGATCAGTTCCAAGCTGATTATTTACATTAGAGGACCAATATACATTTTCTGGTAGACAATACTTTAAAAGAAAACTTTGGGATAGCTGCCCAATGCTAATCTAGGGTGCTCTCCATTTTATGACTACATTGCAGAAAAAAAGAACAGTACCAATTTTTAAATGACATAATGAACTGATATGTATAGTCAGAAGCTCCATTCAAAAGTTTGCCAGAATACATGGTGAGCTCAAAACTCGGCCCACCTGTTTCCTATCTCCATAGATGCAGAAAGCAAATCTGAAAGGGAGCTATACTCACATTTGCTATGATAGGAGTAAAGTTGTCAGTGCAAATTAAAACCTTACATTACACTAAGGTACATTTAGAGAGTTGTACTTCCATTTAAGCAAATATGAGCACTGATCCCCTTCAGGCTGAAATGGTTCTCTTTCCTCTCTTTTGAGTTCTCTCTTTACATTCTCTTGGTAGACTACAATTAGCCAACAAATTGGATACACTTTCTACTTCCAAATTTCAAGTATGCAATCAATACTGAATGAATAATGACACTTTTGAGGCAATGGTAGGTTTGCATAAATAATCTTAATACTATATTAATAAATATATGTTAGTATTTATAGCAATCTACATCCATGTACATTATATATACATTGAAAGATTTAACACTTAATCTAGGATGGGACAAAGAGATAACGAAATTCTTTAGTTATATGTTGAAGTATTACATTGGTGCATGCTCTCTAGTTTCTCTTCCACAGCTTAAAAAAAATAATACCGAAATTAGGAAACATAGAGCATGGCTAACCTATTGCTCTTTTAAGTTACTGCAGTGACAAAATAAAAGTACATGGACATGCACAGTACTTGGAAGATGTATGTCTGAGACACAGCAACTGGCCATTCAACCAGCAAGCTAACACTATACATGTTCAATACATGGCATCAGAATGCAACGTCATTCATAGGCTTAGTTCAGATAGGCTGATGCTTTCAAATATTTAGAACACAACCTGATAAATATAAGGTGTCTTCCCACTCTTCAAATTCCTCCATCAATTATTCCCTAACCTCATTTTTCTTCAATATATATCCTAACATAAACCCTATGCACATTCTACAGGTCCTTAGCAACTAAGCTTTGATTGCTTATTCATTGCCATATGAACTATTTCACTTTTTTTTTACATCCCCTGCTAATAGGCATTTCCTCTCAATGGATTACCACTCTAAAGATTATTTGAGGGATGCAGAAGGAGTTGGGGCCTGACCATATTCTCATTTCAACTTTTTGACAGCTACATCTCAGAAGCCCCTTTTGAATTTATCCTAACATCAAATTGGTCCTGCCTAGGGAACTGCTCCTCACTGTGTGAATTAAGAGATCCTCTAATCTCAGAATCAGACAACAGAATACTGTAACAAAATATGTTAGATTCAAAAATAGCACAGTGCAATTGGATGAGACATAACACTTCCAAAAGAGATCCGAACAAGGCTTTTGTGACCTCTTGAGGAATATACCCGAGTATTGCCTATGAATCACACTCTTTTAAAGTGTATTAGCATATCTGTGCAATGGAAAGCTAACCTGTACTTTTGATTTTAGCAATATGTAAGCCTCAGAGGCATGATTTTTTCCTTAATGTTTTTTTAAAAAGATGAAATAATACTGGCAAATGCAAAAAGCAGTAATTTATTCTTGCCATTTGTCTCTTCAGAATTCCTCCTCCTCCTCCAAGAAGAAAAAGATAAGAGGGCTAACAATATGAAAAAAACAGTTGAAATGTATAATTTTGATGGCAGGATGGAAAATCAATAAGCATCGACTTACCTTGCAAATGTTCCACTCAAGCTGGTAGATCTTTTGCATTAAAAATCCTTAATGGCAGGATGAAAGAGCTGCACAACTGAATATTATATGTGTAGTTTCAGTCTCAGCTTCTCTAGATATTGGCATCTATAAACACACACCTTTTTGTCCCAGTAATGAAAAAGTGACAATCAGATCAGGATGCCCAAGATAATTTCCATTGCTGACAAAGAAATGTAGTAGGCTCCAATTGCTGAAATATAAGCAGGTCTGGACAAGCCTTTAATATGAAATGGATTCTTAAGGCTTGTAATTCTCCCTCATGAATCAGTAGGAATCTAAGAGTAGACAACTTGGCAAAGCAATCATTTGACTGTATCAGCATATGCTCAGATTGATATTTAGGGCATGTTGAGGTATATAAAGAGCAATCTGGGCCATGTGTCAGAACAAATAACCAGTGTACCATACCAGCAGAAGATTAGATACTAGAGTCATCTCAGTTTTCCACACAATCAAAGTTAGTTTCTGCATGCACAGAAACAAAATAATCTTAAATTTGGATTTGGTGGACTCAATAGGAAATCTGCAGCTGATTGTTGCTTCTTGCAAAAATATGCAAATACCAACCAGTAATTATTGATACGTTTGTTACGCTTTAACGTTATTACAAAATAGTATTGAAATCACTAAGTTATAAATTTGCAATAAAAATTAAAAATACACTTACATATTAAAATAAAACAAATTCTCAATAACTTGTCCTATTATTGATTTGTTTTAAGATTATTTGTTCTATCTCTTAAAATAAAATGTTTAATTGGAGATTTTATCACTTCAAATAGCCTCTTTTCCAAGTCAAGTGATTGACAATTTTGATTTAAAAATATACAGAACCAAACAAATTATCCAGTTCGCATTGCATAGCTAAGATAAGTTGTGCTTTGAAATAGAATTAAAAATAATTACTTGTTCTTCCCTAGTTCAAGACTCATGGGTGCATTATCTTCACTAGTGGCACACATTCCTATCTGAACCGATTTTCGCAAAGGAATCTATTAGCATTTGCCTGGAACATGCATCTTGAATAGACATACCTAAAGGGCTTGCAAACCTACTTTAACATTACAGTTTCCCAAAAGAAGAAAGTTGTTTGGAGGTAACCAGCCCTCAGATAAGCCATGGCTCTATGCATTAAGCTTAGTGGCAGATCTTGTTAGGAAAAAGAAGGCACAAGAGTTTCAAAAGGCCCCATACTTAATATGTACAAATAAATAATAATCTGAAGTTACTGAAGGGGCCCATCTATTTCAGGAGTGACTTCTTGTGAAGGCTTCTCAACTGACGTGGTTATTGCTTCTATTGTAAGGGGGCCGGGACAGGTTTGTGCTGTGTAATGTATTGTTGTTGTTAGATTGACATTGTTACCATGGTCACTTTGAGAGATAAACGTGGGGCAGGATCTAGTCCTTGCATAGTTTTGCTGAGCAACTTTGTTACACACTACTGCGCTCACAGTGCTGACAGGAGCATCTTCCCACAGCTGCCTTTGCTGCTTCTTTTCTTTATACTTAATGGTGTACCAGGCAAGGAAAATGAATAGGAAGCCAAAAAATTTGAGACCAGCTGCCAGACCAAAGTACACAAAACGAAATGATGTCACATCATATTCCCAACATGAGCCTTGCACACCACATTCCTGTTGCCACAGCATGCAGGTAGTATCAATGACGGCACCAAAATAAATTGGGGTAGGAATGTATGCTGTAATAAAAAGGGAAAGTGAAATCAATCAACTATATCAAAACAGTTATTGAATATTTTTTGAGAAAGTACATAGCAAAGCCAAACCTATAATATTTCAATTTTTAAGCAATTTTGGCTAGGATATATATCACATTACATACAAACAGAATGAGACAGAATTCTCATAAGATGCTGATAAACTACTTGATTTAGAAGTGATGAGGAGAATATTAAATTTTATCTTTTTCCATTAGTACATTTTTATTTATTTTGAATTATATCCAATGGAGTGCTAGATACATCTCATACGACAGACAATTGTTGAATTTTTAAGAATTCTGTGAACTGGTTAAGAGAAGAGCAGAACCATGCTGCTTGTGTGCTGATCAACTGTTTGGAGACTCACTGAGTTGCACAGCAAAGCAATGGAGCCAGCAAAACTAGCTGATATCACCACAACATTAGACATAACTCATATAAATCTAAATAAGTACTACCTCATGGAGCTCAATCCAATACTAACACTCTTAAAATATTAGAATTTCAAATGTTAAAATAACTTTAAAGTATTAAAATATTAATAATACATTTTAAGTCAAATTTAATAGTTAAAGTTTTAGAGAATACCGAGGTAAACTGGTTGGTCATTGTCTATAAATCCAGAATAAGGCCCTACTTCAGGTTACTGGAAGTTTATTCCAAACAACAGCTACTAAATTACCTCAGCACTTAGTAGCTGTGCTTGATTTCATAGTGAGTACTATTGCTAGTATTCCCACCAACTTTGTGCCTGACCCTGACCCTTTTATGTAAACACATATTCAATTTTAGCTAACCGTAGCATTTGGTGCATAGGTTCTGTTATAAACAAATCAAGTTAAAATTAACAAAAGTGTTATCAAGAACACATGAGAATTCATGGTTACCCTCAAATGAAAGTGAACATTTATGGAGTTCTCCCCATGATTAGAGTAGAGAAATAGGGGAGGTGGAATGGCAATGTAGGCTTAAACCAGATCAGCAAGAGTGGATAACTGATACACCCACCCAGACACTGTAGAAGTACAAGGATGTGTGTGTGTGTGTGTGTGTGTGTGTGTGTGTGTGTGTGTGTGTTTAAAAAAACCTGAGAAGCAAAAAAAAACACCTCCAATAAAAAGCCTCTTTTAATTAAGACCCCATCAAAAGTGTCAGATCATATGCAGAGAAACTTTTTTTTAAGTGCTATTTTCAGTTGCCTTGACAATTTCTCTACCAATTCACATAATATTTCAATATAGTCAATTGAGGCACTAAATCTGCCTGTACACTTACCAAGAGTTCTTAATAAAACAAATTGCATGCCAAGGGCAAAAGGCCTCTCACCATTTTCCACAGACCTAAAAAAAGATACAGTAGATTTTAAATTCTTAACTGGGAAAATGGTAGGTATGACTACTTAACTGTTGCTATAACTCTTTTCCTTAGCCATATACCAGGAGAATGACCCAATTGCTAGCTAACAACCACACAGGAGACAGGTGTTCAATAGAATCAAATTCAGAAATTCAGAGAAACAAAAACTTTATCCAGGAAGCAAAGTGAGAAAATTTCCTTATATTTCTGATGACAAATAGATTCAGTCAAAATCTAGATTGACAAATAGATTTATTTTCTAAGTAAATTGTCTTCCCATTCTTCCTAGCATCCTGTAACCTACCCAATAACGAATACCCTCCCAGACATAAGTTACGCTCTCTGACTTCTACAATTATAAAACATGTTGATTCACATATTATGTATCATCAATTCAACAAAATGAAAAGATGAGTGAAATCAAATTTTGTAAATCCACCTATTTCTAGAAATAACTTAATTCATCATCAGAAAAGTAAAGGTGAATTATGTTTTGTGGAAGATGACAGAGAAATTGAGTTATAATAAAGAATGCTATCCTAGTAGACAGAAATGATCCAGGCAATTTCTCACCTGAGAGTTACTATGATTGCTGATGGTTGGGCACATGCTGTGATAAGTGTTACTATGAAGAGAAAAATGAGGAAAGGGATGAGTGTGTTGCAGGTTCTATCACACTTTCCTGATACAGCATAGCCGTTCTCATTGAGATATGTTTTGACGATCACCACTCTTAGCTGGCTACGCTGTCCAACTGTGGGTGGTGTGATAACTTGTCGGCTTTGGACACAGGCACAATCTGTATAATTTCTTATCTGTAAAAGATTTAAAAAGTGTAAAAAAAATCATGATTCCTTATTTGTATCTTTATCAAGAATATTTGCATCTGGTACATGTGTTTCAACTTATTTATGGCTCTAAGTAAAGCACAATACTGCCAAGAAAATTACAACAGATAAGAAGTACTCTTCATCTGAAGGCAGAATTTTATAGAGAAAAAATTGTAACAGTACTTCAAAATAACTGAACTGAATGTTTTAAAGGGAAGATTTAAGAAAGGCCTTCCTGGTCATAAAGTTAATAGTGTTTTTTTTTGGTTTTTTTTGCAAATAGCAACCTAAAAAGTGCAAAATTTTAAAAAGTATTCATTACCTAGTCTTAAGGAAGTTCACAGAAACAAGGAAAAAGGATACATTAAAGGAGAACACAGTATCAAAATTCTATGTCTAACAGTCCTGAGTTGGCTTTAGGCTAAGGCCAAATAGGTAAAACCAAAGGCACCAAAGGGTAGGGGCGCCAACACTTTCCCTCCTTCTGAATCATTGTAAAAATACAAATCTTTGCATTAGTGGAGAGGTGGCATTGGCTAGAGGTGGCACCGACTGCCGAAGTGGCCTAGGGGTACCAGTCCATGCACCGAAATGCTTAGAGAAATAATTAGGCTTTAAATATTTATAAAAAGGAAGGAGGACCGGGGAATTTTGTACCTCCACGAACAAAATCTCTACAGAATGGGCAACTCCCAAGAAGATATGTACTCCATTTACTTTATGCAGGAGAAGGATCATCCATAATTATAGATAAAAGAGTTACAGAAAACTTGATGAAATATTTCCATTCTTTCTAAAGGAAAAACTGTTGGTTTTAATAATTTAATTAAAAAATCTTCTGATTCTAGCAGGCAATCTGCTGAACATGCAGACCATAGTAGCCTTCATATTATTTATTAAATTTATTTGCCACCCATCTTGTTTCAAAGTGACTATGGGCGACTTACAGCACTAAAAGCATTAAAACTGTAAGACAAATATTTCTAAAATGATAAAAATGGACTTACAACCAAAAATAAAATTACAGTTAAGAGATGGGGAGGGAGGGAGCAGGAGGAGCAAGGGTGTGAGGTGGGATTATCTCTTAATTCATCAACCACCTCCAGTGTGATGCTCACCTGCTGGGGCCCCAAGCCATCTGGCAGAGCCAGGTCTTCAGGTCTTTACAGAAAGTCAGAAGGAAGATACCTATCTCTCCTCACAGGATAAGATGTTCTAAAGGACAAAAGCCACGGCAGAGAAGGCCCTTCTACAGGACCCTGCCAGCTGAAATTCCTTGATTGACAGGGCCCACAGCATGCCTGCTGTGCCAGTTCAGTATTGAAATTGCCATTTTATCGAACTATGCAAAAATAATCTCCACAGTTATCTTTATCGCACATGAGCAGAAGACAAGGAGAACCTAGGAATATTTGCAAGTCTTTCTAATTTTGAGGAGGGGACTTTTTTATGACGAGAAGTTTCCAATAGCACATGCTTTCTGAAACCTTCTCACACAAGAAAAAACTTTGACTACATAATCCATAGGAAGGTGGCAAGCCCGGGGCATATAAGAATTTTTTGTGGGATTTGCAAGGGACTAATCAATAGGGGATGATTATTGAACGACTATGACATTCAGGCCCTATATATACAACATATTTGCCCCATAACTGAACTCAGTGATCACCTTCTTGTAGTCTGGGCATGTACTCACAGGCAATGAAATTATAATGCATTTTAATAAAGTCAACTAATGTTATATGTGCCTGTGGGTTTTTGCCTTACCAGGAAACCATAACATTGGTGAATGTATACTATGCTCAAATGTATATCCTGAGATCTATGTCTCAGACCAAAAGACAGTAGATCTAACAGTAGGAGTAGCTGCATAAAAATTCTTGCACATGTCTCTGTCAGAAACATATAAATAAATAAAAACATCTAACAGCGGCAAATCACTATTGTATAACGATTATTTTGGCTACCCCACATATATGAATGCTTCATAATCTTTGATGTGTAAGATTTTTTTATATGCAGAACAGGCATTTTATTATAATGTTACTGTCTAGATTCTAGACTATTAAGAAAACAACTTTGTGATCTACAATACTGAAAACAGAAGTTATCTTTGGTGCATATGTTGCTTTTCTAACAGCAACAAAAGTTACCACTTTGATTGCTTGTAGACATACTCACTCCTGTGCTATAATTTCCACTGCTAATGCAACCAGCAAGACAAGGGTTAAAATATGTGATCCCATCTGATCCACACACAGGTTTGTATTCATGGGTTTTGCAGCCACAATTAACATTACAGCTTCCAGTCAGATTCCTATGTGCCATGGTGAGAGTAGGTCTAAAAAAAGGATGGGGGGATAGGTTATAATACCTATTCATTGCAGAAGAATCTTATATTTTCCAAAATACTTTTAAAGATACAAAGCAAGGTATATTTTTTAGGCAGACAGATCTACTAAGATGTGATGCTAGAGAAACACCAGAGTTCCTTGCATTAAGTCAAAATTCTATCTAATCACATTATAAATTTTAGTTTTCTAACATTGTAAAGTAGGAAATATATAAAAACTATAATGTTAGCCTAGATAGGTTAAGCCAGGGGTAGGCAACTTTGGCGCTTTTATAACTTGTGGACTTCAACTCCCAGAATTCCTGAGCCAGGAATTCTGGGAGTTGAAGTCCACGAGTTATAAAAGCGCCAAAGTTGCCTACCCCTGGGTTAAGCAATCCTTTTAAAAGAGAATCAGCCTGGTGGGATGGTAAGGCATTGGCCTAGAAGCCAGAGACTGTGAGTTTTAATCCTGCCTTAGGCATGAAAAACTGGCTATGTTACTTTGGGCTAGTCATCCTCTTTAACTTCCAACTCACCTCAGTTGTTACTGTGGAAAAATAGGAGGGAGTATTAATAAGTTTGTCACCTTGAGTTGTATATGCAAAAAGGGATAGGATAAAAGCCTTTAAAAGGGGGGACACCCTAATATCTTTAAAAAAAAAATCCTGACTCCTTCTATGTGTATGATGCCTCCTAATCACGTGGACTCTTCATTTTACCCATTAAAGCCCTGTCCTTTCACTGACCATTAAATTCAGCCCTGATCACTGTGATTTCACAGCCCTCCACTAAATACATACATAGACATATATAAACTCTAGACATATTGTCTGCTGATTATTGGAAGATCTCTATCATGCCTTTACATTTTATTTTTATACACTGTATAAATACTGGCATTTTATTAAAAAATAATGAATTACTTTATATCTACAACTTGATGGCTACAGCTATTTTGAATTATAATTCTCATCATCTTCAGCCAGCACAATCCGAACACAGTTGAAGAACTAGTTGAGGGGAGTTATCAATATGTCAAAACTTTTCTAAGCCCACTGCATGTTTCAGAATTCCCAAGATACTGCGTCCATCAAAGCCAGAATGCGCTCTGTCTTAGATCCATGGGGAAAGCACTGGAACCAGCAAGAAGCTACCCCACGGTCTCTGTCCTGCCCCCTGGGTGTGCGCACAGGAGACAACCAGTGAAGTCAGCCTGTGGGGCAAGACAGTCAGTAGGAATGCCGGACTCTGCTTGCACATACGCCCAGGGGGCAGAGCAGGGCTGCCCCGTGGAGCGCATTCTGGCTTTGATGGACACAACTAGGTAGTACATAGATCAGCGCCGCCACCCCTCCCACCAGCACCTCCAGCCTCGCAGCGAGGCTTTCCTTTCACCGGGACAGCCCACCCACCCACACGGGATAGCAAGACCAGCGGCAACATGGCAGCGCTGGCAATCTCTCCCCCTCCTATCACCCTTCCTGAGCGTGGAGGAAGGAAAGAGATGAGAAGGAGAGAAGGAAGGAAAAAAGTATAATGGAGAGGGAAGTTGGGGGAGATCGGTGCTGGCTGGGAAGCTTTGCTGGAGCTCTGCAGTGATTCACTTAACAAAAGTTTCACTTAGCAACATAAATTTTGGGCTCAATTGTGGTCGTAAGTCAAGGACTACTTGTATATAATGGAAGAATGAGTAGGCTGAGAGGAGGGCAAATACCAATAGCACTGTGGTCGGATGGAGTTGAGATCTTTATAAAGAGATAAATTTAAAGCACAAAAGTAGTTAATAATGAACAGTGAATGGAATGGATAGAAATCTGTCTTAGCTATGTTTCTTTTCTTTGATTTAGCTCAATATGTTTAATATTTTGTTTTATTTTTTTCTTCTTATCCATGTTCTACATAATACTGCTTATCCCCAAAACATGTATATATGCATAAATTTCAAGCACATCAACAAATATGCAAACAAGCCTAAACTTTCAAGTAGCTTTCTTACTATTGTTGCAGATACGAGCAAGACACACTTCACTTTCCTCTAAAATGTAATTTATTTTGTGTCTTAAAATGAACCATTATTTGTAGCTACTCTTCCATTATAAACACGTGGTAATTTTATATATATTCACTACTTTTTTAAATTTTAGTTCAGGGAAATAGTTTTGAATGAAGAATTCTTAGCCATGTACTCAATGATTAAGATTAATTATTAGTAAATATAAGCCCAACAGATGAACTATAGCAACTGAGGACAAAAAAAACCCAAATCTCTTTACTAAAGAGTATAGAGCCAAATTAAACAACCAACAGATGCAAAACTGAGAAATATGTAAAATTTTAAATAAAATTTTAAATATGAATTTCTTATAGCTACAGTTTGTATATGCTCTCTTATATAAGCTATAGTATTATATAACTTATTTTTGCCTAAGTAAATGAATGACAGATATGAACCAATTGTGGCTGATTTCAGAGGGTAAACTGAAAGCTCTTTTATCTTTCTTGCCCTGGACAAAATTGGGCCTTGGTCATTCATCCAAACATCTACATTCACTTAGTTAGAATGGCTAAAGGAGCTCACAAATTTATGTTCTGAAGATGTAGTTCCTCATCACCAATTTAAAGTTCTTGGGCTAATGGTCATTACCATAATTTGCAATATTAACTCTATATTATGGAAATAAATATTTATGTTGTATAAGAATGTAATAGGTGTGTGTATGTGTGTGTGTGTGAGGAAGAGGGAGAGAGAGAAATTCTGATTCATCCAACCAAATGTCAAAATCTGTTCTAAAAATACTCAGATTGGAGAGAAAATAGAATACTGAAAGCACTAAAGATCCTTCAAAATCCGTGTCTTTATGTTTTCCTGTTTTAGGGAACTTTCCAAGGTCAAGTATGTCCTAATATCAGATTTCTTCCATTAAAATTAATTTAATCTCACATTTAGAAGAGCATAACCCCAAAAATACTATTATCCCCAAAACAATATCCCTTGAATGATGAAAATGACCCTTAATATATGATATGTGTGTATCTAAAAACACTGTGTATTTTTCAGATTAGGTTCTTTGCATTTTGTGTATAATACTCATCAGAGATTGTTTATTTGAACACAGCAGACAAATTGTTATTTCTTGTAGTGTATTTCAATCCATGATTACACAATATATTTCTTTGGTTCTTACTTATTAAGACACTTTTAAATTATTTAATATACTTATGAAAAAGATACTGCTTTTTATACTGCACAAAAGGCTGGCTTTGATGCAAAGCATAAATTATTTAAAGAGCTGAAAATATTTACCCTGTTGTATATGGTATATTTATACCTCCTAGATTAATACTTTCACATCCAACTATGAAGAGTGTTGAAAAGCATAACAGAGATACGCCACTGCAAATCATTGCTAGTTTTGCAGATTCTCTTGCACCAAGTTTCAGTTTTTTTATAATGTAACCTCCTAGGACAATACCAACACCAGCACTTGGAACAATAATCACACCTGGTTAAAAAGAAAAAAGAAAAGGGGGAAAGTTAAAACATTCGTTGTGTTAAAATGTATAGTATGGAAATATTTTTTCTATAAGAGAAATATGCCAACTCTCTACATTTTTTATATTAACAATATTTATAACCCTACCTTGAAGATCAATTGAATCCCCCAAATTTCTGTTAGCAAAGAGTTATTTAGTGCTAAATAATTAGAAAATAAAAATGGATTATTTGTGGAACAACTTAAGAGGCAGCTAATAAGGTGAGCATAATTTTTTTTTAAATCATTGTGCAACAAAAATGAAGAGGTTAAAAAAGTGTAGCAATGTTAATTTAGAATAGAAATTAGGGGAAAAAATCTCAGAGATAATGAGTTGCATTGAAATAACAAATTAGAATAAGTTTAAAAGGCCAGAGAAAGTGCAATGCCATTGTTTATTACTGGAAATAAACTAACACCATTTCATATGTAATAAACCACTACTGAAAAGTGTCTCTTTAGAGCGTGACCTAATTGGCAATGTCACTCATATGATGAACAAGTATTCCTCGGCTTACAATCAATCATGTTACGATGGAAGCGAAAAAGGGGACTTAAGACCCGGATTCAAATTTTCGACGGTTGGGCCCTTCCACAGACATGTGACCGAATTTTGGGCGCTCAACACGGCCACATTTACAGCCATTGCAGCATCCCACAATCACATGTGGGTTTAAGAGTTGCTTCTGGTTTTCGACAAAACTACATCCATAGCAAACCACTGGTTCTCTTAATGACTGCCACAAAAAAGATTGTAAAATTATTATGTCTATAGATTTAGCACTGAGGAAATAAGATAGTTTTCTCCCTTAGATATGGTAGAAGATAGTATATCAACCTGGAAAAAATTGATCCTTGCCTCAATTAGAGATGGCATTAACATCAGTGAACAAGGTTTGAGAAGGTTCAATGCTACAATTTGGCCTTTCAGCCCTTCAAAGAGTCAAAGGCTGCCTCACCAGAAAATGCAGTGTCAATTTTTTCTATTTTTTATTTGTGGAAGGTTGAGTTTTTTAGAACATAAATGGGAGTGAGAAGTGTTTTCTTATCCGCTTCATATAAAAAAATTAGCAAAAAGCCTCCTTATGATTTCTCTAGAATCAGAAGAAACTCTAAACAAAGATCTTTAAAGGATAAAATACTGCTTTAGTTTTATATTAGCTGGAAAAGGAATAAGCTCCCAGTATTATGAAAATTATGAAATGAAAAAGAATAAAATGTAAATACACATAGGATTGGCTTCTAAAACCTATTTTAATTAGGCTGTATCTCTTTATGCATTTTGATACACACTAACATATATTTTCACAGAAGTGTTGCTTGTGGCCACTTAATATCTGAACACGTTGCATAGAAAATCAGAAGGCTTCAAATTAGTGTGATCATCTTAGAAAAACAGTGTTAAGGTGTTTTCCCATTTTTTTTCTCTTTAATAGCTGAATCAGCCTATATTAATTTTATTTTAAAAGCTTTTTAAATTGCGTATTATTGTTTAAGAACAAATTAAACAGCCCAATTTTATACTCCTAAGTAAAAGTAAACTATTTCCAAACTTGTTTATGCATTTTCAACCAATAAATTATAAGTTTATTTGGTTTTTTTAAAAAATGAAATACATTTGAAATAATCATACTATTATACTGAATATCAATATTATTCAGGACTACTATTCAGGAATGACAAATTTATTTAATGGCAAGTATATTGAACCAAGCTATCTCAAACCAAGAGATGACAGATTATTTATAATCATAAAACCAAAATGCCTCAAGAAAGTTTAGTTTCCAGGATACAACTCCATAATCAGATTATTTTAAAAAGATTAATATTGAAAGTTATGGGTTGTAAGAACTAATGAGCTTATTTTTGTCATTTCATTATTTCATTATTTAAATCAGAGATCCCCAATCCCTGGTCCATGGACAAGCACCGGTCCATGGCATGCCAGCATCTGGGCTATGAAAACAAGTGAAGCTCCATCCATGGGATGCAGGCAGCATGTAAAACCATAACCTCTCCAGTCCGTGGAAAAATCTTTTTCCATTTGAACCGGTCTCTGACGGTCACTGATTTAAATAACACAAGTGGTCTAAAAAATACATGTAATTAGTTATTAAAATATTACTGACAATTCTACTAAAGTTTTTTGGTAATAAACACACTAAATTTGTCTCTTTGATGATTGACTAGTAGCCTTGTCAAGATGTTATCTGCATGAATCTTTTTTAATTTACTTATGTGAATCAAATTATATGTACACATTTTAAATTTTGTGGTTTTGTAAGCTTCTTGATTGAAAATAGAACATATATGATAATAGAACATATATGAAAATAGAACATATATGATAACAGATATTGAAAATCTCCAACTAAAGGGCTACATCCTGTTTCAGTGTTTCTCAACCTTGACAATTTTAAGGCATGTGGACTTCAACTCCCAGAATTCCACAGCCAGCAATGCTGGCTGTGGAATTCTGGGAGTTAAAGTCCACATGCCTTAAAATTGTCAAGGTTGAGAAACACTGTGTTAAATAGTGTGGACAAACTTAGTTGCATCTGCACCAGATATCGGATTAGCTGTTGCTAAAATAGATTTATGACCTCAGCCGGTTTGGCAACACTTAATTTATTTATTTTGTGTACTGACATAATCATCAAGGACACCTGGCAATTACAAGAACAAAAACATCCTAAAGTATATTCAAAATATTATTTAAATACATACTAAATATTCAAAGAAAAAAAATAAAAATGCAGAGCAATAAAAATGTTATGATTGTAGAGGAATCATTCATATATGTACATTTTAGTGATAAATAAAATCCATGCAACACCTCAAAGAGAATGATTAAAAAACATAACATAGTATAAAAGCAAACAATTAAAGAATGTTAGTAATGCCAGAATCTCCCCTCCCCCCCGGAATCGATGAATCTCATCCATTAAAGCACAGATCAGTAGCTCTATCAGTTATTTGTAAATCTCATAAGAACAAATCTCAGACAATCTCATACTAGAATCATCAAATTTTGCAAAAATGATACCATTTCAATTTGTTACTGTTAATGGTGTGGGTTGATCAAGAAGCTGTTTGGTGGAAAACCAAACATCATAGTGCCACAAATCCTATGTTGCTAATCCACATGATATAAACAACAAATATAAAGTGATAAGTGTTAAGGCAGAGAATCTGCACATTTATAACAATTAAGAACAGAATCCTGATTATTTTCCATTAACTTTATTTTTTTGAATTGAGGAACATAATCCTTAAAAGATTTATTTACAGCAATATCTTACCAGTGTAGATGCTGGCATTGGAAGCTGGGATGCCAAACTGTGACTCAATGAACTTGGGAATAAAGGTAATAAAAGCAGTAACAATGGCACATTCAGCTGTGTATGACAAACTCACAAAAAGGAATGTCATGTTGCTTAAGATCCTGAAAGCTGCTCTTGGAAGTTCTATAAAAAAGACAAAAAGGAATAAAAGGACACCTAAATGTTGTCCAAAACGAATGGGAGGCAAAGAACAAACAAACTATCACTTAGTAAGTGGTTGCCCTCTCAAGCCATGAAGAAGTTCTTCCCAAAAGTTTCCACTGGACGCAAAAAAACTCTAGTGTGTTTTCCCAAAGCATTTTTTAAGATAGCATGTATTCATATGCAGAAAGTTCCAGGTTCAATTATTAACTTCTCCACTGAAAAAAAAATCAGATAGTAAATAATAGCAAATATCCACAGACTGAGGGTTGAGGTCCCCTGTCCTAATCAATTTCCAATTCAAATTTCTAAGCATACCAATATAGTACCCTACTATGTGAGATAAAAAAAAAATTAAAAATTGCCCTGAAGACTGTTCTGCTCAGAAAATTGCAATTCTTAATCTTTATTCAAGATGATACGTTTAGATATATGAAAATAGTACCCTAAAGTTTATATATCAAGAAAAATGCAAAAACTCAACCAAGACTGCATTTTCTATGAGCATTTACGTTTGCTGAGCCTTAGCATTTGCAGTTAAGATGCTGCAATGTCAAAACAAGGAAAAGGCTGATATTTAAGAGATAAAACTGCATCAATGCATCTGCAAAATGCTTATACAGTTGTATGATATTAAAACTAGGTCACTAAATAAGAAAGGAATTCTCTCACTAAAAATTAGAAATAAATCATTGTCAATATTATATTATTATTAAAGATCAAATATATCACAAATATGAATGCTGAAGCAGCCCAAAATACAAACAAAATATAACAAGCTGAGATGGAAACACATTTTTGTACATGTGCTACCTCCTTAGTCATTCTCTTACTCCAAACCTATATTTAAGCTAGAAATAATAAAATATCTATAAAGTTGATTTAGAAAAATAAGTGATCAGCTTTGGTACAATCAGAAACTAAACCACAGTTTGAAATTATTTTAACAGTTTGCAGTTCTAAACTAGGAACCATAGTTTCTTACATAATTAATAATCTGGAAAACTCAGTTTAAATAAATAATAAGTGCAAAAACAATAAACATTATTAGGACAATAAAACTGAATGCTTATAATTATAATTCCTATAATTATTTATGATATGGAGATATCATAATCTGTATTTTAAAAATATTGAAACATTCCGATTACTAAAAACAAAATTCATTCAGGAAATTCAGGAAACAAAATTCAGGAAACATTTCTCCGATCAAATCAGATGTTCAGATGTTTTTCCTAGAATTGTGCTGCAACTTTAAGAAGCTGCAGACAGCTGCTATGTGAGCACATATTCCAAAATATCTTTTTCCCCCTTAATTGCAAAGTTCTGCACAGCCTTAGCATGTAAATTACCGAGCAGCACATTGCTTGTGTTGAACAAGCTAATTAATTCAGTCAGCTAGGCTTGCTTAGTAATTTCCAGATAGAACTTGCAATTTTGTAACACTATCTGGACAAGAACCATATTTTTCAGTTTCCTCAAATCTAATTTGACTTAGTGCTTCCTATTGTTATTTAAATAACTACCATTTCCTAATTTTATGTGGAAATGGAAACCATCTGCATGTGGAAAAATTAAGAATGGTGATGAAGGTCACTTTGCAAAGATTGACTATGGCGACAGACATTTGCATATTTTTCATATTTTTCTTAAACCATGAAAAAAATGTTCCAAGGGTACTTTTCCAAAGGGCAACTGGATTTTCTTTGTTTTTCCTTGAAGATGTCTCGCTTCCCATCCAAGAAGCCCCCACAGCTCTGACATCTCTGAGCTGAGGAGGCTTCTTGGATGGGAAGCGAGACATCTTCATCTTCAAGGAAAAACAAAGAAAGTGCAGTTGCCTTTTGGAAAGTACCTTTCGGACAACCATGACCACCTTCCTTTCCTTCATTCATCACCTTCAACATACATACCTTCACCAACCTGGGATACTACTTTAGTACAAGTAATATTGGTACATGGAAACAAGAAAAAGCAATGGGAAATATCAAGAAGGGGAATTCGCTTACAGATTCATAAAGTATTTTTCTAAAACTGGGACTAATGTATGACTATGACCAATATCTAGAAACACAAAAGTTGAAACTAGTCCTTCAGGTGTATGGGTCTTCTTTGCTCTTCTTCTCCATTAAGCACAATTTACATATTTAAGTGCATGATCTCCATTTTATAATGGAGATGAAAATCTGGCCACCATGGAACGTCAACAGTTCAACAGTGGAAAGAGCCCATTTTTTATCCCTACTTAAAAAGGGGAGGCAGAAAAAAAATAGCACAATCTATCTTGCATGCCACAAGGAGGATAAAACTAGTCTTTTATCTTTGTTACCCCACAAATTAGCTGAAAAGTGGAGTATGTGTTTTATGACTTTGCCTCTCTATCATGAACACAGATATTTCTATAAATATACTTTGGAAGAGAGGGGTCAAAATTCGAAGCAAAAAAAAAAACCCATTAAATTTTAATAGTTCCCACAAAGGCAATATAGCTCTTGACCTGGAAAAAGTTTCCTATTGTTGATTGAGGAGACTGTTTTCAACCTTTTCTTTTAGCCCAGCATCCTTAGCCAAAGTCTATTTTTCATAATGCTGATAACAGCAGAAATTAGTAGATAGGATTTACATAGCTTTATCAAGCTACTCAAGCTTGATAAAGGCTGTTTATGGATTACAGCTTGGGGGGGAGAGCTCAATATTAATTTTTTGAGTGAAGCAATTTACCCTGCAACTAATGTAGAACCAATTGAACCAAAGTCCTCTACTTTAGTACTGCTCCTAACTAAATAAATATATTTTTCTATCAGTTTTCAACAACAAATAACAATTCTATGAATTTAAGTTTCATCCTAATTTGATTTTTTCAAACAGGAAATTCTTTACCTTTAACATTCCTTCCAAAGCCCATTGATGTAGGAATTTCCGAGTCTAGCTCTTTTTTGCTATTCACTTTTTCTTTCACAATATCATCATCACCTGAAACATCATCAGAGTGCATCTTTTTTTTCTTTTTCTTGTGTCGAGGTGGGAGCTTTTTGGGAAAAGCAAACATTGGAAGTATAACAAGAAGCATCACACTAGCACAAAGGAGGAATCCACTCCACCTAAAATCAGAAGGTAAGAAATAACATTTACCAATAGGGTTATATTTATTACATCAAGCAGTACAATAATAGATATCATTGCCTATAAGCATACATAATTACACACACACAAAAACCCTCTACAGCAGGAAGCAGAAATTTACACTTGGTATTACTGTATTACACATGGTAAAACAATTACCATGTAAGTGACTTGAAAAGAAATCACAAAAGCTGCATCCAGAACAGATAAAAAATATATAGGTAATTCTTGCTTAATGACCAGTTGCATTGCAACCATTCAAAGTTACAACGGACTGCTATAGAGCTAGTTATGAACCATTTTCAAAGTTCTGATGCCCACCATTCCTTGATTATGCATTATCCTTTCCATACAAATATACAATTGCAAACTACATATTTACCATAACACAGGTTGCCTGTAATTTCCTCAAGGTGCCATTATATAATATACTCACATCAACCATCATAGCCAGCCAATATTATAACAATTGTAATCTAATGTGTCTAGAGGACATCAGTTATAACTATTCCAAGACTAAATTTATAAATTCTAGTGGCATGGCCCTTGCAGTCTTCTACAGCCACTGATGGTACTTTCTCCATGATTCTAATTAATAATTAATAATTTAGCTGCTATATCTATTCTATGGGTCACAAGATGCTTCTAATTTACTGAAGCTTTTCCTTTAATTTATGCAGTTGATCCCAGCACCTCACCAGCTAATTATTCTGAATGAAAAGACTAGTATAATTCTCATACTCTAGATTCTGGCATGAACATACACAAGTAGATAGAAATGGAATTTTCCCATATTTCTAGATCACTAATTGCTGTCAAATTCACTACATATGATCTTAGTATACCATATAAAGAATTTCCTTAATGGGAATTTGCTACAAAAAGTAAGCTATAGGCTTCATAGTTACTCAGTTACTCTGAATGCCTAATCATAGAAGAAAAGAACCCTGTAATTGCTATCTGGCAGGTATTTGGCATGAATGTTTAGAAAATCTGAGGCCATACTTCTTCAAATTAAGTTCTCGACTATTATCGTCATGATTAAATTGGCATCTCACTTCCCTGTATTACTACTGCTTTGTTGTAGCTGCAGCTGTTGTTTAATCACTTTTCTCCTAAAGTAACATTTTTCAATGTGACCAATTCAAAGAGTGGCCTAGCTGTACATGAACCTATGCACTTTTTAACCCAAAGTAGATTTTGATATTTTAGTGAGGGGAACAACAACTACACAAATCTACAAGAAACGGCAATTACTATTTCTGGGTCAAACTACAGACAAAACTTTGCTGCTCACTTCATTGAATCAAAAAACAGGATGACCACATATACCATATGCATTTCTTAAAACTATCCATTTAAAACAAATCCATTCATTTTTGGACAATAGAAAAGATAGAAGGAATTCAAAGAAACTGAGGCTGCAGTCAGAGGCTTAATGGATGATTCAAAGTTTGTTCTAATTGCTGTAGCATAAAGAAGAGGAAAGAAATTAGTTTCTGGCTACATTTTCAGCATTTATCTGACAGTTGTTTGTACCCAGCATCTGATGTTTAAATGTGCAGCTTTTCTACAGCTGATAAATGCATTAAATTATCATGGCTAATGGATGTTGATAGACTGATTTCCCGAAATAGAATGAAAAGTAAATAGTTGTGAAGTTAAGCAGGCATCTGAACAATCGATACATCTGTTTTTGGCTACAGCTATTCAAAACATAGCATACAGGATCAAAGAATACATGAACAGATGTTAAATATTACTGATCAAATATTTAATATTATTGTTACTTGCACATAAAACCCCCATATGGTTGCAGCTTACCAGTTACCAATGAACCGTGGGTCACTTTGGTCAATCTGAACAGTACTTGTAGGATGTACATAAAACCCAATAAGAACACCTCCTAATAAATATCCTGCTGCAGGACCAAGAGCTCCCATTACATACATGATAGCTGTAAAAGAGGAAAGAAAATCCAAAACACATCAAACAATATCATATTACAGAACATAAGATTAAGCAATATGCTATAGTAATTTAACCATTTTCAAAAGTAAAAGAACAGGAGACTAAGCACTTTCCTAGACTTTTTGTTCTTTTTTTCTGCAATTTCTAGAATTACTTCAGGATAATGAGCCGAGGTGGCGCAGCAGTTAGAGTGCAGTACTGCAGGCCACTTTAGCTGACTGTGTTCAGCAGGTCAGCAGTTCAAATCCACCGGCTCAAGGTTGACTCAGCCTTCCATCCTTCCAGGGTAGGTAAAATGAGGACCCAGATTGTTGGGGGCAATGTAAATATATATATATATATATACATTGCTTACTGATGTACACCGCTTAGAGCGTGCTTGCACTTAAAGCGGTATATAAGTCTCATAAATAAATAAATAAATAAATAAATATTCTCTGCGCATAAGAGTAAAAAGTTTTGGAAAAACATGTCCCAGCCTAAGACATGTTAATAAAGACCAGAGTTTATAGTAAATCTTCTCTCTTCCTTAAATACAGCTCAACTAAATGAAAAGAACAACAATTAAGCATGAGAGAATAAAAACTGTGCAGTGGAACATTTAAGATTCAAAAACAAGAAGCTACTTTGGAGGTAAGGAGGTTGCTTAAATCAGCATGTTATATAATCTGGGATCCTGCTGCAGTTGTGGAGGGCAGATGCCTAACTTGGCAAATAATACAGCTGCTTTAAGGAGTTGTAGACACACGCCATATGACTGTTCCCAAAAAGGCAAAAAGAAAAAAAAATATTTATTCATATTATAGAAGGGGAAAAAAATAGAGTGAAAGGTTTCTGTAAGGGAAGGAATTCAGTCTTAGAATATCAGGAGCGAAAAGAGCATTTATTGTGTAGGGAGAAACAGTATTTGCTACAATATATTTAGCTTTTGGTAACCATGCCATCAAGGAAGATGGTCCACAACATAAACTCATATCGATCAATACTGATATAACCTTTTTATTATTATAATCAGGCATTGGCCACTGCTAGTTGAAAGTTAAAAGTCCACCTTAATGCTATTAGTTGATTAATATCCTTTTTGGATATTATCTTAAATCTTATGATGTTCTAAATTCGGATCTTATAAATTAATAATATCTCCTACTGGGTTCCAGGAAGGCTTTTTTTAGTACTTGAAGGTTTAGATTAATATAAATGAAACGTGCTTCCAAAGAATTACACAACTTTAAAGCAATAAATAAAAGAATTTTAAAAAATTGGACAAAACTCACCAAGACCTTATGTTTAGGCAATTTTTAGCTGTCACTGGAATGGATAAATAAGGACAGAAATATTTTTTCCCCATTGGCTACAACCAAAGAAATAGCCCCCAGCTGGCTATTGTCACTAGACTATTTGCCAGCTTCCAGGTAAACTCTTCTTTTAGAACAGAAGAGCAAGATAAGTTGAACTATAGAGGGAAATGCATTTGAACATCCTTGCACTGCAACTCTATAGAGAATTTTTTTTTTTAATTTGCAGCGCTCACATCATCTTTGGCTAGCAGCTCACAAAGGTTTCATTGTGAAATCATGTTCTTCACAAGGGTTACAGGACATCTTGGTACCAGAAAAAGAGGTTCTGTAGATGAGGCATCTAAATTACTGAAAGGCTGAAGTCTAGATCTTGCTCCCAATTACAGCTGCTCTAAGCAAAAGACCATTTACTTTAGCCAACTATGTTTACCGACATTCTGCATACTTCACATAGTACAGTAGGACATTCTTGCTGCATAGATTTGATATTGTGATATCTAAGCTCCTGGAAGACAGCTTTATTCAGAAAATTCAATCAGATCAGTTTCTCATGTTTTGTTGTTCTACCCATGTATTTAGTCAGGACTCTTCTAATAATGTTCCTGATGGCTAAAAAAAAAAAAAAGCTTCTGGTAAGAAACTACCCTTCTGAAACAAATAGGAACCTTGCCAAATTTTGTACACATCAATTGCTATACTGAGGATTCATCTTATCATTAGATTTATATGAGAGTCATTCTGACTAGTGTTTAGAGCACTGGAGTAGGAGTTGGCAAGCCTGAGTTTTAATCTTGCCTTAGACACAGAGGCTAACTGAGTAACCTTGAGGCAATCACTCTCTTTTAGCCATCATTACAATAAATATGACAAATATGATAAAGTCTGAGTATATGTGTGCAACAGAGTTAACACACATCTTTTTTTCTAGACATATCCCATATTTCACTCCTTAAATTTCCAGCTGAAGACAGTTTGAAAATACTTTAAAATGTCTTGTGTTCAAGGGTAAAATAAGAACAAGGAACACTTTGCTAAAAGCAGCTACAGCTGCGGTGCTTTCATGTCATGTCTGTCTACACAGTAGAAGATGTGCTGAAAGAAGCCAGAGCAATCAGCCCAGCAACAGTGTTGCCATCCAATGGATAAACCCCTTATATGTTGTTTAAGGGTTTATCCATGAGTAGCCACCCCACCTCCGTCTCTCCTACGCATTTTCCTCACTTGCTGCCTCTATAAGCTTAGGCAAGTGAGCAAGAAATGGTAATGATAGAGGCAAAATGAGCAAAATGGGTAGATGTTAAACAAGAGATAATTTTGAGATACCTCACAGATGGAGTGCTGAGGCCATATAAACACACAAAGACATAACAATGAGCTGGGCAACCATATTAATTATAAACAAACAAAACAAACAAACAATCTTCCCTTCCTCTAGTCAACACCAACTGAAATTGGTTCTTGAGACAGAAGAACCACTATAGCATAGCGCTCACAACTCCCAAACCTTGAAACCGATCCAGAAGCACTAAAATGGATGCATCACCACAGAATTAAAATCAAATTAAAAAATTGAAAATTACAAAAGTTAAAAAAAGATGAGGTTATGCCATTAAGCGACCACCTCATCCCCCCCCAAAGTTGCGTAACACTGTTTAATCCCCATGCCAATTGACACCTTTCTAAAAAGCCGAAAGTATGGGGGCGCCCCTCACCTCTGGGGAAAAGATGTTCTTTAGAGTGTGAGCAGCAGTACAAAAGGCTTTCTTCCTAGACCAGGGATAGACAACCCAAAACACTCAAAGAGCCACTTGGACCCGTTTCCCACCAAAAACAAAACACTGGGAGGCGCAAAACCCCCGAGCGACCCCCGAGCTCCTCTGTTGCTCTCTGCCCCCTTAGTGCTGGATGGATCTGACCTGGAGAAGCTTGCAAGTCTTCTCCATTGGAAGCAAGGAGGGAGGGCAGGCTGAGGGAAACGGCCCTGTTCTATCTACACAAAACCAGCAATTGTAAATACTTTTCAAAAATGTAAAAAGAAAAAAAGAAAAATTACAAAAGAGCAAACACCAAGAAGATGTATACTCCCATACACACACACACACACACACACACACACACACACACACACACACTCAAAAATCTGAAATGTTTTGAAGACCAGAGAGTCAAAGCAGGAGAGAAGCTAATTGTGTCAGATATGCACTGAGAAATCTATTTGCAGATTGACAAAAAAGTAACAAGAACCTATTTATTGTATATAATGTTTTATTATAAACCATGAATTGTATATTATTGCATCTGTACATCTGCTGTGGTTATGTGATGTGCAATTTTAGCATGGGTTTCATTGAGGTTTTCAGTTGCTTTTCTATTGTTTGGGGGTTTAAAAAAAATGTTTTGGGTTTGTTTGGGTTTTTTTTTTTTGGCAGGACACACCCAAAGACCCAAGTTTGTATTAAAAAAAAAACTAGGGAAAAAATAGACAAGCTAATACACCCTTTCCCTGAAGAAGGGGAGAAGGAGGGGGGAAAGGGAGAGAAGTTTTCTGAGTTCTCATTGGCCACTTGTAAGCCCAAATGAGTACAGTATTCCCTCCTCCGCGGGCGCCTCTTTATGCCAGTGCTGAGCTCAAGGTGTGTGCATGCGCGTGTATGCATGCGTGCGACTCCCCGCCACACCCCCGCCCACCTTGTGTCCTGCTCTCTATTCCCTCCTTTTCCTGTTTTGGAAACTTCCGTGCAGCTTTGTGGATCGTGCAGAAAAGGAAAAAAAAGGGGAAAAAAGCACCCCATCCTGTGTTGTCCATTTATGCAAATATACCAGCCTTGGTAGTTGCTTGGAGATGAACACACTCAAATCCTTCGGATTGGCACCATCTAAGCCGCTGCTGCTTGCTTGATTCCTCTCCCTGGCCCCAAACAAATCATCTTTGTCCAGCCCCCGAGTCCCCCCCCCACCACTCTTTTATGTCTTTTACTGCTCCCTCTCCCACATCCCAATTGGTCTTTTTGTGTATTTAGGAAGGAATTTTTAATAGACACTTTTTATATTAAAAGAAACCGATATATTGAGTGACGAGGCTGCCTCGTGTGCTTCTGTTAGTTGTTTGGTTGGACACTGCTTGGGGGACCTTGGGTGGGGCAAAGGGGGAAGACAGCTTCGCGGTGAAGGCTTGGCAGGGGCGATGCTGGCAGGACTGGACAGGCGAGGCGGCTGCGGAACTCGCTCTTGGCTGCGCCCCGCAACAGCTCCAGGGGAATCGAGACCAGCTTCCTGGTACTGGCATCCAGGAAGCCGACGTGGCTGAGTTCGCACCGCGACAGAAAACTAACCAAGCACTGCAAGTGTGAACGCAGCCACAGCGGCAGCCTTCGTATGTGTGGCGGCCGAACGTGGGGCTGAGATTTGGGCTGCTTGCAAGGCAGCGCCCCTGAAAAGCAGAGCCTCTCTTTCCCCCCGTCAACACTCCTGCTCCAAAGCCTCCGACCCCTCCATTCTAGCAAAGCGCTGCCTGCTTTCCTTTTTTCTCCTCCTTTTCCTCGGTCCCAACTCAGTTCAGTGGCGGGATGGATTTCTCTTGGCCCACATTTCAAAGGGGTTTGGTGATTAGACGCACAACAACGGCACCCACAATAATTGGGCCACGAGGCACAACTTCCCTCAGGAGGCAGAAAGAATTCAGGCAAGCGGCATTTTGGAGGTCAGGCCGGGGCTCGATCGGGCTTTCGCAGGGCGCAATTAGGGGCGGCTCCACGGAGTCCCGGGCACCTGACTTACAGAGAAAGCCGGCTGGGAGCCCACAATTAGCAGGCCCGCCAGGAGGCAGCTGATGTGGACACCCCCACGGCAGTCAGTCGGCCCCCGAGCCGGCCGGGATTCCTGGCCAGCCGACCATGGGGCAGGAGCGGCTCCCTTGCCGGGGCTGCTCGGCTGGCCGGCTGTCCCGGCCTTTCCAGGGCCAAATCCTGCAGGAGGGTGAGCCGGGCCAGGCTGGCCGGCAGGAAAGGAAACGTGCTGCGATTCGCACAGCCCCGGTCCAGAGGAGCGACCCGGCCCCGGTGGATGGGGGGCTGGGAGGGGGAAGCCCCTTTCGATGCGCAGAAAGCAGCACTTCCTCTCTTGCTCTGGGCATGGGAAAATGGGCAGAGGTCCCGGGAAGGCCACGTATGGGGGGGAGGAGGAAGCAGAAGGCACCCGGGGCACCACAGACTGGCCTGGGGAAATGCGTGGCCGACTCAGCTACTCGTCGCCCCAGCCGACACTGCCGCACGGCCCAGGGAAACACATGGTTGGCTCAGCAGCCCACGAAGCGATGCCTCCGCCGCCCGAGCCGAGACTGCCAGCCGGCCCGGGAAAACACATGACCGGCTCGGCAGCCTGCAAAGCGATGCCCCCACCGCCCCAGCCGACATTGCCGCCCGGCCCGGGGAAACACATAGCCAGCTCGGTGGCCCGGGGATGGCCCAGGAAGCAATGCCCCACTGGGACTGCCGCCTGATACAGGTAAGCCGGGGGGGTGTGCCACCTGCCCTGCGGCCGCTTCGCGGTGGCGCTCTGCAGATTCAGAGCCCCCTTCCTCTCCCCTGCCACTGACCGTCCGTCTCCGCTCTACTGCTGCTTGGCCAACGGTCGCGTTGGCCGGGCATCTCAGGGGCTGCTCTCCCTTGGGGCTGCGGTTTGTGGGAAGGCTGGCCTGCTCAGTGGAGGCTCCGGCAGGCCGCTCCCAGCAGGGATCCCAGTGCTTCCCTGCGCGGCTCCCCAGCCACATGAGTGTTGGACGGGGTCAGCCCGGGAAAACGACTTCCTGGCCGCCCTTCTCCCAGGGGATGGGGCACCCAGGTGCAGGGCCAATAAGGAGCCCTGCGAGGGCAAGTCCGCATGAGAGAGATAGAGAGAGACAGAGAGGGGAAGCGCAAGTGCCTCTGTCTGTCTCTGTCTCTCTCTGCAAATGGCAGAGGAGGCTCCGGAGCCACAAGAGATTGCTCAAAGAGCCGCATGCGGCTCCAGAGCTGCGGTTTGCCGACCCATGTCCTAGATCGTGTGAGTTGAAATTCTGGATGGGACAGGACAATGAAATAGGAATGAGACAGTTTCTCAGGTAACCTGGTCCATGAAGGGCCTTAAAGGTAATAACCAACATTTCAAATTGGACCCAGTAACAACCTGGCACCCAATGCAGCTCGTGCAGCAAAGATGTTACATATACAACCCGATATACATGAACAAATACATAATCATAAATATACACCAACACACAATAGCGGTATCACAGCCCATGCTACAGTATGATTGTTAATTCAATCTTCTTGGCTAAAGTTTAAAAATGACAATCTCAGAAACTGAATAACAAAAACACCAAAAAGTCCCTTGGCATCTTACAAACAAATTTATTGTAGCATCAGCTACTATGGCCCACAGCTATCCTTCCAGTTTTGAAAAGATGGAGTTTACTGTCTATCTTCTTCAAGCCAAATATTTATACTGTTTGTTATCCTCTTCAGCTTAATCTACTGTCTGGTTTATCATCTTCAAACTGGTAGAAAGACAGTATTGGTATATTAAAATGATAAATCACATCAGTGAAACAAAAGCCTAAAAACCAAAATCAATTTACGAGTCTGTCTAAATTGTTAATATGTCCCGTTGCAGACTGGGGTCACAGACTGTATCAACATGAAAAAATAAATATAGTTAATTCTGATTTTAGAAGAACAAAGTATGATTACTTCAATCTACATAAAAACTGATAATTTAATCTGCATAAAACTATAAACTCTGATATCCCCCCTGCTGGTGTTTTGATGGGTGTTCTTGGCTTTTGCCCAGGCCTTTGGAAAGTTCCCTTTGGATTGTGTGGGTCTGTTGTTTTTCATTTCTGTACGGCTTTGTCATCTTTGCTATCATTTACTCCTTTATCTTCATGGATTGTGGTAATTTTTATAAAACCCCTTTCAAAGATCCATAATGATACAAAACTGAAAGCCATTGTTGCAGTATTGGTGTTAATTTGTTCTCCCAATGCAGGCAGAGTACATGTGGATTAGCAAGAGAAGAGCTATCTAAAGGTTGAACTATTTTTTATAATATAGGAAGTTGAATTTTATATACCCAGACCTTTAACTGTAGTATTAATCTCTGTGTACTATATAGAATATTAGTAAAAGTCCAGAAAAAGTGTGTGTGTGTGTGTGCGCACGTATGTGTGCTCATGTGTGTGCACACACGCATGCACAGCAATTATGGAACCAGACATTTCATTAGCAATATATTAGGAGAAAAGTATGTCAAACAGTATGTTTCATGAACTCATAGCTAACAGTGAAGTCATAATGAAGAAATGAATATGATAGGTGATTTTCTTTCCTTGATGCCAAAACAATAACAGTCGGCTGCAGATGTAAAAAAAAGATTAATGCTTAAAAGTAAGATAATGTCAAAACACAATAAGGATCAAGGCATATCTATGACAACAAAAATCAGAATTGTTAAAACAACGATAATGTAACATACAGCAAAGAAAACTGAACACGGAGTGAGAAAAAGAGGGACATTTTTGAATTATGAATTGGAGACTTTTACTGAGGGTTCCACGAACTGCAATTGGTCCTGAATGAAATAAAGACTGGCAGCACCATTTGGGTGGTACCGTAATTAGCAAAAAACCTCACATACTCTAGCACATGATGTGAACAGATAATGATTAGAAACACTATTCTTGACAAGCCTGAGGAAAGTATTAAAGAAGTGAAAGACAACAGATAAACTGAATGGATGTCATCAAACAAATTTGAGGATTTGTAAAAACTAAATATTACTGTAAATAGAATGAAATGACACCTGTTGCCTTTGCCTTCTTCCAAGGCCTGAGAGTGGTTGGTCCAAGGTTATCCAGCTGGCTTCATGCCGAAGACCGGACTAGAACTCCCAGTGTTTAGTTTAGAGTCTTAAACACACCAAACTAGCTACTTATACTAGAATATTTTTTCACAAACTGACAGGGTTCCTTTACCTAGCTATCTGTACTGACTTTATTACTGCTGTTGTGTTTATTATTGCTTTTAAGGCTATGCAAAAATTTGAACAGTATTTCATGGAATGTATTAGAACAGTGGTTCTCAACCTGTGGGTCGGGACCCCATTTGGGGTCGAACGACCATTTCACGGGGGTCACCAAATAATGCAGTCCGCCATTTTTTTCCCCTTTTCCTTAGCTGTGCTACTCCCTTTTATTCTATTGGCTTTTGAAAGCCAATAGGAATTGTCCAGGCTGTCTCTGCCATGCTGAGCCCGCCAAAAGTCTCATTCTGCAAACGGCGCTGCACCAGTTGAGTAGTCCTCGACTTACGACCAGTTGAGTAGTCCTCGACTTACGACCGGTTGGGGGGTCACAGCATTAAAAAGGTTGAGAACCACTGTATTAGAATGTTTCGACAAGTCCCATTCGTCATCTTCAGGCTGGTGTTTTCAGCTTCGTGCTTCTACGAGCAATGTGTGATCGTAGCTGTTTCTTCCTTTTAACTGCCAGTGGGGATATGAACTGATTGAGTGAGAGCTTGGCTGTGTACTGATTGGGTGGAGGTGTGTTTTGATTGGTTTGGGGCTTGGCTGTGTTCTGATTGGATGGGGGGTTGGCTGTGCTCTGATTGGATGGGGAGTGTTCTGTTTGGGTGGGGGCTTTGTTGTGCTCAGGTTAGTCGGAGTTGCAGGGGGATTTGACATGGTGAACTGTGTTGCTGTTATTTGGCTTCGCGTTCGTGGTTGTGCCTCATCTTCATGGTGGGTGTCAGTTTGCTTCATGTATGGATTGGAGGGGCTTAAATGGCTAATGATACAGCTGTGGTCTGGCTTCTGGTTTGTGGTCATGCCTCATTATCGGTGTAGGTTTGGGTTTGCTTTTTGCGTGGATGTGTGGTGGTGACATCCTGTGTGGTTTTCGTGAGTGTGGGTCTGGTGTCATTCTTTGTGGCAGAATGAATAGATGCTACTATGAATTTATGATATTCAAATTGGAATTGATAGTTCATACTATTGGCACATCTACCACATAGTAATGTGATTTTTTTTCTTTTTAAAGACAGAGGTTTCACCAAATCTTCCTCTAAAAAAAAAGCCAGTCCTGTTCTGGTACTACGCCTGAAGAGGAAACTGAAGTCTTGTCAATAATACAAAGACACTCAAATTATCTAGCCAACTTCTCTGTATATTAGTTGTATGTGTGTATGTTAGTTTCACTTTTTTCTGTTCTCAGGTTTGTATTATGGAATAGGATTATCTGTTAGATCACAAGTAAAATTCACATATTTAGACAAACGTGTTAAACTGGATTTTGCAAAGACCAATTCTGAACATTATGTATACACAAGATATTGTGTTTAAAAAAGCATACTTGTTAAGTTTGCAATAAAGATGGTAAAAACAAGTTTAGCAGCAATCACTACCTAGTTCTCCAGCTAGGAGATCTTATCTATAATCCTTTGCCAGAATAGTAAACAGAGAACTCATCCATACTGTCTAAACTCATTTTCTTAAAAATACCTGAATTCAAACTGTTTCCAAACTGCCCAGATAAAAGATTTAACTTACTGGTTGTCAGCCAATCATTTTATAGAATAACAAGCACTTGCAACTAGAACTAGTATTTTCTTTCTATTAAATGACTTAAACACTGAACATTCTTTTACAATAAACACTTTTAAAATTTATATTCTTGTATTATGTCGCAACACGTCACATGACGTGGCAAGTTTGACACCCATGCATTAGAGAATATAGTAACCCAGAATGCAATTATAGAAACAAAGAAGTGGTAATATAATATTTAATATTATGTGGAAAAAGGGAGCTGACATTAAGAATAAACTTTTCAAATTGTAAGGTGTATTGTCCAATGCTGGGGATCATATTTATGTTCCCAAGGAACCAATGTCATAACATTTAAGTAACTGCATTCTGGGAAAAATGTGTCAGGTCACTAGATATACCAACAATTAGAATGGCCTGGGAAATATAGATTTGACCAGGAAAAAAAAGGGAGGAAACATAGGTGGCTTTATTCTCCATCATTTGTGTAAAAACAAACTAGATTTTAATTTGTTTCCTTAACGAAAAAAATGTTGAAAACTTTTTTCTATTTTAAAGAAATTTAGCTTTTTACTATTTTGTTAAAGGAAAGTTCTGGGTGATTACCTTATGAACTCCATTCCATTCTGTGGGTCTTTATGTAACTAAAGCTAAGATCATTATATTCTGTAGCATTTTCTAATTTAACCAATTTAACAATTCCTCTTCTCAAGAAAAAGTATTGCGGAATGAAAGTCCAGAGATTTTATCATCTGTTTTGAAAATTTAACACTAGACTATTTTTCCAAGTAAAAGTACCAGGGTAGCTATTTCTAGTTGATGCTGGGGGAAAATAGAGAACTTGACAAGACTTAAGTGACTTTTAGATATACAGAGTAAGAACAAAAAAAAATTGAAAATATTTGACTGTACTAAATATTGTTTGATTGACTAATCCAATGTGACAACACAGAAATACAAGAAACATCTCACCAAATGAAATATCTAACCAAGAGTTACAAAGATTCTGGTCCTGCACTTCGTGAAGGGGGTCATGAAGCTTGGAAAAACTGGTTTATAATGGTTAATTTATTGCCAATGCGTACATTAACACCTTTCAGATCTAATTAACTGAATGATTATCAATGTGAAATGCAAGTATTTTTACTGGAATAAATCCACTGAATTGTTTTCCACACTCCAGGGAAAAAAATACATGCACATATCAAAAATAAATCTCAGAAGTTAATTTCTGATATAGTTTTATATTTGATGAATACATTTCATTCTTAAGACTAGTCAAATTTTCTTGATTTAATTTATATTTCAGCAAAAAGAAAAAAATATTTTGGAAGTTTAGCGTTTAGTAGAACAATAAATTGAAAATTATATTACTACTCTCAAATTTTTAACCAATTACCATAATATATGTTACTGCTGGTTTTCCTATTGCAATTTTATGTTTGTTGTGTATATGGGTTAAAATATATGATAAAATTGCTTAAATATAAACTGCTTTAAATATTTATTTTAATGAAAATATAATATATATAAATTTATTTTATATCTATCTATCTATCTATTTATCTATCTATAAATCATATACGTAATCCATTGAATCCATTGGTTAGCTATTTCACCATTTCCCTGGTGAAAAAGTACCACTTCAATTGTTTCCATAGAGATTTCAACATGGAAGAAAATACAGGATATAAGAGATAATGGAACATGTTTTTAGAAGATTAAATAACAGCTACTGAAGTCTTTATTCTGGCAAATGTTAGCTTATCTATCTATCTATCTATCTATCTATCTAAACATTCAAATACATTTAAAGCTACATTCAAATACATTTAAAGCAACTGCATTGGCTTGGCAGTTTTAAAGCAGAAGCTGACCTCCTTTCAAAATAGTCACACAAAAATCTGGACACATATGAACCTTACCTAGATAGAGTGATGAGTTTTCTTTCTTGACATTATCATCCAAGTAGGTTGGTCCTAGAGTGTAGATAGGTGTGGAGCCCATTCCAATGAGTATTTGGGCACAAATAAACAAAGCTACATAGAGTGAGTGGCCATTTCCATGTGAATTCTTCATACAGCCTGAGAATTCCAGGTGCCCTTTCACTGAATTATTTCCAGTCAAACACAAGCCATCATTAGAAACAGAGGAGTTTAATTCCTGGATTTGATATGGTGCAGAGATGAAATGAGGTAAAGAAAATACGGCAGCCCCAAGGGCAATAAATAACCCCCCAATAGCAAGCCACAGAGGTCTTCGCCCTTGTCCACCAAAATAACTGATGAAGACTACCACCAAAAGGCTGCCAATATCGAAACAGCTGACCAATAGCCCAGATTCAGAGCTTTTCAAGCTATATCTTCTCTCAATGGTAGTGATAACACTACTCAAGTAACCAGAGACCATTAGTGATTGAATGAAAGTCAGGAAACACATACATATCAAAAAGAATCGAGAATCTGTCAATACTATAGCAAGATATTTTCTACCAGGGATTATTAGCAGTGTGGAAGCTGTTGACATGCCATTACTTAATCTAGTAGAGTTGTTGCTTTCACTTCTTTCAGTGAAATTCCTCATTCTTGAAAAGCTGGAAGCTGTAAAAGACAATACTGTCTTGGAAGAAGTAGCAGTAGCATTACTGTGATGTGCTGATATATCGGGGTCAAGGCCACACCTCTGATCAGAGTCCCCCTGCAAACTCTGTAAGAAGTTCTTTTTGGCTGCAATGAGAGCACTTTGTGTGGTATTAATCTGTGGAACAGACCCATTCAGAACTGGCAAGCTTTTGGACCGAGAATTCTCATCTTGTTTTTCTGGTTGCTCCTCTCCGAGAGAGTTTGGATGCTGGTGCTTTATTATTCCTGATAAAAGCATGCTGAGAGCAAGCTTGGTCTGGGCTGAATTACTAATTCCCTATTATATGCATGACCTTGTTCAAATGTATGCTTTTTTCAGCCCAAGAACAATCATCCTCTATGGCTTTCCAGATCTCTCCAAGCCACTCTGGAAAAAAGAGACCCTACAATTCAACACGTTACATGAACACATGAGAGCACATGTCCAGCAGATTTTATTGTAGTACCATACTTCTTAGCACTGCTCTCCTCTGCCAGCAGCTGACCTTTAAACAAAGTGAATTGGACCACTCCCCCTCAGCAGATTCATTCCCACATGGCTCCTAATGATGCCCTGCCATTCTAGATGAGGGTCCTTGACTGCCTGCATCATTGGCAATAAGACTGTAGATTCTGAAGATGTATTCTTTCTGTTTCTGTGTTAAAGTCTTCAGATGACATGTCTATCAATACAGAGGGAGGGGGAGAGAAATCATGCACAGAAGGTCAGCATGCTGCTTTTGTCTTCTCACAGTAGTAGTTCCCAGCTGCTGCTCCCTGAGGCTAGAAAAGAACAGACTATAATCAGGCTCTCACCTCAGAATAGAAACACAGAATAGCTGGAATCCCTGATCTCCATTAAAATCCCTCTCCTAATTGTTTAAGTCCAATTTAAATCTGGATCAATCTTAATATTCTGAAAAGCATGTCATTTATATACATGCATGTATAATCTGTCCTGCCCCATAAAAGTAGAGAGACATTTGAGAACAACACTAAATAAAGTTTTCTTTTTCATTTTTCCCAATTTTTTACAACATCTAATGCATACACAAACATCAAGCAATAAGTACCTTTTATTTATTTCTACTTCCAAAGCAAAACTTGATATATTAATTGCTTTATTTTAACAGTTAAAATTAAAAGACAGAATATTCAATTATAAATATTAGTACAACAGATTCTCTAAACACAAGTCACAATTTGTTCCTGATACAAAAGACAGGGAAACTCCCCAAAAAAGGGAAAAAAATAATACTGAAAACAAAGGCGCCTCTGATAACATTATTGAACTGCATGAAAAACAAATAAATACAATTTTAAGCATGTATTTTAAATGCTTAGAGTACATTTACCTGCAAATTAATGGGATACAGAACAGAAGAAATTGCCTAAGACAAGAAAATGAGCATTTGTATCCTCTCCTCAAAAAGAGGACTACCAGATCTGAATTGCAAAAAGCCAGGAGACAGCATCAAATTTTCCGATTTGTTTTTTGGTTTTGGTAAGCCCAGATTCAACTAGCGCCATTCCAGCCTTGGTGTGCATCTGCTGAGCTATGGGGAAAGACATTGTCTAGCACTGGAATTAAAAAAAAAAACCATCTTGGGAAACCCGGTGAAAGCAAAGAAAAGCACAGCTACCACCTGCATTCAGCAACCAGAATAATAACGCTCCCCAAACAGAAGCGCCTCTGCCATAAGGAGAACTGCTTATACACCCAAAGCTCCCACACATCTTATCCTCTGGGTGCTTAGACTTCCCGACCAATCCCAAGCCCGCTTACTCTGAAGTAAGTCGCACGGACTTCATTGGCAGTGAAGTGAACCTGCGGCCATAACCTTAAAGTACCCCTTAGATGACCTTTATTCCATAAACCTCCGCCATCCTCCTCATCAGCTCCATTATTTCCTCTGCCTGGACTGTAGCCTCTTTAAAATAAAGGCTCGCGCGGGGACGCGGGGGAGGGAGGGACCGTTCATGTAACGACCGGCAGGCAGAAATTGCCTCAGTTGTCCCTTTGTTCTCCTGCCTAGTCGATTGGATTCGACTAGGCAGCCTGAAGTCCAAAACTTTAAGCTTTTCTGAGGAAGGCAGGGCTGAGGAAGGCAGACCCACAAAGGGACGGCGGATCGGGAGAAGACAGGAAAAGCGAAGGTATAACAATAAAAATAAGAGCAATAAAAAAGGATCATCATAATACAAAGTATGCCAGCCAGCGGCAGCCTTCGGTGCTGCTGAGGAATTACGAATTACTCACTCAGCTCGCTTGAACGTCTCGCAGAGAAGCGGGGCGGGAGGCGAGCGACGGAAAAGCAGCTGCACCGCCGGCTCCGACTGGGTGGTTCCCAGATGCAGATAACGATCTTGACGTCCCCTCCCACCCCTTACACTCGAGCCCGCCGCCCGCCCGCCCGGCCTGATCCTCACTGAATGTGAAGCTTCCCCCAGCCCAAAAGCGAGGCCGAGCGGACGGCGCAGGCGCACTTCACCCTTGGCTCTCAAAAGCAGACCGAATCTCTGAGCGGCTGCCGCGGTCCACCTGCTCTTGTCTATGTTAGGACGCTCGAGAGCTCCAGTGGAGACGGTTGCAGAGCCCCGTTCGCCTGGCGGAAGGCGAAATAATCCCGAGCTAAGCCGTCGCGCGCATGGACTCGTGTCTCTCCCTCCTCGTGGCTCCGGTTCTTACCGTGGCCGTGACCTCTCCTTGACACTTGAATTTCCCAAGACACCGTTAGGGAACAACCTGCGCCTTTCCGGGGGGTCATGTTCCCAGGATGCGGGGGATAGCATTTCAAGTCCAGTACATCTGAAGGGACCAGGTTACTCTGGACTCAAAGCCACTGGTGTTTTTTTAAAAAAAATATTTTTAATAAAACAAGCATTAATCTTAAAGACAAAAATTGAAAAAATTAAAAGTGCAAACTATAAAGATAAAAAAGGATATTTTATACTTAAAAATAGTCCCTGGTTTAACAACAAATTCACTATTATAATATAAACAATATGTTATTACAAGGTATTGCAGAAACTCTGCCATAGTTACAAATATTGCTGCTCTTTTGATTAATAGAGACTACAAGTAATCCTTGATTTACAATCACAACTGAGCCCAAAATTTCTGTTGCTAGGTGAGACATTTGTTAAGTGAATTTTATAACTTTTCTTGTCACAGGTGTTAAGTGAATCAATTACCGGTAGTAAAACAATTTTTAAGTGAATCTGGCTCCCTCATTGACTTTGCTTGTCAAAAAGCCACAAAAGTGGATAACATGACCCCAGGAGACTGTCATAAATATGAACCAATTACCAAGCATCTGAATTTTGATCATGTGACCATGGGGATGTTGCAGCAGTCATAAGTGTGGAAAAGGTCATGTCACTTTTTAGTGCCGTTGTAACTTTGAATGGTCACTAAATCAATGTTTCTCAACCTTGACAATTTTAAGGCATGTGGACTTCAACTCCCAGAAGTCCACAGCCAGCAATGCTGGGAGTTGAAGTCCACATGCCTTAAAATTGTCAAGGTTGAGAACACTGCACTAAATGAACTGTTGTAAGTTGAGGTCTACCTTCAAAACAGATAAAGCACACATTTCCCACAGCCATTTTTTGACATCTGGAATAATATCACTTTTCCAATTTCTTAATCTTTTTGCATTCCTCTATGCTAATTTCTAATAACAGGAACATTTCAGAGATTTGGTATATACTTCCCTATTAAATTAGCATCTTTAACATTTAAATACGTCCCCATCAATCTATTAATATGCATTAATACATTATCTGAAAAAAGGTGCTAAATAATCACATGCCCATATCATACAGGTCAATAAGACATCAATTTTTTTTATACCTCCAACATAGGAAGTCTGGTGTCCAGTCTTTTGAATACATTTTTAGGGAATCCAATCCATCCTAAATACAATTTTTTGAAGAATCAATCTCAAATCTATAGATACAATTTTAAAAGACATAAAGCCATGGATGTGGCTTTTTTGGAAATTCCAGTTATTTCGTCCATGTTTGAAATATCCCAGAAATGGCCACTCTAAAATATTCTTGCATTTTTTATAAGGTCTGTTGCAGGTTTTATTTGTCATGGATTCCATCAAATAAGAAAACAGCTTAGGTGCCTCTGAGGAAACAAAAGCATCTGATCCATATTTATCCATTAGAAAATGCTTAAGCTGAAGATACCTCCACTGTTATGAATTGGGAAAACTAAATTCAATTTGAAATCAGAAAAAAATCCTTAAAATAGTCAGTACATAGTAATTTAAAGTCTTAATTCCAGTTTCTGCCCAAACTTTCAATAAAAATATTTATAGCTAATCCTATGTGAATGAAGATAATTGGGAACATAATTTCCATCACTAAAGAACATGATTGTAAAGCTCAATGTCACATGATTGTGTCACTTAGCGACTGTAGTACCAGCACTTCCTGTTGTCCTTTTAAGTAAATCACCATGGACATCATATCACCATTTGCAACCTCCTGCTGGCTTTCCCACTGACTTTGTTTGTAAGAAGCTGCTGAAGAAAGTCACAAATTGCAGTCATGTGACTGTGGAATGCTGCAAGGACTGGACCTTTGAGGATTGGATATAAGTATCACTCCATCATATGTCTAGACAATTCCTGAAGGAGCAGTTCTTGAGTGAAGATCACTGAATCACCTGTTTTCAGAGTACAATTTTTTCAAAGAGTTAGATACTACTCAAGGACAGAAGCAACCTGGAATTAAGGAGAAAATTCCTAAAAAGACAATTAACAACTTGCCTTCAGAAGTTGCTTCATCACTGGAGGTTTTTAAGAAAAGACTGGACAGCCACCTGTCTGAAATGGTATCGGGTCTCCTGCTTGAGCAGGGGGTTGGACTAGAAGATCTCCAAAGTACCTTCCAGCTCTATTCTGATGGATTGAGTCTCATTATCAAAACTCAAATTTACAATATGGGCCAATATGGGCCAAGGATTTCTCATTGCTCATACCCCTGGAAATAAAACACCTTTTCTGCCAGATGCCGTTCAATTATATTTTTGTTCCACCAACAGATGATTGATAAAATATTGGCACAATAGCATTTTTTGCAAATCAAGCTACTTCTTCAAATGGTAATCTCAATTTAGCTCAGGAAAACGTGGGTGGTCCACTATGCCAAATAAATTTTCTAAGCAACTTGTTTATTTGATATTAACATAAGAATATCTCTCTGAACATAAACAAGAGATAATGTTCATTTTATTTGCTTTAGTAATTTTAACTTTGCCCAAGAAGCGTAAAGGAATTTTTAGCCATCTAATAATATCCAAAGCCATCTAATAATATCCAGCTCAAAAAGTTTCATCATATTTATTTCCACATATTTAGAAATACTTTTTGGCTATACTGTATAAAGCCCAAATCATCAACATCATCATTTTAGCCATTGTCTGTTCACTGCAGGATGAAGGCCATTTCCGCATGTTTCTAACCTATATGGTCCTGAGCTTCTTTTGCCAATTAGGCCCACAATACTTGCTGATATTGTCGATCCATCTTGTTTTAAGTCTCTTCCATGGACGCTTTTTATCAAGTGGGAAGCCCAAATATTTCTCATAGAACGCCCAGAACGGAGTTCCGGCACCTTTTTTGAATGGAACCTTGTAGGGTAGGCAAGGTGGGTTGTATGATGTGTGTGAATTCCGGCACCTTTTTTTTTTTTTAGAAAAAAAGCACTGGTATAATCAGTAGAAATCACGAGGAAATAAACAAAATCTTAATTTATCTTATAACCAAAATACTTTCCAAAATACTGCACAACCTTTATAAACTTAGAAAAAGAAAGAGTCCAAAATTGCCTAAATATCATCAGCATATAGAAATAATTTATATTTACATCTTGCTAATGTACTACCCTTAGTATTTAAAGATTGACTTAACAGGGTGACTAAAGCTTGAAGAATCAAATAAAATAGCAAGGAAGAGAGTAGGCAAGTTTGCAGTATTGCAACTGGAATGAATCTGAAATCATCTGATTTTTTTTATAATTCTATATAAGGTTGCAGATAATAAATCTCAATCACTGAAAAACAATATCTAATCATCACTCTCTTTAAAAATTTAATCCCAACTTTCAAATAAATCTCAATCCACTAGATAAAACTCCTGTGAAAAATAATATATAATTATTGCTAGCTTTAAAATTTTAATGTGAACCAAATAAAAGTATTTTTTCTGCATCTAAAAAACTAAAACAGGTAATCTCTGACCTACGACCATAATGTCCATAACAGTCACAAATGGTGACAACCACTCAGTGAGATAACATTGTCTGATGACTCCTGCTGTCCCTGATGCCACTGTTAAACAAACAGTAGATCATTAAGTGAGCATGGAGTACCTTGTGGGTGGAGGAGGCTCTGGGCGATCTACCACCCAGCTGTATCCATAAAGGAGTCAAGACAATCAGCAAAAAGGTTGGCAGAGCCAAAAACAGGCCAGCAGAGGGAACAGCCCAATTAGATTAGGACCTAGTGTCTAATTACAATGCCAGAGCTTGGCCGATGAAGCCACACTTATGGGCTGGGCCTTTGCCCCACTCAGCTAGTATGGAAGACTGGAAACCTCTCCTGGCTCTTATTGGTGTTTGGGGAAGTCAGCTGTAGCTTAGGAAGGAGCTTCCAAAATCCTTTCCCATCCTTTCAAAAACTCACTTACTTACTCCCCAGAACCTACATTTTTTCAATAAAGAAAACAAACAAACAAACAAACAAGAAAGTTGGGAAAGACAGACTTGTTGATCTTTCCACCCCCAATTAGGTGCTGAAACTAAATTCTCTGCCTACAATCTTGATCACTTTTAACCAGTTAATTTGCTAAATTTACTGCATGCCCAGAAAGAGGGAGACAAAAATCTGTAAGTTACTTACCTTGATGAGTCACTGGCAGGTTGAAGAGTAGAGGAAGGAAATAAGCAAAGAAAACTACCTGTCTGACTCCTTTAGGACTCAGCTTTTGCTGTGGCACATTTCCCAATCTGGGGATTCGCCTGGTTTCAACTCCAGCTCAAAGAGCAGGTAGCAGCTGTGGCCAGGGCCACTTTTGAACAACTGCATCTTGTGTACCAATTGAATCTATGCCTGGATCAAGAGGTCCTGTTCACAGTCACTCACATGTTGGTCACCTCCTAATTGGACTGTTGCAAAACGTTCTACATGGGGATGCTCTTGAACATCATCCAGAAGCTTCAATTAGTCAAGAATGGTCCAACGATGGACACATCTCATTATGCCCATGTTACACCTCTACTCTGGTAGCTGCACTGGCTCCCAAAAGGCTTCCAAATCAATTCAAGGTGCTGGTTATTATTTAAATAATATTTAAAACCCTACATGACATAGGACCATGTTACCTGAGGCACCACTCTCTCTTCTACCCATTCCAAATGCTCCCAGGAGGACATGTTCCAGGTCCTATCTTCTAAATCTTGCTGTCTTATGTGACCAAGGAAGTGTGCCATTTCTATTGCCATAGTTCTTTAAAATGATTAGCCCCTGTCCTCCCCATATAGGCCCCAATTCTCACCTTTAGGAAACCCATTAAGATTTGTTAATTCTGTCAGGCAATAGGAGCCAATTGAGTGTGAATTCCCTTGTGATTGTTTTGTTATATGTTTAGTTGCCCTTTTATATTTCGTATTCATATATAGTATTGTTTATTGTTATATGAGGATTTTTAAATCTTAAAACATTAATAAAACTGACATAGCCTTCACTTTTATTCCCCAACACCTCCATTTACTACAACAACTGGCATTTACAGCTACCTCAGAACAAAAAGATAAAATATTTCCGAAGTACTGAACATTTCTGGAGCAGCACATGGAATATTATACATTCCATAATATTTAATTATTTAGTTTTTCTTTTGATTTTTAAATTTCCATTCATACCCAGGGCTTTTTTTCTCATACAACCCCCAGAACGGAGTTCCGGCACCTTTTTGGGATGGAACCTTGTAGGATAGGCAAGGCGGGTTGTATGACGTGTGTGAGTTCCGGCACTTTTTTTTTTTTTTTTTTTTTTTAGAAAAAAAGCATTGTTCATACCTATGAATCAAATGAAAAGATGTTCTCAGTAGACTAGATTATCAAAAATTTTCTTACTTCTGGGCCCCAGAATCTATAAATTTTTGTCACAGCTAGAGTATATACATGTCCCAAAATTCAAATACATCTAGTGCTAAATATCTAGAATCCCAAGCATCTACAGATAGAAAGGAAATGTCTTAGCCTTGCCACCATCTTTCTGATGATATTTTTCTCTATGTGTAGCTCCCCATGCAGCTACTGGGTGAGCTGCAAAGACAAAAGAAAAAAGCAGGCCATTTTTGAGAAGCCATTGTTTTTTGCACAAGACATGGGAGGCTATTTTTTTTCCATATTTGAATAAGATGTACATGACAATTTGAACTGCATGCAAGTAAAATATCTGCTCTCCAAAGCTAGAATTGCCTGGGTTTCTGATAGTTTCTCTATCTGTTGTTGACCCAGTTAAGTCTGCGGCATGTATGATAGCAAATGGGGTACTGATTGGAAATGCATATTACTATTTATATCAGTATAACAGTAACTTCACTGGTATCTGTTGACTTTCAGATTAATCAATGCATTAAAAGGGGAGGAAACTTTTAAAGTTGTAGGACAGAATAGGTTCTAGACCTGGTGGTGTTGTCTTCACTAAAAAAAAAACCTGGACCCCAAATGTTCACCTTATTTTTCATTGGCATGGGATATAAGGATTTAAGAATAGTTTGGGAATACAGGTCTTCTGGGAGGCCATAATCAATAAATACTGTTCTTATTTTGGTGTCATAATATTGTATCTATGAACACCTCTGCTTCAATTTCCACATCTCAGTCCTTGGATTATTGTCAGCCTTGCTTTGTCTATAAGTTTAGGCAGACTTGCAGAGGATAGCTAAGACCAGACTTTGTATTGCTGGCTTTTTTATTTCTAGAATATTCTCTGTAGGAAATTCACCTCACATCTATCTCATTGAATGTCTGGTATCTGGCAAATAAATTTCTCTCAGGCTATTTAATGAAATAGAAAAAAACGTTTTTGTCTGCTTCTCATAGGAAATCTAAATGGTAGGAGATTCAAAACAGAGAAATATGCATTTGAAACAACACAACATCCAATTATGGAATACATAGTGATGACTAACAATGTTTACAGTTTTAAAATGGCTGGTTTTAAAATGTAAGTTATTGCAACCAATGGCTACAATCATTATAGCTATATATTACCTCCTGTGAAGTATCATTTGCTTCTCAATGCTAATTAAAGGGCAGGAAAACCAATAGCTGCTATTATGCTTATGGCTTCCATAGGCCTCACAGAAATGAGTTTAGCTATTTTGGGAACAAGATGCTGGAATAGATGAGCTAATAATACCATCCAACAGGTCTCTTCACATAATCTTATGCTTTTTATTGCAATTTTTTAATGTTGATGATGGCCCAAACAGTAGAAACATAATTGCTATCATAGCTAGTTTGAAGATAAACAATGAGAATTGGCTAAAAGAAGGTTCAGGAGAATGACTTATAGAAACCTCCATTCGTTCTGTGGGAAGTCACCCCGCCCGAGAAGGAAATATTTTGGAGAATATTAAAAAGGCAGAAAAGCAGGCCCAGGTTTTCTTAATAGCCTCAAGCAGAAATATTTCTTTCTCGGGGGGGGGGGTGCTGTCCTCCTACAATTAGCACTCCCCTCAGAGAAAGAAATATTTTGGGGATATTAAAAAGCAGAATATTATATTTCCCAAAGAAATACAATAATGGAAAAGGAAAATCTTAAAAGACAGAAACCAGCCCCCAGAAACCAGCCCCAGCACCTCTCCCCCAGGCAGAGTCCAGGTCTGTAGAAATGCAGATTTGATCATCCTATTCAGGAACACTAGAGCCAGGAAGCGTGGAGCTGATGAGATTAGAAAGACAAAGACCCCTAAAATCCACATAACCCACCCAAACTCTAAAGACATTACCTTAAGGACATAATAGGATTAACGCACCACCATCAAAATACCAAAAGGACACACTCCAAAGCTCAGGTCAACGTTCATGCCACAGGAACAGGAAACAACCTCAAAAGCCCAAGAAGGTATAAAAACCCACCACTCCCAGCAACATGTGATCAGCTTTCCCAGAGCCACATTTCTGTCTGGCTCTGCTCTTCAATAAACTACAATTTTCTTTCTAAAGCAGTCTCCATTTTGTTTATTCCCGGCTTGGACTAGACCACGGGTCGGCAACCTGCGGCTCCGGAGCCGCATGCGGCTCTTTGAGCCTTCCCATGTGGCTCCCAGCCTCCTCTGCCTTTGCAGAGAGAGACAGAGACAGAGACAGAGAGAGGCAATTGCGATTCCCTGCTTCTCTCTCTCTCTCTCTCTCTCTCTCTCTCTCTCTGTGTGTTTGTGTGTGTGTGTATGTGTTTGTGTGTGTGTGTGTGTAAAAGAGAGTGCACTCACAGTGTTCTCCGAGGAGCTGAAAAGCTTTCTGGACGGAGCTCCTCCCTTTCCTGCATCTCTGCAGGAAACAGGAAGCAGGAAGGGCAGGAGAGAGCTAGCTAGCCCAGCTAGGCTGTCTCAGGAATTCTGGGAGTTGAAGTCCATGAGTCATAAAAGAGATGAGGTTTTCTACCCCTGAGCTTGTTGGACAACAGCTTGAAGCTTGCCAGGTGAGCAGCAGATAGGAGAGGAGGGAGAAAGAGAGAGGGAGGGAGAGAGAGGGAGGGAGGGAGGGAGAGAGAGAGTGTGTGTGGGGGGGGAAGAAGAGTGGTAGACCAAGGGCAGATAGAGAGGGAGGGAGGGAGAGAGACAGAGAGAGAGAGAGACCCTTTTGACATCTAAAATGAAGATAACACTGCATATATCCTTTTTTTCCCTCTGTGTGTATGTAATTTTATTCTCTTAAAGCATTCTCTTGGTGATCATTGTTTTAATAGTATGGATATTCCCAAGAGTCATATTTTTACTTTCATTTTTAATGTGTGTGTGTGTGTGTGTGTGTATACATACACACACACACACACACACACAAACACACACACACACCTATAATAAAGGTAAAAAAGGATATATGCAGTGTTATCTTCATTTTAGATATCAAAAGGGTTTTGCGGCTCCCGGTGTTTTGTTTTTGGTGGGAAATGGGTCCAAGTGGCTCTTTGAGTGTTTTGGGTTGCCTACCCCTGGACTAGACCCTGATGAAGGTTTTTCTTTCAACAATAGGATTAACCAAAGAATACCAAAAGGACACACTGAATCTCAGGTCAAAGTTCATGCCACAAGAACAGGAAGAACTCCAAACACAAAATCCCAAAAAGGTATTAAAAGCCATCACTTCCAGCTCCATGTGATCAGCCACTCCAGAAACATGCTGCTGTCACTGAAGTTTCTGGCAGCTAAATAAATAAGAACCTTCTTTCTAAAGCAGTCTCCATTTTGTTTATAGCTGACTTGGACTGGAACCTGATGAAGGTTTTTCTTTCAACAGTTCTTTCTTTATTTAATGCTTTGAAAAAAAAGTTGTTGTAATTTTTCTTTTAACTAACTCTTAGGTTAGTTTTTACAAATTGATCAGAATATTAGCTCAGTCTCAGACAAAGCTGGATTTTATATTGGAAAATAAATTGTCCAGTTTTAGATGCCAGTGTTAAATCAAAACTGGAAGTGACATGTGAAAGGAAGATTTTGAGACAATTCATAGACGTTCTTACATTATAACGGCAATATCAAAGAATGAAAGACAAAATCCACACAACCTCTTTCACATAACAGTATTCCTTTTAAAACTGAAATCCTGCTCAACGGGCTCAGTGCACAGCTGCAGGGCACCCATTATTAGCTCCCTGTTTTGACTATTTACTAGGAAGGCTTCCTTAGCATTTAAGTGGAATGCAGTCTCTCCAGATTCTTCTCAGCTTCTACTTTTGACAAGATTTAAATGAAATATAATCTTTGATTCAAACATATATATGGGTAGGAAAGAGCCCATGGATGAAAATCCTAAAGGGGAAAACAACCTAAGAAACGTGGTAAACTCTGAAAAACGTGATCATAAAAGCCCAGACCAGCACAATTCTACTGAAAAAGAAAAATAAGAAATTCAAGAAGAAACCAGCATGGCTGCACAAAGATCTCTCTGATAAACTGAAAGGCAAAAAGGGCAAATACAAAAAATGGAAAGAGGAGCACATAACTAAGGCCGATTAACAGCAGCCAGCTAGAACATGCAAAGATGAAGTCTGTAAAGCAAAGGCTCAAAATGAACAAAGACTTGCAACAGAAATCATAGATAATAAAAAAAAGTTTCTTCCAACATATTAACAACAAGAAAAAAAGTCAAGGAAACTGTAGGTCACTAAAGAGAGAAGATGGCAACAAAATAACAGGCAACAGGGAGAAAGCAGAACTGTTTAACTCATACTTTGCATCAGTCTTCACACAAAAAGAAACTATAGCCCAACATACCAAAAAAAAAAACCCACTGCAAAAGACAAATTAGAAACAAAAATTAAAATAAGCAAGAAAATGATAAGAGAATACCTAACCGATTACATCCCAGAGTTCTGAAGAAGCTGGCAGATGTTATCTCAGAAGCATTGCACCACAGTTTTCAAAAATCCTGGAGCACGGGGAAAGTACCTGAGGATTGGAAAAGGGCTGATGTGGTTCCCATCTTCAAGAAAGGAAAAAACAGACCCAGGAAACTACAGATCAATCAGTTTAACATCAGTATCTGTGAAGATCCTAGAAAAGATAATCAAAAAACAGATCTGCAAACAACTAGAAGCAAACAAAGATATAAATAGTAGCCAGAACAGGTTTGTTAAAAACAGATCATGCCAAACCAATCTTATTTCATTCTTTGACAAAGTGACTAAACCAACAGACCAGCGAAATACTGTGGACGTAGTATACTTAGACTTCAGTAACGCGTATGATAAATAGACCACAACCTACTCCTTAATAAGTTAGAAAAAGGTGGAATAGACAAACATCACTAGATGGATCTGTGGCTGGCTGGCAAACCATAGTTAACGAGTAGTTCTCAACAGCACTACATCCACATGGAGAGAAATAAGCAGTGGGGTACCACAAGGTTCCGTCTTAGGTCCAGTACTTTTCAATATCTTCATCAGTGACTTAGATGAGGGAATTGAAGGGAAATTCATCAAATTTGAAGATGACACCAAACTGGCAGGAATAGACAACACCCCAGAAGACAAACTCATGATCCAAAATATGTTGACAAACTTGAACAATAGGCCCTATTCAACAAAATGAATTTCAATGTGGAGAAAAGCAAAGTTTTACAGTTAGACAAGAAAAATCAAAGGTACAAGTACAGATTGGGCAAGACCTGGCTTAAAAACAGTAAATGTGAGAGGGCCCTTGGAGTCCTAGTGGACGATCATTTCACTATGAGCCAGTAGTGTGCAGCAGCAACCAAAAAAGCTAATACAATCCTGAGTTATATAAACAGAGGCATAGAATCAAGATCACACAAAGTGCTAGTATCGCTTTATAAAACCCTAGTAAGACCACACCTGGAATACTGCAGCCAATTTTGGTCACCATATCACAAAAAAGATGTTGAGAGTTTGGAAAAAATTCAGAGAAGAACAATTAAGATGATCAAAGGAGAGTAAAACATACGAAGAACACCTGCGGGACTTGGGTTTGGCTAGCCTAAAGAAAAGAAGATATAGAGGAGACATGATAGCAGTAATCTAGTATTTGAGGGGCTGCCACAAAGAAGAGGAGGGTCACGTTATTCACCAAAGCACCAGAGGGCAGGACAAGAAACAATTGTTGGAAACTGAGCAAAGAGAGAAGCAACTTGGAATTAAGGAGAAACTGCCTGACAGTGAGAACAATTAACTAGTGGAATAGCTGGCCCCCAGAAATCATGGGAAATTTTTAAAAAGAGACTAGACAATCACTTGTCGGAGATCGTGTAAGTTTTCCTGCTTGAGCAGGGGGCTGGACTAGAAGATCTCCAAGGTCTATTCTATTCTATTCTATTCTTTGTTTTATGTGTATGCAAAATGCTGTTCTTTCTCTCATACTCTATTTCTGCATGGGAATACCCTGAACACTAGAATTTATGATTAGTATATGACCTCTTCTATTCTCAGAATATACACATTTGTATGGGGAGCATCTTGATGAATTCCTATACAAGCTAAAGGCTCCTTTCCTTCCCAGTTTGAGTCAGTGGGAAAGGCCCTTTCCTCCAAGATGGATATATTGGTGATGGTGTTTAGATTTATTAAAGCTGCCCATTCCGAAAGACTTCAAAAAACTGAATCGGAAGATTAGGCAAAGGAAAAAGAAAAGAGTTACCCACAGAGATGTGCTTCATGATTTACAGAGAGATCTACTATGGTTAGGGAAGTGGCAGACTATGTACTTTACTAAGAGGGAGAAAACAGCATGAGTTGTTAACATTTTAGAGCATCATTCCCAGCTTCACCTTCCAGACACATTGGACTGCAGCTCCCAGCTAAGACATGGATGATGAAGTATTATAGATTTTAGACACTTTTTACATGAATCAGAAATAAGCAGGAAAAAAATCCTATGTTGGAATTTAAAAAATAAAAAAAATCAGACTTATTAAATTCTGCTTTGAGAGTTAGATTAAGCCACTCTTGCGTGATCAAACCATAACTGACTTGGGATCACACTAAACTTGAAACCATGGGCCAGAAATAGGCACACTGTGGTTTTTTTCCCCCCAGCTTGTTTTTCAATGGTTAGTCAGCCAGAGAGTTTTTCCTAATTACCTTTTACTGAGGGATGCTTGGAAGAAGAATTTGCCAGTATGATTTTAAATTACTGCCTTTTCTGAGTTCAGTTCTGTTGAGGACTACCTGTATGTACCTGTACCACATTTTTTAATTTTAATTTTTTAATTTTAGAACTAGGCAGGTCATTTTTTTATTGTCTGAGGCCATAAGGGGGGCAGAAGAAGCATAAGAGTTTTTCAGAGATTCTTGGAGGATTTTCTAGGCAAAGCAAACATGCTAGCCCTATTAGACATTTAACATACTTATTAATTTATGAGAAAAGAGAAAAAAAATCACATTCCCATTTTTTTTCTTCAAATTTCAGGAGAAATTTGGAGAAACTTAGAAAACAGGGCTACATGTAGTCCATGGGTCTCTGTTCACTCTCTCCTTTTTGGAACACTGCAGTTCCTCTTAAACTTAAAAGAAAATGATATATGAAACTGTTCTCTTTGAATTATAAACTACAAACCACACTAACTCTGCTTAACTACTAAAACATAACATTTACCACAAAGGACACTGCAAGTTTATGAATTATAAAAGACTAGATGCAGTTTAAAAATCGTGATTTAAAAACTAGGTTTTTAAAAATAATACAGAAGGACAAGGGGGGACCTGATAGCAGTGTTCCAATATCTCAGGGGCTGCCTCAAAGAAGAGGGAGTCAAGCTATTCATTTGTCTGAAATGGTAGGGTTCTTGCCTGAGCAGGGGGTTGGACTCGATGACCTCAAAGGTCCCTTCCAACATTATTATTATTATTATTATTATTATTATTATTATTATTATTATTATTATTATTATTATTATTATTATCATTATTATTATTATCGTCATCGTCATCATTATCATTATTATTATTATCATCATAATAATCGCAGTCAGGCAGATGTTCAGACTGGATTTGGCATTTTGTCTACCTATCGAGTCCTTACCCAGGACCTGGGATAGGCAGATGTGGATGTTTGATGGTATTACAGGTATCGTCGCAGGATGGAAGCAGTTCCTAATAAGGCCGCCTTTTGCAATTGACTAATAGCAAATTTGTCAATGCCAATGGTGTTCAAGTGGTGCTCCAGTTGTTTTGGGATTGCACCCAAGGAGCCTTTTCTGAAATTTACGTCTCACCATATTTTTTATGGGAGAGACACTCTTTGTCTGACTCCTCTGATGAGACCTGTCCAGTATGGTTGAATCTCTGGCATAGCTCTCATCTTCCTCAGAGTACACAAGCCCCACAACCGCGTCAAGGTAGTGCCTCACTGGGGGTCAAGGTAGTGCCTCACTATTGTTGTTGTTGTTGTTGTTGTTGTTATTATTATTATTATTATTATTATTATTATTATTATTATATAAATGGAGATTTCATGGTTTGAATTTACAGAAGGTGTTTTAGAGTTGCCCAGAAGGGGGCAATCTTTACTTTATGATTTAAACTGCATTTTAATTTGCACTGAATATACTAAGATAAGAAAGAAAGAAAACAGTTTCTGTAGAGGAAATAAAATAAAATATCTATGTTATATTTCATATGTGTATGTGTGTGTGTGTATGTGTGTGTAATTATACAATATAGTCACTTCTATTTTTAAATACAAGATAAATTGTACTATCTGCCTCCATTCTTCTCCTTTGCAGCAGGTATGGCAAGATAACATAGTGGAATAATTTAATGACACAACCAGCTATAAGCTATATCTTAGGTGTCCATCAATGGAGAGGTCTTAGTTCTGCAGCAGTTTGATTCAGGATTACGAAGATTATGATAATTTTATAATTAGTCACTAGGTAGCAGTTTGAAAGCATGGAAATGCAAGCTGATTAATAGGTACCATTTTGGTAGGAAGGTAACAGTGTTCCATGCATCTTGGAATGGACCTTGGAGGTCATCTAGTCCAACCCCCTGCTCAGGCAGGAAATCCTATACCATTTCAGACAAATGGCTGTCCAGTCTCTTCTTAAAAACTTCCAATGTTGGAGCATTCACAGCTTCTGGAGGCAGGTTGTTCCACTGATTAATTGTTCTAACTATCAGGAAGTTTCTCCTTAGTTCTATGTTGCTTCACTCCTTGATTAGTTTCCATCCATTGCTTCTTGTCCTGCCTTAGGTGCTTTAGAGAATAGCTTGACTCCCTCTTCTTTATGGCAACCCCTGAGATATTGGAACACTGCTATCATGTCCCCCCTCGTCCTTCTCTTCATTAAACTAGACATTAAACTAGACATACCCAATTCCAGCAACCATTCCTTATGTCCTGTCATATAGTATCACAGTCTGGTTTGGAAGCATCACTGCTTCAGACAGGAAGGCGGTGCAGAGAGTGGTGAGAATGGTTGAAAAGATCATTGGCAGTTCCCTCCCTCCCATCCAGGACATAGCACAGAAGTGTTGCTTGAGCAGGGTCCGTAAGATTATCTGAGACACTACACATCATCTTCACAACCTGTTTTCCTTGTTACTTTCTGGGAGGAGGCTTCGTGGTATCCATAGCAGAACATCCAGATTCATCCATAGTTTCATTCCATACAGCATTAACCTTGTGAACTCTCAAGCTTCCTCCTTCCATTATATATTCAAGATGGACAGTATTTAATATTTATTGTTATGTATACGTAGGGGTATGGGTCTATACATATGTTGTATATAGTATGTTTAGATGTGTGTCATGTATGTATTTCACTTTGAGAGCAGGCAACTAAATTTCATTTTTGATGTGTGCCAATAAATGACAATAAAGGTTATCTTATCTTATCTTATCTTATCTTATCTTATCTTATCTTATCTTATCTTATCTTATCATCTTATCTTATATTTTAGCCTCAGTCCCCTAATCATCTTTGTTGCTCTTCTCTGTACTCTTTCCACCTTATAATGGATTCTTATAATTATACATCAAAATAATTGCCTATTGAGGAAGGACTAATCTTCATTTATATCTACATAGCTAAATTAGTGATGATCTGTATAGATCCCTAAACATCCAAATATATCTTTAGTGATTTTACTCCATATACTACTCTTGTTCTGCAGATGGCACCAGTGAATCATTTGAATGCAACGTAACAAGAAACCAGACAAATTGAGTGACTTATATTCAGTGTCTTATTTAATAACATTGATAAAACTTGAAAACACAATACTTCTGGGCTCCTGAGTAAAAGAGTTATATACAATTAGATTGATAATAAAATTTTAGTTCAATTTGTTAAGGTAACCCTTTTTGCTACTTATTTTTCTGTCTAATGTTGAAAAACGTTGAGTCTATAGAAATATATGTGATTCCTATGTATCTACATGTCTGAACTATTCTCCCTAGAACAAATTAGTGTCAGACAGTTCCCAAAATAGTCTCCAGACAGAGGAGCTTTTCCCAATTATAGAATAGAATAGAATAATAACTTTATTGTCATTTTGAATGTACACTAATCAGCATATATTAAAATGAAATTTTGTTGCACTCAGCTCTCAAAGGGTCACCACCTCTAATATATACTACATAAATATGACATAAATAAATAAATAAATAAACAAACAAACATGCATATACCCACATATATTATATGACACAAAGAAAAAACAGTTTAGTTCAGGTTATGTATACATATGCATAGTGAGAAAAACGAATCTTGCAAGTTTACCAGACGGATGGTATAGGGAATAAAGCTATTACAGAATCGGGAGTTCTGCTAGAAATACTTCAAAACCTCCTCACAGAGGAGAGCAACAGAAACAGACCATAAAGTGGATGTGTAGGGTCTCTAACAATGCTTTGAGCTCTAAGCACATAGCGCTTATAAGCATCATCCTGAATGATTATAACTTCCTATGATCTTCTCAGCAGTCCTTAATAATAATAATAATAATAATAATAATAATAATAATAATAATAATAATAATAAGAATAAGAAGAAGAAGAAGAAGAAGAAGAAGAAGAAGAAGAAGAAGAAGAAGAAGAAGAAGAAGAAGAAGTAGAAGAAGAAGAATATAGTCAATTGCAAAAGGCGGCCTTACTAGGAACTGCTTCCATCCTGCGACGATATCTGTAATACCATCAAACATCCACATCTGCCTATCCCAGGTCCTGGGTAAGGACTAGTTAGGTAGACAAAATGCCAAATCCAGTCTGAACATCTGGCTGACTGTACGATGATCCATAATAATAATAACTTTATTGTCACTTTGAAAGTACACTAATCAGCAAACATTAAAATTAAATTTCGTTGCATACAGCTCTCAAAGGGTCACCACTTCCGATATATACTCCTTGTTTGTGACCAGCTCAAGTTACAGATCTTCCATTTTAGTCTCTAGGGAGCGAACGATAGCAAACAGGACAGATGGAAATGGAGCTCCATGTGGATTAGCCCTCAAATTAGCTTGTATTCCTGCACGACAACCTTGCCTCCTTTCCTTTTTCTGATCTTCTCTCTTCTACCTTTTCCTTAAAGAGGCCTCACTCCTTTTCGCCCCTGAAGAACGCTGCCGCTGCCACCAACTCCTCCAAAAGCCTCTCTCCCGTCCTCTGGGCCTGCTGACAGCCTCATCCAGTTCCTTCACTCCATAAGCCCCGGGACCTCTCCTCCTCTGTCTCCTTTGGAAACAGCCCTTACCATTTTCTATGGACTTTCTATCTGAGGCACTGCTGCTACCAAACCAGACAGTGATGCAGTTTGTTAAAATGCTCTGAATCGTGCCTCTGTAAAAAGTGGCCAGGACAGAAGGAGAAATATGTGCTCTCCTCATCCGACGCAGGAAAAACAGATGCTGTTTTGCATACTTCACTAAGGATGAGATGTGGAGAGATCAATTCAGATGATTAGTTATCTACACCCCCAGATACTTAATACTGTTGACCACGTCTACAGCTGCATCCTTGATACTGAGTGGAGTATGACTATGAAATCTACAATGATCTCCTTTGTTTTATCAACATTTAGAACCAGGTTACTTTTATTGCACCAGTCCACCAGAGCAGAGCCTTCACCTCTTCCCTATAAGCATCTTCATTGTTATCCCAGATAAGACTCACCACTGTTGTGTCATCTGCATACTTCATAATATGATTCGTAGCAGATTTGGCACAGCAGTCATGGGTCATCAAAGTGAACATTAGCAGACTCAGGATACAGCCCTGTGGAGAACCTGTACTCAAGGACATGGAATTGGAACCTTTATTTTCAGCTGGCACAGCCTGGGGCCTATCACTTATCTTTTACTGAGGAATGCTTGGAAGAAGAGTTTGCCAGTATGATTTTAAATTACCATCTCTTCCCCTTTGTAATATCCAGCCTGAATGTTTGATCCACTCTTCTGTTTGGGAAAAGTGGTTCTTGGAGGACTCAGGAAGCCACATGCAGTTCATGAATTCCTCATTTCTGCCATAATCTGTGGTTTAGGACTTCTTACTAGATTTATGCAGATGTATTTAATTTCAATGGAGACAGATTAGATGCTTGTTTCAACATAGAAAGGAGATTGGAGTAAAACACATGCAAAGTTAAACATACTAGGTTTTATCTGTGATGCTTGCATATATTTTTCAACATAGATTGTAACAAGAATTTACAGATGAGTAAACATTCCTTAATACAGGTAGTTCTCGATTTACAATAGTTTGTATAGTGCCATTACAACAGCACTGGAAAAAGTGACTTATTACTGTTTTTCACATAGTTGTTACAGCATTTTTAAAATCACATGATCAAAATTCAGACACTTGGCAACTGATTCATATTTACGTCAGTTGCAGTGTCCTGGAGTCATGTGGCAGATGAGTTTTCAGTTTCCTAAAGTGTTACTTAGAATTAGTATTTTCTGAACTCTTAAATCCATGAAATGTATAAAACTAGCACTGTATTACTTTTCTTTGATTAAGTTTCTGATGATAGCTTTTTTTAATCAAGATTGTTTTCTGGTTCATTAACTAATTGATAAAGGTTCCAGCAAGGGCTGAACGACAACATTTCAGCAATAGCCAGGAAGATGAGAATGTTTGTTAAAGAGTCAATGATCAATAATAGTTCTAAGTCTGATTGATTTTCAGATAGAGTCAAATATATATAAATCTCCCATATTTGAAACTCATGATTTAAACTGTACATCAACTGTAACTGGAGCATACATTTAAGATTTTTCAAAACTATATTAACAATGCAGTTCTATTCTCAAGAGTGACTAAATTCAGTGGATTATATCACCATAGATTTGCAATATTAAGAATTTTTAAAGATTATATTAAGATAAAAATATTTGTGAAATATGCTAAATTCCACCATTAGTCATTTAAACTGATAGCAGTGTTAAATTATGAGCAGTCTTATGTTGGTCAAAAAACATGATTCAGGAAAAAAAATTGTACAACAACTCCTATTTCAAAAAAGAAATGTTCCCCTTCTCTTAAGTGTGTTTTATAAACCCAGCTTCGGTGGTTTTTCATATTCTCTCTTTCCATTTCTGCTTCTTTGTGTTTGAAAGGAGCAGTGGGGAAAGAGAAGGCAAATCCACTCCACTAACACCTTTTATTCTACTGGCTGATAGACAGTTGGGCCATTGATACAAAATCCTTCTTGGCTTAAAAATATCCACCAGGGAAATTCTATTTTGCATTGGAAAATTAACTTGTACTATGATGTCTTATAAATGATATGGCTTTTATATTTCACTAACAATCATTTAATTTCTTCACCCTAGAAACTGAGTGGTCTAGGTATCAGAATTGAACAAATCACCCATACTATATATAACTAAAACAAGCAATATGCATTTCTGGAATCATGCTGATCTGGTTCACATAACTCTATAACTTGGGCTTATTTAAACATGGTGTATTGAATAAATTACAGTTGGTAGGTTTTGAACAAGTTGCTGAGCCATTCATCATGATTTACAAACCATAGTGATTTGATTCATACAAAATGAATTAAATATTTATTTTGTTTATGGACAAATACTGTATATAGGTTTGCTTGTGATGTTAGAGTTGTGTTGGTTGAAGACATGAATTTGTGTTACCTGGTATGCAGACAATGCCACTTGAGAAGCTGAGAAACTGAAAGATGTTCCACAAATGTGAGGTAGATTGTACCATGCAGTGACACCCACCCCCACAGACAACCAGACAAACACACACACACACACACACACAGAGAGAGAGAGAGAGAGAGAGAGAGAGAGAGAGAGAGAGAGAGAGAGAGAGAGAGAGAGAGAGAGAGAGAGAGAGAGAGATCTTGAAAGGGATGAGTTTTGTTGCCCAGTATCAAATAGATATTTTAATGCCACAATAATCTTGGTAGATTTTATATTGCCACAATATTTTCTACTTTTTAATGTCATTATCTTTTTAGAAATAATTCAGTTAGCTAATTATTAATTTGTATAAGCAACAAAAACTTTCAAGTCCATTATATGATTGCCAAGCTTTCTTATATAGCATGAAGAATGCAGCAGATGATATTGTGCACAAGACTGGTTCCTCCTATATTAATTACTTGTCTATCTATATTTGTTTTTTCCTTGCTGGTCTTTGGCTATAATAGAGTTCTTATTTGATTTATCATAATTTGCTCCCTCTGGTAAGGAATTATGTTTTATATTGGGAAGCATTGAATGTGTTATTCCTGTTTTTTATTTTATGCTTTCAATATATAACTTCTTGCCTACTGAATTGTTCTAAGGCAGGGGTGTCAAACTCGCCGCGTCACATCATGGGTCGCGACATATCGTGACTTTTTCCCCCTTGCCGGAGCTAGCATGGGTGCAGCTTCCACGTGATTCATCTGGCCCATGGTCCAGCAGTTTGACACCCCTGATATTATTTATATCATTATGTTTACTTTGTTTTTAATATGAATCTACAAAGCTGAGGAATTATGTGGGGTTTCAGTTTATAAGACATATAAATAAAGAAATAATGTTATCCCATCCTTTTAATGTCTTCAATCTTTTTTTTCTAATTGTCTCTTTCTTATCCTCATCACCCTAACCTTTTAATATCAACAGAAGCCTTGTAATTATACAATATAAACTGCTTCAATGTTTTCATTTCTCCCCCTCCTTCTAAAAAACTTTTAAAATTGGAGATCCATATGATGGGAAAGTTAGCTTTTGATTTTTAACCTCAAAATAAATTAGTAAATAAATATGCTAACCTTATACATTTCTATAAAATCAGGAGTTTTTTGCCGAGAAAGGGATAAGGATACTACTATGTAAGAAAAAAATAGGATTCAGCAAAAAATGCTTTTCATGAGCTACTAACAGCATGATTTCCTTTTGTGGAAGGAGAGCTTGCCAATAAATTATTGGGAGCTGGAGAAAAATCATAGCATTAAGGGAATTTATATATTCTTATAATACTTGGAAACAGTTTCATTCCAAGCTGAATATCTATAGCAGAAAGATCGGACAATTTTCTTTATATAATTTTATTCTCTAAATAATGTCTAATTTCTAATTATCTCAAAATAATAATAACAAGAAGAATATTTGGTAAAAGAAATATCCACAACAAAGAATAATCTGGCTGTAAAATTCAGAATTTGAGAACAGAAATTAACAGAATTTGATGTGATTTATAGTGTAAAATATTTTTATTAATATTTTAATGCCATGACTTTGTGTATTAAGAGCTTTTTAGATTCCTGTATTTGCCCAACAAAAGGTCTGATGAGGGCTTTTCAGGTTATACTGCATAGATCCATCACAGATGGCAAATTTAGAAACAGGATGCACTTGAAATCAAACAATAGCTCAGCAGGATTAAAGTGATGGCTTCATCTGTAGCATTTTGTTAGAAAAATCTGATAGGGAGGTAGCTTTTTTGCTACGATAAAAACCTTAAGGGGCCAGATCTAAACACACAATGCAAACTGGTTTGAGCAATTAGAGAAGATTAGCAAGTAAAACAATATGAAAAGAACTAAAGCTGTTGAATCACTGTGTAGTATTCACATTTATAAGATTATAACCTAAGGTAATAGGTTAACTGTGAATGAAGTTTCCTGAAAAGAACCACCCTTTTAAGGGACTATATTTGGGATGATGCTTCAAAAATAAATAATTTACTATATAGAGTTAAATTTATTATATAAAAAGTAATAGTATAATATGTGTGCTTTACTCCAGAAATAGGCATCACATCACGTTCAATGGGATTTAACCCTATTTAAAACTGACCCCATAGCTTGTTTTATGCATGGTATGCTAAATAGACTGCACATTCTGAGAACCAGATTAATGAAGAAGCCGTAGGTCATACCAGTGCCTATATTTCAAGAGATAATTTACAAGGAATAAAGATCACTCATCCAGTTAACAGAATGACTTACACCCCAATACTAAGCCTATTTACATGAAAGTAAAACCTATTTCATAGATATAGCTAGGAAAACAATATTGATATAACTGTATCAGCAGATAGATCTGCATATATATTTATACTCCAATTTGATTTGCTATAAATGTGTATCATATGTTTGTTCACACACAGAAATTTGTGGTATAGCCTTAATGATAGGATATGAGTACACCCTATTCAGACTTCAAGAATTACATATTCATTACATGAAATGAATTGCTGAGGCAAGGAGGTAAATATGGTGATATATTTCTATAATACCTCCTTCTCAGAATTAGAACACTCAGAACCAGAATCAGCCTTTTTGTATTATCAAGGCACAATACAAGAATATTTTTTCAAGTGGACCTCTTAGTCAGACACAGCAAGATACTGTATTTTTCAGTAATTTCAGAACTTCTTCTGAATAGGAACCATTTGTGAGAAACAACTAGATACAGTTCTGATTGACCCCCTTGTAATGATAGTCTTCTTGTATTTGAACCTGTTAGAGCAGTGGTTCTCAACCTGTGGGTCAGGACCCCATTTGGGGTCGAATGACCATTTCACAGGGGTCGCCAAACAATGCAGTCCGCCATTTTCTTTCCCTTTTCCTTAGCTGTGCTACTCCCTTTTATTCTACTGGCTTTTGAAAGCCAATAAAATAGACTCTCTTGAATAGAGTCTAATTCTATTGGCTTTCAAAAGCCAATAGGAATTGTCCAGGCTGTCTCTGCCCTGCTGAGCCTGCCAAAAGTCCCATTCTGCAAACGGTGTTGCACCAGTTGAGTAGTCCTTGACTTACGACCGGTTAAGTAGTCCTCAACTTACGACCGGTTGGGGGTCGCGGCATTAAAAAGGTTGAGAACCACTGTGTTAGAGGAAAGGTTTTGAGAGTTCAAAGATTATTGCAAAGTCATACCTGAAGTAGGGAGAGTGACTTGAAAATTTTTCTAGAAATTACAGCTGACACAGAATGCAAATCAAAATTGCCACATTGCTGCGCATTCAAATGTATTGGTTGCTACTTGTGATAACCCAAATTCAAAGATGCACACTTCAGTATATAAACCCTTATACATCTTGGGCCTAAATTCCTCACACAAACAGCAATAGGCCTTTGTTGAAGGCCCAAGTTCCTGCACTCTCCCAGACTTCAATAGGATACATTCTGCAGGTCCAACCACAGATATGATCCTATCTATCAAGAGCCAATTCTGTCGCAGTGTCCATATTGCAAAACAAACAGCTTTTGGGTTTACCCATGTCTAGAAAAACATATTCTAATTGTAGTTGTAATATTTTAAAGGTTTTAGCATCCATTTTAAAGTTTTATCACTTTAAATTGTTTAGAAGATTAAACAATGTATGAATTCTTGAACGCTGCTCAAGTTATTGGAGTAGAAACCAAATAATTAAATAAGGAAGACATTGATTTGCATTGTTGTCTTTCAGAATGTTTTCTTAACTTTTTAATTTAGCCCTGTGGTTCTCAACCTGTAATCCAAGGACCCCTGGGGGTCCGCAATGTTGTCATAGGGAATCTGCAAAGCTGAAAAATGTTATAATTTAAATCTTGAGTTAAGCCTTGGTGGTTGGTGGCTATGGTCTATGACCACAAAAGGTATTTAAAGGGGCTCCATGGTGACAGAAAAGTTGAGAACCACTGGTTTAGCCTATAATTCTGGGATTTTATGGTAGTCTTCCATCCCAGTGCCATTCAAATACAACCTTGTTTAGATGTTTAGATGTCAGACAAGCTAATGAATAATAATCAGAAGCTGCAACTCCCAGCAATACGTGATAGTGAAAACAAGTATGAACATATCAGCATATCTAAGATCCTCATCTTTCATTAGTGAAATATCTTTTGGGACTTCTTCTGCAATCAGTGAGAGAATAGTTTTTATGATGCTTTAATTATTGAAATAGCTACCCAAGTATTTCTTTACTGCCATGCATATGGAGACCTGCAATTTAGTATACTTTCATTAATTCAATATCCAGGTCATTTAATATTATGTTTTTGTCTCAATTGTTTTTGGCTGAACAAAGAATGCACTCTCATATAATGTTACTAACTTAGTTTAATACCTAGCAAAATTTGACAGGACTTCAATGGGAACAGTTTGACTTGTTCAATGTGCTTCAATTTGGTAATAATAATATCTGTTAACTTTATTTGTCTGTTTCTAGCTATGTTTACAATGTTTGCAAGTACCTTTTCACTCAAGCCTTCATGTATTAAACTATGGGGAATGGAGGGTCTCAGTGTGCCCTGTGCTACCTGTGTTCAGTAAATCCTTTATTCCACGGTGTTTCACATATATAATTTAACTTTTATCTCATTTTATTTTTGTTTCTATCTTATTTACTTACCACATTTATATTGTTGTCATATTAAAACAATTCTGGCTAGCTTAGAACCAATAAACAGTATACAAATCATAAAAACAAAGTTATAATATAATAATTCAGCCATACTATTATAGGCCTATTCAATGACTGAAATAAAATACTTTGAGTGTGAAGACCACATGATAGCCTAACGTAATGGATGAATTTTGAAAGGTCCAAGTACCAAAGACCTTATGTCTTGACAACAGAGGGAAGATTGTTTAGCTAATAAACAGTGTTAGAAGTAACGGGAAAGGAAGCAGCCACATATGTTAGACCATTGCAATAGTGCTATTTGAAGCCTACTTCTCCACCTCACTCAGGCACTTTTTATTGCCATCCAATTGAAATAGTGAAATTTGTAGGCATCTTGTAGAAATCACAATAATGTCATGTGAGAAGGTCAGTTACACTTTCTTTTTATTCTCTTGTGGTTGCAGTTATCTGTGATTGAAAAACTATGTTGACTGTTTGCCTACAACAGCAAAGATAATGCTTTGTGTATGTGCTGTGGAAGAATCTGGTCTTTGTCGCAAGAAGGATTTCAAAATCTAGCCATTTTTCAAATGCATTGAGGTGTAACAGCTCATTAAAAAGAATTATGCCCAGCATTTTTAAAAAAAACTACGGTATCAGACTCAAAGTCATCGATCCCTTGGAGAAATATTCTCAAAACTTAGAAATCCACATCTGACTGGCTCTGTGCTGAACAATCAAAGTAATTAGTTGTGACTTCTTTATATAAAAAGGTTCCTTCCCTTCCCCTTCCTTCCTTCCTTCCTTCCTTCCTTCCTTCCTTCCTTCCTTCCTTCCTTCCTTCCTTCCTTCCTTCCAGTTGCATAATACACTTAAGTCTCAGATACTAGTTCATTTCATTCATAAAGGTTTTCTGTGCTGGGCAAGTGCTGCAACTTTAGCATACTTCATTGTTTTCATAAATTAGCACAGAATCTGTCTGGGTTAGGAAAATGTGTTATGGAAAAATAATCCCCAGACGCAAGGGTTGTTTCAGGTGAAGTCTTGGGAATCCAACTTCAGTTCTCAATTAGTTTTTCTGTTTTTTAGTTCTAAGGAAAATTACAAAACCACTCAGTCACCTAAGTTTTGTCTTCATGTGAACAAGGATGACCTGGCTTGCTGTAGCAATAGCACTTAGACTTATGTATGACCTCACAGTGCTTTACAGCCCTCTCTAAGCAGTTTACAGAGTCAGTGTATTGCCCCCAACAATCTGGGTCCTCATTTTACTGAAGTCGGGAGAATGGAAAGCTAAGTCAACCTTGAGCTGCTCAGAATCGAACTCCTGGAGTGAGTGGTGAGTTTGCCTGCAATATTGATTCTAACCACTGCACCACCACAGCTCTATAATGTACTGTACTATAATGTAACTGTACTATCCACTTGATTTGGGGAGGGAGTAATTAAAAAATGTCAAACTATTGGCAACCACTACTGTTTTAATAATATCATTATTGGTGTTGCTTTAAATTTGTTCTTTGATCAAATAGGAATAACCTGTTATGTGGAATTTTCTATGTCATATTGTATTTATAGAATGCTCAAAGGTGCAAAGAAAATATTTCATCTGCACATTGTGGATTTATGATATAGTGGGAAACAAATGCTGCACTTTTGAAAAAGTTATCTTTCTTGGACAGATCTCCCATTTGTTTCTTATCCACTGAATTTAAAATTCCTGATTTAAATTTTAAATCCCACCCTCCATCCCCCATAGTTTAATACCATGATAGGACACAGGTCACATGTGGGGAATCCCTTCCAATTCTGAGCACTTATTTCTATTCTAAGTTTCCTCTAGAAGCTCAAGGCAGTATACCAAATACTTCCTCCTTTCTTTCCTCCTCCACCCACCATTTTTCCTCAGAAAAGCTCCGTAGGTTAGTATGGACTGAGAAATAGTGACTGGCCCAAGATAATCCAATGAACTTCTATAACTGAGGTTGAACTTGAACCTGGCATTACTCAGTCCTTGACCAACAGTTACTTCATACTAGTTCCCATATTTGAATCTGCAAAAATTCCTTTCCTAACCTCAGAACATTGGTAAGCATCCACTAACATTTTCCAGAAATACTGTAAGATCTTAATAGTAGAGATTTATTTAATAAGCTTTCCCCAGTCAGGACTGCAATTGCCCTCATCTCAATTCTTCCCGGTTAGGGGAGGGTAAAGTTTTATTCTACTGATTTGCAATACAAATCATACCAAGCAAGATTTTTTAAAAACAAATCTTAATAAATGAAAAGCAATGAGCATCTTAAAAAGAATTTTGAACATATATTAGAGGAATTATATTTACAGTGAATAGTTATATCATAGACCTCACAAATAACTTTCCCATTAAATTAAAAATAATTGCTCTTATTTAATATTTAATACTTTCAGTTCCTAAGCTGGGTATTTGTATAAAATCAGTACAGGCTCCAATAAAAATTAATTAAAAGATGTCTACAAAAATAAATTAACACCCTCTTTGTAGCCAGAAGGAAAAGCAAAAGATTGGAAGATAATGAATTTTATTAGGTCTCATAATGTGAGCAAAGTGGAGTTGCCCTGAAGTATTGGATCACATAGGTATTCATTCTCCAAAGAACTCCATTAGGACCAGGTAGATCAATGCTTAATTGATCCATTTGTTTCTAGGTTTAGGCTCAGTTGGTAAGAATCAACTGATTAAATATTCTTGTCACTGAGCATTTTGATCAGTAATACATTTAAAACTGAATATTTCCAGAAGAAGTTAAACACTTGTTTTATACTTCATGACCCAAGATCATCTGCATGGACACAATGCAATGGTCTTGCAGTGAGGACAAGTATTTATTTCCCTTTAAGAAGGCTGAGAAAACTTATTCTGTTCATGTTGCTTTAGGTATGGGTTTTCATGCTTTTCTCCTGCATACAGTGTATTTCTACCACTGAACATCTGTGCATTTCCTTGTTGCTTATTACAGATGTGCCAGTAAGAATAAGTAGGTATAGCCCACAGTTCTATTTAGAGAGCATCAGATTTATTATCTGAAATCATTGTATGATTTCATACTATGCCTTAGTATGCCTAACTGTAGTAGTTAAGGCATTAGGCTAAAAACCATGAATTTTAGTTTTGCCTTAGCCACAAAGCTAGTTGAATGGGCCTATTACTCTCAGCTCTAGTAAATAGACAGTGGCATATCACTTCTGAAATCCTGTTAAGAAAACTGCAAGGACTTGCCCAGGCAGTATAGGGAGTCAACACTGACTTGCATGCTAAGAGAGAGAGAGAGATAGAACACATTTTAACTTATTCAAACTAAGTAAGTTTCAATAAACTAGAGTCACCTCTAGACAAGATGGGCAGCATATAAATCTAATAAATCTAAATAATAAATCTAATAAATATATAAATAAAAAATAAATAAAATACCAAGACCATAACTGGCCTATAATAAAAAGAATAAAGAATAATAATCTGAAAATTAACATGAAAAAAATCATATGTATATTGAAAGAAACTCTCAATTCTTAATGATCAGTAGCCCAAGCTAAAACACTAGCTTGAAGACTCAATGGCTAGCAACCTGAGGCTATGATCCTTTTGTTCCTTCTGTTTGAGGGGAAATGGCAAGCAACACATTCTGATCTTGAGGAAATCCAAGAAGAGGAAGAGCCATTAGTTTCTCTTAACCAAAATATCAGTCACTTCATATTCTAGAACTTCCAACACATCTGTCAGATGCCACTTGGGGAAGCCTGTTTTTTATAAATCATCCATCCTTCCTTTTGAACAGCAGCACAATCTCTCTGCGCACATTATCTTGCGGTTCAGTTCCACTATTAGTTCTATAGACATTTGAGATTTTCTAATATAGACAGTCATCTGTCATATTCTCCATTCCCCCACCTGCCCTGCTAGAAGTTGATCTTTTTCCAAAAGACTTCAGAAGACTGATGTGTCCTCTGACCTTTCTGGTTTTGAAGACTTCAATATCTTTAAACCATGCATTATTTTGAAAGGTGGTTGTGTTTTGTCAAAATAGATAGACAACTAATTTCGGGGGTATGACCATAAATAATATATGAATGGTAGCTCAAGAGAAAATTAGATCACGGTTAATAAGCATCAATTCCAGGGGGCAAAGAATTTCTATTTTGAAAGTAATCATCATGTAATAAATATACCTTACTTATTGGCTGAAATACATGCTTCAGAAGCTAATTATATATCAACACAGAAAGGAAAAGAGTAAAAATCTACAAGTTGTTCTTTGATGTTGTATGAATTTTTTGGCATCAAGCATTCAGCATCATAGGATATGTCGTATTCCAGACAACATGAAGAGAAAAAAAATTTTTTGATACATGATGCATGCTTTTAATTCTCCAGCGGAAATCAGCATGACTTTATTTTCCTACACCATATATGTTTTTGTTTACAAATCTATATACTGCTTTATTCCTAAAAAGTATTTAGCCTCTAGCTGTGTCATAATCCACATTCAGACAATATCGTACTGACTTCATATTAAGCTAAGATAACCTTAGTTTAAGATTAAGCTAATCTTTTAGCAAAGGAATATTTTGTTGTGTCCTTTATTGGGTGACCAAACATATAAGAAGCTCTAATAAACCTTTTATTAAAGAAATACTGAATTAAGAAATGATTTTTTTTTAATTTTGAATCGTGTTTGTTGTTGAGAATGTTGTAATTTTGTGGTTAGAACTGTATGCCATCAGAAACTGCATGTTTTCAAGTTGTGCAACTATATGAATTCTTAAATAATAAATAAATAAATGATAAATTCAAAACAAAAATATTGTTTGGTTCCATACTCTGATTTATTTAGGAATGCAAAAATCCAATTAGCACTAGATGACAATAACTGTTACAGTGTTTTGTATTTCTGCCATCATCTAGTGGTGCTCCAGAGTTCTCTAGACCAGGCATTTGTTTGGAAATTGGTAAACATAGTTTTTCAGTTCAGAAGAAAGAGGAAATTATGATTCACAAGTTTGTTTGCTTCTGCCATAATGAGATGAGTGAAAGAGAGCTATAATTCATTGGGGATCCCCATGTGGAACGGGGGGGGGGGAGGAGAGCCAAAATAGCAAAGTTGGTAGCTAAAACATTGTGTGTGTCATATGCACAGTGCACATTAAAAAGGGGTCGATTGATTATGCAATTGAGGCTAACATCTGACTGTTTTTGATAACCCATTAGAGACTCCATATCTCACTTTACCAAGTTAGGACCTTATAATCTAATTAAAACAATTCGTGTTAACTGTACTTCTAAAAATCTGTTCTTTTGGAACAGTAAGCAGTTTTATTCTCCCATTCATCAGCTGTATAGATACCGTATTTTCCGGCGTATAAGACGACTGGGCGTATAAGACAACCCCCAACTTTTCCAGTTAAAATATACAGTTTGGGCTATACTTGCCGTATAAGACTACCCCTCTTCCAACGCACACCAAATAAAAATTAAAAAACATCAGATTTGATTTCAGTATGGTACGCCCTTGACTGTTAATCATAATTGTCGCCTACCGCCCATCAGCTGTTCACCGGTTTGCCGCTCATCAGCTGTTCAGTGGCTCGCCCTTCTTCTGAGCAGGCACAGAGCGTATCTGCGTATGCGTGGTGTCTAATGGTGTCCGGAGTCGTCCTTTTGCTGCTCCAGCGCCTGGAACAGTTGCCGGAGGATCCGCGGCTCACTCTTTCTTCCAAAACGGTGAGCTGCTTAGATCCTGTGCTGGTTCTCCTCTGTCACCAGGTTGTCCCCCCTTATACCCAGCATATAAGACGACTCCTGACTTTTGAGAAAATTTTCATGGTTTAGAAAGTCGTCTTATATGTCGGAAAATACAGTACATATCTGTAACAATATTAAAGTCCAGATTTTTTTAAAAAAAATAGCATCAGATATAGTGCTACTGATTCCTATATGGCAAACCTTGCCGAAAAAAACAAAGGAAATTTCCAAATCAATGCATAACATATAAATTAGCTGTTTAAGGGAAAGAAAGACATTATTCCCCCCTATCTCACATATTTCCAAGGCTACTGAAAAGATTTTCAGGGAGTGATTAACATTATTCTTGAGATATAAAATCTCAATTATCAACCTCAATACATACATGAAAATGGAAGCTAAATGTTAGGTAACATTGAAGAACTATGTATAGCACAGGAAAAGCAAGGAAAAGGCAGGACTGCTTGTCAATGGTAGATTAAATGCTTAACGTAGCAGAAAAGCAAACCCAATAAATATCTCTTGTACCATATGAAACTATGGACCTCCAGTGTTCCAGTCTATCTCATCTGAAGAGCAACAACTCAGAGAAGATAGGAAAAATTCAGTAGGTGAACAAATTAATTATCTGAGATAAATCCTTTGCTGTTTTCCATCCATTCTGGTGCTTTCTGAATGCGACCTCACCCCACTCAATCACATTTTCCAACCTATCGTAATTGTCCTGATCAACGTTTTCTGTGTTTTTCTTTTGGTTTCTTTAGCTCTGAAGGTAATCTATGCTAGTCTAAATGTAAGGAAGTAATTTTTTGTAATTGTTTCATTTCAATATGGTTTTATCATCATGATAATGATCTCTGTTCTAGTGTTCCAAAGATAATGCCCAAAGAGACCTATTAGTTTTTCTGATCTGTTGCGTGTTATTCTTACATCTGAAGAAATAAATATCATGGTAATTATTTGGATGATAATTATCACTTTATTTTCAGACTGAATCAAGTCACTCAGTGTTCTTAAGGCATGTAGATACATATGTGTAGATAAGTATTCATATTCTACTAATGATTTGTTAGCAGGAAAAAATATATCCCATTGGGAGCCCAACCACATTGTAGTTGCATAATATGGGGAAATGGAATTGTTATTTTTATTTAACTGAATTCTATCACACAACACATATCTATGTCTTTACAGGCAAACTTTATATCATAGTATAAATTACAGACATTAGAATACTTATTCTGCTAATTAGATGATGTTTTATAATTATTATGCAGTGACTTAGTAAGAAATTTGGGACCAGCGTGGTACTGAAAAGAGGATAATCTATTTTGACTTCCAGAAACTTTAGTTTGACTCAAACTGACATGCTATGCCTGACTGAGGAGCATCTCTGCAGTAATTATCTGTGATAAACCCATCATTATCTATAAAAATGTCAGATTCTTCTGAATGCTAATGTATCACTTAAGTAAACATATTGCACATGCCAACTGGTGATAGTGATTAAATTCATGATTTATAATTTCTGTCTTTACATTTTCATTGAACAATAAATAGAAAATATAATCATCTATTTTCATTAGAAGCATCTAAACTCATTTGACTAATTATAACATTAAAGAAATACATAATAACAATTTTAATGACTTGCAGATCTGATAAACATGAATGTATTATTTTGAATGTATTATACTTTTTTTTGCCCAGAAGACCTAGCCAGTCTTGGTGGATGTGGTGAAGCTAAAGAGGATTGCACTTAGATTGCACTTACCATTAATACCAAGGCTATATTCTAGAATGGGGGGGGGGTTCCAATAGGAGGTAATGGTAAACTGTCTTCCACTTTGTTGTCAAGAAAGGCCTGACAATGTGTCCAGGAAACAAGTCTGACTGTCCTGAAGGAGATCTTAACTTTGGCAATATATTTTTTCATTAACTCAAGATATGTTGGATTTGGACCAAACTGTTGGTGCAAATCAGGCTGATGTAACTGCTTCATCTTAGTTGGATTGTTTTCTGATTGTACATCTTGTCAGGATGTTGGAATGGTAAAGTGAGGATGCCACTTTTTTACTCAGTCCCTATCCTTCATAACATTACCTAAAAAGTATTGGTTATCATGTCTAACAGAAGTTAATGCCTTTCTGTAGAAGATTCTAAAAGAAGTAATAAGAAGATACCATCAGGGCAATACAATTTTTTACAATCAGAGTGCTCTGGCGTCAGTTATTCTGACATTCTGAAAGCCCTATTGGCAAGCGCCTGTAAGGTTGGAAAGGAAGGAAAGAAGACTTTTGCAGAACTACTTCTTTACCCAGCTTTGCTAAAGAAGAACATTTGTGCCAAGGCCGGCATTCATTGTACATTGTATCCAATAGAGGGACATATTGAAGAGCATTAGACCTTTAAAACTGAACCATGACATTTATCAGCAGGCTTTCTTTTGGCCTTTTCCTTCTTTGGAGCTTTCAGTTTGCTGATATTAAAAAGAGACCAGCTTAGAGATGGCAGGACACATTAAAGGGATTCCAATTCCAACATCAAATCTCTGTTCTGAGGTTACAATCTTTTTTTTCCTCCAACTGTAAAAGAGAAAAATCTGATATACTGTATGATCCTTGGAAAATTGTCCTAAGGATCATAAAACTGTAACTGAAAGAAACCTGCCTGAACCAGCAGGAGAATTGCAGTACAGCTGCAAGCATACCATTTTTGGCCAAGACTTTTTTGGCCCAATTTATCCCTACTAATAGTTGAGATTAAGACAATTGTGTGCACATCTTCAAGTGAGAATTGACACCTGGCAACTCTCTGTAAAATCTTTGCTGTTTTCTTGGCAAGTTTACTTGAAGATGTCAAAACTGGCTTGTTATTTCCTCCTTCCTAGGGCTGAGAGAGAATGACTGGCCCAAGTTCACCCAGTTGGCCTAAGGCAAGAGTTGAACTCATTGTCTCCTGCTTTCTAATCTGGTGCTTTAACAACTACACCAAACTGGTTCCCTGACAGTTGTCACAATATCGATTACTAATTACTAACCTAACAATTACCAGCACTTCTTTCAGACATTCAATGAAAAGGGAGAAATGTAAAAAGAAATATTTAGACCTTTTCTCACTTAAATACCCAAAAGTTCAGAATCTTTTGAAGGATTATGAACAGCCTGCAAAGACACTGATGGAGCACTGCTCTTTCAATATAATCCTTAAGCATCATTCTACAAGTAGATGATTTATTCAGGTAGATCCAAATATGGAACTAAGTTTCTCCATTTCATCATTTTGTAACTTGCTACAGTTACCAGAAAAATGCATCACTGTATTCTTCTGATAAACTCTGCTGCATGGCAACTACTTTGGATAAATTGTGTTATATAAATGAAGTTAATAATAACTGCAATGTCAAGGGATGCAAGTGTTGAAGCATGCACCATGATGTTAAATACCCTTTTTGTGTGAGCAGTCGAACTTTCACCAGAACATAATATCCAGATTCAATAGATGTCTCTGATAATAATTCCACATGGAGGGACCTAGCCACTGACTCGTTAGCCTTTTGACTAGCACTTATAAAGGCTTAAAGATACTGGATCAAAACTGGAAAACAACATATTTGGACATATTGCTCAAAATTTTATGAGATGCTGAATAAACTGAAATTAACTGGTGCACAGCACAAAGATCATATTCAAATGATAGTTCTAGAAAACAATTGAAAATCAGCTGAGAAGCTTTGCAATTGCTGTCAGTTTTTCTGGGCTTCAGTTCAAGTTGTTTATTTAAAATTTTAAACAATAAATGACTGAAAAGTTTGCTGACAGTAGAACTACTTCTTTTGCTAGGAACCTATCTGGCTATTAAAATGGAAGAAAAGGCTTCTGGAAAAGGGCTGGCTGTCAGATAAATGTGACAGGTCTTTCTAAATGGTGCATGAAAATGGAAGGATATATTCCTTTCAATCAGTACTCCAGTTTTAGGGGGGGAGGGATATTAAAACATACATTACTGATCCTGGGTTGCCTAAGATAGGACATAGGTAATTTTAAATATCCAATTCAGGCAAAAATTAGATTTTATAAAGCTTTCGGGAACCAACATTTTCATGTTAAGTATTGAAGATTTCATGTTGCTACAAGCCTTGTGGTTTTTTTTTTTTCTTATTCCACTGTTGTATAATAACTTGGTTATTTTGCAGAAAAGTGGTGTAAACATAGACAAAAAAGTTGAGAGGAAAATGGCATAGAATCTAATGTATATTATCCACAAATGTTACTTGTAAGAATATATTTTATGAAATGTATGAAATGTGCAATATACATATACATATATATATATATGTATATATATGAATGATTTGGATTTTACATTACTTTTTGCCAGTGCCTAATCTGTCTATTGTCTTAACAAATATACTTTATTCATTAGGTTTGTAAGCCACACATTAGTAAATCAAGCTGCCTTGCAGGAAACTGGCATGTGCACAAGTAGCTTCTGCTGAAGGCCTCCATAGTACCAAAATAAATCTATTTCAAATAAACATAACTTCATTGTCAATTCGACAAGCTGAACTAAATGACTTTTCTGGACTGATTTATGCATTTGTCTGGCACCATTTGCTAAGATCAACCTGGAAGCACTTTCTTCATCATAGGTCTGATTTATACCAAAAAGCTGCACAAAAGAAAATGAGGGTTCTCTATCTTCTTCCTTTCCTTTATTTTTTTTCCTAGGCTCCTGTTACTATATAACTAGCATATTTATTTTCTCTAATTACCTTTTCCATGGCTTGAGAATTTTGATGACTTGATTAAGTCTTGCAGTGCAGTTCCAGTCCCTACCCATCTGATTAATTAGCCCAAAGCTTATTAACTTCCACATTTCAATCAATAAGGCAGTGATGCTTAACAGTACAAGGGCATACTAAGGATAGTACTTTTACTTAAATATATATAGGGAGAGAACTGCTAGTCTTCTTTTTCTACTATGTACTTTAAGTTATTTCACATGAGTATTGAAAATGTGGAGCAATGGTGTAATATCAAATATAGAAAATCCAGGGAAGGATACTTTTGAGGAAAAGATGACATTTCTGTACAAAGGAAGATACTTAGCAAATAGATCCTAACAATTGTATACAAGTGAAGACAGAATAACTAGTTTAGTTAGAACAGCAGTTCTCAACCTGTGGGTCGCGACCCCATTTGGGGTCAAATGACCATTTCACGGGGGTTGCCAAACAACGCAGTCTGCCATTTTTTCCCCTTTTCCTTAGCTGTGCTACTCCCTTTTATTCTATTGGCTTTTGAAAGCCAATAGAATAGAGTCTCTTGAATAGAGTCTAATTCTATTGGCTTTCAAAAGCCAACAGGAATTGTCCAGGCTGTCTCTGCCCTGCTGAGCCCGCCAAAAGTCCCATTCTGCAAACGGTGCTGCAAGTTGTCTGCAGCGAAGGCGAGCTGTCCGGAAGTTTCCACCCCTCCCTGCTGAGCAACTACTAAAAATGTAAGTAAAAGAGGGCCAGGGGTGGGAGGTGGGAGGCCGGCGGGCGCAGGGAGGGTTGCTGGCGTGCGTGGGGCCCGGCAGGTGGCTTACCTCCCTTGGGCTGGGCCAGCTGGTGGCCCAGCCAATGGTCGCCCTGCTCCGTCTCTGCCACTTGCCAGCTACGCCTCGGCCGGCGCAGGGGGTGGCACCACGCATGTGCGGTGCTCCCGGGCAGGCAAAGTCCTCGACTTACGACCGGTTGGGTAGTCCTCGACTTACGACTGGTTGGATAGTCCTCGACCTATGACCGGTTGGGTAGTCCTCGACCTACGACCGGTTGGGGGTCGCGGCATTAAAAAGGTTGAGAACCACTGAGTTAGAAAGTCCCTTATAATACACACAATTGTAATGAGTTACTACCTGCCTTTATTCAGAGTTCTTTCAAGGTTTCCTAGTTATTTCAGTAGATGAAAACAGCTGTATGAACCCAGCAAGCATTTCCAATCTCATTATTTAAAAAAGTCAAAGTGAGAAAACTACAAAAGGAAGCAATTATGCATCAAAGCAAAGCACAACTTTCCAGAATCTTCTTGATTTCCAAGAATGCCTGTGGATTCCATCTAGACTGCATAGGTATTCCTAGCTCTTGGTTTTCCTGGCATGCCCCTTTATATAGAGACATGCCCCTTTATAGTGTATGGCTTACACAGCTCACTTCATGATGAGACTGAGCCTGATATTTTTATGTGTAGGTAGGTATGTTCATATTAGGCAAATTTTAAAATACTGAAAGCTAATAGTGAAGCTATCAAAAACGGAAAAATTCAGTTGAGAAAATTTCAAGTTCACGGGCAATATATTAGATGGGCAGGGATGGCATGGTATGTATAAAAGCTAAGATTAACATTTCACCCATCTGATAAAGTAACCTCTAGTCTGAAGAATAACTTCTGAAATGTTGGTAATTTAGGATCACACAAAGTGATACTTTCTTGCTTGCTTGATGTCAGGACAGAAATGTTGATGAGGGTGTTGATCTTATCTTTATGCTTTGTATCCTTCACATTGTATTAAGTAATTTCTTTGTAGATAAGGGCTAGCCCCAAAATTTCATAGTATAGAACATCAATGAGATGCAATCTTTCTTACTAATTCATTTCACAATGGAATTAAATAACTACAACTCCTCCATCACACTTACCATACATTTTAACAAATGGATTTTAGTGTCCAGAAGACAATAAAATTCCTTTATCCCTCATGTTTCCTTAGGGGATTTGGCTATAGCTTTTACCTGAGGACCTTAATGGAAGCATCCTAACCAGTGTGAGATTTCTAATACAATGACAACTCAAGGTCATTCCTCTTAAAATGAAACATGTTCAATATCATAACTAGAAAACTAGGTACAGCACACAGACATACTTGAATATGTCAATCAGATTTGTTGCTAGTTCTTCAAATATGAAATTTAATGGGGGCATTTATGCTAAAAGGCATTAACAAAATCAAGAAATCAATTTCTAGCAAGAAGCATTCAGAATGAAGAAGAGCAAATGTTCTTCCCATCTGTTTTCTTTTCCTCTTACAGAGACTACAGAAAAATTGCAGAAGGAATGTTACACCAGGTTATTGATGAAAAGTGGCCAAGGGCAAAACTGCATTCCTGGAACACTAGCAAAAAAATTAATAGAGATATTCCATTGAAATATGGTTTTAAGTCAACAATAAGCAAGTTTGTTGCATCTCAACTTGGCTTAGGAGAGCATTTCGATCAGCTGAATGGGTCCTTCCATTCATAAAAGGAGCCAAGTTTTAGTAAGATTTTTGCTGGTATTCTGGATGCTTATAAAATTGTAGTTGTGCTTTGAAATGTTGCATTAAAAATGTAGAGAAGAAAATTCAGAATGTATTGTAGGATAATAATTTAATATAACCAAATTAAAAGTCATGAATATGCATTTTTTGAAGTTTTTCAAAAGTTCTTCAGGTAAATAATTAATATTTCAGCCTGAAATATTTTATTGCACCTCTACCAAAGGCACACTAAAATAATAACAGTAGAATAAAACAAGAAATAACAGCAAAGTTGTCTTTAGCTAACTAAAAGCTTAATACAAATTCTTAGTTCTAGTTTCTGATCTTACTGAATCCCTTACTTAGAAAGAACATAGGAGCTATGTGAGATGATTACCATGTGTGGATGTGCATGCATGCACACATACACACAACATCCTGAGGCTATACTTGCTAAATATCTTCTTGGAATGCAACTGCTCCATGGTTCATCTACATATAAATAGGTTAAAGAGCTTCCAAAAAAAAAAAAACATTACAACTATTTATGGAATAATGGCTATTATGTTGCCTCAAAAGTCTCTCATCAGGAATGCAAAACAGTTTTGTTTCTCAATTCATCAGTTGTATGCAACCTCCTGAAATATTTCCAGGTGAAGGAATTCTTGGCTATGGCTACCTGTTGAATTCCAGATGTACAGTATTCTCAGAAATTCTGCCACAGAATTTTCTACCATCTAACAAATTATTCCCTAAGACTTTGAAATGTAGTGAGTAGTTTCCCATGTAATTAAGAGAAGTAATAAAACAGGGTTCAGTATTCATATTGTAATAATATCTTCCTTGCATAGTAAAGTTATTTTCTATATGCGAAAGGATTACATTTTAAGGCTGAGATTCAGAATGTCATGACTGTGCCATTTTAAAATGTTCCTAAACTATTATTTTGTGTGGAAAATAAGTATTAAGGCCAGACTAAAGCCCTTTTACTTAATATGCTCATGTTTTATAGATAGAGAATATTGTATGTGGAGAAGCATCCAATTATGGGATACCCTTACTGTATTTTAATGGTACTGTCCACAAAGTTGCTGTGTAATGTTTCTTCAATGTGAACTTTGAAATTAAAGTTCTTTAAGATTCAAATATAAAGGATCTGCCCAACCCATTCCAAATTATTACAAAAACTACCCCTTTATTCATAATTGTATAGCATTTGACAGTATTTGTATAATCCAGTCTTCCACAGGCAAGTTTCCACTTTGAAAGGAAGAAGAAAAAGAAAAAGAAAAAAGCTTTGCCAACTTTGCCTCCTTGCAATACCTCTATTCCAGTCAGTTTTGCCTCTGTGGGCACTCTGGCCAATCACACATCTGACAGTTACCATAAGCCATAACAATGGTAAAGTCTGCCCTAGCGACTGAGGGAATCTCTGCATTCATAGCAGAGATGATTGTGCTGAAGCCAAGAGATGTATCTGACCATACAGTACGTGTCAACTCTTTCCTGCAGAACAGTCAGCTCAGAGAGATCTGACTCTTAAGACTAGATAAACCTCTGAAAGATGGAGACAACTACAGGAAAGAAAGGAAATGGTAAGGTTTGTCTTAGGCTTCTTTTGAGGCTAACTCATCATTCCCTCAACTGGAGAGCAACCATTATTACAGTCATTGTCATGATTATCTTGAAATCTATTGCCTCTGATTCCAGGCATCTATTAGGAAAACACCAAAGACCTTATTAGTGTGAGCAATAAAGCTTAGCTCAGAAGGAAGCTAGTGGGAAGATAAATTAACCTACCTTCTAGCTACACTCCAATCAGCTTTGTTAATTCTGAATGACATTTATTGATATGCTACTTTTTATCACCCCTACCATCAATCTGATGGACACTCTCTTGCCAGACCTTTATAATCAATTTGTAGGCAACCCTAGACTATATATGTACAAGCTTTTCCCATCTAGAGGGCTCATAGGATTGGCTACTATTAACCTCCTTGCCTGCCTGCCTGCCTGCCTTCGAAAAGGCTAATCTGATATATTTGCTTTCAGCACAATTAAAAACAAAACAATTGTTCAGTTTTAAGGATATTTTGTCAATTAGAAGGAGTTCAAATTAATACTCAAATTATTTCCTATCAATACATTAGCAGCATTGTAAAGGTCCAAAACAATGGAAAGCTCATTGGTTTTAAGCCAAACTATTTCAATAATAAAAAGGATTCTCAAGCATCAGCATAATCCAGGGTCATTATGAAAGAAAGGTTTCTCTTTGTGTACTTTTTTTTTAAAAAAAAACCCGAATCTATCTTGGCAAATTTACAAGTCTGTTTTTCTTATGCAGAGATGATGAGATCTAAATCTTACTCATGAGGCACTTGGGAAATATCAAATTAAATTTAAAGCTGCTAGTTTTAAAATAACAGCCTGCTTCTTTCAACTGAGAGAAGTGAGGCGAGTTTGCAACTCTGCCTTTGAAAGCATTTTATTTATGTCTTCAAAAAATGATGAATGCTGGAGGAATTTTTAAAATATCAACAAGACTACACTTTTTATATCCCACCCTAACAGAAGGCAAGCAGAATGAGAGAAGTTCAAGGTTATGGCAACACAGTAATGTGAAGAACTGAATGCTGAATGATCTGTCCAACATCCTTAACTGAAACTGCTCCTGACAGTGGAGAACAGTGTCCTATTCCTAAATTGCAACACAATGCTAATCAGTTTGGTCCGCTTCTGTATGTGAAATGGGCAGAGGGTAAGTGACCTGTTGTTTGGATCAGAGCTAAAGTCATGGTGCAATATATTCAAACATAATCCATTAAAGAAATCTGGTTAAACATTTATCTCTTCTCAAATTATTAATTATATTTCAAATCTTAAATATTTAACAATCCTACTATAAGGAGTTGCAGTGATAAAAAAAGTGATTTGATAGCATTAAGGCTACCAAAACATCGCATAACTTTCTACAATAGTAAAAATTTAATAGTTTTCTGAATTGAATCTGTACCAGATCTCATAGATTTGATATCCTTATAGTCAACATCTAAAGTTTACCTTTACTATTAAATGGATTTTTATAGAAGTGGTCTCTTTGAGCTGAGCTAATAATGTTCCTTCAGAACTCCGATAAAGACTATAAGGAATGACTAACTTACCTTATTATTGGCCAAGCTAAAAAGCCAATCATACCTTAAATGTTTCAGGAGAACTACCATATACTGCCAATTAAAGGGAAGCATTTAATCTATTGTGATTGGTTTTTAATGACTGAACACACTCACCTTTGACCTAAAATATAGAACTATTCTCCAATTGACCCTTGTTTTGCTCCTTGTAGATACCTCTAAAATTATGACTGAAAGTCTCTGTGTGATCAATACTAATATGTTTAACTAATGCATTAATAAGACTTCTTTACAGACTAGCCTTTGAATTTACACCACCAGTGACCCTGCCACATATGAGTAGAGTGTTTTAGAGCCTAGTATGGATGTTAACTGACAACAATGGAATTAGAAGATTACAGCAGCTTTTGGTATAAGTATTTATATAAGGTAATAATTCCTTGGGGGAAAGAAGAAAACAGTCCTACAAAAAGCAAGCTCACCATCTGCCATTGTTGTAAAGTCATCTGTTCCACATTCTTTCAAGCAGTGGATGGAAATAAAGAGAAACCACTAAAGCACCCATTTCTCAATGCACAACAAATAACAAGCGTGAAATATGAGGCAAACTAAATTGTTTTTGAAATGGAATTCAAGATGAATTGGAATAATATCCCTTAGTCCTGGTTCAGATGCCTTTACAGATACAAACATTTCTCTGTGCAAGCTTTTTCATTCTCTGAAGTTAAGGACCTACATTGCTTTGCTTTTTAAAAAATTTTTATTATTCCAATTTTTCTTGCACTATGGAGGAAACCAGTAGAATGGGCTAGTTTATAAACATCAGGCTTGGGTGGTAAAGATGAGAGCCACAATAGCCTCAAATACTATACAGAACAGACTTTCAGCTGAACTTTGATCAATCAAGGGATGCTTCTTCTGTCACCCAAATTGCCAACAGCTGCCCTGAAAAGACATCTGCTACAGCAGAGGTCCCCAACCTTTTGGGCACCAGGGACGCGTTCCATGGAGAGAGGCTTTTCCACGGACCAGAGGGTGTGTGGTTTTGTGTGCTGCCTGCATCCCATGGAAGGGGCTTTGCTTGTTTGTGCGGACCAGTTGATGGCATGCTGCAGCCCGGTACTGGTCCACCGACCAGGGGTTGGGGACCCCTGTGCTACAGCAAGGAAGGACAATTTCAGAACCAAAAACTGGTTCTGACATTAACATATCATTGAAAATAGATCCTTTGAAAAATAAAGTATTGTAACATGTATAATTATTTCTCAAGGTAATTGTATAAGGGAAGGGAAAGCTTTATCTCAAGCTTCTCCCTCCTGGTGCCCTCCAAATATATTAGATCTCATTTCCAATCCTTCATAGCCACTGTTAACCATAATATCGTAGTCTAGTTACTTAGAGATTAAAGGAGGTGAACTCCAACATACCAGGAGAGGACAGGGAAGGTTACATTATCATATTTACGACAAGTTCAAATCTCTTTGGCTCTTCTTTGTGCTGAATGAACATTTACAGAAAGAACCTTTTTTATTTTTCTTGGCAGATCTGCCCTTAAGTTGAGCAGGAGATTCCTAAGCAACACCAAGGAGATAGGTTTCTTTTATTATGACCATGAGGAAGAAATAAGTGCTTTTCATTAAAGGAAATGCTTGAAAACATGAAACTGATACCACCACCATAATTTTACTCTATCACTGCTTCCCTCTGTTATAATGGCCTTTGCATTAGGCAGCTTGCTGGGGAAATCACTGATGTCCATTTACTTTAGTAAAGATTGTTATTGAATGGAAGCTGTAATGGGGGGTGGGCAGGGAGGCGTTTATGATCCTACTCGACTAAGAGCTCAGAGCCTTGTCTTAGAATAGTCTTTCTCTCCACCTTGACAGCTATTAGAGAATCAATACAGGTAATATGTCAGCAGTGGTCAGCACTCATGTAAACAGTAAGGTGAGGCTGAAATGGAAACTGACAGGTAGCCACTTAGAAAGAGTCTGTGAGTCAAACACATTGAAAAGTGAAGCTCCTTGAGGGACCCCCACCAGCAACAGCAGCAGGTCCCTTGCTGCTCTAGGGCAGGAAATTAAAGGGGAATCCAAAGGCCAGACACCCTTCCACCCACACAAGGCATTAGTGACACACACTCCTCAAACCCAAAAAGCGACCTTACTTCCCAATGGCTACAGACAGACCAGCAGTGCAACTCTGTCGATTTCAGAGGGCTTTTAGGATGCATCCAGGACAAGTCTGTGAAGATAAGGTGAAGTAGCTGGGAAACAAAGAAAAAAAAAATTGGCCTCTTGAGTGAATATCCTAATGCTGGATGTTTTGAGGTTGCTACTTTTGGCTATAATTTAAATGCAGTTCTTTACTAGGTGACTTTGCCATTCTCAGAAACCTAAACAGAGAAAATTCTAGTTGATTTACGCTTGGATAAGAGACTGCCAGGAATATCAGGAATGACAGGTAGATCGGAAATTAACCTCTTCCTCAAAAAAGGCAGTAGTCAAACAATTGCAATACTGTATTGTTTTCAACAAAAAGGACCAGGACATGTTGAGAAAGACCCAGAGATTGAACATGATTCCTGGGAGACTCTGCCTTTTATTATTCATCTATTTGTAAAGTAGGTGCTGTTGGAAACTTTTAAATTTAAAGGGAGACGGAAAGCCTTGCCTAGGCTCTGGATATGAATGAGGATAGGACCAAAATCCAACTGCAAATTATAAGGGCTGTTCAGACATATCTGCAGAGCATGGTTTTAAAAAAAAGTTAATATGACAGTTTCACCATTGAATTGACGCTCCAGCTGTGTTTTATATGGATGCATATAAAAAACATGTGGTACTATAATTGCCCTATTGTGGCCACCATCTCACATTTTATCATTTTCTGCAGACACCTCTTGTCTTGGATACAACTGTTCTGTACACTGCATCACCATTCTGCATTTCAAATACATCTTTTTCCATACTTTCATATACTTTCACAGCCACTCACATGTGCAAATCTGGCTTTTGGAAACTGCAATTCAAGAATGCTGATTACTTCAGCTCTGAATAAAGTCTATTGGATTGAATGGTTTTCTTTGTTTAATGAGCAGTTTGGTTTAATCAATATTTGTTTGCTGCATTATCTGTAACTCACTAATCTCTTGCTGCTTTCTTCCATTCCGTGGGGAGAAACAACTCTCTTCTTTTTCTTTTTTCCCTCACCCCATTCCATTAAGTACAGTACAGCAAGAGCTATTGAAAAAAAAGGTGGGGGACAGGAAGAAAAGGTTAGGCCATTTGGTGACATGCTGGAATTAGCCAAAGGGTAGCAGATGTTAACTCTAGTTGCTTTTGTTTCAGCCTGAGCTTTAGGACCATATTACTGTTCTATTGTCATTCACATTACAGGGGGATCCATTCCTCTCCATTTAAAGCCCAATGACACTTTTGAGTCTGCCAAAAGCATCTCCTTGTTTTTGTTTAGAATACTCCTCAATCAACATTTAAAATACTCTTAAGGAGATCATGCAAAGCAAGTGAAATCAATTAGCTAGTCATGCAGGTTGAATTTATTGTGGTAACCTTCTGCTGGATCTCTGTCAACCTTCTTCCTTTAGAGATGAGTCTTCTAAGCAAGGCATTTCCCCAAATAATGATGGAGCTACAATTCCCATCATTTTCATGCAGTAGGAATACTGATTATTTTGGTTGAGGTGTATATAAATGCTTGTCTAACCATCTGACAGGCATGGGATGGAAGTCTTAGACAAAAAGAAAACAAAGACCTTCAAATAATACATGATATGTATTTGTATTGCTAAACAGACACTAACAATAGAACATAGTAATAATATGTAGCAATTCTTCTGCAGTTTTCTTTATAAATTCTTTGACATTGAGTCATTTGCTATATTTATATCCAGTAGCTTCATATATTTCAAATTGTATTTAATATGATTTTTATCTATCTATCTATCTATTTATCTATCTATCTATCTATCTATCTATCTATCTATCTATCTATCTATCTATCTATCATCTAGTTAACGTTTATCAATGGTCTTGTTAAATAAAGTTTATTAATCCTGAATATTAGTTAAGAAGATGACAGGAGGCAAGAATCAAGAGATGGTTGCATAATTAAGATTACTATCAACAAAAGGCCCTCTCTCTAGTGTTCATATGCCTCATCCTTTTACAGAAAGGCCTCTAGAGCAGTGATGGCAAACCTTTTGGGCTCAGTGTGTCAAAAATTTAGAAAATGTCTAATTTGGCATGTCACACACACACACTCTTCTCCAAACAAAAAAGAAGCCATTCTCTATCTCTCCATTATCTAGGCCATCCTGAACAGTGGCACAGTAGGAGCATCAAGGCTGGGCCTGAAGTTGAAACCCAGTCTTGACTCCAGACCTAGTACTACTGCTGCCACTCAAAAAGTCTGTATTGCACCATTCAATTGCTCCCATAGCCCAGCACCCCTCAGAATCTGCCGTGCATTGCTTATTTTCAGGTAGTGTTTTCTTACTATTGACAGGACCCTACAGCCTATCCAAGGCTGTTCCAGGTTGCATAAGGTTTTTGTTCTTGAAGCAGCTTTGAAGAATGCTCTTCTGTGGCCTTTGAAGCCTCTGAAAACCATTCAAAAGAACATCCCATACATGCAATTTTCAGAGGCACCAGAGGCTGCATGAATGCACACCCCTCTTGTGCATCTTCCAGAAGATCCAGAGGCCACACAAGAGCATACCATATCCTAGTGCAGTTCTGCAGCATCCAAAAATGCTGCGAGAATGGGGTGTGCTTTCAAGAATAGTTGTGATCAGGTATCAGTGAATTCTGGCATATCACCCAAAACATAGTGGTGAATCACTTTTGACACGCATGCCATAGATTTCCCATCACTGCTCTAGAGATTTCAAGATCTAAAATAGGAAAAGGCAGTCTTTCAGATATCTAATTTGAAACAATTCAGGCCTTTTGGGATTGGAGAAAATACAGCAATGGTATAATGTGATCGAAATTTCCAGCCCTGCAGAGCAACTAGTATTCAAACCATTTTGGAAAAAAAACATTACAATAGTCTAAACAAAACTACCCAATTTTATGAAGGTGTATTCAAACTATCATAACAGGAGTTTTCCAAAACATGGAAGGATGTCACAAAATAGAGAATGTGGGTTTATATTCTTCCTTACATCCAAGGTTAAGTCAAAAACCAACGGGTAAAGCTTAACAGAAAATCAAACATGAAATAAGGAGAATTTGTCTAACTGTGAAAACTATTAAACAGTGGAAAGGATAATCACTGCCTCTGTGAAACATTCTGAGACTGACTGGCTGACATAATTGTTCAGATTTAAAAAGGAATTGGACTTCACATGTACAATGCCAATGAATAAGACCGGGACTTAATATTATTTCACTTTGTGAAGCCACTTCCTACAGTATTTGTATCTCTTTTCCTCATTATTGGTTATAGCCTCCTGTGGGATGATAATCAGCACTACTTTGACTGAGAGAGCTAGCAATATTTTGAGAAAGAGAACCAGTTTGGCCTAGTGGTTAAGGCACGAGACTAGAAAGCAGGAGACATGACTACTGTCTTAGCCATACCAGTTAATGTTTCAGCAAAACCCATCTCACACGACTGTTGTTGTAGGAAACATAAAAAGAGGAAGATGCACTGGATATATTTTTCACCTTGAGCTATTTGTAAAAATAATAAAAGCAGGATATAAATTAATAAAATGTTCCCATTACAATTGTGCCTTCCACTCCGGAAACAGTTGCTTAGCCCACCTACTGTATGCTTCGTAATTCTAGATCTGTTTCTAATCTTCCCTATGTGGAAAGGTTATAGAGAAAATGGTGCCCCTGCAACTTCAGGAAGCCATAAACAAACTAGATTATTTGGCCCCTTAGCAATCAGGTTTCAGGCCAGGGTAATAGCATGCTCACTTGTGGATGGCCTATGGAAAGACTGGGATTGGAAGAGTACAACCCTCCTGGTCCTCAACCTTTCATCAGCTTTCACTAGCATCGGACAAGTATCCTATTGAGATGTTTCTAAACCAGTGGTTCTCAACCTTTTTAATGCCGCAACCCCCAACCGGTCGTAAGTCGAGGACTACTCAACTGGTGCAGCACTGTTTGCAGAATGGGACTTTTGGCGGGCTCAGCAGGGCAGAGACAGCCTGGACAATTCCTATTGGCTTTTGAAAGCCAATAGAATTAGACTCTATTCAAGAGAGTCTATTCTATTGGCTTTCAAAAGCCAATAGAATAAAAGAGAGTAGCACAGCTAAGGAAAAGGGGAAAAAATGGTGGACTGCGTTGTTTGGCGACCCCCGTGAAATGGTCATTTGACCCCAACTGGGGTCCCGACCCACAGGTTGAGAGCCACTGTTCTAAACGATTGGTAACTTTTGCAAAAGTTCCTGTTTGAGGAGGGGGGAATCTGCTGGAAGCTTCTATTATATGGAGTGCCTCATCACTTATTTTTGACATCTGCATAATATTTATAGGGCAGGTCAGATCTGGTATCAATATGTCATTGAGATAATGACACATTTCATGCCTGGGCCAAACAGGTCTTGTGCCAGAAATGCTTGATTCAGTGCCTGGAGGGTTATCAGGGTATAGATAGGTAAGAACAGATTCAGACTGAGTATTTCCAAGATGGAGTGGTTTTGGGTTTGTGCACCTAACAATTCCAGAGAAATGCCAACTTTGAATAGAACTGTACTCCCGTTTACAGGGGATTTGAAGATTGAGGATTTTCCTAGACTTACATTGTTTTTGTTCATAAAGCAGATTAACAGTTCTGGCTAGGCGCACTTTTGCGGTTACATAATGTGCAGCAATTGCTTTCGTTCTTAGACGAGATTCTAGTTATTCACACACTTGGACTACTGTAATACATGACAATTGCCTTGAAGAATTTTAGGAAGCTACAGCTGGTTCTGAATGCAGTTGCCTAGGCCGTGATGGCTGTATCCCAGTAAATTTGGGTGATCTAATTAATAAACTACAGGAATTGCTATCCTGCTTCTGGGATCCAATGGGCTGGTTGTCACTAGAGACCTGCTTGGCTCCAGATTGGTCACCTGATAAGATTGCTTTCTTTCATACAGGGACAAGTTTCTTCAGGTCCTCTGCTTGCCATCTGGGAGGGCCTGAAAGAGAGGGGTCTTTTGATAGCCAGCCCCAAACTTACAATACCCTTCCTGCAGAGATTTGATCAGCCCCATCCTTCCTGAGCTTCAAGAAAGCCATCAAAACTACTTGTCTGTCTGGAACAGGAATGCTTTGATTGGCAGTGAGATTGAAAGCACCCTATTGTTATTCATTGGCTTTATTTTTTTATTTTGGTACTTTTCATACTTTTAGGTGTTTTTGCATCATTTGTCTTTTTTATTTATTTTACATTGTTAGCTGCCTAGAACAGAGAGAAATTATTCAGATACTTTTTAAATAATGTATACAGTTAACAGGATGTCTACAGAAACAGAACTGAAGGTGGATAGGGGGTGTATGCATGCGGCACTCCCAAAGGGAAGAAATTGTAGGCATCCCTTTCTCAATCTATAGTAAAACAAAAGTGGAATGGCCCAAGCTGTTTGGCATTTTGCAAGCTGTCTCATCCCATGTCGAAGGAGGGAAATAGAATGGGGATCTTGAGAATTTACTATTATTCTAATATCAATATTCTGCACTTAAATTTGAAACATATTGACCCTCTGGGATCAAGCCAGTTCAAAGAGTAGTGCATTCAATTCTAAGCATAAACATTCAATAAGTGGATATATGAAATGAATATCTGATTTGGCTACAAACACTTGTATTTGTTTCCAAGCTTAACAGGGCAAATAGTCATTATTTAGATGATGTCCTGTTTGCAAGTATGAGAGCAGCCATATATTACAGCAGCACATTTCCAACCTTTTATCAATTAATTGAGGAACTGAGGGGATTTGTAATCCTAGAATTAAAAAAGTAATTGCAATAATGTTGTTTTATCAGACTTGTCAACTCAGGTACGCTTCAGATGTTTTACACTATTAAAACCCCATTATTACTGCCCACTAAAGGGCTCCAAATGGGTGATGGTTACTTTGCAATAAATGAGCCTAAATTCATGGCAAGGATAAAACTAAATGTATAATACGAATTCTACTTGTATGTAGATGTCTTGGATTAGAAAATGTTTGCATATCTTAGTCATCTTGTCCCTTGTAAGACTCTCATCTTCATACCAAAACCTAACAAAAATTGACTCCATGAAGGAACATCCCTAACTGTATCCCTTGAGAGGCCTGGATCCAAGTCAATGAACCTATGGACCCATACAAAGATCTTTTACTTCTCTACATTCAAAAAAAATCAGTAAATAATACTTTCAATTAATAATGTGTTTCAACAGAATCCTTTATGTAGCTACATAAATTTTTATAAGCATTGTTTGTGTCAACAAAAATTATATATTCATTTTCTGTCATACAGAATTTGCCCCCCCCCGCAAAAAAAATTCTGGCTACAAATACTAAGAGCTATAGACACAACAAATCTAGAGAATGCCAAATTATACAAAGCTGGTTCACAGTCCTGATAATTTTCACATTCCTAGGCTGCTTGTCAGAAGTCAATTAAAATATATTTTAATGTTTATACATGAAATGTCATCCATATAAACGGTATGAAATACATATCTTTCAGTAGAATAATTTCTTGCAAGTATTTTCAGAGAGTTGTGGTCTTAATAATGTGTAATTTTGCTACGGATGTCAAGAAAGAGACATAGAAGATCAAATTGAATATTTTAATTATTTTGTATTCTGTACCTTCAGCACTCAAATGCTCTCAGGAAGAAGGCTAAGAAGTAAAGGTAGAATGCTTAGCAAACAAAACATGGAAAAAGCAAAACAGAAACACAGCAGCATATCTTTAAAAATCAAGGAAAGATAGTTTTAGCAGCTGTATTCTGAAGTAAACAACTATGAATCTATTCTTAACCATCACTGCAAGCATATTATACAAGCTCAGTGCAAAAGATTTTGTAGTTACACATTTATGATAAGTACAAATACGCAAAAGGAACAGCGTACACATTTTTGTTTCTTAAAAACTGTAGTTCTATTCAGTTACGTATTTTTTACAAGTCTTAATATTCATATAAGAATTTTATAAATACATCTCTTTATAAGATTGCAACCATCAAAACAGCAGGACCAGCATAATTTCTGATAAACAGAAAAGTTAGTGCAAACCATTTGGTAAATCATTCCTAAACATAATTGTTTTTAATTTCAATTGTCAACTAAGACTCAAACTATACTTAAAAGAATTCTCAATCCTTATCTTATCCCCATTGTTTCCACTTGTGCAAGAGACAATACACCCACTTGGTTGAAATAAATGTTTCAATGTTTTAAAATAGCATTCCTCATAACAACAAAATATCTTATTCTGCATTTTAAAATGCAAGCCATCTTTTACTGTAAATCCCTGTATATATATTTGTTCACTTTGGAATCACTGTTCTACTATTTATTTTCATGATTGGATCATAATATTGCTGTGACTGATCAACAAATGACAATCACTCACTTACCATTTTTTGTTGGATGACCTTGAGTAAGTTACTAACTCATTATAAAATGTGTTATTTGTGTGCATTATTTTTATTCCATGGGGAAAGGAAGGATATAATTATCTGTATTGCCATGTTAGCATTTTTCTATGTTTCCAGCCATTTTCTTTTAACCAATATTTTTTTAAAAACAACAACCCATTTTTATATTGATTGATCCAACTCTTAGGAACAAACTTATTTTCATGCTCTCTTTTCCCCAGGCAATTTAGTAGATTAGTTTATATTGTTTCTCTCTTATAATTGTGTGTTTACTAGTTTAGGGTTTTGCTTAAAATATTTTGTTTACAATGCTAAGAAAATTTATTTATACAGCCACTTCAGACATACCTTCTTCCAATAGCATCCTTGAGAGTAATATTAAGAAGATAGACAGTTGCTATTATAAATAGTTCAGCCAGTAGATAACATCCAGGATACACTGGCAGGGAGGAGTTTTAAATAGACAATCAAGTAGGAGGAAAATAAATTTAAAAAACTGATTATACTCAAGCAATCCACAACCAGTATTCTGCTGTATTGACAAGCTTCTGACAGGCCAAATGTTGCCTAACCAACAAATAGTGTTCTCTTCCAAGTTTAGCATCCTTATGTGGAAAAGCTAGAGATACTAGGTTTGCAGAACTGAAAAAGACTTTTGCTAGTTAGAAGAACAAGAGTTTTCTATACAGATAGTCCTCAATTTGCAACCATTTGTTCAGCGACCATTTAGAGTTATGGCCACGCTAATGAAAGAACTGATGACTGGTCCCTTAAGATATGACCATTGCAGTGCCTCCATGATCATGTGATCAAAATTTGGCACTTGCCAGCCTGCTCACACTTATAACTGCAGAAATGCTTCAACTCCCTACCTGCTTATTCCCCCCTCCCCCCGCTCTATTCCCTTTCAGGTCCTGGCACTCCACAGCTCCTGCTGCCCCAGCTGATCTTTGCCATTTTCATACTCCTGCTGCTGACCAAGTATGCCTGCCCTTGCCCTTTGCAAGGCAGCTGCTGTTTGAACAAGGTTTTCTTCTCCAAATCACACATGGCAGTCTCTTCATGAGGCCTAGGGAAGAAGGTTATACATGGCCAGCAGCTGTCTCACAAAAGGCCAGGGCAGGCACACCTCACCAGCAGTGGAAACAAGAAGACAGCAAAGGCCAGTGGAGCAAGTAAGGGTCTCTGAGAAAAGGGTGTGGTGTGGGCGACTTAGCTAGAAAGGTTGCAGCTTTGAACTGCACTGCACGAGCAGGCTGGACTTTGCACTACAAAGGGTTTTGCACTGCCCTGTGGCTCAGGACTTTCTTTGAATCTTAGAGGTGTGATGCACCTTTAAGTCCCTTTGCACCAAGCTGCTGGGCTGTGGTGGTTGTGGCTTCCGAAGGTGGCTGTGCTGGGGCTCGGCATCTTCTGTGCTGAGCTGTGTAGGGGAATTGAAGGGGCAGTAGTCCTTTACCTTGGCAAAAATGAGGCTCAGGAGTTGGAGGGACCAAGCCAGAAAGGCTTGAATTGGGATGGATCCTTAGGTAACAACTGATGGAATTCAGTTAACAGGGAGTGGCAGGATTGCCATAGCTAAATGATGCAGTCATGTAATATTATACTTTATGGCCCCATAACTTAGTGCTAGAAATTCTGTCCCAATTGTGAATGTAACTGAAGGATTATCTTCATCGTCGTTTTAATTTTTGTAACCAAGCTACAATAGCCCTATATACATCAATAATGGAAGTATTGTGTTTCTTTTCTTATACTATATACATATACTCATGCTAATTTTGATAGGCTCCAAATCCACATAAAGACCAAGTTTCTCCATTGTGCTAAGTTTAATCAATATAGAACAAACCACAACCAGCTTTATAATGGACATGAATCACACACTATATTTAAAAGTCACAATGCCTGGTTTAGTACCTGCTAAACCAAAAAATGCCCAGTTTAGTACCTGCTAAACCAAATCTAGCCTGCTTTAGAAAACAGTCTAAGGGAAAAAATGAAGTTAATGGATGTTGTTTATAAGGTCTGCAAGATCAGTTAAAGGATGAGATTATGGAAGAAGGTACAGACTTTTTTTTAAAAAAGTAGGTTTTCCCTTTTGCCGATAATGGTTTCTATTTGCATCATGAATGTAAAATCCAGAAGTTACTTTAAACCAATCTTTTGTCCTTAGATGAAATATACAAGCTACTCAGGTAAAATACAGACTTAAATAAAAACTAAAAGCTGAAGATGAGAAATAATCAGAGAAAAAACAATCAGTAGAAACTTTACCTGGGTGGAAAAGATATTCTCTGACAAAATGAAGTTTTAGTTACATATGCCCATCTCTAGCTTAGGTTCCTATTGCTAAGAGTCACAATCATTATTTCCCAGGTCACATAAAACACAACCATCATAACCACAGTAAAAAAAAATCTGAAATCTAAGTTGCAGCAGTACCTTTTATTAATGGTTGGCAGACAAGGCCATATATTGATTGAAACAGCAGAGGTTGTAATGTCCTGCATTTTGATTGATAAATAAGTCAACCACATGGTTTATAGTCTTTCAGGACTCCTCATGCCTCTTACCAGCTCATTCTGCCTACCTGTGAATCCAGCATGCACAATATTAAAATGTACATAATGTCACAGGAAGGCAGACATGGCCCCAACCATTACTTTGCTGACTAAAAAGTTGTGTGGAATTTCATATGGAAGCGAAGTTCTTCTGCCTCTAGGAATGTTTTACCACATAGTGTACATGTACAGCCTTTGCCTTTCGTACTATGCGTGCGTCGCACATGGCTATCATGGGCAGCGTGTGAAGCAAACACTTTACCGCAGTGCTTACACTTGAAGGGCTTCTCTCCTGAATGTTGGCGGATGTGAGTACGCAGGATGCTGGAAGCGGTAAAGGCCTGCAGAGATCAAGGGAATGGATAAGAAAGTAATTAGATCCCAGAAACAAAATGCCAGAAACATGAATTCTGTAATAATCAGGGGGGCCTCTCAGTAATTGCGATATTCATAATTGTGGGGACTCTTAATCTCATGCTTATGAATTAAAACTGCTCCTTAATTCAATAGTTTAGTTGTAGTATCCTTGCCACCAACTGAAGAAAAGCAGCTGCCGTGTTTTCCCGAAAATAATACCCTACCAGAAAATAAGCCCTAGCATGATTTTTCAGGATGCCTGAGCCCAAAAGCCCCAGGTAAGACCATCAGCCAGAGGGACGCATTTAGTACCGTATTTCCCCAAATATAAGCCGTAACAAGAAAATGAGTTCTAATGCATCTTTTGGAGCAAAAATTAATATAAGACCCGGTCTTATTTGGGGGGAAATACAGTAGTAGGGCAAATTCAGAATGGTTCCACAAGTACAGCATTCTTGTGAAAGATGATCCAAATGGCTAACTGAGGGAACCAAACATTCTAATTTATAAAAAAATGAAATATTGCAAGAGAATTGCAAGAAACACCTCACCTTGTTGCAGTATACACATTTATACGGTCGTTCTCCAGAATGCACTCTCGTGTGCTTGTTTAGACTAGAGGACTGAGAGAAACTTTTACCACACACAGAGCACTAAAATAAGAAAAAAATATCTAATCATTATGTAACGATAGAAGCAGTTAGATCCCATTCTGGTAGGACATAGAAATGTGTAAACATTCATATTATGCAGGTGAATTACCACACGTTAGAGCAGTCTGTCACTGTGTAACAACATACATGTGTGGCTCTGAACCTTTCAAAAATTATTTAGAAGAAGTGCTTCAGATATCCTTGGAGCAAACCATCTTTTGGGACTTCAGAATTTGAAAAAAAGGCATGACTACTCTATCCCTTTGGAGCATGTAAGCAAGGTCCCAGTAGGAGTAGGGTTAACACTGCAACATCACTTTCATTGGTCTGATACACATGGTGCAGACATTCCCAAGGAATATAATCATATTTCCCCAAATCATGCATATTAATACCTGGCACACAACTGTAGTCTTACTACACGACTTTTACAAATATGAACAGTTGTTTCCAACCATGTAGTTCTGAATTAGATTCAGAATGCCCTCTTGATAATTATTCTAGCATTGTTTATTTATCTGGAATACCTAATTGCCATCAAGGTACCAAAAACAATGTCTTTCTCTGTGATAAGAAAAAAAAAAACCTTTTCTCTTCTCTCTGCCCACTTTTGGTTAAGAAAATATGTCTGTGCTGCTATTTATAAGGAAGATTCACTGAATACAATGAAACTTCTAAATATATATGTCTTAAATTGAAACTGTCTTCATATGTATTTAAAAGTTATAGTAAGACAAGCAAAACTAATCATTTAGATTGTAACAATTTTAGACACTATGTATGATGGGGCATATGTGCAATTATTCTGTAAGATGCACATACAATTCATATATTTTTAAAAAACATATACAGGTTTGTTTCCAGACAATTTAATATCCTGTTGGCAAAATAGTTTTGCAAGACAGCTCATATCCTAAGTATGCCTCCTCAAATGTGTACCCCAATAAATTAAACTGCACTTACTTTCAACTAAGTATTTACTTGAATTGCAATCATATGTACTTCACAGAAAAACTAATCTAATACTTTCACTTAAGCTTCCATAGCATGAAATAAATTCTATCTATCCCAATGGAAGTTCTCATAAATCATTAAAATAAGATGCTTTAAAAAATATTGCACTTATTTCCTGCTTGGTCAGACAGTTTGAATTATTGAAAATCTACTCAGAATGTTAAACCTATAATCCAGTGGTGGCGAACCTATGGCACGGGTGCCAGAGGCGGCACTCAGAGCCCTCTCTCTGGGCATGCGTGCCGTCGCCACAGTCCTAGGCCTTCAGCTGGGTTTTATAAAACCTTTTCGCTTTAGGCCTCTGCCACCATGTGCAAAAAAAAAAAAAAAGTTCAATCAGTCAATTTCAACTTCTCAGGGGGGAAAAAAAAGATCTTGCAAAGTTGGAATTGATTGATTGAACTTTTTAGTCCCACCCAGTCTGCCGTTACCACCGCAGCCACGCCCACCCAACTGGCCACACCCACCTGGCACTTGACAATCCATAAGTGGGTTTTGGGTTTCAGTTTGAGCACTCAGTCTCTAAAAGGTTCGCCATCACTGCTATAATCTATTAATTTCTTTTAAAGCCTCACTTTTTGGAAATAAATGTGCTTTAAAAATGAAGAAATCATTTTAGAGGCTTAGTTTATTTGCACTGTGCTCCTAACAGGCTAAGGCCTCCCAGGAGATGATGCACAGGTGGTGGTGATAAATGCCTTTCTGAGGAAGAAGGCAGTGCTTCAGTCCATTATGGCAGCTATGGTTTCCCCCCTTCTTAAGAGGCCATTGCTTGTTCCCACCCCACATGAAGAATTTTCATCCTGACTCCAACCTTCCTTTTTGGGGGAAGTTGGTTGTGAAGGTGGTTGTGCTGCGGTTCCAAAGGATCCTGAATGAATCCCTTTCACTTGGGATTCAGGCATGGATATGGGATGGAAACGGCACTGGTTGCACTTTTTGATGATCTCTGGTAAGACTGAGATGGTGGTAGACATCTATCTATTCTCACTTTTTCAGCAGTTTTTTATACTATCAACCATGCTGTTCTTCTGGAATGGTTCCAAGGGCTGGAGGGCACTGTATTGTCCTGGTTCACTTCCTTTTTCTAAGGCCATTATTGGTGCTGATGAGGAGCAACCAATCTGACCCCCACCCCCCCCGAGTCCTGCCTTTCAGGATCCCTCAAGGGTTGGTATTTTCTCCATTCCTATTTAACATCTATATGAAACCTCTGGAGGAGACCACCTGTCACCATGAAGTGTGAGATATCATCAGTATGCTGATTGTACATGTTTGGGCAGAACTCTGGACAACCACTAGATGACAGGATGGAGATTTCAGCCATCAATAGGTTTCTTGATTTTTGTAACCCAAGTCTAGTAACATTCAGGATTCCTAGATGAAAGCAGACAAGGTGCTGAATGTCTAGCTCTGTTGGTTGAACCTTCTCAGCTCAAACTAGCAAGAGAGTCACCAACATTCTTTTCTTGGTCTCCGTCAATAAAATAATGACCAAAATTTAGAAGACTACTTCTTACACACATGTACTTATAAGCTACTAAAATTAGAGACAGTATGACTTGCGATAAAGTCAAAGCATAAGGTAAAATTATAAATACAGACTACAAGAAATGGTAGTTGAGCTTCCACCTATCAGATTAGAAGCCTAGAACCATATTTACTCAGAAATAAATTTTATGGTAGTAGATTTTACTTCCAAGTTAAGATTGTGTACTGAATGCTTCTTGAGCATAATTCCAATAGAAAAATAGTACAGAGATACTATCTCTCTCCTATCTTATGCTAATGAAGAAATACCTATCCCAAATTCCAGTCCTAAATCCTGAGAAACTGAAACATGACACTCTGCTTATGCTTAATACCACTCTCCTCATCACTGCTGCTTCCACTGTTGTAAACAATGGAAGACTCCCCAGAGATTCTAGTATAATCATACCAAGAAACTGAATGCCTTACTTTATGAGGTCTGTGCTTCTCATGGACATGGAGAATGTGGATCCTCAGACGGTCCCGTTTTTCAAAAGATCGGTTGCAAAGATGACATGGGAATTTTCTGTTCCCTAGGTCCACACACCGTGTATACTTCAGATGTTTGTCCCGGTAGTATCTGTAGGCAAAGACTTTTTCACACCGTCCACATTCATAACCCTCCACAGATTCTACAAGGAAAGGAGGAAAAATCACCCTCAGAAGCTAAAGACAACTTAAAGTAAAAGACGTGAGCAGCAAGATTGTATTGTATAACAAAGGAAATGACTAGGGAAGGGCTAAATGAAAGATCTCTTACAACTACAGTGCTGGGGTTGCCAGTATTTTGATTGAAAACCAGCTATTTTTTTCCATTTTCTGAAAATATATTCTATGACAACATTCACTTTTAATGCTCACATGTTTTTGTCTCTGCAAACCAAGTGTGGCTACTGGACCCCTTTGAAAAACATTAGCCACACATAACATAGACACCAAAGAAGTAAACTCCTATCCCTTAACGTTTTTACAAATAAGGGACAAGGGAAGCCATGAGTAGTAGTGAGTTAAATGCAAAGTAAAACACTGAATCCTGAAGATTCATTTAAAAGTTGCCTTTTGAGGCAATATGTTTCAGCTCCTTAGGTTGGATTTCCTCAGTTCCTACATCCAGCTGGACTCTTGCTAAAGATTACAAAATAGTATGGTACTTTGAACGAAAAGGTAAGCCAAATATCCTATCCTACTGTTGTCATTATACTGCTGAATGTTAACAATACCAGAGGAAGAAGGAAACAAGTGACACTTCTTCCAGTTAAAACATTAAATACGCAGATGATGCTTCTTCTCCAGCAATCAAGAACTATGTTTGTGTCTCAACCCTGAGACCCTAACCCAACACTTCAGTCCTCAAGTTTTTCTTAGAAGGATCCTTGCTTTCAACTATAAACCTATAGCTCGATTGCTGGCCAAATCAAGACATTGCTTGCTTGCATAGGACACTATCCATAGTGAACTTAATGCTGATTTGTTCTAACTACTATTTTTTGTTTGCACAATTCCCTAAAAGATTCATGGGGGCTGGGCTCTCATAACATGTGATGGTCAAAAGACGTCTCACTGTTTGCAGTTTAACTGCTTACCAGCTATTCAGAGGGGAAAGGTTTGCAAACTGACCTTCACTATGCTGTGGGGTTCGCTTTTCTTCTGCTGTTCCTTTGAGGCTGATAGGGATTCCAAGAAACTGTGAGTAACAATCACCATACCAGACCAGCAGTTCTTGACCAGGTGTAATTTCTTTGCAGCTCTCATAATAGATCTCGCCTTGACACTGAAGGGTTGTCAGGTTTTGCTCCTCTGGGAAGCGGGCACAGTTCACTAATGACATCCAATTTCCAGAAGAGCCTCTGCCATCAATAAAATGACTCAATTGGCCATCTTCAAAAATCTGCAAAACAAACACACATCTGTAAATGCAGAAGTCCAGGCATTTCTTGGGCAAGGCTTTCACACATCTTGTTACCCAACATTGAACCAGTTTTCACTATTAGACAGTTGGATGGTTGACTTCAGACAAAGCAGAAGAGAGACTGAAACTTTGATATTCAGACTTAGAAGGTGGATATAATTATATATATGTTTTCTTGGGAAAATCCCTTGAGAATTTTTTTTTTTAAAAATCAACAAATAAATTCAGGGATGGATAGGCTGGTATCTAACCTGCATAGCTATACCATACTCAGCAGGCATGGGAGTGGGATGTATATTGTTTCTGTTCCTCCTTAAACCCTATACTACCTTTCAACTATTCTAAGACAGAAGGTGCAATTTCAAGTACCTCCCACATCAAAGAATTGTCGTCATAAGTTTTAATCTCGCTGGTGTTGACCACTTTGCCCTGGAAAGGACCAAACTGAATGCCCTTAAGGATGGTTTCTGTGCAGAAGACACCCAGCTGTGGACCATCAATAAATACAGTCTGCAACACAGTCAAACCTGGAGGGAAGAAACCAAGTTGGCAAGTCAAAGCAGAAACATCACCAATAAAGAATTCAGTGATGGACAGTAAACATTCTTCCCAAATAAACAAAAATGTACTACCTTTGGGAAGTTGCAGAGTTGATCTATCCAGCAGTGGGGGCTGACTGTCAGTATCACCTGAAAGAAAAGCAGTTATGATGAGGTTGACAGAGCTTTAAGAATAAGCAATAGGGTTTAAGAAGAATAAGCAAGTGTGCTCAAATAGAAAACTCAGCTAAACTAGAAATAATCCAAAATAAACTGCCATTAATTGCCATAATATAAATGGAGCAGCAGCTCTAGTTTATCTAGCCCACTTTAACTATCTCAGCTGAAATGCCTCTAAGATGAATCACAGTTCATCTCAGTTGCCACTGAACTCTTGTTTTTTTCTACAAAAACAACCTCTGGGTCTTGCAAAGAAGGGGACATATGGAAAAAGGATAAGACATCATTCAGAAAAAACATAAGGTTCTATTATGCCATCCTGGTTGGGAGTCAGGAAAGTTGTGAACCAATAGATCTGGAATGGATAAGTTAGATAAACCTATTTGGAGCCCATTTTATCTTTAAGATATTTATTGAAAATAATATTTCATGAAATTCCCCATCCAATATTTTGTTAACAAAAATATCAACGTCAAAATAAAACGCCAGAGCAATGAGACCAATGTAATTATAACTAGGACAATTAGCAGTTGCTGTATTCTAACATTGGGACTACTAATTTTTAAAAATCTACACTTTTTAAAGTTAAGGGCAGATCAGGTGTTTATTTATTTATTCCACTCCTAAACGCATCAGGAGTGCACAGAAACTACCCTCTTTAAACAGTTCCACTCTTCTCCATCTCCTCCCTTTTTAACCTCCTTCCTGCTGCAGAAAGGATTGAGCGGCTGCCGATACTCAGTAGTTCTCCTGCCAACCAGCATCCTTGATGCTTTGAATCGATGCTTCCTTTTGCCAGGAATCAGACAACTAACTGGAAAAAAACATTACCAACCAAGATCAAGGCAGGTTCGAGAACTCCTTAGGCACCAGACCAAAGGTTTGCTCAGCCTTTCGAGGAAGGGATCCAAAGTCAGGGGAAAGCAGCCTCTTACTAGAAGGGTAAGCTGTTTCCAACTATCCTCCTAGCGGAATTTCCACCCGCTTCCTCCCTCGCGATCCAGAGCATCTTTGAGCTTCAGCCCAGCTGATCAAGAGACCCATAAGTATCAGAAGAAACTTCCTGCGCGGTTTGGTTTAGCGGGGCTTAAGCTTAAAGAAACGCGCCAGTCCGTTCCCTCCTTTCCCAAAACGAGAAGTCCCCCCCCCCCAAAATAAGCCACACGTGGTACAATTTACAGAGGGCTATTTGAGCCAAGGAGCGTCTCTTTCAAACTCGCCCAAAGCAGAAGCGAGGCTTTGGGGTCGAGACTGGGCGGATCTGCCCGAAGACCCGCAGCCGAGAAAGCGGAGGGAGAGCCCGCCTCGGCCGCTCCCTTACCCGGACTGGGGCCCACCTGCCGAGAGGGCGCGCGGCTGCCTCCCGCCGGGCAGGGCGCCGTAGAGGACGGCATGGAGCTCCTGGGCCGTGAAGCGGTAGCTGGGCAGGCGCTGCTCCGAGTCCGGCGTCCCTTCGAGGCTCCTCTTTCTGGGCGAGGCTCTCTTCCCAGAGAAGGGCGCGGCCAGCACTGGCACAGGCCGGGGCAGCGGCGGCGGCCGGAGAAGAGGAAGGGTGGGAGGCGGAGGCGGAGGTGGCAGCGGCGGCCCCAGGTAAGTGGCGGGTAGCCGCTGGAAGGGGAAAGGCGGCAGCGGAGGCGAGCCCGGGCTCAGGCGCCCGGCAGCTGACGTCGGCGACTGGAAGACCACCGTCGGCCGAAGGGTGTCGAAGAAGAGCGGCGGGTGCAGAGCGGGGGCAAAGGAAGCGGCGCCGGTGGGGCAGCTGTGGAACAGCATGAACAAAGGCTCGCCGGCGCCCTCAGCCACGCCGGCCTCTTTGGAGGGCGCGGTCCCCGCCAACGACGAAGCCATAGCTGCCCGCCCGTCTGGAAAAGACGCGGCACCTGTGAGGCGGAGAAAAGGCAGAGCTGAGGCAGCGCGCTTCGGGGAGGGGCGGCCGAGGCCCGTAATCCCCGCCCAGAAGCCGAAGTGTCGGGCCAACCTGTCTGGCGGAAGAGCCGGGGTACCTCAGCGCTGGGCAGCCGGGCTAGACAGGCGTCGCCTGCTCACTTTGTGGCCTCCCGCCCACTTTTCTTGAAGGAGGGGGAGGGGGCAGCTTAGCCCGGAACCTTCCCGAACTTCCTTCAGAAGGTTGGACGACGATCCAATGGCCCTCAGCTCGGAAGCTGTGGGGGTGGGGGAGCACAGCCGTCCCCTTTTCCTGACTAGGAGCTGTTGGTGTCCTTTGGACGAATTAGACTGCAGCGGCCAACCCTGCCGTCGTTGGCCGTGTTGACTGAGATTGTTGGTCGCTATATCTCCATTCACGTGAAGGGCCGGAGAGGCAGAAAAGCTCCGGGTAGAGGGTGATTCTGATTCCCCGCCCGCTACATTGATGCGTTTGAGAGAGAAATACAGAGGCCGGTGTAAGTGTGGCCTCTTTCTGCCTCTCTGGCATCACTGGGGAAAACGCACCAGGAGCGATGAAAGGGGCGACCTGAGAAAGGTTGGACGGCAATAGATTTTATAGGGCCGCTATCCGTTACCCGTGAAAAGCCCTAAAAATTCACAATCCTCCTCACTTCCTTTTCAGAGGTTCTTACTGTCAGGTACGTGGGTGTAGGGCTTTAAACCAAATCTTCCCATTTTCCCCGAGAAAAAAAATAATTTCGTGGTTTGCTATACAATCGCCGTTGCGAGCGTACATGCACATGAATATGTGGATTTTATTCCTTGGGAAAGGGATATTGGACTGTAGCTTCGGTTAGTTTTAGAAAGATTTGTTTCCTCGACTGGTTTAATTCTTTTATGATTTCTTTATAGCTTTGCAATTATTAGACAGCTCTTAAAAGTACAATTCTAGAAGTACGAATAAGAACTTGGTTTTAATGATGAAACCGGCAATGAAATAATCCCCAACATAATTAAGATTTACTCAATGAGTAAATTGGATAGGATTACAGTGCAAACGTATTTCTTGGGGAGGGAGGTCCGTAACTGAACTACGTCAAACTTACAACCTTTTCCTCTTCTAAAGCCGTATTTCCATACATACCTATTTTGGACCAAGTTGCAATACAATTTACTCCCGAGTAAATTTGCCTATATAGCGGCTTAGCTGAAAACGATTTTGGGAACTTCCAATGCAATCTAATTCCTGCCTCCTCCCAAGCAAGGCGTGTTTTTTTGAATGAGTACTTCTGGCAGAAGGCGTCCTATAAGGACCATTAGAGGCTGTGTTTCCTCTACCGGCTTTTCTGCAGTGCCCAAGTTTTTCGTTCGCACGTGCTCTCTCTCGGCTGCTACAAGAAGGCTCTCCCCAGGGAAAACGGCCGCGAGGATGATTGTGCGGTCAGACCTTGGTGGGACGAGAGCTGCAGAGGATGGCAGAGAAAAGGTCGCCTTGCATAAGCAACTCATAAAGAATGCGCCTAATTCAGAAAACGAACAAGAGGGACTTAACGTAGTTTCCCCGCTACAATAAATCGCGTTTTTCCTTCAGCTCAGCTTGTTGCCTGCTGGGAAACTGCGGTCCTTAAACCGCAGCCCGCGGCTTACTTCGGGAATCCATTCACCCCTCCCGTAGCTAGAAGACCCAAAGCAAAGGGCGGAGGCTCGTGGAAGACACAGCGCCCCCCCCCCCGTGTAGAGCGGAGTCTGTATACCGCCGTCGGTTAGAGGCAGGGGTGGGTCTTTGCCAGCGCCCGAGGCGCCCCTCAACCCAATTCTGTTTCCAGGGCTCTCCGGGTCATTCTAAGCAGCTCAGCTTGCGTCGTCCACCAAGGGCGGCGGCGGCGGCAGCTAGGTCGGGCCCGGAGGCTTTCCTCTTCTGGAGGGGGAAGGGACGAAGCGTGACGGCGGGCTACAACTCCCCGTTGTAGCTTCGGCGCTCGCCAGGCTCACTTGCTACCCGGAACGTGGTGCTTCTTTGGCCGGCCCCTCGGCTGCGCGGCATAATCAGCAGCTGGACCCGAGAGGGAGCCGTGGGCTCTGCGTGGGCGACTAGCCCATCCATTACTCTTGCCCTTCTCTCGGGCCCGAGGTTCCAGAACGCCGCTTTTCGCAGCTACCTGCTGGCGGAGAGCAGGTGTCGCACAGCTCGGCTTCTGGCTTCCTCCGACGGGCTTATAGAGGTAAATCGTGGTTTCCGCAAATAATGTAGATTTTTAGGGCGCCGTGAACCATAAGTGGACTCAGTCTGGTGAGAGCGATGGAGTTAAGAGCGAGCCACTTGGGGTGCATATTTATCTCCGAGGGAGGGTGCAAGTGCCAGAAGCACAGAACAGACCCGGAGCATCCAAGCTGTGTTTGCACAAAACCGTGCACTCAAACTCTTTAACGACCCCGCTTAAAATCTGGCTGACTCGGCATCAAACGAGGCCTGGCTTGGAAACAATGCCTGGTTTACTCGATGGGCTTCCCGCCTCCCTCGGAATGTGGGAGCCCCATCCGGTCGGGAAATCACGACGCCCTGAAAATGCAAAGATTCGCTAATTGTCAAAAGAGTCAAGATGGCGGTTCAAATAAGGGAGGGGCTTCAATCTCAACTTGGTGGGCCGCCATCTTATCTTTTTCGACCGTACCTTGCAGGTACCCCTGAACCTGAATCTCGCTGTAAGAGACAAAGGTGAGGGATGATGCGGCAATTCCTTGTATAAAGTTAAGTTTCTTCCTTGGAGCAGAGCCCGAATGAAAAGTCGTTCTGCAGCGATTCTAGTTCCTGGATGATTATCTCGTGGTGGAGCTTACAACCGGTGGGGGTCGCATCCAAGATAGGCCCAGGCGTGATGCCGCTTAAGTCTCGGTCCCGACAAAGCCAGCCACATGCTGCCCCTTCCTGAAGCATCTGTTGCGCCCAAGCTTCGCAGTTTCGGGGGGCTAGGCCCCCTAAGTGGAGCCGTCTCTTGCAGAAGCTTGGAACAGCCCGCACTTTCTGCTAAGGCCACCCACGTGAGCCCCCAAACTCCGGACAACCGTGTCGTGGCAGCCTAGAGACGCCGCCCGCCCAGTCTTTGTTGTCCCCCGGGAGTTCTGCGGCGTAAATAAGCTCGCCCGATTTTCTGGCCAAGCGGCCCTAGAAAGAGCTGAAGGGAACAAACAGGCCGGTCGGCTCTTGGGCCTGGAAGCCTAGCGAGGCATCGAAACTTCCAGGCTGAGGGCTAAACGAGTGGACCGAATTGGAGGGGGCGCCCGTTTTCCTTCGGATTTCCAGTTGCATTGAGAAGATCCGTCCCGGGGCTCCTCCGAAGCAAAATAGGAGGAGCCGCGGGTGTCTCGGATTCCCACCTTGGCACTTTTCTATTATGGCAGGAGAAAACCGGCCGCGTGTTTCGACGGGCGTCCTTTGGCTCGGACGCGCGGTTCGTCCTCCCCCCCCCTTTCCCGGCCCTCGAATCCAACCGAGAGCATTTTAGGAGTTAGCAGTAGGAAATCGGAGAGAGGATTCATTTTGAAAATATCCAAAAATGCTTCTGTCGAAATGGATTGCTCCAAGTTGCATCCCTCCAACCTTCCTTCAAGTGATGGAAGGATTCGTCTTGGCGCGGGACTGTAGTTATTCGTCTACTACCATTTCGTCATTACTTAAGATCTTGCCTAGCGGTGTGGACAATTATGTTTTTATGTTGTGTTCGTAAACCTCTTTTGCTTACAAACCATTTCCTCCCGAGATTCTCCTTCGTGCTTGGAATAAATGCTGGCCATGAGAAAAGTGGGGGACGGGGGGGGGGAGAGAGGAGCTGTATCCACGGTCACAATCACCTAAACGCCTCCAATCGATATCAAGTGAACATTAACGAAAAGAATGAATCCACCCAGAAGGGGAAGGCTGTACATTTCCGAAGTTTGGATTCGATTAATGCTTGTTACCATTTGCCTAACCATGGTTGGCTAAGCGTCATATGCCTTGGTTCACGCCTCGTACCCAAAATATAAACCACGTTGGCCCGCAGGTCACGCGGAGTTCACACTATTTGGCGATACCAACATGAAAGTCCATTTTCTGCCTCAGTGCGACGAGTGAGCCCCGCTGAAGCGTTGATCAATTTCAGCCGCGTTTCTCTCCCGCCTCTTCTGAAAATGAACCGGCCAGAAAATTTCTCTCCATACAGAAATTTCCTCTAACGTTGGCCCTCCGTTAACGACTGGATCAGCTTTCTTTTGATTTTATGATGTTGGTCTCGGGCGGGGGGGAGAAGGTGAACGCTCGTGTTTCAGATTCCCACAAGCTAAGTAATAAGAATCGGCGGAAAGGAATTCTGCCCATCGAGAAGAGAATCCCCCGGGAGAAACCGGGCTGAAGATATGATAGTCCCCTTGGCTTGGGGAGGAGGGGGGCGTCAATGAAATATTAAATCTGACCTTCCCTTGGAGTTTGGTTAGACCAATCAGTTAAACCTTGATCTAGGACTATTTAAAGACTACCGTGTGAAAAAAAATAAAAAAGTGGGTGAAGGCAGAGGAGAAATAAAGACGGTGCTAATGTCTTCTTTTATTAACTGGGGAGTTGCAAGAATAATCTTCTGTAAGCCCATTAACAGCGCCGCCTTATGCAGAGAGGTTCAGAAGGAAATCCTATTGAGTTCCAAAGGATACATTCCCGGCAAAGTTATATTAGAATGACATTTTAAAATTAAGAAGGATGTAGCTTCCCACCAAAGTAATTCTTACATTATTTGCTCTCATTGATCAAATTATTTGATCAGACTCTGTAGCTTTTACAAATACAGAAATACAACGGAATATACTTCAAAACTACCTTACAAAGTTTTCCATAGGTACTCTGCATATATGCTTATATATTCAAATGAACTGCTTTTTGCTTATTCAAAGTCAAAGATCTTTACTGAATATCAAGCATGATTACTTGTACTATTTAGGATGCATTTAAAAAAATATTCAGGTTACACTCAGGCATTATACACAAAGGTGTTGTCAACAGGAATTTAAGTCCTTGTTAATGTATTAAAAATATACAGGGAAAATGGATTGACACGACAGGTGAGACTGCCACCTCATTAAATGTTGATGTTCAATCAAGCAATTAACAGAATAGCTACATTAAATTTTTTTGTATCTACATTTAGAAATCTTAAAACTGTTTCCAGAACACCTGGAAGTTTAACTCAATAGGTCACTTGAGAAAATTAGCTATTTTTTGAGGTGTTAGAATTATGCTTCCTCTTTCCTCCTCCTCCTCCTCAACTTGCATAACACTCTCTTCTCCTGATTCCCCCCTCCCAATAGCCCACTCTGGGGCTGGGAATAAGGGACTGGCCCATTTTTCCCAGCGGCTGTGAAGGGAGGTGAGTTAATTCTGGCTCAAGACCTGAAATACTAGGTTAAGGGCAGATTGTGGTAGAGAAAATCTAGTCACCAGGTGTCACCAGTGATTTAACACACAACGATTATCATCTCTCGTCTGGTCTTCCTCCAACACCAGTTCACATCAGTTCACACAATACCTTAAGCCATGGCTATGTTACCACTGTTTATGGAATAAACCCAGTTGATTTTTTAGTTCATATAACAGACTAAACAAGAAACAAGTAATTATATTTTGGCTGGTAATGTGAGCCAACTCGATCGAGAATATCTGAAAAATCTTAAGAGAAGAAGCTAGCCAACATCCAAGCCATCGGAAGCCTGCTCAGAGTTTGGTAAGTGTGGCTGAACCGCGATTTGCAAGTAAGTCACAACTAGCTAGGTTCACAGAACCTTTAAGCCGTACAACATGATTGACAATCGCGTTAACTGGGCTCACGCACGCAACGCGTCTCAAATAAACTACATTTGAGTCCGCTGAGTTGTATGAGAGTCGCACTCGCCTAAACCGAACAGCCCGCATAGCTGCGCTGGGATGAACGCTGACTTGCTCCTTTACTTTGATTTAGAAGCGAGTACAAAGGAAACGCCTTTTTAGGAGGATTACAAGCACCGGGAGTTAATAGCTGGGTTTTCGATCCCGCCCCAACCCCAAAGGACCGATTCTGGATCTGCTCTAGAGGGGAGTATTAGAAGCGACCGGAAAGTCCGCGGGAGCTCTACAGTTCTTTAGCATGGGGAAATCCCGAGGTTGCTGCTATGAGCCTCCAAAAATTAACTTCCTACCGTTATTCCTTCCGATGGTCCGTCTTCCTCAACGAATCTGGGAGTTCCAGGAAATTGAGGAACAATAAATGCAATGACTCCGGATGGGGTGGAGCAGGCTCGGAAAGGAAAGGGCGAATAAATGGCTTTGAAATTGCTCCGATGCTTAAATCTTTCCTGCACCTGACATGTTAACTAAGGCTGGTCATCCTGAAAAAAAAAAAAACTTCTAGAAAATTGAAAGATAGTTGCTTGCTTGCAGAAGGATACACGATGGGGACTTGTTTACTTGTTGATTTATAACCTGCCTTTATTTTGTACAACTTCAGACAGGAGACCTCAGGCGGCTCTCCACCTCTTTCTCCCTCAACAACAATCCTGCAATGTGGGTTGGGCTGAGACGGCCCCCAAGTTCTCTGTGCGGCTTTCGTGCCCAAGGGAGGACTGTCTCTTCTCTCTAGCGCCCTACTCGCTGCACTAAACTGGCTCTGTTGCTAATATGAGTAACTCATGTGTAAATATACACTGCACCCAAGGAAAAAGGTCTGTTGCAATTAAATGTATTTAGTCTGTAGTCCAGGGTCTTCAAACTTGGCCCTTTTATGACTTGTGGACTTCGACTCCCAGAGTTCCTCAGCCATGCTGGCTGAGGAATTCTGGGAGTCGAAGTCCACAAGTCATAAAAGGGCCAAGTTTGAAGACCCCTGCTGTAGTCAGATACTATTCTGCTGACTCTTGGCACTCTGAATACAGGCCCAGAGGTGATTTCTAAAAAGGGGAGCTTTTAAAAACAACTTTATTAGAGCCTTCACAAGGTATCATTATTAAGCTTCCCTTATTGTAACAATAATTTTAATAGGTCATCAAGTTACCACATCATTTCATTTTGCCTTAATGCTTAAATTGAATTCAGCCTTACCCAGCAGCCTGTTTAAATAAAATTAGGCAACTGCACTGATGTATCTAGACATCCAAATATAATCAAACTGGATTTCAAACTTTTAGAGGCTGTAAGACAGGAGTCTTCAAGTTGGCTCTTTTATGACTTGTGGACTTCAACTCCCAGAATTCTGGGAGTTGAAGTCCACAAGTCATAAAAGGGCCAACTTTGAAGACCCCTGCTGGAAGACAACCACTAATACCCAAATCTCCGTAGGTATATTTGTTTTACTATGCTTAAATAGGTCTCCATCAAAGTGATCTTTGCACTGTGTTGGGATCGTAACACCAGGTCTCTTAGCCAGTATCTGGAATTCTGGGAGTTATAATCTTGACATAGTTGAAGAGGAAACAGGCTTAGCTCTTTTTTTTATAGCTTGCTTTGCAGATGAATCATGATGTGGATTGTTAGAAACCAAGTCACTGGGTTTGAAAGATTATGCTTTATGTCTGTCCTTTTCTATGAACAAAAACCTGTTATTTTCCCATAAACTATCAAAGTATGATACAATGTGTAAATGCATCACGAAATCCGGCTGCTGTAACTGCATTTTTTTACTACTCAGATCACAGCAATTTGTAGCTTAAACAGGTGGTGGTCTTATTATTTCTTATTTACAGGTGCTATCTCACCTTTTCTCAGAGAAGCTCAAATTCCATGAAGACTTCCATTTTTATCTCCACAGCAAATTTTTGTGGGGTGGGCCAGTTTAAATGTTTCATAGTCTTGTATCTTACTCAGGGTCTCACTTGGCAACTTTAAGATGTGTAGACCCAGACATTCTGGGAGTTGAAGTCCACATATCTTAAAGGTTGAGAAACATTGCCTTCACTATTAATGGTTGTGTAACAATTTGTATTCAAGAGGGAAAGAAGACTTGGGGAGAATGTGGGACCTCATAATTATACATTTTGTTAGTTGACAAATTCAGGCGTACCATGAAAATTACAAAATCAACTGAAACAGTTCAAATGAGCAAAAGAGTATTTTAATGTTCGAAAACAAGTTGCTCAATGTGAATCTCAGCCATGATTTTTCTTCATGTACAACTCATAGTTTGTATTTTTGTGGTGTTATTTAACCTAAAGGATGGAGATGAAGTGATGGCTTCTTCAAGTGGTCTGGACCTTGAGTTGCAGTTAAGCACAGCGAAATGATCACAAGCTCTTCGTATAAGCAGTTTTGTGTTACCCTGGGTAAAACTGCTTGATGGTACAGAATATGAAGCTCCTAAAGTATGTCCTTGTGTTTCTAAAAATTTAATTGATTTTTGTCTCCTCTGCTGTAACCTTTGGAAAGAACTTGTCAAACTCCAGATACATCTTCTTGTTTACCAACAAGATTCCTTAATCAAGGATCTTCGGGTTCAGTTTTGATATCTGGTGGAACACCAAGTCTTATGATCCATTCTCGTCTTAGGATAAATCAGCAGAGAGATTGATCTTCTATTCTTTCATATTTCTGAAATTCTGGTTTTAATTCTGTCTAGTACAGATTTCTCCAAGCTAAAGCCCTCCAGATTGGCTCATTTTTTATTTTTAATCCACTACTGCCTAGCATCTCCAATGAGTATCCTAAAGTTTGGGGAAATGAATCCTACCTAAGATTTTTGATCTTCCAAAAGGTGATGGCAGGATCATAAACAAATCTTGATGATGCATGCCTGATCCATGTCAATGTTCAGTTAGATGGAACAATTTTTTGACTGTATAACTAAAAAAGTTTTACTATTTTTTGAATGCTGGAAAGCGTATGATCTAGCCTATAAAGCATACTATTTTAATAAATATGATCTTTTTAAAAAGTATAATTGCCTTTATGTCTCTGCTGCTCAGGACTCATGGAAAGAAGGCCAACCTGGAATTCCAAGAACATCATCATCTCTATGAATTTCCAGTTGGATGACATGACCATTCAGATGCTCGTTTGCCTGAATAGCACTATAAGGTCAGCAGATTATGAGGTATTTGCACAGTATGCTACCTAACAATTAATTCAATTATTTGCTTCATGTCATATTGAACCATAACATATGGTCTGGTTTTATACAGATTTGGTTAAACAGTATTGCTTGATTTGTGGCTCACTGTGTCATGTACACAGTGAAACAGGAATTGGTTATCCACTGTTTGATTGTACAGCTCCAGCTGTCACTTTGGAATCTTAGAAAATCCACACTATGTGATAGAAGTAGGCCATTTTTTTAAAATTCTGCCATTAGGAACTGGGCTGCAATCTCTACCATTCCCAATTAGTATGATTTTGGAACTGTTTATGATCTGCATTCTTAACATATTTTAATTGTATTTTTTTATATTGCTAAGAGTCTGATTCAGATTGTGGTGGGAGAGAAATTAATATTTGAAGGTTGATGCAAGTAGTTTCCATACATTTGTATTTGCTGCTAATTGTTTAAGCAAAAGTAACATTTGTATCAAACCATATACTGTGTCTTATCACTATTCCTGTGTATGGGGAAAACATATTGCTCCTTGGATCACAGTTTACCTATATGCTATCAGGTGGGTGTCAAATCATATAATTTTCTCCATAACAGTTCGTGCCCAACCTGATTTATAGGTGTTCCAGTAGTTCACCCCTTGCTGTTGTAACAGTCACTCCATCTTTTGCACTGATCATCATCATCTTTTTCTTTCCACCACCCTTAGCATTATAGAGAGCTACGTCAAAATATCTTTTCAGAGGCCTTTAAGGCTGGCTGCAATACTGAGTGATAATCTCAGTGAATATTTTAACAACTTATTCCTTTGTTATTAATGGTTGATCTTAAAAGACAGAAGTTATCTGCCACTTTGACATCTTCATTGTGAATTCTAAGGTTGGTTGTCATTTTTTGTAATATTTTAGTCCCATGATTTTTCATTATACTTCTTCACCTAAGCTATTTTATAGGTAAGGAACATTGGAGTAAAATGCTGATTGCATTTTTTTAAACTAGCAGTTTTTAAACCGCAGTAAACTCAGTTTACTTGCAGTTTTGAACTACTGGACTCAGAGACCTTTAGAAATTTGTTGCTGAGCATTGAGCGATCTAATATAGATCACAAACTACTCTCTGTTGATTCTATATGAGCATCCTAATGGTTGTAGGGGAAGTGTTCTGTATTTGTTTTCATTGTAAAAATGGACAGTCTCAAAGGTGCTTTTCAAAAGGCAACTGGACTTTTGTTGTTGTTGAAAATGTTTTGCTTTTCATCCAAGAAGCTTCTTCAGTTCTTCTCAGTAAGATAATTGATTTTCAGTTCTTTGGGACAGGGCATACATAGAACCAGAAAGCTGGCCAATTCACCGTGCCTTTTAATGCAAATTAAATTCACATGTGAATATTCACTGATAAGTAACTATATTCTGAACACATCTAGCAGTTGTCCAGTTGAAGGACTGATCACTTTCAAGTTTTTCTTGTGTGCATTAGACTACGGTCAAAAGGGAAGAAGCAGAACAAGATTAGAAAGAAAGTCAAGGCTATTTTAGTAAGCTATATTGTTAATTATGAAAATGCTACATATAACCTATTCTTTCAAAGGCACACATTACAGCAGTGGTGGTGAACCTATGGCACGGGTGCCAGAGGCGGCACTCGGAGCCCTCTCTGTGGGCACTCGTGCCGTTGCCCAAGCCTTGCCTCCGCCCACAACACCCTCACCAGCAGCCCCCCTGGAGGAGAGTCATCCCCGACGTGGACCACGCGGAGCATTGCAACCAAGGACATGGCAGCCAGGCAGCGTAGACAAGACTCTGCCTTCATGCCCCAATATGCACAGTTGATGCTGTGAGACGCGGGCAGAGCTGCCATGGCGCTGCTGGGCTGCCTGGGTGATCTGTGGCGGGCCCTGGAGGTGGTGAATGGCCCTGCGGGCAGGCGGAGCAGGAGCGGGGCAGGGAGTGGAGCGGGGGCGGGGCCAGTTTTGGGGCACTCGGTCTCTAAAAGATTCGCCATCACTGCATTACTTCTCATTCCATTACTTCTCAAAGTCAAGAGACAAGTACTGGTTATTGATGCTTACAGCCAAGATGTTGAGGCAACAAAGGTAATGGTTAGGATTCAGTATGGTTCCCACTTAGTTATTTATGAACAGAACTTTGTTAAACCATTCTGATACAGCTGCTGATACACACAAAAGGCGCAATAAAAGAAATATTGCTATATCTGAAACCATGTAAAACCCGAAGGCATTAAAATTTATTAAATGATGCAATAACTGAATTCTTTATTTACAATAGCATTATTTAACATCAAATAAGCAAATAGCATCAGCAAAGCAATATTAACTTGCATAAATGTATTTAAAATTTCTCTGAATATATCTACCTTTGCATAAACTGCTCACACTAAAAATACAAACATCAATGCAGGTGAACAAAGTGATGTTCAAAGTTAACTCGGTCTTGAAAATAAGTCACAACCTGAAAACACTGTAAGCTTTCTCCTGAAGAATCATAGTTTATATATTGCTTAGTTTTACCCTTGTATAATCTTTTCATATACACACACTCATACACATCTCAGATGTAACTTCATGAGGAACTGTACAAATAAAACTCACGAATGATCAAAAGGAAAAAAAGTCAATGTTTGAAGTAATGTGTCCATCATCTCTACTCAACGACTGAAAGCTAAGTGATGATGCGCTTATTCCAAAATTGTACACAATTCACTATACAAATATAATACATCAGACAGCTATGTAGGAATATACAAGACTTAAAAACAGATCTAAGGCATTATGCTAGATTTTAGCATTTTGAGGTTCTTGCACGTAGCTTTACCTGTAGTAAGAAACTTAAAAGATTTTGTTTTAGTCTACAAAGAAACACCAGGGAGAAAAAATCTAATTAAAAACCAAAGCCACTACAGTAATTTTCTTTTGTGCAGAGAATGCTTTTGCTCTTAGGCAGCAATACTACCATACAAATACTAGAAAACTTTAAAGTCACACCAACAATTAATGGCTTAAATTGCATTTCAAAACTGATTGTGTATCTTTGGGTTTTGCAAGAAGAGCTGAATCATCTTTTCATGTGTTAAGCCCATATGAACTCATTTTTTAAAAATACAGATTAAAAATGCTTTGTATAAATGGCAAAAAGCATTGCTTTTACTTAATACAGACCAATAGAAAGACTGGGAGAGGGGCAATCTTTTAAGTTTCAGAAATATTTGAAATAACTAGTGAAATGTTGAACAAGATGTTTATCAGCTTACCTGGACGTGATTGAATGGTTCTTTGCCCTGTACAATTATCTATATATTTTTCTGACTTAATACATTTTGCTTTTTCACACTTTTGTATGAGAGAACGCTGATGTTCCAACATAAATCCAATTACTATCTTTATTTACTGAATAAGAAATACTGTTTATAAAAAAATTAAAACTGACTTGGCATCATTACTGTTGTACCTAGTGGGAATGTTATACTCAGAAAATGCTTAAACCCACTGCCTTTAATTAATTTAAATAAAAGGGAAAATCAGCGATTCCCTGGACATGGCTGATAATACAAACACTCCATTTTATACTCAGTTGAAATCATTACTAGATGGTACTAATATAATTTGAATTGGACCTTATTTAAAATAATTTATTTGTCTACTAATCTACTAAAGCATGATTGAAAAATAATCTTTTCAAAACTATTTTTATCATCCAATTTAGAATGGTTTAATCCCTTTAATCTTCAAATCAGGTGTGTGTATTTGTTTTTATATGTATTGATATTCTCTCAATAATTTAAGAGTTCAGGGCTGACATTTTATTATTTCCACCAGATGGCTCAGATGTTTGAATAACTTTTTGAGTCTGGTGACTCGTGAGAAATACGGTTTTCATCTCGAGGGGTAAGAAAGCCACTCAACAGGAAACAGATGATTTGAAATGCATTCTATATATTCTATAACATGTTCTTTTCAGCACTCTATGAAAGTCAATTTATTTGTATATTTTAACTCTCACTGCAAGCAAACACCAGGTTTCAAGATAACAAGCGTTCTATTTCCAAGGACATGAATATAGACAGAGAAAATATAAAATGCATTGCACTTTTAAGTAACATCTAAAATTTGAGTTACAAGTACGAAAGTGTAGATTAAGTGGAACAGAAGAACAGGAGGTCAAAAGCAATCAGTTTCCTGATATTTCAAGTCCTCAAAAACTGATGTCAGCTTATATTAAAAGAATACTCAGACCACAGCCGGTAAGAGTATAACCACTTTCAGCAGTGGTCTGCTGAACAACAGTTTTGATAAGATTATTACGAAAAAATATAAACATACAAAAAAGTCAAGAATTGGCTCCTACACTGGCTGCATATAAGGTTAGATAAATGACTTATGAGCAGAATTGCATTTAGAAAAAGAAGTCTCAAGCTTACAAATTAGGTCTAATCAAGGCATTGTAATCCTTTACAAAACACATTTTTGTCCCCAGAAGACACGCACAGTTATGAAGATATCTAATTTAATACTGAAGTACCTCATTTGGAAATCAACTCCACAACATGTATACCTCACAAAATTATACAGTTAAAACACTAAAATCTTCAACTTAAATTATTGCTTGTTTACATAGAAACTGTTTTGTATGTACCTTACAAAACTTCCTCAAAGTCCACACTTCTTCAAAATAATTGAACACATGATGGTTACTTCTGTAGTGATATCTGCTATAGCTTAAGTCATTCTTTCCCCTAAATATGGAGATGGGAAAGTAGAAAATTTATTGTTTAAATCAGATGCCTTTGGCTCTGATATCATGCCTCAATCCTGCCACTTCCATCACCAAGAAGTGCACCTTTGTTCAAATGAAATTATCCAGCAACTAATTTACCTGCAACTTAGTGCTTGGGTAACAGATCTAGGACTATGATGGGGATTATACTTTTATCTAACCTATCAGAAAGTCCAAGTGAAGGCAGGAAAACAGGGATGCTAAGATTAATTAATTTTAAGGAAGCTGAAATCAACATGGGAACTTAAATTCTGTGACTGACTCATGATTTTATCCCAAAGTTATTAAAAAAGCTTTAAAAGCCCTCAGATGTTTTAACTCACTTAAACATTTACAGTTACTCAAATAGATTTAGATCTATTCAAAACTAAATAAGTTTGTTTTATAGAATAGCATATCTACCCACTAGAGATTAGATATGTATTCTCATTTTTTTCATCTGTCACTCTGGAATTCATAATTTGGTCTACTCCCTACTTCAGAGTGTCCTAATACAAACCATTGATTTCCAGATGAAACTAAATCCTTTGCACCTGACTGTGTAGCTATGGAAAAAAAAAACACAAATAAAAATCTATAACTAAAACAGAACAGAATGAGATCATGGTTGGTTTTCCTTAAATACATACATTTAAATACATTCAATCTGACACGTTTTATGAAAACTGGCTATCAACATTTACTTTGCAGGAGAGATCTAAGTTGCACTAAGGTGAATGCAGTGTACAGGCTGAGCAATTGTCTGTACGCTAGCTTCAGACTGTCAAAGAAGAGACTGCTCTTCCACCAAGAAAGGTTTGATGCCACTCAAGAACGACGCTGTTCTGTTTGCAGCACTAAATTCTCATTTCTCCAGTAGAAGTGCTGGCAGAAAAGATGGAGCAAACAGACATAGGCAGCTCTTCAAACTGGCAAGCAGTTCAGAATGGGGAGCCCAATCAATTGAAGATACAGCCAGTCTTCAGGGTCAGCAATATTTCTGTAAAAGACAGCAAGAACATTTGTAATTATTCAATTAATTAAGCGTATGCTTTTATCTTTTGCTAACTTCAAATAATCAGAACAAAAATGAGAGCTTTCAGGCTGACATAAGACATAGTGAGAAACAATCTCCAAACTCCATCAATTGATGATGGAATACATAACTGAATGGAAACCGAGAAGCATAAAATTAATAATAAAATCAATAAATGCTTAATGAAAAAGATGTGTCCTTTTTGCAAAAATCCTGATATTATCCAAAATCCATCAATCAAAGTGTATCATCTGATTGGACCGAGAATTTGTCTTTTCTTGTTTGCCTTAGGGAACAGTATCGACTGGCTGCAATCCTGCCACCCTTTAAGAATGCCTGGAAGACCTGGTTGTCCCCTTAGACATTGAGACACATTGACATGAACTGGTGTAGTATGAATATATGAGTGTCATGTTTGATCACAATGTTATGTAATTTTTCTTTTAAATGATGCTTTTGTATTGTGATTTATTTTAACCTTGTTAGCTACTAAAGTCGCTCTATGAGTAGGCGGCTATACACTTTAAATGAATAATAAATATATAATAATAAAAATAAATAAATACATTATCTAAACACCGAATAGGGGGCAAACTGAATTTCCAAGAAACTGCATTTCATAGCTTGGGGTCATGCAGGAGAGCTTCCCAAGATGCAACAGAAATAGGCTTCTGATAGCAGCAGCATCATTAGGAGAGTTTTCCAGCACATCTTAAGAATCCAAAAGGTTTTTAACAGGAGGTTCAGCCCTTCAGATAGTCCTAAAACATTTAGGACTTCAACGTATACATGTATCAAACTTTTGAGCATGTATCAGATTTACTTTTATATATATCAAACTACTTAAAGAACAGTCCAAAATTGTTTTCATCCTGGAACTTTGTTATTGTTCAGTCGCTAAGTTGAGTCCAGCTCTTCATAATCCAATCGACCATAGCATGCTAGCCCCCCCCCCGTCTTCCACTGTCTCCAGGAGTTTGCCCTAATTCATGTTCATTCAGTCAATGAACCTATCTAACCATTTCATTCTCTGCTATCCCTTCTCCTTTTGCCTTCAATCTTTCCCAACATCAGGATCTTTTCCATGAACCTTCTCTTCTCATTTGGTGGCCAAAGTATTTGAACTTCAACTTCAATATCCTTCCAAAGAATAGTCAGGGTTGATTTCCTTTAGGATTGACTGATCTCCTTGCAGTCAAAGGAACTCTCAAGAGTCTCAATGCTGGCTGTGGAATTCTGGGAGTTGAAGTCGACATGCCTTAAAATTGTCAAGATTGAGAAACACTGGTCTACGTGACCTTAAATCTATTCACTATCTCAACTGTACATTCATAAAGGATGTGATTTAGGTCATATCTGAATGGTGTAGTGGTTTTCCCTACTTTCTTCAATTTAAGCCTGGATTTTGCAAGAAGAGGCTCATGATCTGAGCCAGTTGGCTCCAGGTCTTGTTTTTACAGACTGTATAGAGCGTCTCTATCTTTGGCTGCAAAGTAAATAATCTGTTTTCGGTATTGACCATCTGGTGATATCCATATATAGAGTCACATCTTGAGTTGTTGGAAAAGAGTTTTTGCTATGACTAGCATGTTATCTTGACAAAACTCTTTGTCCCACTTCCTCCAAGAAATAGTTGAACTTAATTTAAAATAGATATGGACAACTTCACATTTCAGAGCTGTATCAGTTCACAAGAACCTTTAGTTCAGCGGTTCTCAACCTGTGGGTCGCGACCCCATTTGGGGTTGAACGACCATTTCACGGGGGTCGCCAAACAACGCGATCCGCCATTTTTTTTCTGGGGCGGCGCATGGGGGTGCCGCCACGCATGCGTGCCGCCTGCTTAATACCGGGGTCGCCGTATAAAAAGGTTGAGAACCACTGCTTTAGTTCATTCCAAATATGACTATTGAAAATGGACAGCAGTTTCCAGCCATTTGTAGTGGCAATTACATAAAAGACCTAGAACAGGCATAATGAGACTTAACTCCAGGGACAACCATAAAGAAAATCATGCCATTAACCATTTAGATAGCTGCCAACTATGGCCCTTAGACCTTCAACAAACTTAAGTGAAGTCCAAGGTCAACCACAAGTAATCCACTTTAAGTTAGTGTCACAGTTGGAATATTTATTACTTCATACCCGTGATGCGTCTCCCTCCGGCTTTATCATGTCCATTCCAGGTAGCTGGTTTGGAAAAAGACTGCCTCCTCTCATAGCAGGATCATTGACCTGAGAAAGAACAATGTTTAATTCAGTCACAGAAGCAGAAGACTTAACAAATCACAACCAACTTCACTAATACTCCTTCCTTTTTATCTGTTATGTATATGTAGGAGTGTGGGTCTATACATATGTTGTACATAGTATGTTTAGGTGTGTCATGTATGTGTTTCACTTTGAAACGGGCAACTAAATTTCATTTTTTATGTGTGCCGTGCCCACAGTAAAAAAATGACAATAACGTTTATCTTATCTTATCACTAATAGTTGAGCAATTCATTTTACTATCATGCCTATCTTGGAACCTTTTTCTATTTTCTACAACACATTATTATTATCTGACTGCATAATTTGCTGACTTACCCTATTGTCAGTTTGTTATTTTGAAAGGGGAGACAGCAAACTTGAACTAAATTGAAAAGATGAAAAATGAGTGTACACTAAAATAGTGCTTTATCTTGAATCTCCAAAGATCTATGCAAGGGTCCTTTTTGTAGATTTCAGTTTGGCATTCAATACCATCATTCCAGATATTCTTCTTACTAGCTGTGCCTGACCACACCTGTAAGTGGATCATAAGCTTTCTAACAGACAGGAAGCTAGACAAAAATCACATCAGATACCTGTACAATTAGCATAGCCCCCCACCCCCCCCCAGGCTGTGTGCTGTGTCCACTTCTCTTTTCTCTCTAAACCAACAACTGTATCTCAAAAGATCCCTCTGTTAAAGTACTGAAGTTTGCAGATGATACAACAGTGACTGGCCTCATTCGAGACAACAACAAATCGGCATAGAGACGGGAGGTTGAACAACTAGCTTTGTGGTGTGGCCGGAACAATCTTGAACTGAACACACTCAAAACTGTAGAAATGACAGTAGACTTTAGGAGAAACCCTACTATTCTACAACCTCTTATAATACTAGACAACACAGTATCAACAGTAGAAACATTCAAGTTTCTGGATTTTATAATATCCCAAGATTTAAAATGGACACCTAACATCAAAAATGTAATCAAAAAAGCACAACAAAGAATGTTCTTCCTGCGCCAGCTCAAAAAGCACACACTGCCCAAGGAACTGCTGATACAGTTCTACAAAGGAATTATTGAGTCTGTCATTTGCACCTCTATAACTGTCTCGTTTAGAACTGCAACCAAACAAGACAGACGCAGACTTCAACGGATAATTAGATCTGCAGAAAAAATAATTGCTACCAGCCTGCCTTCCACTGAGGACCTGTATACTGCCCGAGCAAGAAAGAGGGCTGTGAAAATATCTACAGACCCCTCACATCCTGGTCATAAACTATTTCAGCTTCTTCCCTCAAGATGATGCTATAAGGCATTGCACACCAGAACGACTAGACACAAGGACAGGTTTTTTTCCCATGCCGTCACTCTGCTTAACAACTAATCCCCACAACACTGTCAAAATACTAGTAAAGCTGTATTACTATGATACTCTTCATCTTTCCTATTACCTATCCTTATCTTCTTATGACTATAACATTGCTGCTTGTATCTTACAATTTATATTTGTTTTTTTGTACCCTAGTATGATTTATGTTGTTTGCTTAGCTAGTACTCTATGACTATCACTAAATGTTGCATCTTATGATTTATAATGAAGTGTTGTAGTTCACAATTTATGATGAATGTATTTTCACGTTGTATATGATCATGGTTATCACTATTACTTGTATGTACACTGAGAGCTTATGCACACTTGGTCAATAAAGCATTTAATTCTATTCTATTCTATTCTATTCTATTCTATTCTATTCTATTCTATTCTATTCTATTCTATTCTATTCTATTCTTGTAATTGACTCAAAAATGTTTCATAGAGATATAACTTTGTCAGAGGCTTGAAAAAAATATTTTGACACTTAGACACTATTTCACAGGACCCCAAAGACCTGGTTTTGCCAACAAGCCTGGAAAACTCATAGTGGGATGAAGCCTATCAAGTGGGTCAGGGGATGGGATATTATTATTTGTTTATCCTTTTTATATTGGTTTTTTTATTTTTTGTAAGCTGCCCAGAGTCACTGAAAGTGAGTGGGTGGCCATATAAATCCTCTAAATAAATAAATAAATATGCTTACAGCACACTAAAAGCATCAATAGTAAAAATGAAAAATCATTAATTTAACTACAATTTATAAACACAGAAGGACATTAAAGTTACATAGTTTAAGATGATAGATTTAGTCAAAAAACAGAGCCAGAAGTAGATTATGTAATACTTTTAACTACAGAGGGATGGAAGGAGGTAGATTCAAATCCCCATTTAGCTACTAAACTGTATTTTCTTAGTCTTAAGTTGATTTCAATAAATCAGTCTAATGAAGCCAACTGGCCCAGGTCACAAAAGTGTCTTCCAATTTTTGTGAGTATAATGTCCTAAAATCTCACCCAGTATGGGCAATGTATGAAGCTTGCATCTCGGTGGAGAAAAAGGCTACATTTCACTTTCTATTCCCTGCTTGCCACCCATTTTTTTTTCTTTCTGACATCATCTTTTCTAACTCCCAAGTCAGGAAAAGTAGCTCTTTCTAGAAACGATTATTTGGGCTTGGATTGTAGTTGTCCATCTGTGACTTCGAAGCAGCGATAAATATCTTAAAAATCCACTATATTATACATCTATAACAAGAATGAGCCATTCCTGAAATCATATTTTTAATGTTACTGGTATGATACATCATTAGCAAAATATTTTGATATTAAAAGTAAAACTATTTTTTAAATATGCCAGGCTGAGATTCTTACCTGCTCGGGACCCATGGAGGGCAACCCTGATGTAGGCACAGAGGCTGCAGAGGTCATGCTGATCTGCCCTGTCATCTGGTTCATGTTGCTCAACCCACCACTGTTGGCCACCATGGACACATTGATATTCATGTTGTTATTGTATATGCTGGTATTTGCTTGCTGCCCAAAGTGTGGTGGAGATTGTTGTGAAAACATGCTATAGTATAGGATAAAGCACAATGGCCATGTCAGAATCAGAAAGACACACTTACAGGACTCAAATATTCCTGAACTTTTCAAAGAACCACTGTGTGCTTGGATGCACATAAGGATCTCTTCCAATAACAAAAACTGATCCATCATTTCATTTAACCAGAATCTCTTTATCTCTTTCTTGGTCAAATGAAACTCTGATCACAACAGAGGGTACAAAGAAGTTATGTGACAGTAATCCAAACCAGCAGGTTATAAAATGTAGCCAAAATACATTCTGAATCCTGAAGTGTACCTATTTCCACCAATATTTCCTTGTCCCCATCCATTTATCTCTGTAGAGGACTGATAGGCAGGATTGGCCTGAGATTGCTGTATCAAAGGATTCTGAGTATGAGCCATTCTTGGGGACATCAGGGGACTCTGTGGAGTTGTAGCTCCGGTGAAGCCTGGATCAGGCTGCTGATTTATTCCTAGAAAAGATAATAGGAACTTCAATCATCTTTACAGGACAATTAAGAATACATGCTGTAGTACAAAACCATTATGGATTCATTTACTTGAAGAGGATTCACTGGATAATAACAAAGCTTTCAACTGTTCCTTACTGTTGCTTTCCTATCACTTATACTGCAGAGTTTGTTTACTGTTTTAATTTGCCTTCACTGTAATCAATAGCACAGTGACATCTGCTGGAGATGTTTATTTGACTGTATTCAAGAAGAATTTTCCCAAAAGAAACCCCTCTTCCAGGGGCTGATGCCTATATATTATATAAAAAATACACTGAGAAATCAATTAATACCCAAACAATCTTATTAAATAACTGAAAATGACATTATGATAAAAACAAGGTATTGATATCCAATGCTTAATACTGTAAACAACATATAAAAACCATTCAAACTCACGGATACTTTTAGAGTTGCTATTTCACAGAGATCATTTGCTGAACAAATGATAATCTACCTTTTTATTTTGATTTTAATTTAAGAATTTCCAAATTTAAAAAAATCTGTTGCTTTTCCTAAGATGTGACATAGGGGATTATAAAATTATGTAGATTTGGGGAAATATAAAAATTATGTACTTATTATTTTCCAGATTCTCAGTGAGCTAGCTTAATCTAAGAGTCTTCCTTGTAATTATAAGACAAAATGATAATCCCAAGAAGAAACTGAAAATTTGTAGGCAGTAAAATCTGATGAAAAATTTAAAAAATTCCTAATACCATAATTTGGAGGAAATGGAAACTGCTGGGTGTTTGTCTGGGGAATCCTTGGGTTGCTCATGGTTGCTGGTATTCCCCCAGAGGCCACCATACTTGGCGTCATATTCATACTCTGGCCACGCATCATCAGGGTTCGTTGTTGAACTTGGTGCATCTGTCTATGCCTCAGATGTTGGCTTAGTATCTCTCTCTGCCTCTGGGCTAGCATTTGAGAATTAATATTTCCCTACCGAGAAAACAAAATGTTTATCAGTGTAAGTAGCTGGAAGTAACGTTCAGAGGTTGATTTTCCAAATGTCATATGAGAGGTTTGAAGACATACATGATATAATATGCTGCTGATATGCAACTGAACAAAGCAAGTAAAGCTATTCATATTAAGCCTAGCTCTCAAACTGTTGTTTGAAAATAAATTCTAAAATATCAAAGAAAATCAGCTGTACCTTGTATTCATGTCTCGATTAAAAAGGCAACTGAGTGTGTGTGTGTGTGTGTGTGTGCGCGCAAATATTTTTTAATATTTCTATTTTGTTTTTATTTATTAAAATAGCTGTGAATTCACTGAAATATTCCATGGGAAGGACATTTTGTTTAAAGTTATCTCAAGGAAAAGTTTTTCATGTTAATTAGAACCAATTATAATTGGTTTAAATTATGTTTTAAGAATGTGCAAAGTATTTGAAGCAAACATTTTAAAATTCAAAATATTTTGTCTTAGTAAAATGGCCTATGGAGGAACTCCAAAACACTAAAAATAGCCCATTTTGCATTAGAAATAGCTGTTTAACAATCAAACATTTGTTTAGAACATTGTGTGTTTCAAACAGTTGGTCTAAAATAAAAAATATTCAATTAAAAACATTTTGCACACCAGAATTACATTCTTTCATATAGTCACTAGTCAAGCGGGTCTTGAATTTAAAATATTCTCTTATAAAGAAGAATGATCTAGGCAAGATAAGCCACATACAAGTTAAATAAACAAAAAACAAACACTTCATTTTTTTTCCTATCCAGAGAATTGCAATATATCTGAAGGGAAATTTAGGCAAATGAGCTAATTTAATGGCTTCATATAATACTAGAACACGTGGTGCAGTTGCAGAAATTATGAAACGTACAACTACAAATCTAGAGAACAAAAATTGGCAGTACCTGTTCCCTTACCTGTGTAGGTATTCCAGGTCTTAGAGACAGGTTCATACTGGAAACATTGCCAATCTGATTTATCAACGGCTGGCGATTCTAGGTTTTAAAAAAAACCACATACATACACAGAGTAGGAATAAGAAATGGATTTTATGAAAGTGATGTTTCAATAAAGATCACACTTAGATTATATTTTGTTGTGTGGTTCAATCTGAATATCTACTTGCATCAGCAGCACTTAGTGACAGACATGTAACACATATAGGTAGTCTTTGATTCAGGACAAGGTTAGAACTAGAGTTTCCATTGCTAAACAATGCAGCTGTAAAGTGAGATTTTATTGCTTCGCAATAACAAGCCCTGCAGTCCCAGTTGTCATCATTAACTGAATCCCACAATCATTAGGCAAGTTAATTTCCTGCTGGCTTCCCACAACCAAAGTTTATGGGGAAGCTAGCAGGAAGTTGCAAGTCTCAGACCCTTAAGCAGGTAAGTAGCTGCTGCTGGGTGGCGGACAGAGCAAGGAGTGAGTAGAGTGAGGGGAAGGGTGGACAAGAATCGCTGCATGGACTAGGTGCATAAAACAGGCATTGTGGGAGTTAGGGAGAATGTATGATTGATCAGCATGAGTGCAGAAGGCTGGGTGCGAGTAGGGGAGACTTACCCCAATGACTTGCAATTTTTCCTGCTAGCTTCTCCTTTGACTTTGTAGGAAAGCTGGCATGGAAGGTTGCAAGTGGTGATCCTGTGATCACAGAATGCTTGGTAAACAGTCACGTGTGAAAGGATTACCAAGCACCCCGATTGCGATCAAGTGGCCTTGGGGGTGCTGAAACATTGAAGATCAGTTGTAACCACCATTCCTTCAGTGCCATTGTAACTCTGCAGGGTTGCTAAACAAGTGGTTGTAAGTTGAGGGCTACCTGAACCCAGAAAAAAAATGCTGGAAATATGGGTTTGCTATCTTGAGGAAAAGAAATGTTCTTTTGTTCTGGATACTGTTTTTAAATCCAAGCAGGTGCTCTGATGTAATATCTTACAAACTTATGAAGAGAAATACTTCTGGGTATTTCAAAAAAAATGAAGTAATATATGCCCTATGGTTTACAAGGTTAAAGAGTTATCAAAAACACCACATTAACTTTGAAGACATATAAAAGAAATGAAAGCTCTAGATGAAAATAAATAAATACATAAATAAATAGCATCAGAAAAAAGAACATTTACAGATACGTTCACATTTAATTCGTATATAGTGAAATATTTTAGAAACCATTGACAATCATAGTGCTGATCAAAGAAAAATAAATGATTACCTGCTGTGCTTGAAGCCTATGCTGCAACTGCAATCTCAGTTGATTGGGTGGATTCTGCACTAGACCAGTAGGCCTCAGACTAGGCCTAGGCTGCATCCGTAGTGCTGCATAACCTGGCCGCTGAGCCATTGGGTGAAAGTTTGGGTCTTGCAGCGGTGTGTAATTGCCTTGGGCCATTTGAGCCTGAGACGCATACTGTTGTGTAAAAACTGGCGGTTTTTGTTCTAGAATAATATTTGGTTCCTGGTTTGAGAATGATTCTGGATCTACCCCTTGGGTCTGCTGAATAACAAAAGCATAGAAATATACATAAAGGCTTGGAGCCCACATATGTAGAGAACATTGACAAACATAGCTGTGACAGTACTATAAGCAGCCTATATACTATAAGCAGCCTATGTGATACATATAGGTTAATTTCCTCCACATTTTTCTGTAATGTATCTTATCTAATACTTATTTTCTGTGCTGAAGTCTTTTCCAGCAAATCATAATGTATTTATTAAAATATTTCTGGACAGTTTCCCATTAAAATTCTGTTAATATAAATCTAAAAATATCACAAGTGAAAGGGCCCATATTAGCTGGGAAAGATAACCTAAAAAGAGGTGGGTTTTTTACAAAAATATTTAAAATATTTTTGCTGTTTCACAGAAAACACAGTTACTTCACTAAGTAGGTGTCATTTCCATGTCAAGTAGCAATCAAAAAGCCATGATGTAACAAACTATAAGCCATATTCTCCATATTATCATTACAATAACAATCATATCAGAGGATATGAATCATATTGTCAACATTGCCTGCTATAGCACTGTACAGCAGAGGAGGAATGGGGTTAAACAAGAAAATAATTTTCATATAGTAAATTTCAAGAAGCTTAAGTTCATGACCCAGAAAGTTTGCATATACATTTTTTTGAAATATCCAATAAAGCAATACCTGGCTGACAAGTTCTGGTATCCCAAGAGCTCTATCAATTTCTTCTAGACCATCAAAATTTCTTAGTGCCATATAAAGCTGATCAAGGAGAGCTCCTTCATCATTTGGAGACTCAGAGGCAGGATGCTGACACATCAAGTCATCTGGAGAGCCTACAAATGGTTGCCTACAAAGGATACAGCTTGATGAGCAATTTGAGGGACAGAAACATTTACTCTTTAGACATTCCAAACTACCTGGATGTTATATATATTAGGTGTGCTAGTTTGTTAAGGAAATAAGCTGAATGCAAATTCAACATTTCTCTTGAACTTAGTACATCTATCTAGAACGTACTTAAAATGGTAAAATACTTCTCTCTCTCTCTCTCTCTCTCTCTCTCTCTCTCTCTCTCTCTCTCATTCTCTCTCTCTCTCTCACACACACACAACTGTACTTTTTTCTAAACTTTTCAAAGTCAAAACCTGAATGTAATTGTACAGACTTATTCAGGAAGTGTGGAGAAAAACTGCTATCAATTTGGAATTTTGTATTTAAAAATTTTTTTTTTCATATTTATGACAATGTATTCTCTTTTTACCTTAATTTTGTAATAAGCTACATGACTTCCAACAGCCCCAATCAGATCATTTAAATCTGAGAAGACAGGAGTTTGCTTTTCACTTTTTTAATAAACAGTTTATTAGGAATTCCTGATAACTAAGAAATAAATCATTGAAGCAGAGTAATATTTTATCATAAAAGGAGATGAAATCTAGTTAGCCCTAAAATAGAGATTAGCAAATAGTAAAAGCAGTTGCTGGTTTAATCATATATACAAAATCATATACATGAAGTAAAAATTAAGTGCTTAACAGATTATAGTCATGATAGCAATAGCAATACCACTTAGATTTATATACCGTTTCACAGGGTCTGATAAAATAATTAACAATTACTGATTTTAACCTGAGAAATTGCCTGAAAATGAGATGGGTGGGATATAAATTTAATAAATTTACAAATAAATAAAATCTAAATATCCTCCAGAAGAGCCCTTAAAAAAAAAAAAGGTAAAACAAGATTGCCAAAGATGCTGATCCTGGTATAATTTTTAAGAATGAATAATACATTAAATTTTGCAATCTCAACTGAATTTAATTTAATTTCAATGCATTCATCTCTTTCATCCTGTTGGAAATGGCGCCTTGCTTGCACTAGTCTAGCTAAACAGGGACATGTTGAGCCATCTGCATGGGATGATAATGCGGGAAAGATAATGTGTAGGTGTAGTCTAAGTTGTCAACAACTCCTTTCTACTCTGCCAATCATTTGTCACAGTCCAGGAATATTCTTGGCTCAGCCAAGGGATGTTTGCTGTCTTCTTTGTGTAGCAAGTAGTAACAATCAGTGAAGCATCTTTCCCTTTTTAATTTAATTGTGGAGTCCAACGGACAGTACCAAGGCAGTTCAGAAAGACAAACGGTACAGAAACTGAACAAATTAAATAAAGCAAAAATACAAAACAGTTAACTATCAGCAGGAGTTTACAATGATTCAGCATTGACTCTTAAGTAAAAGACTTACCGGTTCTGATTACTAAACGATGCCTGATCTATAGGCAATATACTGTCAGGCCAAGGAGCAGTCTGATTGGGAGGGGCTTGCTGTTGGGTATACTGAGAAGCTCCCATATTCATCTCCAGTTCTGAAGTACCTAAAGAACAACCATCACAAATAAAATTTCACTGGAATTATAGGTGTTGCAAAAGACCAGCCATCAACTACTTACTGTATATATTTCCATGAACATTATAAATGAATATTTTTGCCTAAGCTTGGATTGGGACTAGTAGAACCAAATTCAATTCAAATAAGGCTGCTTCAAAAGAAAATAAATTATGTTCTTATATAATCAGCATGTTATGCAAAAACATTCAATCAGATCCTTTGTGTACTGTATAATTGAACTCCCACATCTGCATTTGTATCTAATTAAAATGTATTTGTCATCCCTGTTAATATCATAATATTCAGTATCTGCTGAAACTGTGCAGATTATGATTGGACTCCACCTTACCCATATTCATAACTTGAGACTGTAGCATCTGCCTTGGAACAGCTTGACTGTTAGGTCTCAAGGGAAGGCTGGATGTTGGGTTACGTATCATGCCTCCTTGGATTGGCCTGTTCATGGCACTTGTTGTTGCAGCACAGGTCACTCTCACAGCAGCAGCTTGGCTCCCCCAGTCTCCCGATGACATAGTGGGCCGAGGGGTATTACCAGCAATCATTCCTATTAAAGCACACATATGTTTATGTTGAACTATGGCTTGAACCTAGTGCTAATTAATGCTACTTTTTAATACCACTTTTACAATCAGCTCATAGGTCAAGCCATACGAATCAAGTATGTTTTTAAAAGTAGCAATTGGCATTGATGCAACATCTTTGCCCCTCTGTCAGTTTGGAACTATGGATAGATACCTGAGCATATTTCTTCACAAAGATGTGCTCCAAAAATAATCCAATAAAATATGCACTCTTATAATTAGAAAAACTAGAGATCCTTGTGTTATCAGATTAAATTGATCAGATCTCAAATAATTCAGGCAGAAATTATTTCTGAATAAATTCTAAATCGGCTTATACTTTAAAATTGCAATATTATAGTATAACCAGTCCCATAAAAATACATCTATCTGAACTCAGTGAAATTCTTCTGAAAATAAAAATGCACAGCATTGGGTCACAGTCTCATGACCTGATGAGGCCGTGACCCAATTCAACATATTTTATGTTGGTTTTAGGGTACTGCTGGGATAAACGTTCCTTGTAGTCAGATGCCTGTTCTTTCCGTATTAGAAGTAATGTGTTATCACAGAAAAAAAAAACCTTTTTTTTTTTACCTGGATTATTATTCCCAAGGTTTCCTTGATTTCCCATCATTCCTTGACTACCCAACATGCTGGGCTGAGGTATCACTGAATATGGACTATTGTTTCTTATGGGCGGAAAAGTTGAAGCACCTGGTGGATTTTGCAAAGCGACGTCAAGCTGCAAGTTCTGGTTCGGCAACATCCTTCCCAACTGTGCTTGTCTTGCATTGGAAAAAGCTAAACAGTAGGAAAAAAGGTGAAAAAGGAAAAACTGGGAGCTTTGAACGTTACATTATAAACATACACTATTAAGTTCTTTTCAAATTAATTTAAAAACTATGTTTCAAAAACAAATGCAGGTATTTACACACATTTAACAAAAGTTCTTTTTAGCCTTTCAGGTGAATCCGTAGAGAATTTAAAACTAAATGAAAAGCTCCACCATCTACTCTACTTACTGTCCATCATTCAACTGGAGATTCCTGCACTGATTTCTGACTTGGTAATTTTTTACAAAATTGTTTTCATGCCTAATCTCTGTCCTGTTACAATATTAATCTTGTCATTTAATAAAATACTACATTTAAAATTAATGAAGCTTAATAGAAATTTCAACAATTTTTCCAAGACCTGTGTTCGATGCTCCCTTCCTTGCCCGTTTAAGTAATAGTCACATCTGTTAAGTTTCCTTTTAGAGCTAGAATGGGAATTCTTTCTTCTTAAACTGTGACACAATCATGTTTTATGGATTAGTACATTCAAAGAGATAACTTTTATTTTTCAGCCTTAGTAAGGATTGAGCTTATAGCATGTAGCTCTTTAGTGATTTCATTGTACAGTACAAGTCATAACCATGTGGTAATCTCACAGATTACTGATGGAAATAAAATAAAACTTTCAATAAAATGAAAAGTGATTTATTTATTTCTAAGTCAAACAATATTCTATTAGTTGGAAGATTTCACCATGCTGTGATTTTAAAAGGAGAACAGCAGATGGTGCTGTTTGTTCACTGAAGACTTAAAGCATAGCAACAGTCTGAAACTGGCATGGTGGCTTTTGAAAAGATTCATTTCTTTTGCAACAATACTATTATCTGTTTCTTAGAACCTGGTGAATAGTTCAGACTCACTGCTCTGAGAGATCCTCCCTGTGGGTTTCTGGGATCCAACAGGTGTGCCAGGACTGTTGTCACCTGTAATCTGCATGAGGTCATTGATAATGGCTTGTTTGTCAACTGATCCTGCTGAAGCAACCGGTCGGGTGTCTGGGAAAAGTTGAGACAACTGGCTATTCTGTAGATCATCTAGAATTTCTTCCAGGTTATCAAGCTCGCTGCCAGGCTTTCATGAAATTTGAAAAGAAAACACATATTTTCATAAGGTCTTTTAATCTTGATTAGACAAAAATACTAGGAAACAGAATCAATACCTCCAGCATTGAAAACACCCAGCATCAGGTGGGATATCTGAAATCTGTTCCTATAAAGAAAGAGATCTACTCAGGTCTCATTTAAACTAGTCAGTGGACACACCAGGACACACATAACCCTTTAGTCTTCCTTATCCATGTGCCTTCTGGAAGTACAAAATAGGCCAACTATAGCTTTCTTTTAAAAACAAACTAGTAATATTCTCTGTCTGTAGTTTAGTCATGAATTGGCAGAGAGATGTCTCCAAGGGGGGGGGGAGAGGATACAGATTTCCATGGATGTAACAAAGAACCTTTGTTCAACAAAAATCAACACACTGTCATTACTGTAATTCAGCTTGGTTATAACAGGACTAAGAATGTTCTATGCAATAGTTACTTCCACATGGTTAAAAACATTTTTACATTTCATCTGAACTTTTAATCACTGACAGAAAAATACAACTCATTTAAAGAAATGAAGACAAAAGAAAATATAATAAGAAATAACTTTTGTGCTGGAAACTTGTAAGATGAAGTAATGTTCTACTGCTCAACATGTAATAAACTTAAGAGTGAAAAAAACTAGGCCAAGAAAAGCTTAGAGAAATAGTTCCAAATTTGAAAAAAAAAAAGGGGGGGGGAGTCTATTTGTAAACATAGATTAAACAGGCAATAATCCCCTTAAATCGAACCAAATAGGTATAGAGTAATAAATTTGAGTATTTCATAACTTTGCACACTACCTCAGAGCAGTGCTGGAGCCTACTTTCAAATGGAAGATATTATTATGGCATAGTAATCATTGTGCTTCTTCTGCAAACACAACGTTGCATGCAGCATGTTAGTTCCCTCGCACATGTTACTAACATGCCCTCAATTTATAAATAATTAATTTTAGAGGATTGGGTTTTAACAGTCCTATCCTCCAAATATGAGCTCTACCGGCTTTAAAAATGGCACAATACAAGCAAGCCAGGCAGCAAGAACTGTGTTTTACAACATCTCAAAAATTGCTAAACCAAATGCTGTTAGAAACTACCTTTTTTTTAAATTTCCTCCCATGATAGAATGGTTGACATAGTATATTCATACAACTAGAATCCTGAAATAGGATTGGGAGGCCATGAAGCTCCCTTGGTAACTGAGCTACTTGAGACTTCTCAGGCTAATCTGTGCCCAGAAAATTGAGTATATAAATTGGGGGGAGAGATGGGGGCGAGGTGAATCATGTCCCTTGAGAACAGGTATAGAACAGGCTGGAAATATAAACAAATAGAGCAAGCAAATAATCAACCCCATGTGGTAAAAAAGATCAGTATAAAAAGTGATGACAATGGATTGCATAAGAATTATCACATGCTGGAAAAATAATTCTTTTTAAAGATAAACATAATTAAAGGATACTTATATACAGTACATTGTTGAAAATATTTTCTCTGAACATTTCCTTTTCATTTCATGTTTTTGCAATGTTAAATTACATTAATTAAAAATGTAAATGATTATATTAAGAATGAGTAGTTCCTACAAACGCATACATAAAAGCAACAAATATAGCAAAGGCTTTGCTTCTTGTGCCTCTCATGCTATACCCAGGCCTTGGCCAGGAAAGAGTGACAGATCGCTGGGGCCAATAATCCAAAGTTTATCCAAATGCCAGTTTGAAAGCTCTTGGGCGGCAAATCTGGAAAAACCTGCCAGAAATTTTTAGGAGCTGCTTTATTTAGAGAAGATAATATCGGAACTAGTGGCCAGTGTCAGCATAACCAGAATGTATGTATTTTTTCTGGTGTTCTTTACCTAGTAGAACTGAAGAACAATTGATAAATGTAAAAATATCTATCAAACAAAACAAGTCACTTCTGAAAGATTAAAATTCTTGCTTCTAAGTAATTTCCCCCCCCCCCAATATCTTCAACACTCAAGAAGCAGACATTTCCACTGCTGAAGCACACTGGTCTGTTGTCAGTGAGTGTTCCATTATGACTCAGACTTTTTCAAAAGCGTTTTAGCTGTTTTTGCTCTTCAAATATATATGAAGCTAGGACTTTCCTAAGCAATGTGCATCATTTTGCTCTTGAATATACATATCACACTGATCACATCTGACCTAGCTGCAAAGTCTAGAGAAGTTCTCTAGAATTTTTTATTGATTGCTGGAAATATTCCCATCTTAATTTTGGGTGGAGATAGGAAATGCAGTATTGGGTTGCTGCCAAACACTGAACTATCTCAAAGTGTTTAGACAAACCTAACCAGTTTTTCTATATACTTTCAGAATGCACAGTGACAACTAGTAAGTGGAATGGAGACAAGGAAATGTATGATATGCTGGTTTCACTAGATGAGTGTTATGTGGAAACTTTGATAGAGGACAGTTTTTCAAAATATCATAGCTAAATGTTACCAGCAAACCTGAATAATGAGGCAAGCATCTTTTATGGAAGAGACTTTCCTGTTTTGGCAAGAATTGTTGTCAAGCAGCTCCAGCCTTAATGTTTTCCAACAAATTATGTAGCAGCTGAAGAAACAGGAGAAATTGTCACCTTTATTTTCTCCCTTAATTCTATTCTATTCTATTCTATTCTATTCTATTCTATTCTATTCTATTCTATTCTATTCTATTCTATTCTATTCTATTCTATTCTTCTATAAGAATGGTCAGATATGTAATTTTGATAAAATTATGTGAAATAAAGGATTGACATTAGATTTTCATTAAAGTCCCATGTAGGTTCCCAGCTTGAACATGGCAAATTCCAGACCTGAACCTTGGTTAAAATTCCTCTAAGTACTACAGATACTGAAGTTTATAGTCCTTGAATAGGTGCATTTGATCTTTTCATGTAGTTAATGCACTGTTTCCAAATTCAACTTTTTAGTTTACAATCACTTCTATCTATCAAAGATTATGTAGGTAAAACCAGTCACTTGTATTTGCCATGTAATGCACAAGAAAATAAACTACATTAGAAACTTTGTCCAACTTTTTTTACCGCTTTCCAACTTATCTGTCAAAAATTAATAAACTGCAGAGGAAACAATTATGAAAAATCATTTTTTCTATTCTGCATAGAATAAAGTGTACACTGTGCCAGCCTCTCTCTAACCTGGCTTATGTGTTCAATGACTCTGTATAAGTACTGGAGGGCGTGAAAGGAAGTTAACAGTTTCTCTATGATATTTTCCTATAATTATTTGTACTAGTAGAATATTATTGTGGACTTTTTTTCACCAAAGAATGTTTAAAAGAATGTACAATGATGCAGGCAATAAAATCTATGCCAACAATGTGGAAATAAAATGACAAAGCGCAGGGACAACATAAATTATACCACTGTTATAGAAACATGAGATTCATTTTGCAGAGATTTAAGAGGCAAAAACAAATTCTGTAAATTATTTTTGAGCTATAGAGAAGAAAATATATCCAGAAATTAAGATCACTGTTTCTTATAGCAAAACTTACTGCAAACACAAAGAACCCAAAACTTTGATATACATTTGGATTATGTTGCCTGTGAAAATGAGACTTCTATATAAATCTTGATTTGTATACTTTCTAATTAGTCTTTGCATAGACACATCTATAAGCTTAGGCATTTTATGTTCAAACCATTTTGTTTGCATTTAGTTTTGCATTTTTTCCCCAAACAGTACTTGAGTCCTTCTCAATCATTTTATGATTCTAAATGTTGCCCTTTAAAAATCACACAATAAATCAGGTGTTAGACTGAAAATTACTTTTCCAAGTAGCCTCTATCAATGGGTGTCATTCTCATCCCGCATTTTCATTCTCATCTCCAAAGCCGAATGATACTATACAAAACACTACATTTCAAATTAAGTGGCACTTTTGAGATCAAATTTTTCAGCCAGTGAAATCTTGGCCACACAGACAATGGTAGTAATTCTGATCATAAAGGACATTGTGTTAGAAGAGATACAGAATAAGAATTGTTTCTGTACCCATCTCTGATACAAATAATATAAATAAGTAAAATAAAATCCCCACAAGTTCTTACCTGTTCATTCGGCTCAAAGCGCATTTCTTCTTTTTCAGTCTGTATAGCTACTGGCTTTACTGTGCTACTGGAAGGATCTGTTTTACTGTCCGACCGTTCCAGTTTGGGGGTAATGTCTGGTAAACCAATTTCTTTTGTATCATCTTTATCTAGCAAGTAACGAAGTAGTGCATTTTCTTTCTTCTTGGGACTCACTGGTTCCTGTTTACCAGTTATCTCTGAACCTGGAGCTGTGCTACTGGTCTCCTGATTCAGTTCTTTGCCTGTGGCCTCTGCTGTGAGTTTGGCCAAATCTACAGGAGAACTGCTGTCCTGCAAGAGCCTGTGCAAAATTTTATGCTTCTCCTTGAGCGAGGTTCCATGTGCTGAACCAGAACCAGATAAGCTTGCCATGGAGTCCTTGTTAGCATCTCCCATAGTATTAGCCAAAGATGAAGGCTCCATCTGATCAGATTTGGTGGTCAGCAGCTGTAAGAGCTTTGTCTGGCTTTTGCCATCATGCAGTCTGTTCTGTCCATCAGGTCTTTCACTGCCAACTTGGGGCATGTTATCGTTTTCTTTCTGTTCTCCTGAATGGCAGACACTTTCTACTTGTCCAGTTGTTTCGTCTGATTGTTCCCCATGCAATCCAAAGCTATCTTTAGAATCCAGATTTCCCATTTTGGTTAGTTGGGGAGGATTCATACTTACAGGGGAATTCTGTAAATTACTCATTTTTATATCAGGTGAAGCCAATGATGACCCCAGAGAGACTCCATGCCCCTCACTGAGAGCCTGAAGTGCATTGAGGGAACTGTTGGTATAACTATGGCTATTTCCTGTGCTGTTGCAAACTCCAACAGGTGAATGCAAGCTTCCTGCAGGAGAAAACTGGTTGGGTGGGATCCGAGGACTTCCTGCCACTCCAGGACTCATACGATGCCTTGGGGAAAGCATAGAGTTTGGCTGACCAGGTGTCATGCCAGGGCTGTTTTGAGAAGGGCTATTCATTTTTAGTGCATAGTTACTACCCTGAGGAGTGGAGGTTTGTATACTTGACACATGGTTCATCCCACCTGAACTAAACCTGCTTGTTGGCATACCCATTTGTTCCTTTGGGCCATTTATGGCAAAATTCATATTGCTATTGATGGTCATATCCTGACCTGGATTCCCACTGCACATGGCTTGATGGGCAGGACTGTTAGAGCTAATTGTGTTCAATGGCTTTCCCAGTACTTGTCCAGTTAAATCCTGGTTCATCCCACAGACATTCTGTTCCCTACAATGTGAAAAAAGAAAAAAAAATTACCTATAATATTGTATGTTAAATTAAAACAGCTTAATAAAAAGATACCAAAGAATATTATGCTCATAATCAATCCCATATGCAAAAATAAGTGTAACATTTATTTAATCATACTATATCTAAAAACCTGTATGCTTATTTGCAGAAACAATTTCTTACAACAAACATCTTAACTGTTTTCAGTAAAAAAGATAGATACTATTTGTGAGAAAAATCTGTTGAGTTTAATATATGTACTGTCCTATTACATACAAAAAATATCTAAGTCTTTGATTTGTCTAACATGTTGGGGGATACAAATTATGTGATAGGGCCGAAGCAGCAAAGTCCAACAATTAAGCCAGATTCTGTGATTTGCAAAATGGTAATTGTAATAAGAAAGAATTAGTCATTAACTAGCTTTACTGATATCAGATTATATAATTCTCATTCTACACATGCAGATGAAGATGACTGAATTGGAAGCTATTGATATCCCCAGTGTATTCAGACTTCAAAGACTTGATGTCACACAAAGTAGAATTAGATATTTAATAGTTATTTTTTAAAAACAAAAAATTGAATCCCTTTGTTTTCTAACATGGTGACTGATATAGACAAGTTTAGTTTGTGTAGAGAACTAAGGAAATAGGTAAGAAGTGCCATTCTGGTATTATGTCATTTAGGTAGTGGTTCATATTTTTTTTCCCTAAGTAAATCTGTATCAGTACATGGTTTGCACTATTTTTTTTAAAAAAGCTTTTAATTCAATCTTGGAAATCTCAGATTAGCACATTTCAGAACAAAAGAGGAATTTCTGAAAACCACAGATTCCTTGTTTCCAGAATGCTAGTGTTCTGCACATCCCCAATAAGCAATTTACTTACTTTGTTGCTTTATATACATTGCTATGTTGCAACGTCAGATTCTTTTATAATAAACCAAATAAGTTACTCATTTATATATTAAGTGAAAGATTTAAAAACATTCTACAGTAATATAAAAAATAAATAATATTTCATGCATACAGAACTATATTGCATTTTAAAATCAGGATTGTAACCTTCGGTTCAATATATATTTCTATGTTATTTTTATGACATATTTTTTTCAGTGATTGTTGCTCATAAATAAGGCCTCTGAACAAAGATTTTTGTCTGAAACAAACTGGTTTAAAATTGTAATTTAAGTTATCCCCCTTAATGGTTACGGTGCTGATTAAGCAAGCTATATGCCTCTTCACATTATCTTCCAGTTAGCAATGTGGTGTTTCCACAGGCATATATCAGTCCTCATCAGTAGACATCCTTTCCTTAACTTCAGCAAATAATCCAATGTCCACCTGTGACTATGACAAGGATAGTGACAAAAGACAGAAAGTGGCATCTATGTATCCTCAATTGATATCAACTGTATTTCTGCTTTAACAGCTTACTTTATGTTGCACACATAAACAAAAAGATTTTGGGTACTTCTTAAGTACACAGAGTGGTGCTTAAATGTTTAAGAGCCTTTTCTATATAGCTTTGAGCTTTTCCTCAATAAACAAATATAATGTTTTTGGCTCATTTGTTTAACTGAGATCTTTTTACCTAGTTTTAGAACTTATATAGAGAACAGATCATGTTTAGATCACATTTATGTAGACATGTTGAAAATTTACAAGTATTCACAAAGTACACTGTATTTTCCACAAACATTACACACTTCTTTGACCAGTAAGTAAAATGAACAAATTCACAGCTCTATGTACAAAAAAAGGTGACAAGAGTTTGCTAACATTTAAATATATGTAAATATATGTTTCTCAAATCTGTAGCTGTTTTAGTAATTAATAAGACTTACAGAGAAAAGCAAGTGGTTAAAATCACCTTGAGGCTTCTCATCCCCACCCCCTAAAAATACTGCTTTATGAAACAGCTCTTAATAAGAAGCTCTGAAAACAAAAAGCTTAAATGAGATCCACCTAGTTTTAGGAATATTTGTATTTCTGCTTGAATATGTCTATGCGGATGTGCGTACAAGCTGATGCATGCATTTCCAGAGGAAAATAGAAGACAGGAATCTTTTCTGCATGACTAGACTGTTCCAACCACATTTTATCTTTCAAAAGAAAATCACACAAGCAGCAGCATGATATTCCATATACATACAATAGATGATGGAGAGAGGGAGGAAATGATAGTTATCCTGCAAGGAGGCATGTACTGTGTGATTGCTCTCCCTTAATATTTTACAAAATACAATAGCTTGTTAAATGCAAGTTTCAGTGTAAGTAAAAGTTACACAAAGCTTTCAAAGTTTCCACCGAATAGGAAATTCAACCTATCTGCTGGGAAATCATTATTGTTGAGGAATTTACAATGTAAGGCTTATTTTAGGGAATCACAGAACAATGATTACTTCTGTCCAGTTTGAGACACAGTAGCTATTACTTCTTTTCAGTTTTGCAGCTTCTTAAAAAAGGATGAATCTCACCTTCTGCCATTTCAATCTTGTAGTGGCTGCAAGTTCCAGAAACTCAGCATATGCTCTTTGAGGTATTTTGTATCTTATAAAAGTTGTAGATAAACATTTTGCTTTAAACCGTACTGGACTTTCTGACCAAAGTCTAAAGCAGGAGTGTTAAACTACAGGCCCACAAGCTGCATCATGCCAAAACCGTGCCCACCCATTGCCGGCAATGGGAAAAAAGTCGCAATACGTTGCGACACGTCACGTGATGTTGCGAGTTTGACATCCCTGGTCTAAAGGGTAGCTTCTTTCTTACTGTTTTTTTTTAAAGTTCTTTTAAAAAATCACTCTGTAGATTTCCATCATTCCAAGTATTAATATAGGAGATGTCTATAATATATGGAACATAATCAATACCAGGATGAACATTTGTAGTCCTCCAGATGGAGCAGAATTGCAACTGCTAGTATGACTCACTAATAACCATGCTAGCAGGAAGAAATTATAATTTAACAACTAGAGATTCCACATTTCTGTTCTACATGCTAACATTTTGGGAGGATTTTTTTCAGAGAAAAGATTGTGAGGAAAATATTTCTTTCAAAAATGTGCTTTTTTGCAAAGATGCCTGAACAAAAATATTTGAAGATCTTCCATGTTTTTTGTTGTTGATAGATATCTGAATAGTCAGTTCCTTTCCTCAACAACTTAAACTTTCCAATTATTTTTCCTCTCTTTCAAAGTTTGTGAAGTAAATTGACAACAATTTATATTGAGGGAAATATGAGGAACTACATTTCAAAATATTTTAGTGGTAATGTAGGCATTCCCTGTAGATAGAACTTTGCAAGTTTCTCAGCTGAAATATTTAGTTTGCTCTGTTTATGGCAGAGGTCCTCAACCTTTTGAGCACATGGCACTGGTTCTGCGGAGGGAGGTTTTTCTGCAGACCAGAGGGGGTGTGGTTTCATGTACTGCCTGCATTCCACGTATGCGGCTTTGCTTGTTTGCGCGGCCCCGTTTCTGGCATGTCATGGCCCGGCGGACTGGAGGTTGGGGACCCCTGGTTTATGGCATGAGAACTTGAAGAAAATCAAACAATGAGTGAAGCAGAAAAATAAAACATAAGAAATATAAAGATTTATTTTAAAATCTTTTCTCAAAACAATATTAGTATATAAGTTCAAATTGTCTAATATTTCATGTTTTACTTATCACTTCAAGAACCACCCCAAAAATACGAAGAGATCCGAGTCTTTCAGTGTGATAAATCCCTCCCTTGATTTTGTTAAAGGTAATTTTTGATGTTTGGCTGCTATGTATTTTTATTTTTATATTGTGTAAGGTATCTTTTTATTGTAAGATGCCTTGTGTCACATATGTGAGATTTGTGGATATATAAATGGAATCAACAAATAAATAACAGTTTGAAACTGCAATTCTTTAGATGAGTATACTCAAAATCAGATATTTTCCTTTTATTAAATAATGTTAAACAATGTTTTTAATTGAAAAGAAGCAGAAAAAATTGAAGAAACATTGTTATTTTAATTACCATTTGAGTGCATGAGAGATATTTTTGCCACACAAAGATCCCTTCTTTAGAAAGTCTAGAACTATTTCAATTATTTAGAAATTAATCAGATATGTAAATAACAAATATTTGCATATCTGAAACACTGTCACATCAGTTATTTTTGCTGTTTGCTTGCCAAGTGCCTTGCAAAATGACTTCATTAGTATAAAAATGTACAAGAGACTTTGCTAGGTGCACATCTCCAATGCAGGTCCCTGCCCTCTAATCTTCAAGTAAGAGGATTAAATCCAAGCTGAGGATAGAATTATAGGAACAATGCTATCAAACGAGTAAACTAGTCATACAAAAAAGTAAACTGTTGATTAAGCCTAAACACATATAATTACAACAGATAAAAAATCTCATAGTGAAAAGTTGTCTTTAAAACACTATTCAGTATTCTGAATCGCAGACACAATTTTATTTACTTACACATTGTGTTCAAGTAACAGGATTCTCTTTCAAATAAATGTTTAGATCTTTGACATTAATATTAGTTAAGAAAACAGGAACAGAAAAACAACTTAGCTTATTACTGGAATCTACAGTCATTGAGGCTAAAAGATCTATAAGCTTATAATATACTACAGCTGTAACTGACAGTGAAATCCAGGTTTTTTTTAAAAAAAATTAAAAAAAGTTTACAGAATTACCTGTGAAGCATATGTAAGGATATTACAAGCTGAGGTTCACTAGTAGTCTGGGAACGGATGAGCTTGCTCTTCGTTTGGGCAGCAACTATAGTGCCATCAGACAAAGAAAATCGATACACAGGACTGAATGCTAATCCCTGTCTCAGCACTGTAAGCAAGCAAAAACAAAAACAAAGCATAAAGACACACAGCCTACTATAGGACTAATCACACTAAAGTGGAACTCTGTCCACTAATATTATTCCTTACTTTAGAAGGCAAGAAGAAATCTGCAATTTCTTTTGCAAAATCAGCAAGGCAGTATTAAAGTTCTTTCGAGTTAAGACCAAAGAGCAAGTGGAATAAAGTATTAACTGAAAGAGAAATGTTGCCAACATTGATAAAGCGATGTAACTACACATGAACTACACATGAGTCCAAGAATAAGGTCACAAACTTTTTTGTTGTTTTTTGACATCATTTTTTTACAATTGTAAAATGAATTAACCAAATTTGAGATTTGCTGCCGTTTTCCTATGTTCCTTTCTCAAAATGGCTGGAAAGTGATATTTCTCAACTATGAAAATAATGATGATGATGATGATGGAAGGCACCTTGGAGGTCATCTAGTCCAACCCCCTGCTCAGGCAGGAAATCCTATACCATTTCGGACAAATGGCTATCTAGTCTCTTCTTAAAAATTTCCAGCGTTGGAGCATTCACCGCTTCTGGAGGCAGGTTGTTCCACTGGTTAATTGTTCTAACTGTCAGGAAGTTTCTCCTTAGTTCTAGGTTGCTTCTCTCCTTGATTAGTTTCCATCCACTGCTTCTTGTCCTGCCTTCAGGCACTTTGGAAAATAGCTTGATTCCCTCTTCTTTGTGGCAGCCCTTGAGATATTGGAAGACTGCTATCATGTCCTCCCTCGCCCTTCTCTTCATTAAACTAGACATACCCAATTCCCGCAACCGTTCCTTATATGTTTTAGCCTCCAGTCCCCTAATCATTTTTGTTGCTCTTCTCTGTACTCTTTCTAGAGTCTCAACATTTTTTTTTTACATCATGGTGACCAAAACTGGATGCAGTATTCCAAGTGTGGCCTTACCAAGACATTGTAAAGTGGTATTAATACTTCGTGTGATCTTGATTCTATCCCTCTGTTAATCAGCCTAGCACTGTGTTGACTTTTTTGGCAGCTGCAGCACACTGCTGGCTCATATTTAAGTGATTGTCCACTAGGACTCCGAGATCCCTCTCACAGTTGAGCAAGGTACCCCTTATACTATACCTGTACATTTGGTTTTTCTTGCCTAAATGTAGAACCTTACTTTTTTCACCACTGAATTTCATTTTGTTAGATAGCGCCCAGTGTTCAAGTCTGTCAAGATCCTTCTGTATCTTAAGCCTATCTTCTGGAGTGTTGGCTATTCCTGCCAGCTTGGCTGCAAATTTGATGAGTTCCTCATCTATTCCCTCGTCCAAATCGTTGATGAAGATGTTGAAGAGCACTGGGTCCAGAACAGATCCGTGGGGCACCCCACTACACACGTCCCTCCATGTAGATGCGGTTCCATTGAGGACCACATGCTGAGTACAGCCGGTCAGCCAGCTACAAATCCATCTGGTGGTGATGCTGTCTAACCACATTTTTCTATCTTATCAAGTAGTAGGTTGTGATCTACTTTATCTAATGGCTTACTGAAGTCCAAGTAAATTATATCCACAGGATTCTTCTGATCCACTAATTTTGTCACTTGGTCAAAGAATGCAATAAGATTTGTCTGGCATTATCTGTTTTTGATAAACCCATGTTGGCTTTTAGTAATGACTTTGTTTGCCTCTAGGTGTTCGTTGATTCATTGTTTGATTATCTTTTTTTTTTTTTGTAAAAAATTTTTTATTTTCAATTTTACATTACATTCATAAAAAATACTTCAGATAAAGAATAAAATAAGTTTATACACACAACTTTCGGTATTGCTCACCCATTTCCCCCCAAACCACATCCATCCTCTAACCTCTTCTCTCACTTCCCTCTTTCCCTCTTCTTCCTCACTCTCCCCCTCTCCTCCTTCTCCTCAACCTTCCTACTTATTTCTCCCCTTCCTCCTATCTTCTCACTCCGGATGCAGTCCAGGGGAAATGCCCGAGCAATTCCTCTCTCCAAATTAAAACATCAATATTATATACAATAAAACTATTTCTACCTATCTGAGCTATTTAACCTCCAACCCATCCTCCCCCCCTCCGCCCCAACTTCCCAGAGCCAAGTACAGGGTTATACAAACATATTAAACATAATCTATTTCAGTTTATTAATTATACAAAAACCAAAATCATACTAACCCTTAACTTTCTTCAAACTTTAACATCGTAATTTTATAAACAAATCCATTACTCATAAAATAAATGAAACTTTGTAGTTCCATATTTCTTCTGAACATATTCTATCCATCTTCTCCATACAATAACATATCTCTCTTGTGAATGATCCTTTAAATAAGCAGAAATTTTAGCCATTTCTGCTAAATTAGATACCTTAAATACCCATTCTTCTAAAGAAGGCAGAGAGTCTTTCTTCCAATATTGACCCACCAATAATCTTGCTGCTGTTATTAAATTCAACATTAAAATAGTTTCTTTAGCATCAAAATCCACAAAAATACCCAAAAGAAATAACTGGGGAATAAACTTAATCTTCCTTTTAAAAACCTTTTGAATGTTCCACCAAATCATAATCCAAAAAGCTTTAATATTTTTACAGGTCCACCAAACATGGAAATAAGTTGCATCCAAGCAACCACATCTCCAAAATTTAGGTTGCAGGTTCAGGTACATACAGGACAACTTTTTAGGATCCAGATGCCATCTATAAAACATTTTATAAAATTTTTCCCTCAAATTTTGAGCCTGGGTAAATTTAACATTTCTAATCCAAATTATTTCCCATAAATCCAATGAAATCGGTTCCTGAATATTCTGGGCCCATTTAATCATACAATCTTTTATTAAATCTGTTTCCGAATCCAATTTTATTAACACATTGTAAATTCTTTTAATATGAGCATATTTCTGTTCTTTAATCTGGATTACCAAATTTTCATCTACAAAGTGATTCCCACTTTCTTATCTAAGGTCCACCTCTCCACTATTTGCAAATATTGAAACCATGATTGTAAAATATTTTCTTGCCTTAACACATCTGAAGACTTTAGTTGCCAATCAGTACCCAACCAAATAAGTAATTCTTTATGAGAAATATTATCAAAATTCACCCCCTTAGAACCCCCCTGAATGGCTTGTCCAGGAATCACCCAAATAGGTATTTTATAATTTAACTTATAATAATACTTCTTCCAGATGTACTGCTTTTATTTTATACAATTTAGTTTATTATCTTTTCCAGAATCTTCCCAGGTATTGAGGTCAGGCTGATAGGTCTGTAATTCCTTGGATCCATTTTTTTTTCTTTTTTGAAGATGGGAACTACCTCAGCTCTTTTCCAGTCCTCTGGTAGTTCCCAATGCTCCAGCCCAATGGCTACTGTTGCTCATCTCTGCTACAAAATTGCCCTTGCTGTTCCTGAAAATATTACTACTCATTTTCCTCAAACAAAAGTTTGTTTTTTTCTCTCTCCCACCTCCTTCCCTTCCCTAATCTACCGTCACCATCTCACAATGGGACTCTGAGAGGATACACAAAATAATTGCAAACTAACAAGAATAATTTTAAAATACTAAAACAATAAAGTTATTAAAAAATAAAAAGCATCATCTTCAGGAGAGCACAATTAATCTAACACTACAGCTATTTTACAGAGGCTGCTCCACCATGCCAATTCCCAGGCCAAACAGCAAAGTCATGTTTTTAGGTCATTCCGGAATGCCAAGCCTGTTTATATTTACATATTTATAAATCTATTAAAGCTATAGTTCCAGCAGACCTACATTTTCTTAAAAATATACACATTTTTATTATTGTTCAAGGTTTATATACTGCTAGATCAAACAGCATAATCCAGAGGAATATTTCAATAATTCAATTTAAAACCCCATGATTTTTCATATTTTTAGTTTTTGCTTCTTTTTCTAATAGAAATAAGTATTAAATCTGATTATTGTAACTTTACTTTGATACTTTATTGGAAAATGCAGTAAGTTGGCTTCTATGCTATAGGCTCAAAAACCTTCATTGATGGAAATCCTTTCAATAATTGATTTTTCAATTGCTTGCTGCTCTTTTCTGCTAGTGTTTTAGTGCTTATTTTGCTATTTTTTATTTAGCATTGTAACTTTATTTTGATAAAAAAAGATGTATTATATTTTAATTGTTGTTTAATTGTTTTGACTTGTAATTTTTAATGGCAAATGTAATTGAAAATGTATATATATATTTCAAGTCAGTACATAAATATTTTAAATAAAAGTTCACATATCTAAATTTTTACCATATTAGACTTTAGGCACTCCTAGAAAAATATTTATCTAAAAATATATCTAAAAATGAGTAGATATTAATAGCTTTATCTTTGACAATTGTCTTCTTTCTTTCAGTGCAAAAAATCCAGTCTGTTATCAGTTTGCAGTTTTCCTATATAAATCATATCATATACCCTTCCACAATTTTTTGCTTTCTAGAAGCACATTAGCTGGAAAAACAGAGTTATAATCCAAAACTTTTGAAGGGTTAGGTTGGAAAAAGCTGACAAGATATATCAAATGACATTAAGAAGCTGACAGTTCTAGGCATTTCTTTCTTGTCCAGACTTGCCACACTGGTATTGCAGGATTTTCTTTTGTTTTTTAATCTGTTTTTGCCTTCAAGTGGTCTATCCTGTTATAACATTCATCACGAAAGGTTTGGCAGAAGAAAATCAGAAAATATAACTTTAAAAATCATAAAGGTTTGTTGTAAGAATGAGAAACAAAGACCATGGTAATGGTGGAATAATGTATAATGAAATTTCACATTAAAGAATGCCACTGATTCAGCCTGAACATTTGGGCAATAGTTCTTTTCATACAGAGCAGGAAATTCCAATGCATCCCTGTCAAGAACACTGAGGTTAAGATTGTTAACAGCATTTAATAACTAAAAGGACAAGATTCTAACTGCAAGCAAAGGAATTTTTAAAAATACAATATGACAAATTGTTTTTATTTAAAATTATAATCAGTTTAGATTTGAATAAATACATCTCCACAATAATCTTCACAAATAAACAAAACAAAAATCAAGCCATGTTTGTTTTCATTTCTTCATTCATTATAAAATGTGTGATATCTCCCTTTTCTGTTTGTGACCAGTAGCAATCCTACTTGAACGTTTTGTTCAGAGTATGATCCATTTTAAGTTTACAGAAGAAAGCAACAACAAACAACCATGATTATTTTCTGGAGTAACTTGAAACTTGGCAGTAAAGTTAGAATTCAGCCAACAACTAAAATACTGATATTGTCCCAAATCTAGTTCCTAACCCTTGTGGAATTGGCATATATAATACATTAAATAGATACAAGATCATAAGGACAACCCTTATGGATGCATCAGGCTTCATCTTAGTCTATCATTTTCTCACAATTACTATCCAGATGCCTCTGAAGTATTCTTAAGCAGGAGATGCATACATAACTTTTCTCTATTCTCTAGATCAGGCAAAGGCTTAATAAAGAAATACCTCCTCCTTTGACCACAGAAACAGTATATAACATGTATTTGAAGTTGGTCTTCTGAAAGTATACTCTATACATCAGCAGAGATGACTATAAGATGGAAGGATGGGAAAAAGACTATCTGACAAATAAAAGCAGTAATAATAACAGCAATAAAATTCAAACCTGTAGCATGTGACATACAGGTCTCAATATTCCTTTCAATGTTTGAATTTACCTACTGGCCAACATAGGACATTATATCAGGAAAATAATGTTTAGTAACTCCACAGCCAGAATCATACAAACTGGATTTTCAGACAGAATAGTCAATGTAAAAATATTTTCCTTAAAATCTTGTGAAGACAAGTTACAGTTCTTACCACATTCTGCCAGAGCTATTTCACAGGATCAAAGCCTTGGTCTTAACTTTAAAATTAAAATACCACAATTGGTTTTTCCTTTTTTTTAAAAAAAAAAAACACATAGTGAATGCTTATTTGGAGAATGTCATTATTTTACTTTAGAAAAAAACTATAATCTAAATAAATATCCATATGTAATTGCACAAAGTTTGCTATGAAAATGAACAACATTGAAATAACCAGAATCATTTTTAATATCACAATTTGCCTCTAAAAGTTCATCCTTATCAGTTAAAACTAATCTATCCTATTATAGGCAAAGGTTAAGAAATTATTTTTGCCTTTGAATTTGCACATGCTATTAAATCCATTATTCTATTCATACAGGAAATATGAAGCTAGTTTAGATGAACAAAGTTTACTGCATTTATTTGAAATTGCAGATGTGATTATTGCCCACTCTGTTTTCCTAAATAAAGTCATTTTATTCTACTGTATATTGCTTTTAAAAGGAATTTCTCATTTAACCCTCACCTACAAGACTGTATGTGCAGATAATCCTTGGGTCTCAGGATTCATAAACCTTCCTCTCTAATTTCCTAGGCTGGACTGTGAAGGGAAGTATTCTTCACTACACAATCTGAAGTATGTTAAGAAACACAACCTTAATGTATGTATGTATGTATGTATGTATGTATGTATGTATACATACATACATACATACATACACACACACACACAACTTGAAAGATCTTGGGAGAAAGAATCTGTCACTAATTTTAAAAGTTTATCCTATCCCAAACTATAAACATTAAATCAGTTTTGATCCAAACTTCTAGCAAGACATGGTATCATTCATACTATTATTAATGGTGTGGGTTTCTAATATGAGAAAAGCATATTTAGTGGTTCAGTATTTGAATAAACTTTTTATATAATTTTTAGTTTTTAACACAGTTAATTTCTTCTCTTACAACTTTTGAATTGTTTAAATATTCCAGTGTTTTTGTCAACAGTGCTGCTTAAAAATATTTACATATACTACCAGCCATCAGTCATCAATGGACACATAGAGATAAATTTATATATCATTCCCATGGAGACAATAAAAAGCTAAGAAGGAAACAAAAAGACAGACCACATCCTCTCAAGCAGCCTTCACCCAGATAAACAGGATTAACACCAGAAAAACAATCAAACAGAAAATAGTACTTTATTCAAGGAATTACCAAGAAGAAAGCCATGCCCCAAGGTAAACTAGTGCATACCATACCCCCCCCCCAATACTGGCAGGGCAAGCTACCCCACATTTACTAGCCCCAATAATGTTAACTGTTATGGTAATGAAATGTCTGCAAGCAAAAGCCAAGCTCAGACAGCATGAAGGACTTATATACAGTACTATAAATATATTCTATCCTATACAATCTTCTTTATTTACTGTAGCGTTTCAATCTGTTTGCTGATTTAATTTTAAGTTTGTCACTTTTTCTTTGTTTTTTAACAATTTTGGCAATGTATATTAAATTTTATTTAATAAATTACAATTTCACATATTACATAAGAATTATTCTTAATTGCCATGGCAGATAATGCATACCTAAACTTATTTCCTTATAGCAAGTAAAAAAAGAATATCCTTACCCTCTTGGTGATGCCTCTTAGCAAAAGATATATCTCCCTCATGTTGTGCATAGAATCTCTGAATGCACCTTCTCACCACATCTTCCCAACCAGGTTTCATAGCTGCTCGCATGGTACTAGTGTCCAGTGAGGTTATTTTACCTGTTTATACATATATACATATATATGAAGAGACTGATGCGAGATATTGTTTTTGTGAAATTTTTAAAGTAAAGATTTTAATGTGTTCTTTTGTACCTTGTAAATCCTGCCGAGTACTAAAAGTCTCTGAGGAGGGCAGAAGTGGCCTTTCCTTCATTGGAACTCTCCGTGCCACACAAATCAAGCAAGATTGCAAATCTTTAATGGAACAAACATATTTTTAATCAAAACAAAAATATCTGATGGTGTAATACAGAATTACTGAATACTTAAACAAGACAGCAAACATGACAATGGCATGCAGTAAGGGCTATTTCCCTACTGTAGTGAAGTTCCTTAGTTTCCCAAGTAATCCCTAAGTTCTTTTGACCAAATTTCACTTATGTGAGGATGGCAGTATTTCCTCAATTCAACATTTTTCCAAGCAGTTATTGATAGAATTCTGGTTAGAGCACAAACAAAATTTTTTGAAAGACTGGAAACCTTATATGTACTTTTTGCTGAAGAAAAAAAAATGAATTGATGATTCATGAATGAATGAATGTATGGATTTGAAGAGTAAAAAATAAGTTTAAATGCAGTTTAAATAAGGGGGTGAGGGAATCTGCAAAACATTTAAGCAAAAGAAGGGACACTAAGATTGCAATTATCCGTTGAAAATAATGTAAGAAGTCATTTAACCTAGTTTATTAGGTTTTTTTCTTATATTTGTTTTTTCTCCTTTTATCTCTTACTTTATAAAAAATCTTAATAAATATAAATAAAGAAAAAAATAAAATTGTGCAATGCTCGTTTTCTTTATGTATCTTGATTACTCATGCTCTGCCATGCAGGGAGGGTTTAGATAAGCAGAGTGGACCTGCTTAGTACTTATTTATTTATTTTATTCATTTAAAACACATATATAGCCGCCCATCATTCAGATCTAATATTTAGATGGAGACTACCAGGAAATTCCAGGACTGTAGACAAGGAAATTGGAGGCCAAATATTCAACTTGAATGACCCATTCAACTTCTAACGAGGAAAGCACTTATTAGCAAATCAGGCTGACATGCTCTCCATAATGTCAAGAGTTAAACCAGACTTAATTCCATAAAACCCAGAGCTTAAAATAGCACAAATAACATACATTTTCCTAAATAATTCTATCCCGCAATGCTCAGCAATCAGTAACACAATAGCCTTTCTTACAAGTTGCAAATCATGAGTTGTTACTCCTTAATGCCTTATAATCTTTTTTTAAATAATTTTTTTATTTTTCCAAACTGTCCCCCATACATATACCGTGATATTTATCAGATGTTAACATACATTCTTTTTACATTCATATATAAGATACTTTTGATAAAATGAAATAAATACATACACATGATTTTTGGTGTTGCTCACCCATTTCCCCTTTCACTGTATCCACATTCCTTCTTTTCTACCTTTTCTCCCTTTCTTCTCTTCCCTACTTCCCTCTTCTTCCTCTCCTCTTCTTTTTCCTTCCCCACTTCTCTTCTCCTCCAACCTTCCTACTTCCTTCTCTCCTCCGTTACTCTTTTCTCTCTCCTCTCCTTTCTTCCCTCTCATCCCTCTTCAGATACAATTCAGGGGTAATGTCCGAGCAACTCCTCTCTCCAAATTTCCCTATCTGTATTATATACAATAAGATTAATTTTCTCTTACATTAATATTTCTATTTATTTAATCTTCTCGGTATATACTTCTATAAATATTTATACAACCTCCAGTTATTCAATACTGTGTCGCCTGGGTCTCTTCCCTTATCTGCTCTCCTTCTTCTTCCATCTAAATTGATGTTAACTATCTTTTAAATATATTCTCTTTCCAGCCAATCATAAAAAGTTCCCCAGATTTCATAGTAGTCTGACTCTGTCTTATCTTTAATTGTCATTGTTAGTCTATTCATTTCTGCACATTCCAGTATTTTCCCAATCACTTCTCCCCCTGGGGGGGCTTTCAGTGCTTTCCAATTTTGTGCAAACACAATCCTGGCTGCCGTGATTATATGAATAATTAAATATGTTTTCTCTTTATTGTATTTCTCTGGTAGAATACCCAACAGGAATATTTCTGATCTTAGTTCTATACATTATTGTATCATCTTTTCTATCCATGTTCTAATTATATTCCAATAAGTTTTAGCTTCTACACACGTCCACCACATATGGTAGAAGGAACCTGGTATCTGATGACATTTCCAACATTTCATAGACCTGTCCTTAAACATCTTAGCTAATCTTTCTGGAGACATGTGCCATCTGTAAAACATTTTGTACATATTTTCTTTATACACAGTTGCCATTGTCAATTTATAGTTTCTTTCCCATAGTTGCTGCCATCTATCTAATTCAATTGTGTATCCAAAATTCCTTGTCCATTTTATCATTGTCTCTTTCACTTGTTCCTTCTCTAACTCCATATGTAGTAGATAACTGTACGTCCCCAAATTAACACCATCTATTTTAACATCTTTTTCATATCTAGATTGTATTTGCGTTTTCATGAACCAATCCATCTTTATTCCTTGTTCCTCTAATTGTTGTTTGGTTTTCAACTCCCCCATATCTGTTAGTAAGTCTTTATATCTTATAATGTTTCCCATGTTAAACATATTGGGGTGTATTAGCGCCTCCATAGTTGAGAGCCAATTTGGAATCTTCAAATAATGCTTTCTCTTTACCTTCTCCCAGACTACAAATAAATAATTCCTTATATGGTGTCTCTGGAAATAGCTATGTATTCTGTTTTTTCCATACCATATAAAAGCATGCCATCTAACTGTAAATCATGTCCCACTAATGTCAATAATCTTGTATTCCTTAGTAAGATCCATTCTCTCAACCATGATAATGCTGCAGCCTCATAGTACAATTCCCAATTAGGTAGACCAAACCCACCTCTCAATCTTGTATCTTGTAACATTTTTAGATTAATCCTTGCCTTTTTCCCCTGCCAAATATATTTCAAGATTATTTTATTAAGCCCCTCAAAATATTTCTTATCTAATCTTATTGGTATTGTTGAAAACAAAAACAATAATCGTGGTAATATATTCATTTTGATTATCGCAATCCTTCCCATTAATAATTGTACATTTTTCCATTTATCCAAATCTACTTCAATTTGTCTTTTCAATTTATGATAATTAGCCTCTTTAATTGTTGTGCATCTTGCTGTCAGGTGGATCCCTAAATATTTTACCTTCTTTACAATCTGTATATCTAATTTTCCCATCAGTTCTTTTTTTTGTTTTTTAGTAATATTTTTCACTAACATTTTGATTTTATCTTTATTAATTTTCAAACCAGCTACCTCACCATATTTTTCTATTTGTTCTATTAATACAGGTCCTGTCTCTAATGGTTCCTCCAAAATAAATACTAAATCGTCTGCAAATGCTTGTAGCTTATATTCTTCCCTCTTAATTTTCATCCCTTTTATGTCATTATTCTGTCTTATATGTCTATTTAATACCTCTAATGTCAGAACAAACAACAGTGGAGATAGGGGACAGCCCTGTCTTGTTCCTTTCATAATATTGATCTTCTCAGTCATATCTCCATTTATCATTACTTTGGCTGATTGCTTATTATAAATTGTTCTGATTACATTTATAAATTTCTCTCCACAATCCATAGTCTATAATTGTATGCCTTATAATCTTAAGTTTCTCTAGCTCCCTTATAAAGTTGATCTGCATTCTAAATAGAAAATGACAGTACTTCCCTAGAGTACTACCAAATTTAAGAAACTACTAATAAGCAGTTTTCAAGAATTCATGAATACACTTTAGTTATTTAATGCTGAAGCAACTGCTGGTTGACAACTATATGCAAGTCAAATAGGTTTCTAAGTCAAGCAAAGAAAGTTGAGAAGAATCTTGCACACTAAATCCATTCATTTTTGCACTTTTCAACTAGCTAATGTTCAAAGTATTCTGGTACAATTTATTTTATCTTGAGCCTTTTAGAAGACCATCATATAAATTAAAGAACTATGTTTATCTTTTTCACCTGTATAGCACACCTATCTTGAATGATGTACCTTAATTTATTTTTGTTAGTTTGTACTCTGCAATCTTAAGAACTGAAGGTGACACACATTACATTCCTTTCTACTATTTTTTCCATAATTATGACCCACTGATAATAATAATAATTAGTGAGGTTATACAGCTGAAGATTGACCTGCTTTTCCTATTAATCATCATCACTCACTGGTATTTCATCCAAAATGCCGTATATGGGAATGCTTATAAATTTGAAAGTTGCAATGCTTTTAACATCATTTTTCAAGAAAGACAATGGACACTAACAAACTTAATGAAGTAAGCTGTAATTTATAAAAAGTAAATCCTACTGTAACTTAAATAATTTCTATCAACGCTTTTAGGTATGCATATTTTACAGCAGGTTCCATGAAATCAAAATGTCTTTGCATTCTACACCGTCAGCTTGGAGAAGAAATCAAGATGCAATAATTGCCATTGTTTATATACAATAAGCAAATAATTATGCATACCTATCTGCATATACTGAGTGCCAGCAAATGTTTAATTTAAAAATAAAATAAACTCTAACATTGTATTAGTCAATAAGATAACTAGAGAGGTCAGAAAATATAAAATGTTTCCTATAGTCTTGTAAATAGTGCTTAATTTAGATCATATCAGTAATGTACAGTGTACAGATAGCTCTCACAGTTTTTGTTGCTGCCTGCTTTAAGCTCCTCTATAGTAAATGCATTGTGGAGTGAATATGAAACTATACATGGACTCCTCATAGGCTTTTAATAAGTTGTTAGTTTGTTGTCTAGTAGTTGTATTAGTAACTAAATTGTGCCAAGAAAGAAATCCATCCTTCGTACTTATAAAATGTCTGCTTACCTTCACCATCTTCCTTGATGGACTTTGGCTGAGAAACCGCAAAGCACTGCATAGTTTCATATTTCTGATGTGCTTCCTGGTTTTCATGACTTTCTTCTTCAGAATCAGTTAAAGGTTTTACTAACATCCGACAGTTAAAAGTATGGCTATTGCGCCTAGGAGATTCACCAGACCAAGGTCCACCATTCACTAAATAAAACAAAGTTTCATATAGAATAAACAGGCCCTTACCAAGATGTTCTGATCAATCATATTTAAAGCCATAAAGGTAATTTACTAGCAATCAATCTCTGAAATAGTAAATTACAGTCCGTGCCACTGCTGACATTGCTGCTGTCTCAGGACTAGTTCAAAGTTGTTGTTACATCATATTCTCGTCTTGAGCTAAATCCTTGCCACAGTATAAACACTCATTCCATATTTCAGTGGTTCATATGTTTTTTATATCAATACCGCATCACCATAAGAAAAAAAATCATGGGGAACAAGCTGATGAATATTATTTCCGATCATGAACTTCATATTCAGTGAAGTAGTGACTGAAAGAACTGACAATATAACAGAAAGCTAAATTTATCCACTGAGGTAAAACAATATTAGGCATCCAGGAAAAAAAACCAGTTTTTTCCTATATGCTTAATATTGGGGTATAATGATGAACTCCTTGAAGAAAGAACAGAAGAGTACTTGCTATTAAATATAATTAATAATTTCTAGTTACCTGAATACATTAGAAATAAGCAATATTTCTGGCAGCTACCACTACCAAGAGTTTCTTTAATATTTCAAATTTAGCATACTATCTTCTCTGTGTCAAAATAAAAAGATGCTTCTTAGCAAAAACCATTAGTTCAACATGCACTAAATTAATGAAACACCTCCCCTCCCTCTCTCTCTCCTCCCCCGTGTGTGTATATGTGTGTGTGTGTGTGTATGTGTAAGTAAAGTAATGGCAAACTCTAACTGTAAAAAGCAGTCAGGAAGGTCTTGGAAAAGGTATTCAAATACCTACAAAGGTCAGAATCATGCAAGCTATGATATTCCTTGGAACACTCTATGAAAGTGAAAGTTAGACTTCAAATAAGCAGGTTAGAACTCTGATATTGGAAAAGACTTCTGAGAATACTGTGGGCAGCCAAGAAAATAAATCTCTTACTTGAGCGATAAATGACCAGGCTCAAATTATTCTACTTTGGACACATTATATGAAAGCCCAGCTCTCTGGAAAAGGCACTAATGATGAGAAAGGTGAAAGGAAAGAGAAGACAAGGACAACCAGCAGCAAGGTAGATGAGTCAGTTACAATGGTGATGAGAGCACATTGGGAGACTTGAAAGAACAGATTCAGTCAGATCATTATTTGAGTGAATCTGTTATTTACCAATAACAACTTGATGATACATAATCAGTCAATCAACTAACAACTGTAAAAAGCACTGGTGATCATGTCAACAAAAGGAAAAGGACGGTTCATTTTTTGTTGGTATTGTCAGTGCAAAAAGAATTCTATTTGAAAAGCAACCTTTCTGCTTTACCTGCCAGTGAACTGAAATGCAAACAACAAAATGTTCATTTCCTGTTGCACTTTGATGATCTGAAGTGAACTCTGCCTTGAAATGTGGGTTGGGTGTTTTTATGTGGGGAAGATTATGTGTGTGCATGATCTCAAAGAGCATGATGGACATACCATTGTTATCCATCCATTTTAATTTTTAAGGATTTTACTGGATATGCCCAGAAGTACCCATCATCACCATGGGTTCCATTTGACTGAGACACTGGATTTTTTTACTATTTTGTCAATGACATTAAAAAAACGAAATACAGGTAGTTCAAGGCTTATGTCCATTCATTCAGTGATCATTCAAAGTTACGGTGTGCTGAAAAATGGACTTATGATAGGTCTTTGAAATTCTGGCTCTTACAGGATCCAGAGCCTGAAAAGATTACTAATCTCTGAAGAATATATGCCATGGAATTGCAAACATTTGGAATGGCAAAACCAAAATACAAAAGTAAACAAAAGCATATTCACTACAAAATATATCTTTAGAACACTTACCTGAAGACTTTGGCAGCAAGTTTCTGACAAATTCATTATGGTCTCCAACATGCAGGATGTTATATACCCTTGTGTTCATCAGTTCTTCCTGGTTGTACCGTAAGTACTGTGTCACATTCTCTGATACAAATACCACATTACCGTCTAGATTCACTACAAAGAAGAATCCATCGAGGGCCTGAAGTTAGGAAACAACATTTTAAAACACTGTTGAGAATCCACACAAGATGAAAGTAATATTATTACCATCTCATAAAATCTCTTAAAGAGTACAAAGACTTTATTTATAATGATATTAAAATTCTAGCTGTTTTTTTTATTAAAGACAAAGGGGCAATACTTTACTCCCTTTTTATTAAAATAAAGTTTTCATACTAAAAAAGTACTATGCTTAACAACAAGCTGCTCCATGGATGCAAACATGACTGAATATTAAAACTTAGAAATAATGCAAAATTTCATGTGCTATATTGTGATGGAGACAAGAGGAGATACATGGCTTAAATTTATCATGTAAGTTTTCAGCAGACACACTAAAGACACAAAGTTTTAGTGAGTAGCGTAAAAAAGTTAATTGCAAAATTCTGGAGATTGAAGGGAAAATTAAAATGTAACCTGAAATCTTGTGAGATCATTGAAATTATGAATATCTCAAAGTTAAAACTATTTGTCATAATATGTATTGAATATTTATACTGAAAAATAAGCTATATTTAAAAGCATATTTAATAACAGGCTGCAAATCTAAGAGAAGACTCACTGTACCTAACTAATCTTATTCCCTGGTTAATGCACAGATATGCATTATTTTAATTTAATTAGTGACTCACAGAACTAAAGCCATGTTAAGATCCTGGTAGTAATCTAGGATAATATATGCACAAACTTCTCAACATAAGTTCAAATTGGTATTCATGAAATCTTTTTTTAAATCTCCTCACCCTAGATTTTAGCATAAGGTAGCACAGAAGTATGTTTTCTCTCAATAACAGAAATCTATGCTTTTTTCTGTTAGGTTTAGAAATCTTGTCTTCATGCAGAGTCATAGGCATACCTGTTTTTACAAATAGCACAGTTTTTTATTTAGACAGGGTTGGACCCAACAAACCAAATTATTAGAAAGATTTAACTTTTGTAGGTTGAAGAGTGTTTGCAATGGGGCCTCCATTAGTGATACAAAACCGGAAAAGATATCAGGATGGTTTGCTGTTGGATATAGCTCTTTAGCTTTTTTTTAATGCCCCAAATTCAGAAGGACATAATTGCAAGTGAGAAACTCAAACAAGAATGTAACATTTGGGGGTGGGGAAGAGAAAAGGAAAATAAAGACTTTAAATCCACCCCCCCCCATCTAGATCAACAAAAAATACCAGACCCACCCAACTATGTATCTTCCTGCTAACTAAACTCCTTGGACTGTAATGTAATATAATCAAAATGAACAAGGAAATAGTATCTCATGGTAAATGAATTGTGATTCTAACCTTTCTTATCTCTACTTATCAGTAATTTATTTTCTGCCTTTCTTATATGACAATGGAAAATGGGATCAATATGATTTGTTTTATCAGCTCTTTTTGCTGAAGTTAACAGTCAATGCAATCAATAGTTAAAATACAGAAAAGACTTAAAACAATTAAATGCCTAATGAAAGAGCCATGTTCTAGTTGGTTTTCTAAAAGATAAAATGCAAGTTCTAAAGATGCACATTCTATAGTCCAAAAGTGACACAGAAGGCCTCTCCTTTAGGCCAGTTAAATGAGATTCTGACAACTGGGATTCTGCAGGACAAATCCTTCAGACCTTAACTATCGAGCAGGACTAATGAGATAATAATTACAGGAAACATTTATCTTCTTTTTCTGAATCTATCAGAACTAGGTACTTGAATTATGGGAATTAAATTTAAAGAGGGACGATTGAGAACATCCTAGCATCACAGTCTGTTTTAGAAGCATCACTGCTTCAGACAGGAAGGTGGTGCAGAGAGTGGTGAAGATGGCTTAAAAGATAATTGGCAGTTCCCTCCCTTCCATCCAGGACATAGCAGAGTCCGTAAAATTGTCTGGGACAATACACATCCTCTTCACGACCTGTTCTCGTTACCTTCTGGGAGGAGACTCCATGGTATACGAAGCAGAACATCCAGATTCAGTCACAGTATTAACCTTGTGAACTCTAAAGCTTCCTCCTTCTGTTATGTATTCAAGATGGACAGTGATTAATATTTATATGTTATTTATATGTAAGGGTGTAAGTCTATACATATGTTGTATATAGCATGTTTAAATGTGTGTTACGTATGTGTACACTTTGAGAGCAAGCAACTAAATTTCATTTTTAATGTGTGCCATTGTGCCCACAATAAAAAATGACAATAAAGTTTATCTATCTAAAGGATGTCAATTTTGTCCATTCAGTAAGTGGAATCAAATACATTTCAAACTGGAGAAAAAAAATCTTTCTTGAACAATAGTCTGCTATTTCCTGTATAGTTAGGTCCATCTGTCCATAACATGTTAAATGAAAACAGCATTATTAAATTGACTTCAATTCTGGCTCAGTAAGAAGAATAAGTTGAATGTTATTAAATAGTCTATTTATATATTAACAAATATACAGTTATTACATATTTATGTTATCACTACCTCTATATTTGTCTTTCTCTTGCAGAAATTATTTACATAAGATACATAAGCGGTATATAAGTCTCATAAATAAATAAATAAATAAATAATACTGTTTTCTTAACCATCTTTGATCATATCTTTTACTCTTGAAAAGTACTCAATTTTTTATTACTCACTGCTACACTTTTAAGTCAGATTATTATCTAAATAGATATACTCTCTTATAGAAAACTAGAAACACAATGCAAGTTAACTCTTAATCCTTCAAAGGGTGTTCTGAAGCTGAACTATAAAAATAACATGGAGAAAAACATAAATTAGCATATCATATATTCAAAGTTTTATTATATTTGTTTCCATATTGTACTATCTTCGAATTTTATATTCCATGCAGCCCATAAACTACAATTTATTAAGTGAACCTTATCTGTAGAAAGTAACATTTTTAGGATGGCACAAAATTTTATCATATACTGCTTTTGCAAAAACGAAATCTATTTTTTTCATCTTGCTGAATCTTACCAGAATATTGGAAATAATTCTAACTATGAAAACTTTCAACACTTTACCTCAAGCATCATTGGTCCAAGTGCATCCTTGTCAATTACACTCTGGCCTGTGGATGACACATCAGCTTTCTGCACTTCATCTTCATTGGCTGCTGCTGCTTTCTCTGCATATAAAAAAGAGAGGGAAAAACATCTACTTTATAGCATATGGTATTGAGTGCAGTGCAGTGTAGTGTAGTGAAATATATAAGAAGATTATACTTGATATTTATTATTGAAAATGGGCATAATGAATCCAGATGGAATCAATCACCATTTTTAAATTCATTCAGATAGTACCAATTCCTGCCTGCAAGATAATGTTTGTCAGATAATATTCATGAGCAAACTGGTTATGTGAATGAAGAAAAGGGTCTTTTTCACAGTAGTCTCTTTTCAATGGTACATATTTATTACCAGGAATTCATTACAGTGAATTAATGAATACAAGTTTTGTCTTTGATCTCTCATGAATAACCTTTCAGTGGATCTTTATCTGTAATTACTTACTGAACTCAAATAGTTTAGAGGCAGGATATGTGATTTTTTTTATTACTGGTATATGTTTTTATTAGTTAATTATTACAATATACTATTATTTATATTTTTACTTTGGAATCTAGTTTGAGATGTTTATTCAGAAAAGGGACCCCTAAATATTACAAATAATGCATTCCTTAAGTAGAGAAAAGATTATATACATATATACAGTATGAAGAGTATCTTAAAGCCAGCCTTGTCTTTTGGTGACTGTGTGGATTAGTCCACTCAGTTTTCTTGGGAAAATTTTTGGAAGTGGTTTGTCAGACCTACCTCCTAGGACTGAAAGGGCATGACTGGTCTAAAGTTATCAATTTGCTTTTTGTACCTAAGAGAGGATTAGAACTCCAATTTCCTGGTTTCCAAGTGCCTTAAACCAGCGGTTCCCAATCTTTATGGCTTGGCGGCCCAGTGGGGCAAGGGGAGAGAGGGGAACTGGCCTGCGCAAGTGGCAGGCTGGCGTGCATGCGCACGCCAGGCTGCCACTCATGTAAGTTGACCTATGCGCATGCGCCGGGCTGCCGCTTGTGTAAGTCGAGCAGAATGCACACGGAGGACTGTCACAAAGGGTTGGGAACCTTTGCCTTAAACAACAAGACCAAAATGACTTCTGCCTGTTTATAGGATTTATGTTCTGTATTTACAGCATTTTAGACAAAACTTTGGGCACATCTAAAACAAAAATGTAATTTACTACTTAAGCTGAAAGATTGTACTTTATAACTTCACTAGATTTAAATTCCTGATCATTATAGTAGCATAAATGCTATGCTAATGACTGGTTAGAACCAACTTTGCATGTGAGAATGATGGATTTAAGCATTAGGACAATCTTTCTTATAAATGTACAGTACTTTCATATATTTATTATATATGTTTCCTAAACTATTAAATTTTCCTTCAATAGACTTGTAGATGAATATTTGTGCTTCACTACTTTGAAGACTGCTTTTTTATTAGTTAGCATTATTAAATATTTCACCTTGACTTTTAGCTCAAAGGATTTTCAAGGAAAGTGCTTTAATATAATTTAATTTAAAGGAAAAAAACGCATAAAAAGCTATGAAAAACAGAAACTCAATTTAACAGATTAATCTCTTTCCATTTCGTATGTAGATGGCAAAACTCCCGATAAGACAGTCAGACCAAAACTAGAAATTAAAATAAACTAAGACCAGAAAACAATTCTGGATGATTGTGAGAACTTTAGCTAGCCCCTGGGAAAAATGAGGCCATAATTCAACTAGAACTTATTTAAACTCAAGGCAAATATTATTGGATCATCTAATTTTATAGGATTCAATTATTATCCAAATTATTGGATAAAAGCAAATTATTGCTATTAAAAGCAAAAGCAAAATAGTGCTGCTAAAAATAAATGTGAGATCCACACATCATTTTAAGTCTAACTCGCAAATCAAGATTTACTAATAATGTTTTACTTGCATCAACAATTTACACTTCCTACATCTGTGGAAAGCCAGAAATCCCACACTGATGACAATTACTGAACTAAATATAAAGCATTTGGATAACAGTTAAGGCTAGAAAATATAAAACAATCATGAAAGAATAGCTACATCACACATGAAATAAGATTTATAATATATTCCATTAAGTTTAGATAATTATGATGCCATCCTATTTACTTGTGAGTAGATTCATGGGAGTGAATGAAATGAGAAAGAAAGAAAAAGAGAGAGAGATGATTATCTGGTATATTTATATCTAAGAATTCAGAAGAAATACACAATACAATTGAACATATATTGAATCTCAAAGTAAATGGAGCCATTTTAAAATATATACTTAACTTTTAATTTACATTCTGTATTTTTAATTCAAACCAATTTTATTATTACACTAACAAGACTATAAAACTGGGAAAAAATAAAAATTTGTACAACTTACAAGAAAACAGAATAACATTTACATAATTTCAATATTGATTTGAACAAATTTCAGCAATCCATGGAATCTAAAAAGCCTTTTATTCTATTTCATAAATACATTTTACAGTGGGGATGGGGGGTAAAATGGGAATGACAGAGCATACAATCATTTAAAAGACTCAATACTGACATGATGGCAGTTGAAATATCTGGATTTATTTTTATTTATTAAACTTCAAATAATTCCAAATGTATAAGAACCCACAATATTGTTCAACTAAAACAAAATGGCAAAACTCCCAAATCAAACATTTTCATAAGCGTTTGAGTCTGGCCAGATTGCAAATAGGTCAAGTGTAATGAAATATTCAAACATTATTCATACTCTTTGTTCATTATTAAAAGATTATTTTCATTGCATTAGTCACTGCATTAAAATTTTGGATTTTTAATATAAAAGCACGTAATAATCATGTCTTAGCATTTCAATCAGTGGGGAAATGTCTATTATTTTCACAAGATTTCAGCTTTTCAGAAAAGCTTATAAAATTATTAGCTGCCATTCCAATGTCCAGTCTCAGGAGAAAAGCTATGCCTTACCTAACACTGTTTACCTTTTATTTAAAGAACATACTTTCTCATTATATTTTACAACATACCTTCATAGACCTGCACACAGCCAACAGGCACCCTTATTAATAAAAACCCAAAATACAAAAAAAAAAGATATAATTGCAGAATGACTTTAGAAGGTAAAACCACGGAGAATTATGCATCTGTACTAAACTAAAATTAGAAAAGCTGCCATATGGCACTGTGAAGCCAGCAGCACATTCTTATTCATTAGGAAGCATTCTGTCAACATTAAAACACAAGGCCCCTTCCTGCAATCTTCAATTGTGTTTATCTTTTCAACATTAATGCACGATATGTCACCAGCTTGCCGAAATCTCCTGCAGTGCATATTTTAAAAGCACAGCTGCACTATTTCCCGGTTTGTTTACTGAGATCAGCTTTAAGGGTAAAGATTTGCTTTACTCCCTTCTTTGGCACAGTCCGCCCTGTCAGCAAATGAAAGGTCTAAAAATCTGCTGAGTGACAGTTATACAGCCAATCCTAAACTATGAATGATACTACATTTCTAATTCTTTACTTTTTTTGGTACACATCTAATGGCTGAGAATAAAAAGCAGTCTTGCTTTCACTTTTATCCCTAGTGATGCAAGTGCAAGGGGGTAAATGGATTAATCCAAGAGATATTCAGGAGCTGAAAGCTAGCTGACTCATTCTTTGCAAGTCAGTGATTCTCTTCCAGTAGAATTTGCTCCTGTATTGTATTGGCAAGATGTGTTACTTGAGGTTGTGCTAACTAGGTTCACTTGTCTTTCTCTGAGAAAGACATGATAACAAATATTTAGAGGCACAATAGCTCATACGAAATTAGAAAATAGTATGTAAAATACATCTAATTAGGACTGGATAACAGTGGAGAGATACTGAAACTTTTAACATATTTGGATTCTATTAGGAGACAAAGATATCTTACCGAGATTATACAAAATGCTTTCATTCAGCATATAGTATGTCCATCTAGATCAGTTTGCAAACCAATAATGACTAAAACTGACACTGAACAAGTGAAATATGCAAGAGAAAATACAGAGGATCATTCCTTAAGAGTCAGGATCCAAGTCTGTATTATCATGATATGTTACCAGTTGTACAGAATGGAAGAAATTTGGATTTTGTAGTTCTATATATGATTTTAAATATAGGATGTACCAAAAATCAGGCCCCATAAGCCCATCATGTTTTATTATTTCTATCCAGAGAAAATGTTAGAATACTTAGGAATATTCAAAGGTCATGCACCAAGGAAATAAGGACGTTTTTAGAAAAAACATTGTATGTTAGACAGTTTGCTTCAGTAAACCAAATTTAAACTGGATCAGAAATACCTGGAAAACTACAAACTATTTAAAAGAGGGAATGAATGGCTTGTAAACAATAAAATAAATAGCTAGGCTAATAAAACCATGATTGCAGCTGTAACAGATAGTGTCTTTTTTAAATTAATCATTCTTCTTGTGGTTTTCATAATCACAGTATCATTATCAAAGGAAGAGGCTGATTTTAAAGATAAACTGAACCAAGTATAATGACCAGTCTCTAATATAATGAACTGCTAATGTGCTAACTGCCACCAATGTCAGATTATACTGCACTCTTATTGAATTGGATCCAAAATGAACAATATGAAGTATATTTAAAGTAATTAATTGGATTTAATTCTGATTTATTTTAGAAAGTTCACTCTAAGTGCAGCTAACTAAATACAATTTACTATTTCAGGTACCTGTTTAGTTACTATTTCAACATAAATAAATAAATTTGTCATTTACTGGAAGAATTACAGATTCTCTCTTAAATGAAGGATATATTTAAGCATCTCTGATAGTATATGACATTTCTCCATACTAGTATTATATAGTTTGACAGTAAGTTTCTTCAATACCAAAATAAACAAACATAGGGAATTACTATTGATGAAGCAGTCATATCTCTACCCAAAGAGAATTTCAGAAGATATATTATCTACATAGCATTCACCTTCTGAAATCCACTGTTAGTAATTTATACCACTGTGTTTTTCATTACGGATTTTTAGATTTACAAAATGTTTTATTTTCCAGGAATTCACTATGGGTTATTTGCAAATCTACTTTTTATTTTCTCAGCAACATTCTAATTGGGCTAAAAAAATGTGACTTAAACTCATCCACTGAGTTTCTTTCATGGAGATCCACTTGAATTTTGCTTGCTTTTTTACTACTGTTTACTATTTTTGCTTCTCAATTATATATAGTAGCCCTTGAATTATAATACTAATTGGCACCAGAATTTCCATCGCAAAGTGATGCAGCTACAAAGTGTGATGCCATGTAATCACATTTCTGAGCCACGGCAATCCTGGCATTCCCTGCTGCCATCATTAACTGAATCCCACCAGTTGTTAGCTGAGGACCACCCAAATCCAAGGAATTCCTGGCTTAGTCCCTGGCAGCTTAGAGCCTCAATAAGGTAAGGGACTTTGAACTTCCCTCACCTGCCTATCTTCCCTCTCTCAACTCTTGTCTTTTTGGCCACCTTGCACTCCACTGCCTCTGCCTGCCTCTGCATTTTCCTTTTCTTCCAGGTTATGCTAGTTCACCATGCTACCCCTGGCTAATCTTCACTGTCTTTCTCCTGCAGTTGATTTGGAGAACAGCTAGCACAGCTTTCTTGATTCATTCCAGTTTGGCCTACCTGGAAAGACTGACAAGAGTGCTAAAGGCCTTGGGCCTCTACTGCAGCCTAGCTATGACACTGAGTTGGCAGAAGATAGGCAGGTGGAGGAGCTGAAGAGCCCTGACATTGTTAAATACAAGAGGGCTGCCAAATGACCAAAGTTTGTTCATATGACTGCAGGGACATTAGAATGGCCATAACCTCAGGAACTGACATTAAGTATAATTCATTTAGCACTGCCATTCCTTTAAATGGTCACTGAATGAATGGTTCTAACTTGATAATGTAACTTATGATAATGATCTAATTATGATGTTGTCATATATCTTCATGCTTGTTAAAATGTTATTTATGCTGTTAGATTTAAGTCAATAGCTACCACAGGCTGGTTTGACCATGTGAAATCTAAATATGATGAATAAATTTGGATTCAGAATGAAAACACCTATTAAAATATGTATTAAGAGTTCATTTTCACTCTCAACTTAATTTGAGGATTAATCCTATAGGTTTTTTTCCATATTGTGGCAAATCTGGTTGCTACAGTGGTCTCTTGGTTTAGAATATTTTGAGAGCAAGCAAAGTTTCAACAATGAATATGTGGCATCCCAGTTTTTCAACTATCTGAAATTGAAAAACTTGCCTCCAAATGTTGTGGGTGCTCCAACACTGGAGGTTTTTAAGAAGAGATTGGACAACCGTTTGTCTGAAATGGTAGAGAGTTTCCTGCTTGAGCAGAGGGTTGAACTAAAAGACCTCCAAGGTCCCTTCCAACTTTATTATTCTGTTAAATTTATAACTACCTAACAACAGGTTACTACATTTCAATTTTCACCAAAGAAAATGAACATTTTTATACTGAAGTATTCTTCATAAGAATTATATTATAAATCTGTGAATGATTTTAGAAATTAGCTACAATATTCTTTTTTTCAGAGTTCTTATTAAGCCTAATTCCCCCTCAGTATTTCAATCATTCCTTAATCCTAAATCTTTTCAAGCTTAATTTGTCTTTAAAATTCAAACTTTTCCTTCACTTACAATATCCTAATATTTTTACATTTTGTATGTTATCAAAAAATACTATATAACTTATATCTCTTATCCCACTTACTCTAAAGTCTCTTTATGGCCAAAGTTATTTATTTATTTAGCCATATTCAAACAGTGTTTACTCATATAATATTCCATCTGGTAGGCGAATCCAGTCTCTTCAGCCCATCTCTAATCTTCTTCCTTTGCCAAATTGTTTTCCAAATTAGTATTTTCAACTTGTCCAGTTCTTGTATTTTTGTAGTTATTGTTAGGAGTAGAGGATACATAGTAGATAGGATGTATGCTTTTTGTCTCCCAAACAATGATTCTTCTAGCAGTGTCCATTTGTTAAGTCTTCTTTCTCCTCAGGTTTATTTTGACATTCTAATGCATAAGATATCTTTTCCATATTTATTGTTGTATCCAAGTCTTGTAAGTTTTTCTTGTTTGTATTAAGTTATAATTCCCTTCATTTGTAACTTTACCATTTAAGTCATTTTTTTCTAGTTCACATTCTGTTGTCTGTTCATTTTTCACCATCATTCTTTGGATGTTTTTTGATTGTAGATTTAAGTTAGAAGTATATTCACTTATAGTATCAAAGTTATGTTTAATTTCCTCATTGTTTAGGTCTATTGTAATTTGTATCTGTCATAGCATTGCATACATTCGTGTTGGAAAGCATTTGTCTTGTCTTGAAGTGTTTGTAAAGGTCTTTGATCTTTCAGGCTAAATCTTTCAGGAGTAGATATTAAGTGTGGTTTTCTATCATTTTTTGATAAGTGTGTCATATCCATGTTGTCTCCCCCTTTTGAGTAGTCTGTCACAAATGCCATAGTCTTTGTAATTAACCTTGTCAAGCTAACCAAAACTCAAAATCCATACAATCCAATTTTGTAGTTCTTATTTTTATATATAATTTTTGTAATCCACTGTTAATTTTCAGTTGTCAAGGTTTCAATAAAATCAATGTTTTATAACAATTCTTTCTTTCAGGAGTCAATTGTCAATTCAATATATTTAGCCTTAAATCCTTCCTGTAACTTCCCTTCTCAACAATTTGTCATAGATCAAAGTTTTTAAACAGTTCATAAATTTAAACCACAATCAATTTCTTTTCTTTCAAACACTTTCCAATCTTATAGCCGGCCCAGTATGCAATCTCTTCTCTGTTCCTTAGCAACTATCTTCTTAAAGATTATTAGAGTTCATGGGAACAGATTTTTTTTTCTTTGTTTCTGGGCATTGTCTTTAATGTGCTATATTTTCATTGTCCACTAGATATCAACAAATATTTATTTTCCAGCTTTCAGACAAAAAGTTCTTATTATTTTTCTTTTTTTATGTAATTCAATCAAAAATCCTTTAGAATATAATCTTAGCAGTTTGTTTTAGTTTCTAAATTTGATCAGATTGTAGTATTTTGAATTTAATTTCAATAAGGTTTTTTCCTCCTTAAAGGTTAATTTGCCACTTCCGTCTATGGGGAAATAGGAATGTAGTCCCCTCTCCTCACTTTTGGAGGTTGTTTGCTTTGGGGATCTTTCCCAGGGACTAGTTGTAAAATAAGGGAGAGAAGATCAAATATTCTCACTAGTTCAAAGCACGCTGTTCACCGTTGTTCTTGGTACTGCTCTTGGACTTCGGCTGCAGTAGCTTGGGCTAGACGCTGGCATGCAGCTAGCCTTTCTACTGTCAGGTTCAGAGGGCTTTCCCCAGATCAAACAAAGCGATTGCCATCGCTTTGTGATCAATGGGGCGCCTCTCCTTTGTGGTCACCTCTACAGGGCGACTTCAGACCCATCTAGGGTTCCCCTGGCAGGGTGAAATTAGCATTGGGGAGTGGAGGTCCACTCTGACACGGCCATGCGCTACGAGCGCAAACCGGAAGTTCTACTGATTACTTTCTATTCCATTCAATTTCTATAGAATTCAACGCTGTGGGATGAAAACATATTTCAACAAAATAATCATGAGATTAATAGTTTCAAGTAGGAAATACTAAGGTAACCTAAGTTTTGATAGAAAAAAACAAGACCATATATAATGCTTAAAACAATTTCCCTACCTTGTTCTTTTATTTGACGAATCTGTTTCACAGTTTCTTTCAAAATTGCACATTTGTCAGGTTTGAAGTTAAAGTTGTCAATATCATTAAAATTAGCAAAAATCAGCTCTGCAAGCTCTTCAATATATTTATTCTCTTGTTCACGATTACGTTTTTCGGTGCTTCTTTTAGGACTGGAAGAAAGTTTTAAAGTTAAACTCGAAAATGTACAAGTCATAATTAAAGAACAGTTTTAATCAAAGTAGCAAAATACAGGAAAAATTACTCCATTAATAGTCCTTCCTAATTATGTTTCATTCAGAGCCATTTTTAGATCTGTATATATGAAAAAAACACATTTTTTTCTTCAATTCATAATTTCCAAAAATTACTTTTAATAGTCATTGACAAGGTGCTCTTAGATATGGAATCATTTTTATATGATTATACTTCTATCTTGCCCAATTAATATCAGCTTTGGTATTAAGGAATTAAGGAACACAAACCAGGATAACATGAACCAGGATAAAAATCCATGTAACTTTGTAAAGATATATTTTTTAAAAAGTGAAACTATTTTGTAAAAATTTAGATGCAAAACTCTTTGCTTATTGTAGACAGAGTACTCCAGGTGAGGATTACAATGAAACCACCTTAGGGCACCAGAGTTTTAACTGTTTCCATCCTTAATCCTCACTGGTCTTTTCTAAAGTGGCCAGAATGCTTTATCAGCAGCAGGAAAAAGATGAAGGTCAGCTGAGGATGTCAGGGGTAGGTAGGGGAATATAGGGTGGCCAAAAGGGCAGAGACAGGGAGAGATAGGTGGGTGGCAAGAGTTAAATTTGAGGTGAGTACATCAGACCAGAAATGTGAGGTCTTGGCCTAACAATGCTACCCTTGCCTAACAAATGCAACCAGAACTACCGGGACTGCTGTTGGTAACTGTGCAGTAATGTATCTAATGACTGCATCATTTAGTGATGTAAATTAGGGTCATTAAGCAAGGATTATTTGTAATCCTGTTCCGGATTTTAATTAGTTAACTAGAAAATTTAACTTACTGATATTACCAGCATAAAAGGATAATTTCTCAAGTTCTAAAATTATTTTTATCACTGCTTCATTATTGCTTATTATAAAGATAAAAAGGTTATAAAATGACCAATACTCTTTTGTTTCTTTAAGGAATTTTAATATGCTAGTTGCCCAAGTTTATATTTACAACTAGACATGAAAATACAGCATGTACGTAAGCTGACTCAATGTAAGTGTCCATAGACTTTATTTCTAGCCTGCAATATATAGGGTAATTTCTTGATACATAAGCAAGTGCTGCTGCCAATTAAAACTGTAGAACAACTTAGGCTCTATAGGTTATATAAATTGTGTCTTCCAGAATTTGCCAGCCAGCCAAGATGATCAGGACTGGGAATTCCTACTATTGAAATCCAAACAATTGGAAGAAGCCCAAGCTAGACAGATTTCTACAAGTAGTGATGTAGGAATAGGAGTTGCAGATCTTGGGGCAGAGTCAAAAGAGGAATCAGCCTAGAGTCTTTTACTCAAATGGAGTAAGTCCCACCTTTCTTGAATTCCGCTGATCCTTAGCTATTGCAAAAATAGTGCTAACTGTTAGTTGAATAGATGCCCGTGCATAGGCATGAGTTGTAATAAATCAGTTTAACTGGAAATTCATGAGTGGTCCTGGTTTTTCAAGGCTGACAAGACCTCATTTGTCTTGTACTTTACCTGTGTTCATTTTTCTCCCACCCAACCTCCACTGCACAGTAGAGACACTGGAAAGAAAGGCATTGCAAGAGAGCAAGTTGTTTATTCTTCTACCATTAAAATGTGATCACACAATCAACCCTGCACATGCTCTGCAAACAGCTTAAATTATTTCTTGAAATTTCTTTTTCTCCAATCTTTCTGATTTGCTTGCAGGGTGGGAAGAAAAACTAACTGAATTGCTTTCAATGTGTATTAAGACGGTAAGCAGAAACTCCATCATTCCAAACTGTAGGAGGCAAACAAAAGCTTTAGGTATGAAATTGAGTAGTCTTGTTTCTTTTCAACTAGAAAGCACAGGTAGTCCTCAACTTGCAACCACAACTGAGCCCAATTTATGTTGCTAAGTGAGAAATTTGTTAAGTGAATTTATGACTTTTCTTGTGCCATTTGTTAACTGAATCACTGCAGTTGTTAAATTAGTAACACGGTTGTTAGGTGGATTTGGTTTCTCCATTGACTTTGCTTGTCAGAAGGCTGCAAAAGATGATCACATGACCGCAGGACACTGCAACCGTCATAATAAGAGTCAATTCTCAAGCATCCAAATATAAATCACATGACCATGAGGCTGCTGCAATGGTCATAAGTAACCTTTTTAGTGCTGTTATAACTTTGAACAGCCACTAACTGAATTGTTGTAAGTTGAAGACTACCTGTATAGACTACATGCAGAGTCTTCTGAAATCGCAATCCTGCATACATTTGTTGTTTGCTTTATAAGAGGCTGCTCACTGTTCAAGAAATTGCAGATTTAATTTACTGAAGATCTATTCCTTTAAAAATATTGACCCAACTTTCCACAGGTAGAGAAAGAAAAAAACCAAACTCTTCAGCAAATAACTAATTATGATGAGCCATCTATACAGCAGTTGTTATATATCAAGGCAACAATGCTTTGGTAACATGAAAGTGCACACTCAACTTCACATTATACAAAACACATTTTTCATGTCCAAACTAACCTGGGTCCAAGTTGATCAGGACATTCCTTGCGTTTTCTTGACTCTGCCCGAGCTGGGTCAGAGGAATTTTCACCAATTCCACTCATCTTAAACACATATCAGCAACTGAAAGATACAGAAAAGTCAGTAGAAAAACACATCATTTATATCACTCAGTTTTCTTAGCACTTAATTTCACTTGCAATTTTATGCTCCCTCTTTTATACACACCTACTTCAAAATAGCACTTTAAAAGTGGCACACTTTTTTTCCTTTAAAATATAAAGTTAGTAACAGTAATGTTACTGTATTTCTCCCCAAGTCTATAAAATTTACCCAATCACAAGTAGATCTAATAAAAAGAAATTATGATACACATGCTTGTAAACAATGCATTTCAATAATATGTAATCTTTTAAATAAATTACACAACAGAAATACACACAGAGGCTTTCACTACATGAAAGTAAATATTCACCAAAGCAGGTTTTAACATATCTAAAGGCATAATACGTTGGATTTATGTATTTAAAAGGCTAAACATTTTTGGGAAGAGAAATGCTAGTTCTTCAATAAGCATTTCAAGGCAGCATTTTTACTTTTTCTAATGCAGCATTCAAGTTACCTACATTCATACCTCATTGATCTAAGGCAGGGGTCCCCAGTCCCTGGGCCGCAGACCGGCACCAGTCCTTGGCCCGCCAAGAAATTGGTCGTGCAAGTGAGCAAAGCCCCATCTGTGCATGTGCAGGATGCAGGCAGTGCACGAACTCATGCCCTCCCAGTCCACAGAAAAAGTGCCATCTACTGAGCTGGTCCCTGGCATCCAAAAAATTAGGGACTGCTGATCTAAGGGATCAGACAAATATAACCTAAATAAACTGAGTAACAAGCATTCTAAATATGAAGACATATTTCATGCTAATATTTACTCATCTTAAATAAGACTACATTAGACTATACACAACAATGAGCAATTTTGGTTCTCAATTTGTTCACTGAATGTGAAATCTATTTTCATGCTGTTTAGAATCAAAATGATTGAAATGGCAAAAAGTGTTGTAAAATATAGACATACATATGCACACACAACAGTGTTTACCTTTAAAATATCTGTCTTTCTAATACTGTTTTCTTTTATGTCTATGCTAATTCTTAAGCTTCATTCAAGGATACAATATCCTGCTTAGAGAGGCTCTGAACTTGTCCAAAACAGTTGTAAGACAGTTTCACTTTCATTTGTGTCTTACTTGTGAATATTCAAGGACAATTATATTCCCCACAATGGAAGTAACCAATGGACAATCCTCCTGAGCTCTTCAGAAAATTTTAATGAGACAATAGAGCAGGGGTGTCAAAATGCCGGCCCGCGGGCCAGTTTCATCATTGAAACTGCAAAAATAGTCGCAATATGTCATGACACATCACATGATGTGACGAGTTTGACACCCGTGCAATAGAGGAAATTGTTGAATAAATGGGAAGTAACTGTATCAACTGAGTTGAAATTCAACTGATTTTTTTTGCTTGCTGCTTAAATTTGGGATTTAGCCCTTAGTTTTCAGTACAAAAGCTAATTATGGCCTAAAAAGTTTGCATAATTTTATTCTATATAATGCAGAATTCTTATGTTACAAATTATAATTGAAAATACTATATTTTATTTTTATAATAAAATCTGAATGCAATTTTCTAATTCATATTATTTTCAAGCAAGCATGACATGAGGACATACCTGGCATATACACGTGTTTTCATGTGTAAGTCAAGCCAAAATAGGCATTAGAAGAATGGGACAGGTTTTTAAAACCAATTAATGTGTTTGAAGTATGTAAAACCTGAAGCTAAAAGTAGATTTTTAGTGACAATTGCTAATTTTCAAGTTGTGTGTATTTCCTGATATTCTTTTTGAAAATCCCACAATTGCATTATTTAAATTTCACAATTGATATGATTGTCATTAATCATATCACAGATTCAGATCAATATTCAACAACTGAAAACATTTCATTATAAAATTCTGTTAAAATTTCACATCACTTATTACTATTTTAGATCATCTTTTGTTTTCATTTTCACAGTTATAAATAATCTCTCCACAAAATTCTTATTTTTATAAACTTGTACCAGAGGAAAATATCACTGACATAATTGAGATTTTTTTCTCAGGGAAGTGTATGTATGTATTGTGTATGCCACAATTTACAACAGTCTTTGTTTAATCTGCTTCTGTTTCTGTTGATTCTAAAACTTCATGAAGTATTCAAGTAATACATTACAATTCTTCTCCACAGGATGCATTGGCTAAACTTGGTATTTGCTATTTACCCAATGAAAGAAGACAGCAGAGTGTAATAGTTATATTAAAATGGTTTAATATAAAATGTAATGGCCTACAGAGCAGCACTAAAATATACAGTGTAAGACATTAAAAATATTGTAAAGACTTTAAGAGACACATAAGAAAAGTTATGATATTGCCAAATGTCTTAGTAGCACTGATGGTCTTTTCTAATACAAGAGTAAGCTTTTATATTTCCTAAAAAAAGTTAATTTTCCTCTGACTGTTAAAATAGGAAATATAAGATCCTTTTTCATGAACATTAAACAAAATGTTATCTGGATAAGCTCTCAGGATGTAATTACAGTTATTCAGAACAATCTAGTTTCACCAGATGTTGGGTGAAAGAACATAGCTTGTTTCCAATCTCTCCTTGTTATCAGTAACTAAATAAAAATTTCTGCTTTCATTGTGACAGCATACACTTATCCACATCCTCTATACATCTTGCATGAGAACAACTTGAAGTTGAGCATGTAGTATAAGCAATGATAATCCTGTCGGTAATCTCACTTTATTAAAATACAGAAACTTCAAAGTAAAAATGAAAAAAGACAGGTTTGCAAAAAAAAGAAGAAGAAGGCAACAAAATCCCCAGAATGAATTAATGGTTCCTATTCAATTTTCTGGTATTTCATTTTTTAAAAATTCAAATTTTAGAAAATGTAATTAAATATACTCTTATAATTTAAATCCTCAATCTTAACTAATGAATGCTGCACTACAAATTTGTTGCTGATGGCCTTCTTAGATCTTATACCATTAGGAAAAGTAAAGTGACACCATATTTAATCCAAATGTAATATATTGGATTACTAGAAAAAGATGAGACTTATGAATAGACATAATCTAGTAAATATCACACAATAAATGGAACATCTTATATTCTCAACTGTTGAAGGATAAGATAGTAGGTTCAGATGTGATTTTCCATAGTATACGTTTTATTCCCAAAATTGATAGATGTCATGAAGTTAATTGTAACTGCTGGTGATTAAATTAGTTTCTCATACTTTGAAAAAGTTTCTGTCTTATCAGAGACATATATCCACACACCAGAGGAATTTATAAAAAGGAATGAACAAAAGAAACAACAATAACAACATGTGGAGAATTCATAACTTCAATAGCTTAGCACTGAGATTTAGGTTATTTAAATGTTAATATAGCATTAGTTGAGAATACTTCAGTATTTATCTTAACTTCAACAAATTACTTCCCAAGTATTTAATGAAATAAATTAGGAGGTTTGCAATGTCAAGCGGTTATGAGAAGCTAAATGTTATTACTCAAGGAAGAAAGGAGACTGAGAACTCAGATTGTATACTCTGCCTAGATTTTTTCACGATTGAAAAAGTCACTAGGTACTGTTCTACTCTATTTAAAAGGACTATAATTACAGGGTTTTCTAAGTTTCTATATTAATATAAAATTGAAATATGGTAACCTTTTTTCAGTATAATTCCTACAGCTGGAAACATACAGTCCCTTAATGTTCACATTTTGCACTGCTCCAAATTAATTCTAACTGCACAATCTCATCACCATCAACTTGTTTCAAGAGCTGAATCATCATTTTTTTAAATTTTAGACTGCATTATCTGAGGGTAAAGGAAAGCTGGATATCCCACCACTCCTTAAAACTATTTTTGCATTGTTTTGGCTCTTTGTTTCAGCCCAAATTCAGGACACAAATAAGCCTTTTGCTCAGCATTCAGTACAGCCTAACTATGCTAGAGAAGGCCTAGAACACGGATGTCTACTCAACGTGTCACATGACGTGTTGTATCGTGACTTTTTTCACATTGCCGGAGCTGGGGTGGGCACAGCCTCCGCATGATGCAACCACCTGCAGGCCAGCAGTTTGACATCCCTGGTCTAGAAGAAACTATGAAGTAACTGATCTTCACTCCTCTAGTAAGTCCCGCATGATGCAATCGGCCTGCAGGCCAGCAGTTTGATACCCCTGGTCTAGAAGAAACTATGAAGTAACTGATCTTTACTCTTCTAGTAAGTCCACAATTCAATGAAAAGCTGCCACAGTTCATTTTCTTGGTATATGTGTGTGTGATCCAATCTCTCATCACCTATGCCAGTGGTGGCAAACCTATTGCATGCGTACCAGAGGCGGAACTCAGAGCCCTCTCTGTGGGCACGCGCGCCATGCCCCGGAGATGGCAACTGTCCCTCTTCAACCAGCTGCCCGCTAACTCGCCAAGGTCCCACATGGCCGGATGCATCCCAGCACCCATGCACTCACTGGCCTCTGTGTGCAGGGGCCGATGGTGTCAGGCAGCAGCTGCCTCGGCCCCTGCCTCACCTTACCCTGTGACAATGGCACCCCTGCTCTGCCTCCCCTTGCCTCACGAGCCTCCTGCCCACCGCCCCATTTGCCAGAGACTCCCTGGATCTCCCCCAACCCTGCCCGGCCCCCACAGACATCCCTCCCCATGAGCAATATCGAGCTGGCCAAGCCCACCCTGGCCACACCCCCATCTGCCATGACCACCACACCCACCCTGTGGGCCACGCCCACCTGGCACCTGGTGATAAATAAGTGGGTTTTGGGTTGCAGTTTGGGCACTCGGTCTCTAAAAGGTTTGCCATCATGGTCTCTAAAAGGTTTGCCATCATTGACCTATGCTCAGTGTTACTTTCCTCCTCTAATATAAACCTATTGTGAAAAACACTGGGTTTCAAAAATATGGTCATATTATACTTCCACTATCACAGCCTTTATTCCAAGGTGTGCATTCCCCATAACAACTGCTCCTTCTTTTTTTCTTTTTTTTGCAAATAGCCAAACAGAAAAGTACATATTAGGAGTACTGAAAGTCAGAATAGGTGGAAATACTAGCAGTGGGGGCTTTGGGGAAGAGTTGAATGGGGGCAAAATATTTTTGTTACTCTAGGTCATGGTTCAAATTCTACATTTAAAACCTGTTTCTCAGCTGGAAGGAAAACTGAATGGCTCACTGTGTTCCCACAGTGTTTCAATGTTCTGAAACTGTCAGAAATAAAAATGTTCAATATTGGGGATGGAAACAGAGTTAAAATTTTGAAATGCCCCTACTATGATTCCATTGTAGTCCAATCCATTGTAACTGTGTTCTTCAATTACAATGCCAACACAGTACCAGGCTGCATTAATAGAGGGATAGAATCAAGATCACGCGAAGTATTAATACCACTCTACAATGCCTTGGTAAGGCCACACTTGGAATACTGCATCCAGTTTTGGTCACCATGAGGTAAAAAAGATGTTGAGATTCTAGAAAGAGTATAGAGAAGAGCAACAAAGATGGTTAGGGGACTGGAGGTTAAAACATATAAGGAAAGGTTGATGGAATTGGGTATGTCTAGTTTAATGAAGAGAAGGATGAGGGGGGACATGATAGCAGTGTTCCAATATCTCAGGGGCTGCCACAGAAAAGAGGAAGTCAAGCTATTTTCCAAAGCGCCTGAAGGCAAGGCAAGAAGCAATGGATGGAAACTAATCAAGGAGAGAAGCAACCTAGAACTAAGGAGAAACTTCCTGACAGTTAGAACAATTAACCAGTGGAATAACCTGCCTCCAGAAGCGGTGAATGCTCCAACACTGGAAGTTTTTAAGAAGAAACTGGACAGCCATTTGTCCAAAATGGTATAGGGTTACCTACCTGAGCAGGGGTTGGAGTTGATGACCTCCAAGGTCCCTTCCAACTTTATTATTATTAATATTATTAGCATTATTATTATTATTGATTAGAAGACAGTTTGCTTTTAATTATTCTTTTTTATCATAATTATTATATTTGTTATCATTATTCTTTAAATATTCTTTGCTTTTAATTATTCTTCTCTTCCAAGGTTTTCAGATTGACAAAGTTGCTGAATCAAATTAACACGTCTTAACAGTTTTCTTTGTAAATACACACAAAATATATTTTTCTTTCAGAATATTAAAGAATTAATTTATGTTGGTTATTTCCCAATCTAATGTCAAAAATAGGTACAATTAGTGAGTTAATCTATTGGTTTTAAAGGCACACCTAACTAGGACAATCAATCAGATGTCTTTCTCTCTTTCAATAGTTGGCCTGGCTAAAAAGTTAGATTGGAAAACTGTTTCTATAAAGAAGTAGCCTTGGGGAATGGTTGTTTGGGAACACAATTTACACAGTGCAATTTAAAGGAGAAACAATGTACTCTACAGACATCATTCTGACCACAATTATGTTGTATTGAATACTTTAACAGACCATAACAGATTAGATGAGTCAGCTGTAAAATTCTTTCACAGTTCTGACTTTGAACACTTTTGCAAAAATAAACAAAAAAAAAATGAAATTTCCTAGCAAGAAATTATTTCCAAGAATTATACTGAGTGCACTTGTAAATCAGTTACAACTCTAAAGAAAAGAACTGGATAAGACCAAGAAGCCTCTTCCTTCTCCTTCCTTTTTAAAAATTAATTAATTAATTAAGTCAACATTTCTTTGCTGCAATGAGCTAGATAGAAAGGGAAAATTCTCAACTCATCATCTTCCATTCCTGGTATAGAGAGAAAAAATGTATGGAACTGCTACATCAACACATTTCTGTTTCATTATATAGATTGTGTCTATTTCCTATTTTTCCATACTGTGTGGAGTAGTTTAACATCACTTTTATAAGTTCAATATTTCTTAAAAATCATAAAACGAAAGTAAAGGCATAATGAAACATTTCATTATGATTAAATGAACAGCTTTTTGAAACGAAGGAATGTTCAACTATTAAAATGCTTCCTTCATTTGCATTTTGAGTTGTGCCATTCATAAATCATAAATAATATATTTTAGTAGAAAGCATAAGCATACAAGATGCTTTATCTAATTTAATAACATGATTCTGCCATCATAATATGCCAGTTAATACATTTCCCTTTATATCCCAGGATGATTGCTTGATAGTTTACAAATAATTTCCTAAGAACATTGTTATTGCAACATCTGTAACTACCCTAATATTTCACACAATTTTGTTCATAGGGAAAAAAATAAACTTCACTGTTAATAGCTTGGGTCTGTAATTACACATTGACTTGTGTTTCTGATTAAAATTTTGTAACTAAAATATTAGTGAGAGCTAGTTTTGTGTAGTGGTTAAGACATCAGGCTAGAAACCAGAAGCTTTGAGTTCTAATCCTACAAGACACAAAACCAGCTAGTTGACCTTGGGTTAGTTACTTTCTCTAAGCCCTAGAAAGAAGGCAATGGCAAACCAGTTCTGAAAATTCTTCACCAAAAAACTGTGGAGACCTGGGACCTGTTCAGGATGACATTGAAAATCAGACACAACTGAACAGAAGAAAAAAACAAACCTAAAATATAACTGGAAGATTTTATGCAATGGAATGTCTGAGTTCACACTGAAACAATTCAGTTGTAAATATACAATATATTAAATAAGCAAACCTACAATTAAAATATGCTGTATTTTTAATTGAGTTTGATTTTACTTATTGCATATAAAAAATTCAAAGCTGAGGTAAGGATAATTGTAACATAGATTTCAGATAAGTGGCTATAGAATGCATTGGCTATACAAGTATACAAAATTTGCCTATGGCTGACATATGGTTAAATTAGATGCTATTCTTATTTAAGCTATCTCATTTTATTTATCATTTTGTTAATGTACTGTCAATGGAACTGGAAATCTGGAAACAGTTATGCTGAGAAGTGGGTTTAGAAAATGTGAGCTGGGTTTTCTAAATCAGAACTTTATCATTTTTACTACCGTAGACTGCTTTTGGATCGATTTAAAAACTCCAGTTTAGGATCTGATATCAAATGATCACTTGACTCCACGAGCACAAATCTAGAGCTTAAAGTATCTTTTTTTAGGCCTTTCCCAATACTGTATGGTTTGTAGCTGAAGTATAATGGGCAGAGAATACAATTTTCCACTAGTAGTACCTCTTCTGTGGATAGAAAAGCTCATCAGGCATGTTAGCCATTTTAAAGCAATACAGGTAGTCCTCAACTTACAAACACAATTGAGCCCAAAATTTCTGTTGTTAAGTGAGACATTAAGTGAATTTTGCCCCATTTTACGACATTTCCTGCCACAGTTGTTAAGTAAATCACTGCAGCTGACAAGTTAGTAACACAGTTGTTAAATGAATCTGGATTCTCCATTGATTTTGCTTGTCAGAAGATTAAAACAGGTGATCACATGACCCTGGGATGTTACAATGGTCCTAAGTATGAATCAGTTGGCAAGCAACTGAATTTTGATCATAGGATTATGGGGATGCTGCAAAAGGTTATAACTGTGAAAAAATATCATAAGTCACTTTTTTCAGTGTCACTATAACTTTGAATGGTCGCTAAATGAACTGTTGTAAGTCAAGGACTACCTGTACAGAGAAAATTCTTTCTCTCTCTCTCTTTCTGTTATATATGTATCAAAACATAGAGCCATAGGAAAGATAAATTATATACTGGAAAGACTAAACCAGACTATACATTATTGCAATACAAAGAATAATGATCATCATTCTCCTCAGCACCTTTCACATGTAAGTAGATATGTAATGTTTATTACAGCCAAGAAATCTGGATAGATTTTTCACATGGGAAACAGTGTTGCCTTTTATCTATGCCTCATCCTTCCATGCTAGGTTAGTGGAAACTTGACCTTGGACTGAACATTCTGTTCAATTGTTATTAATTTGTTTCAATTTACTATAGCCTCTATTTTCTTTTTATATTAACAACATTAAAGCAATATATTAGAAAAATGAATAACCTTACACTGCCTCACTGAAAACCAACATTGTTCGTTTCTTTAAAGCAAAAAGATGCCAATAGGAAGATAATGTAATACACACATTAGCTATAAATGTACAAAAGGAATTTTTTATCACAGGTGCGTGGTTAATATTCATGATCAAGACTAATGGTATATATAAGCATCTATCTGCACTTTTTTAATATTTAAAAATAATTTCAGATATGGATACCTTCAGTTCTGTATATTTACCTATCATTTTTCTGCTGTAAGCTACATATGCATTCAACAACAACAAAAATTGCTAGCCTGACATCAATACTGTAATACAAAATGGTTTCTAATTTCTGTGTTCATATATGCTAAGGTTCCTAATATAGCTATTCACTGAGCTGTTTACATATTAAAGTACGTCAGCCACCTCTAATAAGCCCCTCTAAATAAGCTCCAAAATAGCAAGGGAAGGTTATAACACTAAAACAGAAAATTGCTTTCCTTAAGCAATGTGCAGGAATCCGATTCTGATTAAATCATTCAGCAACTGATATTAAGATGTTTCTTGACTGAATCATAACAATTACAGCAACCAGCTTAAATGCTATTAAAACGGGGAAATGAAGGTGATAGGGGCATTGGGGGTAACAAATCACCCATTTAATTAAGTTCCTCATTATTCAAAATTATAATAAAGCTACAGCCAAATTGTGGAACATCTTCTGCTAAAAAGCACCACAAAGATTATTGTATACTGTTTAACATAAATATTATTTACTAATATTTATATGCCTTCCAGCTCCAAAGCCTATGGGTAGCTAACATTCAAGAAATAAAACCCACAAAATAATATCAACATTAACAGTAATATAAAATACATACAGAGATATACACAAAGAGAGACAATACTCTTCTCTTCCCTGGATGATATGGATGGTAGGAGTCCTCCTCAATCTTAGGTCTGGTCCTTTACCAGAAGCATAGGTGTTTGAGGGTTCTTGGCAGTATCTTTGGTGTTACTAGCTTCCATTAGGCTGAGAATTTTTTAATACACAGATCCATATCAAAATATATATGATGTAGATGACCAGGCTGAGCCCCAGGGAGAAGTCAAATATGTCACCAGTTTGGAGTCCCTTCATCTACATCCAGCCCTCCCTGAATTCCATTGACTCTTATCAATTACCAATTTGCTTTGATGGTTCATAGTTCAAATTCTTAGTTAGAGTAAATATGGCATAAAATTGTACTCATTTTGAATCTAACTGGACTCCTGATTTCTTGCATCTGATACACACATACACACACACACACATACATATATAATATTTTGAAAAAACACACTTGTAATTCTCTAAAAAGATTGCTATGTGGGAGTAATGTACACAATATACATTTGTATACTGTACTGCCTATCAAGGACTTAGATTTCTTTAATAGAATTGAAAAATAAGGATTTTATATGCTTGTAACTGATGTACCCATAATTTAACATGAAACTGAATATAGATACAATGTGCAGTTAGAATAAAATTACAAACATTAATGAAGATAAATTTTAAATAACATTTAACTGAAGTAATATTGCAGTATATAACATAAATATATAAAAGTCAAGCAGTTCATATTGAATTTAAATTCCCTACCTCCCCATTCCACTTGACTACATGTGTATCAAAACACAGAAAATACAGGAAAGATAATATACTGGAAAGACTAAAGCATATTATACAATACTGCTATATAAGCAGCAGATTATTATCTTGCTAAAATGCCTCTTTAGAACAGGAGTGTCAAATTGCTGGCCCGCAGGCCGGATGCCTCACATCAAAACTGCGCCCACCCCATTGCTGGCAATGGGAAAAAAGTAGCGATACATCGTGACATGTCATGTGACGTCGCAAGTTTGACACCCATGCTTTAGAAAGACAATAATGATGAAAAATTGATCATTTTAATTTATAACAATCATATCATTAAAAATCTTCTTAGGTACAACATTTTTAATTTTACAAACACAGTACATTCATTTTGGCCTGCTAATTACAAATTCAATACACTTGATCAAATAGGAAATAACACCATACTGATTAAACTGCAGATTTCTACTAACTTGGATGAGCTAGAACTGTGGATTGCTCTTTTTAACATCCTATCATCCACCTATTTTAAATAAAGAAGTTTCATTTTCAACAGGTTGCCCTATGTTACCTAAGCTAACACAGGATTTTTCTCTTAGGTGAAATATTAATTGGGCAATACAATAAACAGTGACCTAGATCCTTCTTGATACATAAATTTGTACATGATGGGAATCTTTTGGTAACACCCTACCAGCTACTAAATTGTCATGGAAAGAGCACTGCTTATACAATACGGTTTAAACTGCATTTTGATTGAAAACAGAATAATTTGGGTGCATTCTTATTTATTAATGTAATAAACTCCTAACACTTTAATATAGGCAGTCCTCACTTACAAACTGTAATTGAGACTGGAAACTTTATCGTATGTTGGTAAATTGACACATCATGTTGTGCACCTGATTTATGACATCAGTTCCTGCTGCAATAGTTAAGCAAGTCATCTAAAGGTGTTAAATGTGAGTCATGTGATTGCAACTTATGACTTCCCCGCTAGCTTCCCATTGATGTTGCTTATTAGAAGCTCACTGTGAAAGTTGCAAATGGTGATCACTCTTGACAGAAGGCAATAGGAAGCCACTTATGTACTGTCAAGAAAGCATCAACATATTCTCAGTCAATGGGAGTGACTGTGGAATGCTGAGATCATTGTAAATACATACCAGTTGCCAAGAAGCTAAATCATGATCACAGGACATGGAGATGCTGTGACAGTCATAACATCTAAGACCAGATGTTACACTTTTTTCAGAACCACTGTAGCTTTGACCTGTTACTGAGCTGGTTAGTAAACAAGGTTTCCCTGTATTGCACCACAATGGATAGACAAAGTGCATGAAAGGATCATTAATACAAGCTGAAGGCCAGAAATAAGTATGCAAAAAGATAGTCCAGCCAACAGAAACTGAAGAAACTATAAGGTGTAAAGTTAAAAACCCATAACCCAACCAGCCAGTTACATTGAAGAAATGGTTTTCTAGGCAATAGTGAGTAAGAGTAGAGTATGCAAACTTAATCTTAGTCTATTAACATTCTCCGCCATTTATAATACTAATAACCAAAGCTGGAAAATTATTCTCCCTTTAACTTTCCATGGAACTAATGAGATAGTTCAGAGGCTACAAGTGGACAACCACTGATTAGAATAAGGATTTGATAAATAATGGATTAATCTATCCAAACCTTTGAGAGGAGACAAATTATTCTAATTCCCATTAACTCCTTAAATAAATTAGGGAAAGCATGCGTAGCATAGCTTTAAGAATTCTTTTCAATCTCTTAATAACAACCCTGCTATTGCTCAAATACTTCTTCTATGTTGATGAAATGGCGAATTTTTCTAGATTCATTTTCTCCACAATCTCAGCCTGATCTGGCCCATTAAATTCAATCTTTCTTTTGCTGGCTTCTCTTTGCAGAAATAATTTGGTTCCTTTCTGTTCAGTAACATATTGTGCTAATATTTGATTGTTTTTACATAATTTGATTCCAAGACTCTGCTAGGTTGGATATAATAATTAGTTAGAGAAAGCATCAGAACATAGTTTCTGAATTTCTTTACAACTCTTTAAAACAGTTCCACTCTAGGGCATGTGACTCGAAGGGAGGATTGATTCAAATGGAGGAGTTGACAACATTTCAAACTACTGTCCAATTATCTTTCCTATGGGGATGCATTTGGAGGCTGGCAATTTGTTTTGTGACAATCAACATCTCAGTTACAAATAACAGTATACTCACACTTCTAAAGAATTATGATGGATAAATAAACTAGTGAATGTCAAGAGAAGCCAGATATACCAGCAAGAACCATGCCAACACTGTGTCATTGCTCGTTTCTGACTTCTCCCTTGAGTTCCTAGCTATTTCTCAGATGTTGACATAAGTTTTCCATGCCTTAATTACAACCAACTCAACTACTGGAGTGCGTTTTCTATGGGGCTGTCTTTTTAAAGCATTCAGAAGCTGCAAATTGTATAAAACATGCTGTCCACACTGCAGACTGGTACATAGTACAAGGATCATATCATACCTGATACTGAATGATCTATCCATTTAATTTGTTGGTCCTGACCTTTAAAATCTAAATAGCATAAGGATGATAACTGTAAGACTGCCTGTCCCGCCATGTGCTTGACTGGTTACTTAGATCAGTAGGAATGACCATTCAGAAAATGCTGGGAATATTTGGGAAAGAGCTTTTTTTGGTTAGTCTGAAGGCTACGGAATGTATTCCCTAAGTTAGTGGTTTATTTCCCATCCCTCAACCCCCCCCTTTTATAAAATATATCTTTTTCATCAAGCCTTTAATTTCTAATTATTATTTTAGTAACTGCTTTTTAATTCTGGCTGAATAAATTGTGATTTGCATTTGTTACTGCTGCCCTGAGTATCAGAACAAACAAAATAAATACATGAAATATAACATGCATGCCTATCCACACCAAGCAACCAAGCGATTCATCCAGATCAATTCTCCTCTCCTTCAGTCAGGATCCTGCATTTCTGCATTCTCCATGACAGATATGCCTCAGGAGCAGACAGACACATAGTGCAGACCCAGAGGGCATTCTAGACACTGCTGAAGATTCAGGTTCAGGTTCCTGTTCCACATGTTTATTTAAGAAAATGTGTATGGCCACCCACTCACTCTCAGTGACTCTGGGCAAGTTAAAAAAAAAAAATCCAATATACAAACAATAAAAAAACAATCCCTTTCCCCCGAAGGCAACAAGAATCAATCAAACAAACCACTTGATGGGCTCCATCCCACTCTGGGTTCCCCAGGCCTGTTGGCAAAACCAGGTCTTTAGGGCCTTAGGAAAGAGTATCATAGTGGGGGCACTATGATGATGTTCCAAAAGGAATGAGTCACAAGGGTGATTTAGCTGATTTTCTGTAAGACAAAATTGCTCAGCTTTGTTCAAGTATGTATGATTTGATGAAAGTCTTAAAATATTTTTCTTTCTATATTGCTTAATAAAAAATGTTAATATTTAAATTCATTGTATTGAACATTACAATGTGCTTATTTGCAATCCCAATAACTTAGAATATTGGATCTTTTCCTCCCCATACTACTTCATGATAAAAATACGGACTCCAACTTCATAACCTCCAACTCTTGGTCATTCTTTCTGGGATAGATCAATTTCTGAAAGAGCCTAATGTACCTCGGAAGCAGCTAGGAAGATGTGGCTGTTAGAGGCAAAATATGGAAATGTCTGGGACTGTAACCTACCTATCCCTCAGCAAAGAATGAGGTCTGATAACTGAGAAGCTGTAATTAAGTGAATTTGATCAGGATTACTTTTTATTGTGTAGGCAGTGGCATCTGAGTAATGTGTGGAAAAACTCAAATTTTGTGACACTGCATTGGGTGGATGAGTGGACCACAGGACTAAATATTTTAGGTAGCTAATCTGTACCATGATTGTTGGGACTGCCCATGCACATTTTAGTGCTGTTATTAGATATGCTCCACAGTAACCTTCCCTCTTGGATGTCTTCTCATACCCACAAGGCAATGATATTATAGAAGAATATAGGCTGTTCCAATTATATTATACATATCTAATATCTTAAACACATGAGATCAAAATATATCAACATAAGTATCAGAAGCAGCAGTTAATTTACCAAAACTCAGAATCCAATACAAAAGGAAAACATTACAACCCAATTCCCTCAGTTGGGAAACACCCAGATAGGCAGAGGGGAGGCCTGAAGCATGGAGTAGCCACAAGAAGTCCAGAAGTGACCCCACCCCTCCCTTTAATCTCCATAGAACCTTATCTATCTATTCTCAGGCTAAGGCTAGCAGTCTGCAGAGATTCCTTTATAACAGGCAGAATATAATACAGTAGTGAGTTTTGAACCTTACACAATGGGGAAAAACGTAACTATTATATACAATAAGAGATTGTGCATAACTAAATTTTCAACCAGGTCTCTTGTGCTTCTCCATGATCCAGACTAAAAGATACTTCTTAATCCTTCTAATGTAAGAGTGTCCAGAAAAAGCATGCATGAGTGCTTTCCATTAGGGCAATGGTGTAGTTAGCACATTAGGTTCAAAGGCAAAGGTGTGCTTTGTATCACTTGAAGGAATGCATGTAGCACTTATTTGCAATTCCTTAAGCCAAGTATGTCTTTTCCTGGGTTTATATTGTAACTGCAGCAAACAGCTTTACCATCCCAAGAAAGGATGAACATGTTTTAAGAGGTTATAGGCTGGTGCTGAACATCTACACTTCAAACAGAAAATCTGCACATCTAATAGCTATTTATGAAAGAAGAAAAATGTCATGGTTCCAACAGACTAAACCCATCAAAGGTTATACAAAACTATAGATACAAGGATCTTACCCACAAAAATATGTTCCCAAAATTGGGGGTATCCCCAGAACAATGGAGATGTGATATTAAAAGTGAAAATCAAAATAAATGAAAATAATGAAAATCACTTAAGGATTAATGTAGAACATTTTGTTCAAATACACTGAAAATTTGATGATTTTTTCACTGTAAATTCTTCAAAAATATAATGCATAACATATCTCAGCAGTTCATGTATAGCAGTATATAAAATAAAGTAAATATCCTTTAAGTTCTCATGAAGAAATATATTAATTTTCCAAATACAAATGTACCATTTTCACCCAGAAACAAATAAGCTACACTAAATATTCCTGAGAACATGACAGAATTTTCATATTGTTATTATATTTTATCTGACATATACATTCAATGCAAGGCGAACATACCTAAAGATCAAATGATTCTACCTTTTATTTCCCTCACAACAGTAACCAACTCTGTGAGATAGGTTGGGTTAAAAGAGAGTAATTGGTTCAAAGTCATCCAACTGGCTTTCTTTCCTAAAGGGAGGCCTAGAACTTAGTCTTCTGTTTCAACTTTAACCATTACATAAATGCCTAGGTCTGACCTGTGCAGCTAAAATAATTTTAGGGAAGTGGAAACACCACACATTGATATATAGTGTATCATGGTTAATTATCATTCTTTGCTCTTAAGATTTACAAGGGGACCTTCTTTATATACCCATTGCCCACTGATGTCTTAACATAAGTAAAACTCTTCCCTATTTGTTTGAAAATTAAACAAAATATCTGAGTTAGTACCATGATATTCCAAGAAAAGCTAAAAAACACCTATTTGTAATATAGTTGTCTACAAAAAATGCCGAAGTTAGTTTAGTTCCAGTAAAAAAAGTCAATCATATAAAAGTTCAATATTAAAGATGTCTACTATTCATTTAGAAGAAATTAACAAGCATTCAACATTATATAGCTATTAGTAACTTGACAACGCCCACCTAGTAATATTTGTAGGGGGAGGGGAAGAGTAGCAGTATAATACTATGCATATCTACTGAAAAACAAGTTCCATGAGTTCATGGAGGCTTAATGCTCATATAATAAGCATATAGGATAGCTGATCAAGAATAGCATTTCACATTTAAGAATATAAAATAAAAAGATTTGCAGAGAAATATTATTTAACAATATCAAGCTATTTTTCTCTTCAAGGTTAAAAGAAAGGTAAGGACTGTCAGTAAGGTTAAATGCATCAAAATATTCAGCATCATACAGATACACAGACTGAAGTTTAAGTGCCATTGTCTATACAGGAGCAAAAGACTAAAGCAATAAGGATTAGAAAATGAAGTTACTAAATGTAGTCGTATTTACTATTACAGTACATGACCTATTTTAAGCCCTGGGTCAGTAAATACAAAGATAATAAAATACCTATCTTCCTTTTATTTTAGAATTAGCAGTCAAAACAATACAAGTACTGCATTGTAATTATACAGCAATTTAAGCATGCATATTCTTCAGCCTTTCTTCATCCTGAAAAACAGGGCTTATATATATATATATATATATATAAAAGCTTTTATTTTACTTGACTTTACTACACATACTGGGCTTAGTGTTCAACGTTTTCTATTCCACACTTTTATACATATATATTTACAAGGGAATACATAACACATAAATATTAACAGGGGAATTATTAATGAAACTACAAGTAATAGTTTTTAAGTGAGAAAAATGGGTAATGAATATGCTAGATACACTCCCTCTATTTGCTAAGGAATGCCAATGATAAGCCCTGCCAATGATCAATTGTCATGATCTGCATCTTCTACATTATACAAAAGACATGAACATACCAAATATGAAGTCATTGTACTTCTGAAAACACTCCTTGCAATCTTCCAGAGACTCTGCCATTCAATAAAAAACCAGCAGCTTTTCCTTTATTGTCAAGCTATGGTATTTATTTACACATGTCGCTATACTGCTTGTTTTATTAAAGCAAGCAACAATGAATTAGAAAATATTAGAAAATAAGTCCTGTGTTAACTTAAACTATCCCTGTCTTGCCCTAAACAAAAACACATGCTGAGTGAGGATGTGCGCACACAGCAGCTTATCTCCTTGCTCATCTGCTTCTAATGACAGCTGATAAACTAGCCACAACTAATCCTTTTTTAGCTGCTGATCAAATAGACAATCCAGCATGGTGGAACACTCGAAAATTCCTCTTGCTTCTGTTCTCCTGCTCCTCTAAAAGGCAGTTTCCTTTTCATTGAGATAATAGCCTTTTCTGCAGTCACATGACTCAGAACCTACATTAGCACAGCGTTATGATAATAGATCTCCCTCCCCCTTTCTACTGCTATTAAGAAGGGCATCTCTCTAAAACCCACTTAAACATTTTGCAGAGTAAAGTGCCAACATTGTATATCTCTTAGAAGGAAAAAAATGATGAGATAAAGAGAAAGAAGAAAAAGAGAAAGCATTCTGATGCTATTCCTTTTCAATAATGCATATATTCTAGCTATAACCAATTCATGTAGAATGAAAACAATATTATACATGATGTCTAGAAGACATAAGTACGGTAATTATTTGGTTTATAGACTCTAGATTTTCAGCCTTAAGCTTAGTTGAAGCATTTATTTTTTTGGCTCTGTAATATTCTCCTTTATCCTGGTCACATATTGTAAAAAAATGTGTGTTATTTTGTTCTTATCTCTGATGTATTTTCTTCATCTTTTGTGCAATGAGTGTTCCAAAATCTTATACTTACAGTACAAATATAATGGACATTATATGATAATTTATCATATAAATAAAATGGACATAACAGATCCCTTTCTGATTAGAACTACGTAAAATTAATTTTTTCCTGACTATGCATGCTTTAAATATAACATACAGAAAACATGCAAGCTTTAGATAGGTTAAACACCCTCCTTCAATTATTAACATAAGATACAAGGTTAAAATATGGACTTCTCTAAGTCTGACATTCTACTGTTTCAAAATGTCAGAGAATCACTAGGATAAAAACTGACAAATATTTCTGATTTTTGTTGGCAAACTGTATGAAAAAAACAATTCAATGAAGTACCATTTGATCTATGATTAAACATGTGACAGAATACAATGTAGTACCTAAGAAAACTTGATTTTATTTGCTGGCATGGGAAAGAATGTTAAAACTTTGCTGTAAAGTTATATTTAAACCATAATAACAGCAAAATCTGCTTGCCAAATCTATATTGTTCTGACGATAAATATTACAATTTGTATGGATTTTGCAAAATAGAATTGTAGAGTAATACTACAATAGTTGAAGACACTGGACTAGAAAAAGGATGATTGTCAGCTTTAGTCCTCCATTAGGAGCAAGCTAACCGGTGACTTTGGCCAGTCTCTCTCAGCCCAACAAATCTCACCCAGCTGTGGTCGGGAACATACGAGGAGGAAGCATTATATGGATTAGGTACAAAATAAAAGGGTAAGGATGGAACTCTGCAAAATAAATCAATAAAATTGAAATATCAAAATAATTTAATATGCATTATCTTATTAATAACAAAGCAATGATAGATAAATATTATCTCTATTTTGCATGGGTTCCATGGAGACTCAGAGTACTGTAGAAGTTTCTTAAAAATCCATGGCATAGATCAGTGATGGCGAACCTTTTAATGTCCAAATACCGGCCCTGCCCCTGCCTCGCCCCCAGCCTGCCCATTCGCAGGGCCACTCATTGCCTCCACAGCCTGCTGCAGATCTCCCAGGCAGCCTCGCAGTGCCATGGCGGCCAAGCCCTCCGCCCATGCCCTGCAGCATTATCTGCGCATGACGGGACACAACGGCAGAATCTTGTCCTTGCTGCTCAGCTACCATGTCCTTGGTTGCGCTGATCTGCGCAGGCCGTGCTCAGGGGCGACTCTCCTCCGGACAGCCTGCTTGTGAGGAGGGGGCCGCAGGGGGAGGAGGCTGGGGCAACGGTGCCCACAGAGAGGGTTCTGAGTCCCGCCTCTGGCACACATGCCATAGATTCGCCACTACTGGCATAGATACAGAACAGGATTTAAAATAAATAATTTAGGAACCGATTACCTGAAGGATCACCTATCTCAGTCTGACTCAATCTGCACATTAATATCAGCAGGAAGGGCCTCTGAAATATATCTTAGCTTCAAGATTTATTTCTTGGCCACACAAGAGAATGCCGTCTCCTCTGTGATTTCCAAGTGATGGAATGTGGACCTGAAGGAGTTGCATTCAACCCAGAATCCTGCAGGTCTTTTCAATTTGAATTAGCTAATAAAGGTAGTCCACGACTTACGACCATAACTGAGCCCAAATTTTCTGTTGTTAATTGAGACATTTGTTCAGTGAGTTTTGCCCCATTTTATGATCTTTCTTGCCTCAGTTGTCAGTGAATCACCTGCAGTTGATAAGTTAGCAATCCAGTTGTTAAGTGAAATCTAGCTTCCCCATTGACTTTGTTGTCAGAAGGTAGCAAAAGATGATCGTGTGACCTTGGGACAAAGTTAACAGTCATAAATATGAACCAGTTGCCAAGCATCTGAATTTTGATCACATGATCATGGGGATGCAGCAAAGGTGATAACTGTAAAAAATGGTCATAAGTCAATTTTTTCAGCACCGTTGTAACTTTGAAGTGTCATTAAATGAACTGTTGTAAGTAGACAACTATCTGTAATGTATCTTACTTTTTAAATCTGGTTTGAAATAATTATTTTGCATTTATTTTGTTAGCTGCTTTGGGTGGTTTCTGGGCATAAATTTGAAATATAAATTTAATAGTAACATCTTAATTCATAGCCCAGTTTCATAGCCATTTTGTTTTTAAAAAATGGTTTTAAATTCTCAGATACCAGTATAAATTCTTTAGGTACAGACCTCATTTAGGGATGCAAACTGTATCAAAATATATATACCAGTAACATATCTGAAGCTCTGATTTTAAATATTTCTTTGAAAATCATAACACTGAATTGTTCAAAAAGGAGAAAATGTCAGACATTAACATTGCATGTCTTTAAAAAATCAATACCAATATTATCTGAATGCAGTTTAAATATTACAATATATATGATCTTTAAAAATCGCAACTGTGAATGAAAAACCACAAAAGGCCATATTAGCCTACTTAGCAATATTAACTGTCATATTTCTTAATTCATGCAAAGCACTTTCTTTCCAGTCCACCTGCCCCCCCCCCTCCCTATTAGACACACATATTCAGAGGAATGGGTGGCAAGCTCACTGATTAAATTTGCAGACAATATGAACATAGGAGGAATAGTGAGCACTGAAGAAGCAGAGCTAATGTTCAGAAATAGACAAGCAGTGAGAAATAAAATGAGCTTCTACAAGGACAAATACAAAATAACCCACTTGGGAAGTAAAAATTAAGGAGCATGTACAAAATGACAGCATGCTGGCTAGACAGTAGTAGTAAACTGCAGATCACGTAAAATATACTACAATATAGTAGTAAAAGGTTTTTAGGCAATACTGCAATAGAAAAGAAGCAGAAATAATATAAAGAACTAGAACTACCAGGATAATTAAAAACTAATACAAATGAAAACACGTAATATTCAACAATTTACAGCAGCAAATTGAATAAAAGGGAAAAGAAGCCAGAAAAATTATTACTCTATATCACTATCTGCCTAATTTGGCAAAGAAGTATATCAGCAAAATAATTTTTCAGCCATACTTTAACATTTTTTAGTGAGAAATTTCAGTTTCTGCCTAAAATGAGTTGTTGGCAATTAAAAGCCCTAAGGCTGCATAGGACCCTCAACTCATTTTTAGGTGTCAAGATTTCTAAGAATATACCATCTGAACTTTTGTTATTTTCAAATGAGAATCTTTGTAATGCTATGATTTAAAGGGGAACAAAGCCTACTATCTTCTCTACAAACCAGTGAAACAATGAAAATTATGGCCCTGCTCACCCAGTTTATGTCTTCAATCCACTTATTTTGGCCCTTCTGCTTTCCTCCAAAAAGCCCAATCCTTCTCAAATTATTAGAATTTGAGTATCGTATCAACTACTTCAAAGTTGTTCTAATTTACACCTATTACAATGGACTATATTAGACTTAACATGTGAAGGAATCTAAAACAAAACAACGGTCCTATACTGAATGTATATAATTTTAATAAGTTCAGACAGTAGATCACATGGTATTGTATATATAATGGTCTGCTAATACATAGTTTTGTCAACAAGGTTGTTTCCTTATGTAAGAAATGGAACAAGGTGTCTTGGGATATAGCCACAACTATCATGACACAAACTGATGATAGCAATGTTAAATACAAAATACATCCAACGAACTGTACTTTTTAACTCCAGGATGTTTTGTGTTCTAGAACACCAATCATCTTTTTGTTCATAAGTATTTATGAACAAATAAGATTCCCATAAAGGTCTAACTCAACATCTCATGCTCTATATTGCACTGGTGTGGCACATTTGGAATATAGATTTACAACCACAATTTGAGACCAAAATTTCTTTTGCTAAGTGAAAGTGAGTTTTGCCCCATTTTATGACTTTTCTTGCCACGTGTTAAGTGAATCACTGCAGTTGTTAAGTTAGTAACATAGTTTTTAAGTGAATCTGACTTCCTCACTGACTTTGCTTGTCAGAAGATCACAAAAGTTGCTGCAATAGTTATGAGTCAGTTGCCAAGCATCTGAATTTTGATCATGTGACAATGTGGATACTGCAATGGTTGTGTGAATAACGGTCATAAGTCACTTTTTAGTGTCATTGTAACTTCAAATGCAATCTTGGAGGTCTTCTAGTCCAACCCCTTGCTCAAGGCAGGAGTCCTTATACAGTTCTTTTAGAACTGTTATGAGTCAAGGACTACCTGTACTGTAGTTCTGGTCACCATGATACAAAAGATTGCTGAGACCCTAGAAAGAGTGCAGAGAAGAGCAACAAAGATGATAAAGGGTCTGGTGGCTAAATCTTATGATGAAAGGCTAAGGAAACTAGGTATGCTTAGTCTAATGAAGAGAAAACTCAAGGAAGACCTGATAGCAGTCTTCCAATACTTGAAGGACTGTCACAGGAAAAAGGGTATTGATTTATTCTACATACCACCTGAGGCAGACAAGAAGCAATGAGTGAAAGAACGTCAGAGGGAGATTCAGCTTGGAAATAAGGAGGAATTTCCTAACAGTGAGAACAATTAATCAATGGAACAGCTTGCTCTGGAATTGTAGATGCTTCATCACTGGAGGTTTTCAAAAAAAGATTGTTCTGGATGATAGGATTACTGCCTTGGACAGAGGTTGGACTAGAAGACCCCCCAGGGCCCCTTCTAGTCCTATGATTCTATGTAACTATGTAGCAGTTTCTGGGTTTAAGAATGCATGGATTTCTTACATGTTTATCAAATGTATTTATACATTTATTTGAAGTACATAGCTTTACATTATTAACACATAAAGTGATATACTGAACAAGGCTCTGAAATGTAGTCATTGGTTTTTAGCCCTTAAGTAGGCCAGCAAGACTTCTTTTAGCTGTTACAAAGGCTTTATACAGATCTTGGAAGCATCTTATCTGGATTCACAAGCTAAGCAGGATCTGGCTTGAAAATCCTCAGACAGAAATTACTAGGAAATATCAGGGCTTGATCTGGATTGCGATTTTAAAAACATTCCGTAAGAAGACAATGGCACACCATATCCAGACTTCTTCTGAGAAAACTGCAGATTATCCATGCATTCATCATATATCATCCTCCATAAAATATAATTTTACCTTCTGAAATCTTGCTCTCTAGGCTAGAGAGAAGCTCCCTGAAGGATGGGGGCTCCAGCAGGAGTCCGAAAGCTCGGAAGATGAAACCTCTGGTCCCGGTGACAGATCCAGATTGGCTTCTGCAAAATTTCTTTAATCCATGAACAAAGTTTGCTAGTTTTTCCAATTTCTTTATTTTGCGTTTTGATAATAATGGCCTTTCAGAAATTGTGGATATTCAGAATCTGCTCATAAGCTGCTATACTCAGACTACTTATAAATGACGGAGTTCGTTTTTCAATTGCTGGTATCTCCCTATCAGATGACGTTCTTCATAATCCTTGTTATTTAATAAAAATCCAGCTCCTTGATGAAGCAAAGTTACTGAATCTCTTGAACCTTATTAAAAATTTAAGTATTTTTATATACACCTGTCTATGTACTTGAATATATGTAATCTACTGATATTTTCAAACAAAATAATAAAATGTAATATAAAAAGCGACAATCTTACATTCATTAATGTGAAACTAAGGATTACTGATTTTGAAAGACTTTCAAGAAAGTATATATAGATAGTCTTCAACTTACAACAAACACTGGTTCTAGAGTTATGGTTGTAAGTCATGGTGATCAATTTTATCTTTTTTTGACGGTCATTAAGCAAATGTACTGGTTGTTACATGAACCCATTTTAGTCAATAGGCATTTTTTGTTAGAAACCAGAAGTAAAAACCGATTTCTGGCAAACACTTTTTGCCAAGAATTGTGGTCACATGACGGTGAGATGCTACAAATGGCTGTAAATATGGGCTAGCTGCCAAGCACCTAAAATGCACTCATGTGTCTGTGGGTGGGTCCCATGGAACTGACTCAAAACTGAGTCATAAATAACTACTATTATAACTTCAAATTGTCCCTAAATGACCTGTTATAAGTCGAGGACTACCAATAGTAGTAAGTCTTTTGGCCACATCCGACAAAACAAGACAAAGGCTTTCCATAAAATAGATATCTATCACTTCTTTGGTTTTATGAAAAACAATTAATCATTTTAGTTGTTTGGTAACCTATTAAAATACTAATGTGAAGCCATCTATTAACATTAGAAAATGAGAGCCAGTTTGGTTAAGATTAAGGCTTAGAAAGTAAAAGACAGTCAAAGCTGGCTGAATTACTGGGTCAGTCACTCTCGCTTAGTCCAACTCACCTCACAGGGTTATTGTTGTGTGGAAAATAGGAGTCTTGTGTTTAAGAGTGAGATAAAATTTAGTAATAAATAAAATAAAAATTAGAAAATGTTTTCAACATTCTTGACTGTGATGTTGAAAGCTTTTAAGTAGTTAACAAAAATTGGCAGACATGTCCATAATGGACTTTGTTCTTTGTTTTTGCTAAGTTAGAAGTTCTGTTTACTATAGATGGGACTCTGATGTTGAAATTCTAATTAAGGCAAAGTTACTTCTGCAAAACAGTGGAAGTGTCAATTACTTGAAACAGTTTTCAAATCAAATCTATCTTCACTATAAAATGAATTTGCAAGAACACTTCATCTTTTCAGAATTCAATTCAACATGTAGGTTACATACATGTTGAGGCCCAGTACTCTTCAACATCTTCATCAATGACTTAGATGAGGGAATTGAAGGAGGACTCATCAAATTTGCAGATGACACCAAACTGGCAGGAGACAAACTCAGGATCCAAAAAGATCTTGACAAACTTCAACAATGGGCCCTATCCAACAAAATGAGTTTCAGTATGGAGAAAAGCAAAGTTTTACATTTAGACAGGAAAAATCAAAGGTACAAGTACAGATTGGGTGAGACCTGGCTTAAAAACAGTAATTGTGAGAGGGACCTTCACTTAACCATGAATCAGCAGTGTGCAGCAGTCGCCAAAAAAGCTAATACAATCCTGGGTTGTATAAAAAGAGGCATAGAATCAAGATCACGCGAGGTATTAGTACCGCTTTATAAAACCCTAGTAAAACCATACCTAGAATACTGCAGCCAATTTTGGTCACCATATCACAAAAAAGATGTTGAGAGTTTGGAAAAAATTCTGAAAAGAGGAACTAAGATGATCAAAGACCTGGAGACTAAAACATATGAAGAACGGCTGCAGGACTTGGGTTTGGCTAGTCTAAATAAAAGAAGAAATAAGTAAGACGTGATAGCAGTATTCCAGTATTTGAGGGGCTGCCACAAAGAAGACGGGGTCACATTATTCACCAAAACACCAAAGGGCAGGACAAGAAACAATGGTTGGAAACTAATCAAAGAGAGAAGCAACCTGGAACTAAGGAGAAACTTCCTGACAGTGAGGACAATTAACCAGTGGAATAGCTTGCTTCCAGAAATTGTGGGTGCTCCATCACTGGAGATTTTTAAAAAGAGGCTAGACAGTCACTTGTCTGAGATGGTATAGGTTCTCCTGCTTGAGCAGGGTTCTCCTGCTTGAGCAAGGTCCTTTCAGCTCTATTCTATTCTATTCTATTCTATTCTATTCTATTCTATTCTATTCTATTCTATTCTATTCTATTCTATTCTATCCTTTATTTCAGCTTTAAATATATGACAGCTATATTTTAAAGAGATTTCTGGATTTTTTCCTATCACTTGCAACAGATGTATTCGATTGAAAAAAAAGTTTTTGTTTTAAACACTGTTATAAAACAGAGTTTTTGTAAAGGAATCTAGAGACCAACTGATTTCTGTCTCTAAAGTTCATCTAGAAGCATACTTTAAGGATTGGTTACAATCCTACTGCTCTAATAAAAATCACAGCAAAAGTTGAAAAGTAAGTTTAACTTATAAAAACAACATAGCTTGTAAAAAATAATAGGAAACTTTTCTAACTGTTGCACGTTTGAACCTTGAAATGATAAATATAGGGGACATGAACTGTTAAGTGTATTCTAATCTAAAGCTTTGTGGATGTATCTCCACAAAACTTTCTAGCATCATGTAGGTGTATCTTCATTGAGAAATGTTTTGGTGATATGGAATCTGCACAAACTTACCATCATCCATTTTTTACTAACAACTTATTTTATACATCCTAAATCGGATATAGGACGCACCCTATATTGGATATAGGATGCATTATTTTATGCAATTGGTTTACAAAATGTTAAAATAATCTGCCTAAAATTTCAAATCATCTCATTGGCAACAAGACTGGTCATATATAAGAAGCTCTTGAAAGGACATGCAGATCCTTACGCAGGCTTTAAAATATTTTATATTTTAAATTTAAATACTTTTAAATTTGAAATATTGTACATTTAAATACTCCAATGTCATGTGCTGATTCTCATGGCTATTGTCATACTGAAACTTTTTTCAGATACATTTGAAGTTAGCTTATACATACCTCCCCAAATATTAATGAAACTACTCAAGCAGATTAATTCCCCAAAAGTAAACATGATTACATTCAAAATAATTCTGTCAACATACCTGTTGAATGAGAACATATTGATTTACTTAAATATAAATAAGGTACTATAAAAATATTTAAAATTTAAATATATATTTAAAAATATGTACAGTACATATAGAAAGTATTCAGACTCCCTTAACTTTTGTCAAACCATTTTTCCCCTCATTTATCTACACATAATGACAAAATGAAAACATAAGTTTATTCATTATGGGGTACTGGCTGTAGATTAATGATGAAAAAAATGGATTTCATAAACTGTAGAATCAGGCTGCAGCATAACAAAATTGACAAAAGTGAATGGGGTTTGAATACTTTCTGATTGCATTGTGCTTGTGTGCGTGCATGCATGCGTGCACACATAATTCAAGTACCCAGATTGTGAAGAATGCTTTTTTGGGGAGGGAGGGTAATCATGCTGTATACGTGAAAGATAAAATTATATTCCATCTGTTCACACTTTAAGAAGCCTTTCAAATAAGGCAGACATCCTTTTTTTCAATAAGAAAAAGGCATCTTAAATCTTCAACAGTTAATTCGGTATACAAAGAACTTTACTAGAATTTTGCATTAAAATTTAAATTGAAAGCTACCCTGCCCCACCCAAACTGTATAGGCCAATATATAGTTCCATTCTAGTACCCTTCAGCCTGGTAATTTCATCATTCTTAATGGAATAAGCCTCACCAAAGGTCATGATTTTTAACCAGGAGAATGTTCAGAATTATTTGAGAAAATCTGAGTTTGTAATACATACCAGGACTAGTATTTCTTTACATAAATCTTTCAGTCATAAAAAGTGATTGTCTCATCAAGATTCTCTTGACAAGCTGTCTAGCTATTAAAATGTATATGTATCAAAGAAAACATTCAATATAACACAATCAATAACATTTTTCAGGGGAGCTCAATGTAATAATCATATTTCCAACTATCTATCATAAGCAGAATTTCTTATATTTAAATTAAAAACACTGAAAAGAACATTCTTTTTTACTTTATTATAAAAAATTAAGATATTCCTATATTGAATAGAAAACATAAGACCAGAATAAATGCAGCCATTTCACTTTTCAACAGAAATATTTGAAAAACTTATTTCTCTGACTCAGAAATAAGAACCTGATATTTCACTTTCTCAGTGGCCAACAACTAGTCTGTAAGGTGAACAAGCTAAGGCACAGATAAACCACTATCATATTTATTTGAAAGATATTCTTACTAAATAAAAAGGCCTTTCTTTTTCACATGATATACAAGCTTATTGAGATGACATCACTGACTGCTCCTTGGGGCAATTAATTCAAGTACTGTGCCCTGGAAATACATGGCTGCACATGAAATCACCAATCACTTAATGGCCACAACTTTTCACTAGGGGATATCCTTCCTTGATTTTTTTTTTTTTTTTTTTGGTGAAATACTTCTGATGAACATATTAGGATAAAAAGTTGGGACTTATTTACTTTATTCTTTTCCAGCCTCTTGGGGACCTTGAGTAAAAAGAGACAAGTGTGCTTTTAAAAGCCCTGTTTTGCAGACGTATTATAGAATGTCATTTCTGTTTCCAGAGCAGAAAAAAAGTTAAATGATGGTGGGGTCAAAATGACTCCAAACAGCCAAGCCAAGGAAAGTCTAATCCCTCTCTGCATAACTGGGTGAGTTAGATGACAGGATTATGATATTACCACATTGACCTGGGGAAGTTAAATGACAGGATTATGATATCTCTGCAATGACTTAATTTCTTCTTGACTTCAATATGTCACATGAATAGTGCGATGCAAGTCGAAAGAAACATAGTGAAGCATGCTCTGGAGTAGTTTATATGATCCCCTAGAAAATCTTCCAACATTTATAATGAATTTATAACATAAGAATATAAAGTATACACAAAAAGGGGTTCCAAAAATTTCTCAGCTGAGAATTATTTGGTTTGGTTACATTTTTTTATTAACCAAAATGCCTCTATGGGATGATCAGTTATACAGAATTGAAATAGTATATAAGACTAACCTTTAATGGTCTCTCTCCAGATAAGACAAAATTGCTTTATCACAGGGAGAGTAACAAGCTGCTTTTAATTTTGGGGCAACCTTAGGCATGTAAGCCAGTTGGGTAACTTTGGACCAGTCATTCTCTCTCAGACTAACATCTTCACAGGCTGGTTGTTGTGGTGAAAATAGGAGGCAGGAGTATTAAATGTGTTTGTCGCCTTGAGTTGATAAAACTATGTAACAGTCAAGATAAAAAAAAAACCTACTGTGAACAATAGTACTAATAATAACAACTTTAACAACAACTATGCATCAGCTAATCCAAAGTACATGTAGATAATTAAGAGTCCTGTGCCAGTCTACCAGTAAGCAATCTGTAATTTTTGGCTGAGATCAGAGTGCCTCATAAATGCTGCCAACCACTGGATAGAAAAATCATATATACTAAGATTTATAACTCTCATTCATTTTCACATTTAAAATTCTAGACTGCCTCAATGGTAGAGATCATAGGACATGTAAGGCACTCTCCATATCTGAGGAAGGATTCTACATTTTAACTATTATCTCATTAGGAAATGTAGCTAGTATAAGATAACATTCCAGATTAGAACTTATATAATTGCCTAAAAACGTTGTGACCTACTCTACTTAAAAGACTGCACAGAACAGAACTATAATTACAGATTCACAACTGTTCTTATTTAAATATTTTCAAGCACTCTACCCAAAATAATCTTCTGCAACCAGACTGATGCATATTCTTACAGCAGTTATAGAATACTAGCAAACAAAGGTACATTTAATGTTCTAAAATATATGCAAAACTACTGTCACTCCTATTTCTAAAGTATTTTCCACTAATTTTTTACTACTAGTGATCAGAAGGTCCTTCTCATGTGATTTTCTTCATCTTGAGAAAAGCTAGCTTTGCCAGTGTTATATATAACCCTAATACACTAACTAAAGAACTTTCATAATATACGTTTGCAAAGAAAAGTGCCTAGTTTTAATTGTTTTTCCAACTAATCTCTATAAATCCACAATATTTGTTTTCCCAATTGATCTTGTGTAAATCCATTGTCTTTTTCGCAACCTATCTAAGTATATTCACTATCTCTCATATTCTTTGTTTTTTATCTTCAGTACATTGTTTTGTATCTTTTAGAGCTTTCTTATGATATCACCATAAGTGCCTGAAAGTTTTCAGCTGCTCTGCCTGGAACAGGTATGGACATGGCTACCATGCACTTAGGAGAGATGCTTACAATAATATAATTAAGTACAAGCTTCAGCATGTATTGTTCAGTGTATTTTACTCCACTAGCATCTGAAAGTAATTCATCCAGTAGAAATTAAGATAATTGTATTAAACAATGTTTATTAGCAAGAATTAATGCACTGCATCTTCCTTATTCCCCAACATCTAAGGAAAAAGTCTTGATTGCAATACAACTGGGGTGGTGGTGGGGTAAAATTAACTTAGTCACAAACAGAAAAGAATATATAATCTGACAGGTAAGTAAGTAAAACTTCTATTGAGATAAATTTATCATACTTCTTGCTACATGAACAACAAAATAAATTGAACATCTTTGAAATCAGATAGTCAATGTTTCTGGATAGAATATACAAAAATAAATAAATGTAAAGCAGTTCACTAAATTGAAAATAATCTGTTATGCAAAAAATGTCATCTTTTACTTTACTAACAGCAAAAATATTTTTTTATTTGTGCTTTTTTCCTAGTTTCTTAATGTCTATACAAATAATACAAGATGAAAATACAGAGATGTATGGTATTAATGACTTTTCTTCAGAACTTCTGAGCTTCAAAAGTACAGGAGTCTGATGATATCCTAAGATGTGTAGGGATTGTATAGTTTCAGTTGCAGACATAGTACAATTTTGCTCTCTAGCATAAAGACCTGTTCTATGTATAACCTCTTGACTACCCTTGAAGCATATTGTCATGAAAATATTAGAAAAATCCCATACAATTTTGAAATCATGTATTTATTGTATAATCAAATTCAATAAACTGGATGAAATAATTATTTTTCATTCTGCCCTTGAAGGCCAATTCCATCATAGGTGGAACAATGAGTTATGAGCTTCAAGCAACAGATTTTGACAGGGAATGATAGTGAGCTGTTGAAGGACATAGCTGTATGCACAGATGTCTAGTAGAAAAATTAAAAATGATACTAGATATATCATGACATTATCATACAACTACTGTATGTTTGGTATAAAATGATATATACAGTGTATAATTTGTATGATATAGCCACACATTTGCTCCTCTGCAGATGTGTGTAGCTGTTGCTCCATAGCCTGACATGCTTAAGCTGGCCTACAAGTCTGATGCAAGCCAATAAACTACTGCCTATGTTTGAATAAGACTGAGTACCCTTGAATCGTTTTTTGGAATTGAGCTGCCACCATATTACAGATATTCTTCCAGGTATGACACTAATGGGCTTACTCTTTGCTCCAGTATCATTTGTGAACCAAGAGGCTAGAGAATTTGCAGGGCTCAACAGCTGGAGCTTCTGGAGGGAATGTCGACCGCCCAACAATTGTTCTGGCAAGACCAGGTGGCCCTCCATCTCCAAACTACAGCACCTGCAACAGGTGCCCAGACTGAAATTGGATTGGGTGGATCAGCTGTTCTACATGCAATCTTCAGTAGTACACACTAATCCTCAAGGCAAAACAAAAGACAGTACAGCGGAATGCAGAGCATTTTTCTGCAAGCAATTTCAAACTACATGCAAGTATACAGGACAGGAGAATGCAAAGGAACTTTCTGGAAGCAATCTCAAAACTACATGCAAGCAAATAGTACAGTGTAATGCAATGGAACTTTACAGTACTAAATCTGCTTTCTGTGGATGATAGCTAGAAATGTTATCTTTATAAATTACTTACAAACAAGCACATTACTATAATGAAAAAGAAAAATTTAAAGTACTTACAAAGGCAACTACAATATTCCAGTCCTCTAGGCAACAGCAACAAAAAAAGCAATAAGGACAGCAATGAGTGATTCGTTCCTCTAGTTGTCCACCCGGCAGCAATAAGGAGAAAAAAATAGCAGTCTGGCTGCAGACTCTGATCTTGGTTTGTCATATGACCAGGGAAGGAAAGCTGACCCTATGAGCCTCGGAAATTGCCTATCATAACAGCAGATGACAATGGGCAGGCATAGGACTAAAAATGGCCACCATTTCAGGAGTGATAAATCCAGGTCACATGACTGCAAAGGCCTCTTGTTGGTTGCAATTTTGAACACCTATCATAAGTATACTTTTGGGGTGCATTCGTAACTTTGAACACGTTAAATAGATGTTCATACCTCTAGGACTACCTATATTCTATCTCAGGTAGCAAGCATCTTCACCAATACTGTTCTCCCTTTAACTAACTGTAAGTTACTAATTTATGAATTCTATGGGATTTCTTTTTAAATAGACAAGGAGAGTATCAAGTTATAAATTGATCTACATGAATGAGTATAGCCTATATTTCCTTTGAAAAGTAATTGACTTTAGTAATTAATATTAACATTAGTAATAATTAATATTAAGATACTGGGGCACTATGGCTCAGTGGTTAAGACGCTGGGCTTACTGTCTGGAAAGTCGACAACCCAAGTTCAAATCCTGAGTACTGTGAGACAGGGTGAGATCATGTTACCTGCCCACCAAGCAGTTTGAAAGCATGCAAATGTGAATAAATAGGTACCACTTCAGTGGCAAGGTAACAGCATTCCGTGCGCCTCAGCATACAATCATGCTGGCCACATGACCATGGAAATGTCTTCAGACAATACTGGCTCCCTACGATAAGAAATGGAGATGAGCATTGTCTCCTAGAGTTAGACACGAATAGACAGGAGGAATATTTACTATTAAGATGATAAATATTAGACTAAATCCAGATCTAAAGCAGCCTTGGAAGGAAAGATGGGTGATGTATACATCTGATTAATAAATAAATAAAATTATGTAGTAGAGTGTCCATTTCTTGTTGGAATTGCAGGTTTGATTCAGCAGATTTTTTAAATTCATCCATAATTCTGTTTTTAAACAATGCATTTTAATAGACTTGCAAAATATATTATTTTTTCTGTGACATTTAGACATTAAGTCTAGCAAGATTTTTATGATTATGTAGAAGGAAATATAATAGTTTCAGTCAAACTATTATGATAATATATTAAAATTGAACTAAATATGTACATGAAGGAGTTTTCTGATCACTTTGAGAAAAAAAAGTCCTTGCACATAACTGTTTTTGAAAAGGCATATTTGCTCTGAAAGAGATATAGTCTTTGGATAGGCTTCAAAAATAAAGCAAATCATCTATATTAAATTTTTAAAAAGCTACTTTCACATATAGATTTTTAATAAATCTAAAGAAAGAAAAAAGGTGAAAAGAATAAAAAGAAAACTGAAGTTCTAAAATATGACCTTCTCTTCAACAGATACTGACAAATTCCTTCTCTTTCCTCCGTTATCTTTTCCAGAAATTTCTTCAACCCTATATTAAATTCTCATCTTTTTCAATAATCAAATCCATAAATCTTCATTTCACATTGTTCTTCTTTTAGCAAGAAGTCTGTAAGTTTCCAGTTAATCATAGATTTTTAAATGGGCAAAATATTTTACCTGACCAATTACTAAATATTGTGCAGTAGAGTTAATATATAAAATTTCCGTAAGTATAATTGTTAATAAAGTTTGTATCTAAAAACCTAATTGGAGAAAAGAATGATTACAGAAAAGAGTATGCGTGTTTTTTAAAGAAATATGTCAATGCCAATGAATTTTGGATATAATAAACTTTACTTTACAATTACTTTTCCTATCTTGATTTGGAATTGCTTTCTTTTGATATTATTTTCAGCCCACCACATATGTAATGCATGTACCAGTAATACTATTTCATGTTATTTCATATTTAAGAACACATGAAGTTTTTTTAATATTTAAAATGAACAATCAAGGTTATTTAAAACACATTTACATACAAGCTAAAATACAATTAAAAATATCCTTTAACATTATTTTAAAGCATAAACCCATGACCTTAAAATAAAAGAACCTTACTAATTCTCCATTGCAGCAGTTAAATAGTCATATATGAGTAGTATTCTGTTTTTAGTACTACAAATTCATCTATGTGCTTAATACCAAATCTGTACAATCAAATGTATAATATAAACTGTTGAAAGAAAGATATTAATGCTGAAAGACATTGATGTAAGAAACCTAAAGTTTCTTACAAATCAAAACTGTCCAATGACCAGGATGTGAGACATTTGGAAACTAGGTTGTAAATTTTCTTTGCAAATTCCACTTAGTTTTAGCATAGGGTTTTTTTGATGACATGAAATAAATATTCTGGTTTGCTTATTGGGTACAACACAATAACCTTACCTGAATTTAATTATGAAAGTTGCAGTTCAAGCAAATCTATAGACACTCAGATTGGGGAAGGTCAGTTCAGGCTTTTAAGAATCCTAGTTTCATTTTGGTGTTTAAGCATGCTGAAATACCTATGGATCTGTGTTGTTAACAGGTGACAACAGTCTTCTATTTTCTATTTCATAATACCTAATATTTTACATTAAGGTATTATCAAATAAAAGAATCTTAATATGAATTAATTTGTGAATTTACCATCTATTGCAACATAGATCTTTTAAGACATTTAATATCACATTTTAAACATATTCTGTGAACTTCGATCAATAACCCCTCACAAAGTAAAAACAGAATCAACACTTCCTAAACATGTGATAGATTCAGTGCAATTTCTGTGCAGCAACACATAACTTAAGAAAACAGATTAAGAGTCCATGAAATAGACTTAAGAATAACTGAGAAACATTGTTAAAATAATAATACCAATCACAATAATGACAGATAAGTAAGGAAAATCATTTTGTTAATAGTGTGTCCTTCATCAAGAAGGCATAAAAATGTCAAAGGTTATCACCTAGAATATTAGTACTAGCAATGAGAAAGCAATTGCTTTCATTTATGTTGGGCAATGAGTAAAGAAGCTCCAGAATTATATTGTCAATCTACTGGACTGGATTTTATTCTTTCTAATAATAAAACAAGGATATTTATCTTGCTTTTTAAACTGCTGGAAGAGATTGGGTGTCAAAACCTGAATTGTCAAAAATGTTCCAACACCAACAGCCATATGTGGGCAGAACATGTAACAATAGCTTCCAAATGTGTTATCAACAGGACTAGCATCAAGTGTATTTCTTTCAATAACATCCAAGTGAATTGTTCAAAACATTCAGCAAGTATCAGGGGAAAGGCTGAATCAATTGAAGAAGCTGTATGTATGTATGTATGTACCGTATATGCCGGCGTATTAGGCGACCCGGTGTATAAGACAACCCCTCTTTATCGCCAAGTCACCTTCCTAGAACGTCGTCTTATACGCCGGAAACTACCAGTATTTCTGGCGTATAAGACGACTCGGCGTATAAGACGACTCCCGTCTTTGGCGCAGAGTTTAGCGCTTCCGGAAGTCATCTTATACGCCGGCATATACGGTATGTATGTATGCATGCATGCATGTATGTATGTTTGTTTTATGAAATTTATTTGCTGCCCATCTTGTATCCAACAACTCTGGGGAACTTACAGCATATAAATCTTTTATGTATAAAGACAATGTCTAAAATAATCATACCAAAAACTAATTATGTCAAAAATTACTACAGATGGTCTCTATTCATGCCATCTTAAGAACTCACTTCAAACCAAAATCTTAACTGGCAATATTCCCCGTATTTTATATATACTCACAGTACAACAACAAAATATATTGTTTATTTTAAAATTATAATGATATCTTTGTTTTTAACTTTGTTCTCTGCCCAAAGTAGCTTGGATGGGATGGGTAACCATATAAATTGAATAAATAAATAACTACAATAATAGGGAAATAACTATACTTTATTTTGATTTGTAAGTCAATATTCATTCTTTGTGGCACATATTTGTTTTTAAAGGAAAAATATTAATATCCATTAAATATACTATGAGAAAAAATAGGCATGTGATGCAAAAATTTGCACAATTTCTTTCCTCTAAAAAGAAAACAGGCATGTCTTGAATAATAACTGCCCTGCTGTCTTTTAAGTAAACTTTGAAGACCTGGCTTTTTCCCAAATGAATGAGAAGTAATTTTATTTGATTTTCTGTTTTTTTTTTTTAAAAATAATTTTATAAGTTGGGCATTTTAATTGAATTTTTTTTATTGTAAGCTATCCAGAGTCAATTGATTTGGATGGCTGCATAAATTGATAAAATCCATCAATCAATTAATCACATTAATTTTGGGAATATTGTAAAGATACAAGGAAAATAATAAAAGCAAGTTTGTTTTAGCTTTCAGTACTAAAAGAGAAGATTAAAAGGCAGCAAATTGTAATCAAGCAAGGTACAGTAAAAGGTCAACAATCAGGGAAAATGATAACTTTTTAAAAAGTTTATTCTTTCCAGTCAATGAATATATATTTCAAAGATAATAAAATGAACAAGATTGTAAAATGAAAAGGCTACCTAAACTGAACGAGGGGCTACAAAATCACAGTATTGTAAAAGCAATAAAAAAGTAATTTATTCAAGCCAAATTTTGATCAGGAGATAAAATTATGCTGATATTTGATAAAATTACTATCCTTGTAGTTATTATCGAATTCAGACCAAAGTATTAATCATAAGTAGGACAAGGAAGAAAGCTCTTCACAAACGTATATGAGGGAAAAAAACACACCAAGTGAATCCTTCTCTAGACCAAGAGAATGCTGCCCAACTAGATTATGTATAACAACCTTTTGTTCACCCCACCCATAGTAGCAAACAGTAACAATTAGAGCCTAGAGCCACTACCCTGAAACTAGGACACAAGGCCATTTTGCAATTAGAGAATGGGGATACAACGTAAATACATTCCTCAGTAGTATAAATATAAGTTGTATTCAAAGCCCATATTAACTGAATATTACCATGTCAAAACAGATCACGGGAAATGAAAGAAAAGGGAGAAACATTACTGGAGGGAGAGGGGATTCTTAATTAAAAGACTATTCACCTTTTATGAATACATTTTGTTATCATTGCTTCCTTTTATTGACCTGCAATGTTTTTTTTCTGCAAGAAGGTTAATTATGCTTCTTTTGAATTAGATACATTCAGTTTGATCATGTCTTGACTGTGACATTCACTGCTAAAAACAAAAAAAACTGACTGAAAGCAAGGTTGACTTTTTAGGATGAATCACTCTGGATATCCCATTCTCACAGCAGCTGAGCCCATCTTTAGGCAATTGTGTCCAGCTACACACATGACAAAGTCATGTTAAAAAAACACATTCCATTTAGAGGAAGGACTATACATTTATTTATTGATTAAGACATCACATTTATAAACTTCAAACAATTGTCAAGAAAACACTCACTGTTCTTCTAGTGACCAAGTTTCATTCCAACAACCAGGTTGTTAAGTAAAATAGCTCTTAAGTGGACATGTGAAGGGGAAGGGCCCCCTGAAGATTGCTGGTTGCTGTCATAATTCAGATAAGTTTTCTTATTTGTTTTCTAATAAAGCTATACAAGTATTATTGTCACTCCAGTATGTGTTCTTTGCAGGGAAACAAAATTTGGTCATAAATGAATGTTTTATTATTGTTCATTACCGTTATATTTGCAAATGGTTGCTAACCAAAGTAGTCACTAACCCAGGAGGAATGTAGAAGGGGCGTTGTCTTGCCTGAATGCCTTTTCTCAGCACGGAGATGGAGAATCCACCAATGGGTTTAGACTGTATTCCTGCCCAATCAGATCAAGTCAGCCAAAGTTGCCACACCCGTCCTGGACCATAGAGATCCCAGTCTTGACGCGAGTGTAGCCATTGACTGACAGCAAGACGTTGTGGCTCACAAAAAAACTAAGACTAACCCTAGGCCTAGATGACATACAAGGGTGGGAGTGGATTCTCCATCTCCATGCTGAGAAAAGGTGTTCAGGTAAGACAACGCCCCTTCTCCAGCACTGGAGATGGAGAATCCACCAATGGGACATACCAAGGTCCCTGAGGGTGGGAAGTAGACCGGTCTGATGTGGCACTTTGATGTATAACCTATTGGAAAACCCTCCTACTGAAGGAAGCCTCCGCTGAGGCAAACCTACCGATCTTGTAGTGCCATATAAAAGGGGATGGTGAAACCCCTCTGGCCGCCCTGCAGACATCCTCAATGGACGTCTGGGTAGCCTATGCCGCAGAAGCAGCTGCACTCTGTGTAGAGTGGACTGTAACCCGGCGTGGAACCGGAAATGACTAGGCTTGATACGCCCCGGTAATACACGCCCTAATCCACCTGTCAATTGTGGAACTAGAAACCTTCTGACCCCTGGGGGAAGAATGGAAGGACATAAAGAGGGCTTCTGATTTGCGGAACATCACGGTCCACGAAGTATAGTACCGAAGTGTCCTGTGGACATCCCAATTACGCCATTGCCGTCCCAGAGCATGCGATGGGTGAGGGCAAAATCTGGCAGCACTACTTCTTGGGATCTATGGAATAGAGAATTGGCCTTCGGGATGAAATTAGGGTCGAGTTGAAGGACCACTCGATCCTGGTGGAAAATGCACAAGTCATCCCATTTTGAGAGCACTGCCAATTCAGAAATGTGTCGTGCCGACGTGATTGCTACCAGGAATGCCACCTTGTGGGACAGGTAGCGAACATCGCACGTCCCTAGGAGCTCCAAGGTGGACTTGGTAAGAGCTCGAAGGACCCAAGGTAACTCCCATAAAGGAAACCTGTGCACAGTAGGGGGTCTGGTGTTAGCGTCCCCCGTAAGGAATGGAGTAAGGGGTGATGTCCCAATGACCCTGCAGAATCACAGGTGAGGACTGTGAAAAGAGCCGCTATCTGCCTGTGCAGTGTATTCGGGGCCAGGCCTCTCTCCAGATCATCTAACAGGTAGCCCAGGATATGGGGAACCATGAGTTTCGGGAGCAACAATTGTCGACCGGAGCACCATGATGAAAGTTCTTCCACGTGGTCTCGTAAATACAGATTGTGGAAGAGCGACGGGAGACCTGGATTACTGTAATGGCCCCTGGTGAGCAAGCTCCCGTGTCAAGAGTAAGCGCTCAAGTGCCAGATGGCTAACTGAAGCCATTGGGGTCCGGATGGAGAATAGACCCTTGACTGAGGGAGACCCGTTCTGGAGAGATCCACCTAGGGTCTGCAAGGGAGAGGCTCATCAGATCGGTGGACCAAGGCCTCCCCGGCCAATAATGGGCCACCAGGAGTATTTCCGCTCGCTCCCGAAGCTTGCATATTACCGCCGGGAGGAAAAGAAGAGGAGGGAAGGCATAAAGCAATCCCTGCGGCCATGGGCTCCAAAGAGCATCTGTCAGTTCCACCCCTGGAGATGGGAACGCAAAGAGGTCCAAGTGTGGCAGGCCGAAACGGTGACAAATTTCTCTGAAGACCCTCGTTTGGAGGCGCCATTTTGAGTGATCTACCGTAGTCCTGCTCTAAAGGTCGGCCTGATTGTTTGCCTCCCCTGAAGGATACTTGGCCTTGATAGAGGACAGATTGTGTTCTGCCCAGGATCCCAGTAAGAGCGACTTGGTCAATAAAGTCCGAGAGCGGGAGCCCCCTTGGCGGTTTACCTGGGCCTTGGTAGCCACGTTGTCCGTGAGGACCAGTATGTGACGCCTTGTTACCAGGCTGTGAGAGTGGCGAAGGACCATATGTATGGCCCGTAGCTCAACCAATTTATGTGGTGCCGAAGGACTGAGCGGAACCAATGGCCCTGAGCCCACTGCGAGTGAAGGTGTGCTTCCCCAGGCAACAGTCTGGCGTCTGTCATTAGTACTATCCAATCTGGCTCCTTGAAGCATGAACCTCAGAGCATGGTGGAAGATGGCCACCACGTAAGGGAGCGTAATACATTCATTGGGAGGCACTGAGATTTTGCCTCTGGAAAAGAAGTATGAACCACTGCAGTTCCGTGGAGTGGAGCCTGGACCATGGGATGATTGCTATGGCCGAGATCATTTTTCCTAATAATTGGGAAGAAAAACTGACCAACATTACAGTCCGACTCCTGCGTAATTGGAGGACTGACTCCCCTCTGCTGTCCCGGCATTCTTGGGATAAATACACCCTGCACTCCACCGTGGCTATGATGGCCTGGAGGTATAACAGTCCGGTTGTGGGAACCATAAGACTCTTGGGAAAGATTTCCGAGAAACCGTGGTCCTGGAGCAGCTTTACCACCAGTTCGTCATGGCAGCCTGGGTGGACGACTGGATTAATATGTCATCTAGGTAATATTGGACTCTGATTGGTACCGTCCTTAAGTGAGCTGTCAGAACCACCAGGATCTTGGTAAATACCCTGTGAGCCGATGATAGGCCAAATGGGAGTGCCCTGTACTGAAAGTGCCCCCCCTTGTATGCGAACCGTAGAAAACTTGAGATGAGCCAGAGAGATGGGGATATGAAGGAACGCTTCCGTGAGGTCGATAGATGTCAGGAAGTCCCCTTTTTTTTACGGTTCCCTAGATGAAGAGGGGCGTTTGCATCTTGAATTTGAGGTATGCAAGATAAAAATTCAAGCCCTTGAGATCTAAAGTGGCTCTCCATCCCCTTGACTCCTTTAGGACGACAAAGAGGATGGAATAAAAAGCCCCCAATCTCTCTGTTCCGCCGGTACCGGTTCTATGACCCGTATGTATAATAGATGTTGAACGGCTCCGTTCATTAGCTTTTTTCTTTGTTCAATTTCATGGGTAGGGGTAAGTCAGAAATTGATTTGGAGAGTTGGAAATGAACTCTAGGAGCAGGCTGTGATGTACGGTGTTTAGTACCCACATGTCTGTGGTGATGGCCTCCCCGGTGGGCATAGAGAGAGAGTCAGCTCCCTATGGGAGGGACCGCCTGGGACGGCAGAATGGTCGGCCGTTCCCGCAAAAGGGCCGCTTGCCCTGAAATTACTGTCTAGGTCTGATCGCCTGTCTGTCAGGCTGTCTATCCTGCCTGTCCTGCCTGACCAGAAAGGAACAGATGGTTGAGAGTAGTTATACCTAGCCCCCACACAAGTGACTGTCTATGCGGGTAATAATTGAACCATTTGTCCAATTTCTTAAGGGGGTGATTAAGGGCCCTGCGCTTAACCTTGTTCTCGGTGAGATAAGGATTCAACACATCTCTAAACAATTTCCCTCCCTGATATGGATCCGCTGATAGATGCCATCTAGACTTGGCATCGGCACACCAATGCTATAACCACAGCCTACGGCGACCCATGATGTTGGACGCCATGGTCCTGCAGGAAACCTCCAGCGGCTTAGAGGGTGGCATCTGATGCGTACTCAGTGACTGCCATCATCTTGCTAAGATCCTGCTGTGTGCGGATATCCTCCCCTGGACTATGGCCTGAAGCTGCCTGAGTCAGAGAAGGGCAGATCTGTTGAAGAAGAAAGCAGAGGTGGCTGTCCTAATAACCCATGCGGTCGCTTGATGCGTCCTGCGATGGGCGAATTCTCACATACGGTCCTCGGCTTTGAGAGCCTCAGAGACATCTCCGGAAATGGCAGTGGGAGTACAAGGGGCCGAATGGCTCGTCCACCACAGGCTCTTCCAGGGCTCCAGATTTTTTCCCTTATTACCTGGAAGGGGAAGGGAAGATGGAGATGTCCACTGTTTTCAGACTGCATTCAGGAACATAGGGGAACAATGGATGCGGTGTTGAGCTGCCACCGGTTCGGTGAAATTTGGGTCCACCTCTGAGTCTGGGGAAATGGTGGTTGTTGCTGAGGAAGGATCATGTCCGAGATGTGCTCTGGATGTGGCCTTGCATAGCAAGGGGACAAAGAATGAAGGGTTAGAGAGACTGCTGAATGAAGGAGCTTCGGAAGGAGGCTCCTTCTCCTCAGACATTGGAATCCCCTGCTCAGTGTCATGTCCGCGACGGTGAGCGGTAGCCACTGGCCTGGGGCCTTGTGCCCTGGTCTCAAGGGCGTGGTATACCGCTTGCGCAATCACCACTAGACGGTTCTCCATGGGTAAGGGAACAGGCTGACTTGGTCGAAGCCCTGCCGCAGTAAGGGTAAAGGTAGTCTCGGGAGTCCCGTGATGAGCCCATGCAGTAATGGATTGGGGAGTGAGGAAAATTTCGCCCACCCCACATTGTGCAGGGGAATGAAAGATCCCCGTTGACCATATACCCAGGGGGGATGCTGGGGACCCCAGGGGTAGGTCAAAGTTCAATCCCTCAGACTCAGAGGTCTCTAACCTGGTTAATTTCTGTGCCCTTGAAAATTCTTTTTCTAGATCTTGGTGTCTCCGGCTGCCTGCTTTTCACTCTCTTGGAGGTCTTGGCGCTAGATTTGATTTGGCCACAACCTTGTCAGCGCCCTCCAGATTAGATGAATTTGGATATATTGGAGCCAATGAAGACAGCAAAAACGCCCCTTGTGGAGGGTATGGAATCCTCCATCTTCTGATAACACAGGAGCACGATAGGGGACCCCTGGTACCAGAGAGTGTTGTACACTGGATAAGGACAGGTGCACTATAGGGGATGCCTGGAATCCAGGTAGAAAACTGTTGCGTGGGTAAGAACAGGCGCACGAGAGGGGACGCCTGGAACCCAGCTAGGCTGTTGTGTGGATAAGAACAGACGCACTACAGGGTACACCTGGAATCCAGATGGGGCTGTTATGGATAAGAACAGATGCACTACATGGTACACCTGAAATCCAGATGGGGCTGTTATGGATAAGAACAGATGCACTACAGGAATCCAGATAGGGCTGTTATGGATAAGAACAGACGCACTACAGGGTATGCCTGGAATCCAGATGGGACTGTTATGGATAAGAACAGATGCACTACAGGGTACGCCTGGAATCCAGATGGGGCTGTTATGGATAAGAACAGACGCACTACACCCTACGCCTGGAATCCAGAAAAAAACCCTGTTGATAATTTGGTAATCCAGAACCACCTGATTAAGGTATGAGTCAGGTGAGGCCGGGAGACACCAAGTTCGTGAAGACAAATGATAATAAGACATAAAAGAGTGTCTAAATGGAGCACAGGTGGAGTGAAGATCATTAACTGTGCCCTAAAAAGGGGTCAGATACACCTCGGGTAGTTAGGCCTCCGAATAAAAGTGGGCCTATCTGTAAACAAAATGGCGGCCACTCCCAAAATGGCGGCCTTATGAACGACGGTGGAGCTAAAGATTTGCTCCCCCCAACTTCCTGTCCTAGTGCACCTTCCCTTATAGAAAAAATCCCCGCCATGAGAAAAGTAATGAGGAGGAAGGATCCCCTTCCTCTAGTATTACTGCTGTGCAGGGAATCAGCCGGAGTTTGCAAACACGTGGCCCAAGATGGTGGCTGTGCGTGCAGAAGACGATGAGGCCTGCTGCGGCCCGAAAGACTCCATGAGAGACGCTGCACAGAACTGAGCAATCCCCTGTGCCCAGAAAGGAATCCGCTCTGAGACTTCGCACAATGGCCAAAAAACGAAGAACTGAATTTTCTTCATCTCTCCGATCAGTCACCTAACAGCTGATCGGCAGTGGCTGTTTGGGGCCGAACACAGTCGCAAGATAAGGAAAGCGAAAGGTGGGCAAACAGGCTTAAACAAGCTCCGGAGTTGCAGCCGCAACTCCCAAGAAAGGCCCCAGAAAGTAATGGGATGTTAGCCTGAACACGCTGAAGGAATCCCCGGCCTCTCAGCCTCCTCCGAAAAATCAACCACCGGATCTGCGGCTACAAGCTCTGATAGGAATTTTAAATCCTTTTGATGTCCGGTTGGGGCTAACAGCCGTTAGTCCCCAACTGAATCCAAGGATTGGAGGGAGGTTGATTGGGTAGAGGGAGGGGGAAATGATGGGGGCCCTTCCTTGATACAATCCAGTTATATTACCCCCCAAGTCAGGAAAAATTTTTAAGCTCCTGAATGGGAAAGGAATGGAAAACTTTACTAATGGTTTCAACTTCTGTGCTGAATACAGCACAATGCAGCAAACTGGGGAAAAGAAAATCCACCAATGGAAACTTTACTGCCTAAGAGCCAAACTTGCACGTCTGTCTTGGGTGAGATCAAGTCAAGACTGGGATCTCTATGGTTCAGGACGGGCATGGCAACTTTGGCTGACTTGATCTGATTGGGCAGGAATACAGTCTAAACCCACTGGTGGATTCTCCATCTCCAGTGCTGGAGAATGTATGAGCTCTTCCATTGCTAAAAAAATAATGAAAACCAGTAACTAATTTTCAATAGAGAAGCCAAAGGAAAAATCCAAGCAAATGCAATTATAGTCATCAACTATTTCGGTTAAAAATAAGGTGTAATAGTTTGACCAACAGCTAATTAAATACATCTGAATTTGATGCAAAGTTTTTTTCCTTCAAAATACAGATTGAAAATATACTTTTGTGCTTTAATTCTTACAACAACAGAAATAATAATTTGTTTTAGATATATAAATATGGTTCAAAATAGAATTTTTGGAATCATAAATTAAAAATTCAGAATATGTCCAATTTAATACTAAAATTTAAAACAAACCTGTCATTAAAATGTCTTATTTTCTACACTAATAAAACCTTACAATGGTAACTAGAATGCAATGCCTCTGAGAATAATAATTAAAGTGGCTTTTTCTTCCCATTACATTTATATAGACCAGTTTTTCACCAATAACCAGAGATATCTAGTCCTATTGTGGGGAAAGTGTCCATTCAGCTCTTAGCCTAAATGAAAAGAAACATTCACAATTAAGCAATAATATTTATATTGAATATGTTGGGTTTTTTGTTCATAAAAAGATGTGAAATCCAAATCAGAGAGGTAATGGCTAATAAAAAATTGGTGTATAGTTTAAAAGTAACTCAACATTTGCCAAAGTAACACTACTAATCACCAAGGCCACTTTGTACAGAGCTTTCCACATGATCATTGTGGATTGCCTCATCCATATTTGGCAGCAAACCCAACCATATAGCAGCCCAATACTGCTCACTATGTTTTACTCTGGGGAAAATATGTGTTGATTTATTTCCTAGTTAATATCTCAGCAAGTCGGAGAATATTAAAAACACACTGATTATAATTAAATGAATGTATTCTCTTAAGAACTATCTTAGAACTTGAAACCATAATTGTATCAGATTCCCACTCAGTCTCAAGGCTAACTGAATTGTTCCCAAACAAGTTTCTCTATCTAGCCCAGGGGTCCCCAACCTTTCTGGGTTGGTTGCCCAGTGGGAAAGGGAGGGACAGGCATCTTTATGCGCACATGCGTGAGAATGAAAATGTGGCTGCATGCGTATGAATAGAGCCTTGAGCATGCACGCTCTGCAAATGAGGTTGGTAGTGGGCGCATAGCACTCAGCTTGACTAGCACCAGAACATGGCTCATGGCCCCACTAGCGCCAGTGAGAGGCTCGCATTTTGGCTAGTGCCAGTGCATGGCTTACGACCTCGCAGTTCAGCTAGCATCGGCGCAAGGCTCGGGACTCAGTTACCACTGTTGCAAGAACCGCATGCACATGCACATTGGCCAACCACTTAACAGACCAGTGGCCAAGAGACCACGGCCCAGTAGTGGGCCGCATAGGTTGGGGATCTCTGCTCTATCACAGTGTTGATAAAAGTATTCACATCATCAATTTATATCAAGACTTTCAGAAATGTATTACATACTGATACTGTTGCCAATACAACAAACTGATTATTAACTCCATGTTTCAAGTTCCCTGTTATGTGGGAAGCCCTCAGTCATAGAAACCTATTGAGCTGTATTAAATAGGGATTTCTAAAATACAGTATTAAAATAGATAAGAAACAGAAAACTAAGATTTGATTGGATCATAATATCAATATGATCCTCAGGTTTAAAGATAGACAATGAAACCCCCTGGTTCAATTTTGTTCTCCTTTTACCTTAATATCAACCATTGAAATACAGATATCCTCAACTTACAACCACAACTGATCCCAAAATTTATATTGCTAAGTGAAACGTTTAAGTGAGTTTTGCCCATTTTACGACCTTTCTTGCCACAGTTGTTAAGTGAATCACTGTAGTTATTAAGTGAGTAACATGGTTGTTAAGTGAACCTGGCTTCCCCATTGACCTTGCTGACAGAAGGTCACAAAAGGTGATCACATGACCCCATCACAACCGTCACAAATATGACTCAGATGCCAAATGTCTGAATTTTGATCTCGTAACCATGGGGATGCTGCAATAATTATAAGTGTGAAAAATGGCCGTCTCTTTTTTCAGTACCATTGTAACTTCAAACGGTCACTAAGCGAACTGTTATAAATCAAGGGCTACATATAATTGTTTCAATATCATTTACACTTTACACTTCATAGTATTTGAATTTACACTTCATAGTATTTGAATATTAGCATTAAGCAATTGAAAAAATGATAAAGGGAAAATATTCAAATATCACAATTTTTATTTTTAAAAAAGTTTAAAAGACTGAAAATAAGAGCATATTTTTTCTGTTTAATAACAGTTTTCTAAATCCCAGGAATGTCATCAGTTTTGCCAACTATTCCAAAAACACAAGAAATGCAGTAATGGTCCCTTATCGGCTTATTTTTTTAAAATGTTTCTTTTCAGTGTCATTCATTTATTTCATGATCAGAAGGTCAGAAATGGAAATCATTACAATGGAGAGTGCCAATGTTCTTATTAATTTTAAGATAAATAGACAATAAGAAGTCAAGTCTTGAATTCCAGTGCGTCTATCCTATATTTCAACACATTCAATAAAAGGAGCCCACCTGAATAATTGACTTAGTAACTGATAGGATCCCATCAAAGATATTTTTTATAAATGGTAAACATTACTCTTGCAGAAAAACACAGGAAGGTTACAATAACCATTTTTCCCACAAGTTCAGCATGACCAATGGGTTAGAAGTCAATCTCTCGTCATGCTATCAGGAAATGTTGACACCAGATAGCAGAAAAAAATCTAAGCCTGGCTAACCACAGGATGAGAGTTAGTGTGAAAGAAAAACAAGTTATACTTCCATCTGTATTCTAAATCATATACATCTTTGCATGCAATTAAACCCAATTTCTTTCAGATCCCAAAAGATTATTACCAGGTAGGTCTCAACTTATAGCCATTCCTTTGACAAATGTTTGAAAGTTACAACAATGCTGAAAAATGTGACTTGCATTTATGACTTTTACAGTGTTCCTGCTGTCATATGGTTAAAATTTGAGTGCTTGGCAACCAGCATGTATTAACAATGGTTGTAGTGTCCTGGGGTCACATGTTTGCATTTGCGACCTTCAAGGGGAGGGGACTTCTGACAAACAAAGGGGAAAGCCCGATTCACTAAGTAATTGCATGATCCACTAAACCCAATAGACCATTGTTATGAAGAAATATTTATAAGCTGATGTGTAAATGACCCAAAACAAGATTTGAAGGCAACTTTTAATAGTAACCATAATTAAGACTAACAAAAACTGCATAGCCAAATAACAGCTAATTTAATGAAAACAGAAAGAAAAGGTTTCTATTTTATTCCTGCAATTAAATCATAGGAGGAAGAACACTCATTCTTAGCATAATTTCTTATAATATTTGTTTATGCATTGTTTAGTGTTATGTTTGTACTATCACAGTGAATCACTAGGAAAATTGGCTAGCACAACTTGAAAGAAACAAACAACAGGAAGAAATAGGTGATATTTCCTTTCCTTCATTACTATTTAATAAAGGTTAATATTACAGGTTATGTGGTAGAGAAAAGCATTAAAATAAAGAGGCAAAACTTAATGACAGGTCCCACAATGACTATGTATTATATAAATATAAATTGTATGGGACATCTTTCTTTCATGAATAAGCATACAAATGAAACATATTTGATGGTTAAAGTATGTCAGATTTCAACTACCAAAAGTTACATCTAAAATGCATATCTGAACTTTCAAAACATTTACTCCTACACAAGTTAAAACATAGCTTAATTCTCTTTCATACACTTCCTCCTTATTATATTGACTTTGCTTTTAAGCCTTTTGGCATTTTAGTTATCGTCGTAATAGCAAACAATGAACTGATTTTGTCTAATCAGGCAGCTTTTTGGATTTTTTTTACAAATTAAAAGCCTTTTAGTCATTTTTAGGCCACCTCCTTATCCAATCCTAAGGATTTTTTTTCTTAAAGGCATATGGAGCATAACTCCAGAGATCACTTATATTACTGCTTTATCTATACAAATCCTTTGAAAGAGTTGCTTCACAACACATTGCCATACATACAAAGCATTGAAGCAGCCATCTCTCTTTTCCCAGGCTTTACAACTGCTCCCAGCTGTCTCCACATGCATGTATACAACACAACAGAGCTCTGATGTCACCGTTTTATTGATCTGAAGAAGGGTGCTTTGAATATGGCCCCGTGTTGCAAAATACCTTTCAAGGGATTTGCACAAGCCTAGTCACTTGATGCTTTTGTTTGATAGCAGCAAATACTGTTTAACGTTTAACTTTAAATTTCAGAACATTATTCACTGCAATGGGACAGACTCTACAGGACATCTTGAAAAAAAGAATCAGTATGAAGAAGCAATCCTTCTTTAGGCAGTTTGAAAAACCTAGATGAATACTTTTGACTGATTAGGAGTGCAGGCAGTAGATGGCAGAACAGAAGCTGCCACCTGATACAAGTGGGTTATTGTTATTTTATATATATTCTATTAAATTCTTGTTGTCATGACCTTTAAATGGGTGAAATGTACATCACAGGGCAACAATTTTTGAACCAAGATACCTCAAACGGGCTAACTTACAGAATATGTCCCAAATCCAGGACCCATGACTTCCAAGGGAATGAAATTTGGGAGAGCTGAGGCTGCATCTGTGCTGAAAGGTTCTGGCTTCTTCATTTTCAATATTCTGTGACAGTTTCTCAGCCATTCTTCCAATCCCTTGCTACTTCCCCCACCTATCAACAACCACTTACCGGAGGGAAGGGAAGGTTTCCAATACTCCCTGCCAGATTCCCACAAGGAAACTCAATGAGGAAGCTGAAAGGAAGTTGGAAGTCACTTTTGCTTTTTTGCTTGCCCTGTTTAGATAATATCTCTGAAATGATAACCCAATAGGTGTAGTATTTTATTTTTAAAAATCACCGTGCCACCGGAAAAGCAAAACCATTGATGTTTAGCAAATTAATAGGTTGCTCTTCTTTTTTAGTTTAGTTATATTTCCCTCCTCCCTTTCATATTATAATTTATCCACTGTATATGAATACATAGATGCTTTATGCATTCATATAAACCTTGCTCGTGCCTTAAAGATGTTATGGTCTTTGCATTTCCTGGTCTTTCTTTTGAGAAAATCTCTAGAATGTATAATATAGATAAGTGGTATTTATTTGGAAAAGAACTAAAAAACAGGTAAGCACAGACAGAAGTCAAATCTAACCAAGACACATGAAAGATACATCAGGGCCATTCAAGAATGGAAGAGGACATGCTTTAAGGTATATCCATTTTAAAGTTTTGCTTTTCTTTTCACTGTAAGAATTCTCATGAAGGACAAAAATTAGCGTTCCATGTAGTCCTCACTTTTTCTCCTTCTCCATTTTTCTTTTTATGCATGATGACAGGAGTATCTATTTCCTATGTTACTAAAAAAGGCACACTAGAAGCCAGATTGAATTATGTAGTTTATCAAAGAAAAGCTGAATAAATTACAATCAATGTTATTGTTCTGTGAGAAAAGTCATTGTACCTTATTTCAAAATTCAGATGAGAAAATCAGCTATTATCTTAAAATGCCTGCACAGAATTCTTTTCTTCTAGATGGAAAATATAACATAAATACATTCATTTCTAAATATAAACATTTTGTATAGTATTACTAAAGCTATTAAGAAACTATTACAGTCAATAGGAGCAACACCTACTGCTCCTTCACAGACAGAACAGACAAACAAGAAAGAGATATCACAGGATTCCTCTTTTCTATATAATATTCTACTCTGATATATTCAAGCAAATAAATTAAGGTAAAAAGGAAGGTGTTGACACTTAACTCTCTACCTTGTAACTCTCATTCTGCAAAGACCAGGCATATCAAACTCATGATGTCGCGCAACTTATCGGGCCGATTTTGCCATTGCCGGCAATAGGGTGGGTGTGGCTTCCACGTGATGCGTCTGGCCCATGGGCCGGCAGTTTGACACCCCTGGCAAAGACCTATCCATCACAGTAACAGTACATAATAGCTTACTCCTAATAGGAGTTTATTCCTCATGAGTACCATTGGCTGGACTCGTGAAATATATAAAGCCATAACAAATTATATCTGAGTGGAATGCATGAAACTAAGCAGCTCACAAATTTTTATAGATAGTGACACTATTCCAGTGGGAAGTTAGATTACAATTTTTAGAATTCTCATCCAGTATGGCTTAATAATGCAATATAAGGAAAAACCAAAGAAGGATATAGTTTTGAATTTTTTATTTTACAATAGCCTGATGGATTGTCTGATGTGGGTAAGGAGAGAAATTATCATATCCTTTGCAAACATATACTGCACTTATGGTGAACTAAACAAATATTCATTCTTTACCAATCAATGCAACATCTCTATTAATGCAGAATTTTGTTCAATACCTTATTTTGCTGAATTATGCTAGTGCCTAAATAAGATGAAGCTCATTTCATATTTTCAGACAGCTTTCATCATGTGTTTAGCATCAATACCAGAGTTTGAACTGTAAATTTTGCATAGTGCAATAAAATACTTACATGTTTATGAACAGGGAATTGAAAAACTAACACATTTTATCAAAAAGCGTAAGCTATTGTGCACTACAGTTCATCAAAAGTGATGGAGTGGCTGAACTGGTATAAGATTTAAATTGGTATGAATAGGGGAAAAAGAGACAAGGAAAGACAATTTGGATAAGAAAATGTAGATTACATGTAAAACAGAGTGTAACTGCCTTATCAATTAACTATTTCAATGTGTTAAAATCTATTGCATTTGTTCAAGCCTTCTAAGATATATGTGAGCTCAGCCAGATATATTTGGCTCTATTGTGCTGTAAAAGTGTCTTTTTCCAAGATGGCTGCTCTGAGATCTGTAATAGAATGTCCTGGAAATTTGAAATACATAAATAACCTGCCTTGTGTCTTCTCCTTTCCCCCTCATCCCAATTTAAATCCTACACCCGTGTAAAAGCTTCTGATGAGGTGAGTTATAGCTCACAAAAATATATACTTTTTAATAAAATATGTTAGTCTGAAGAGCTGCTGTCACTAAGCTAAACATAACCATAGTTTTGGCTACCATAAGCTACCATGGCTACAGTGAATTATTCTTTATGAATAGTCTTCCAATAGCAGCCATCCGCTAAGCTTCAATAACACAAAGCTGTCTAAATATGGAACTATTTTGCTATACGTTTTTACATTACTAACTTCAGTATTATGAAACAATAGTACAAAAAATGTTTGGAAGCTATATTGTTTGGCTGATATTTTTCTTTATTGAACTTAATATGTCAGAAGTGGCAAACAGCTCTTCCTTTAAATCATGTTGAAAGTCTGATGGTTTCTGTTTCAATTTCCAACAGTGTAGTTGATTGTAGTAGACGCTTTTCATGTGTTCAGAGGGAACAGAAACATGTCAATTCCCCACAGCAAAAGTCAGGTCATATCATAGACAACTCTCTATTCAATTACATTAATATGCATCAATGTCAAGGTTCCGACTAATGAAACACTTCAAAGAACTATCAGGCATGTTTATCCTAAAGTCTTTATTAACAGTGTAACAAATCGACGGCACATCATGGATGTTTATGTCAGAATCTGAATTTTTCTTGCTTGTTTCTAACTTTTCTTTCTAAACCCCTCCCTTATTTTGCATTCATAAGTCACATCTTCCAATTAGCCCGGAGGGCAAAGATTCACTTCCGTTCCTTTTTCCTGGGCTTTCCTTATGAATCGCCTCCCTCACTCTGTCATCTGAATTAACTCTAAAAATACCAGACACTTCTGTATATCTTGTCAAAGCAATAATATCATTTATTAACAGTGTTGACATCTGGCCCCCCTTACAAAAAGGACAGATCCTGTAATAAAAACAAAAGCATATGCTAATGACTAGTTTTCAGTTTGTTGGGGTGTTTTACATGAAACCTTTTGACCAATTTGTCAGCTTTCACTTCACTGGATTTCATCCAGGTGGCTTCAAACAACGGGTATTCCTTCCATTGTACTAGGTACTGTAATTTCCCTTTAAAGATTCTAGAGTCAAGAATACATTTCACTTCATAGTGGGTCTGCCCCACAATTACAAGGGGCCCAGGTGCCTTCTTCGGGGAGGTCTTAAAGAAGAGCCCTCATAAGGTTTCAACAAGCTGCAATGGAAGACTGGGTGAATTCTCCCTAAAAGTCTAGGGAGTTTTAGTTCTATGGTAACCGGATTGATAATCCTTTACTATGGGGAAAGGCCCCAAGAATTTTGGTCCCAATTTCTTGCTGGGCAATTTGAGGCGTAGATATTTAGTTGACAAATAAACCTTTTCCCCAACTTGGAATGTTCTTTGGGGAGCCCTCTTTTTATCAGCCTGCTTTTTATAGGTTTCAAAAGTCTTTTTTAAAGCAGTTTTTGTGTTTCTCCAAACTTCTTCCCACCCCCTCACCCACTGGTCAAGTGTCTGGGAAGTGGAGGGCACCTGAGGATATTCAGGTATTGGGCTGAACTATTTTCCTGTAGCCACTCTGACAGGCGTGTAGCCGGTGCTGCTGTGCACAGAATTATTGTACGCCACCTCCGCAAAAGGGAGGAGATCAGTCCAGTTCGTCTGTTGGTAAGAAACGTAGCATGTAAGATATTGCTCCACCATTTTGTTAGCGGCTTCTGTGGCCCCATTGGTGGCCGCATGAAAAGCAGAGGATAAACCTTGAGATGATCCAATTAATGTAAGGAAACTTCTCCAAAACTTCGCTGTGAACTGCACCCCCCCATCCGAAATTATTCGCTTAGGGGCTCCATGCAGCTGGTAGATATGTTTCAGAAACAATTTAGTCAGTCGTTGGGCAGATGGGAGTCCTTTGCAGGCGATGAAATGAGCCTGCTTCGAGAACAGGTCTATGACAGTATTTCCACTACTTTCAGGTAGGTCTACTATAAAGTCTATAACTATTTCTTCCCATGGTTGAGAAGGGTCTGCCACGGGTTGCAGTAACCCAGGAGTTTTCAGGATTCTTTTCATTGTGGCACATACAGTACAACTTTTTTACAATAGTTTTCCACATCCCTTTTCAGCCCCGGCCACCAAAATTGCCAGCGGGTGAGGTGTAGGGTTTTCAAATCTTTCCCTCAGCTCTAAGAGGAAGAGTTGGGGGTCTTCCAATTTGGGGGCTTGCTCATTACATAAATAATTCAGCCATTCAAATGCTTCTCCCTCTAGGTTGGACGCAATGACATCGACCATGGCCCCCAGGTCCGGGTAGAGATAGGCCCAGCAATTCAAATGAGAGCGCACTTGGTTGAGGAAAAAAAAACAGCTTCTCTGGGTCCCCATCGAAGGTTGCTCTGAAAAGTGGTGCAATCATAGGCTGTTGCAGCCCCCACTGGGGCTGCTGCTGCTGGCCCCCCTCTGCACCTGTGGCCCTCCCAGTTGCTGTTGGACTGCAGGGGCTGGTGGTATCCTCTGCTGCTGCAGGCCTCTCAATGGTTGCTGGATGGGTGGGGGTTGTTGCTGAACTTCCCTCATCTGTGGACCTATCAGCTGTTGCTATCTTGGCTTCTGCACCACCCCAAGCTGTTGCAAGGCCTCTATTAGCTATGGTATGCTCAACTGCTGCTGATCATCTACTTGTGGAGGGTGCCAATCTGCCCATTGCTGCAGAGGCCTCAGTCTGGGACTCCCTCTGTTTTCAGGACTGCAGTTCCTGGCTGGGGGAACCAGGGTCTGATCTACAAGGGAGGGGTTGTAGGCTTCTCTCTGCAGGAATCGATTTCTGCTTTTCACATCTGGGGTTTGAAATCTTTCCAGTGACTCATCCAAAACTTCGTTATCTCTCCATTCTGCTTTTGAAGTCTTTACTCCCAGCTGGGAGATCTGCCAGAGTTCTTCCTCCCCCAGCTGGCTGGCTGCCCCTCCACTCCATGGGGAAGCTGCTGAGGGGCTGGGGTCAAGCCATCTCTCCCCTTCCATAATGAGATCTTCTCCGAATCTTTATCAGTCTACCCCTTAGTTTAGGAATAATGATTGGAGTTCGGGACCCCTTAATTGGTTTGAAAAATCTGTGGATTCTGGCATGATGTCAAGTTTCCAACTAATGAAACACTTCAAAGAACTTTCAGGCATGTTTATCCTAAAGTCTTTATTAACAGTGTAACAAATCGACGGCACATCATGGATGTTTATGCCAGAATCTGAATTTCTCCTGCTTGCGTCTAACTTTTCTTTCTAAACCTCTCCATTATTTTGCATTCTTAAGTCACATCTTCCAATTAGCCCGGAGGGCAAAAATTCACCTCCGTTCCTTTTTCCCGGGCTTTCCCTATGAATCTCCTCCCTCACTCTGTCATCTGAATTAACTCTAAAAATACCAGACACTTCTGTATATCTTGTCAAAGCAATAATATCATATATTAACAGCGTTGACAATCAAAAGATAAAACATCACGATACTATTCATGTGTGAAACTCTCCGTATAAAAGTTTTTAAATTTTATTTTCACAAAATCTGGTTGAGTATTAGACCAGGGGTCCCCAACCCCTGGTCCGTGGACCAGTATTGGGCCGTGGCATACCAGCAAGTGGTCCGCACAAACAAGCAAAGCCCATCCACGGGATACAGGCAGCACACAAAACCATGCCCCCTTCAGTCCATGGAAAAATCTCTCTCCACAAAACCAGTTCCTAGTGCCCAAAAGGTTGGGGATCTCTGTATTAGACTATACAAGCCCGATAACTCTAATACCAGCTTAAAATGAATTATTTAGATGTAATAATAATATTAATAATAAAGTTGGAAGGGGCCTTGGAGGTCATCTAGCACACCCCCTACTCAGGCAGGAAACCCTATACCATTCCAGTCTCTTAAAAACTTCCAGTGTTAGAACATTCACAGCTTCTGGAGGCAGATTGTTCCACTGATTAATTGTTCTAACTGTTAGGAAATTTCTCTTTAGTTCTAGATTGCTTCTCTCTTTGGTTAGTTTCCATCCATTGCTTCTTGTCTTGCCTCTAGGTACTTTGGAGAATAGCTTGACTCTCTCTTCTTTGTGGCAGCCCCTGACCTATTGGAACACTGCTATCATGTCATCTCTCGTTCTTCTCTTCATTAAACTAGATGTACCCAATTCCAGCAACCGTTCCTTATATGTTTTAGCCTCCAGTCCCCTAATCATCTTTGTTGCTCTTTTCTGTACTCTTTCTAGAGTCCCAACATCTTTTTTACACTGTGGTGACTAAAACTGGATGCAGTATTCCAAGTGTGGCCTTACCAAGACATTGTAAAGTGGTGTTAACACTTCATGTGATCTTGATTCTATCCCTCTGTTAATGCAGCCTAGCACTGTGTTGGCTTTTTTGGCAGCTGCAGCACACTGCTGGCTCATATTTAAGTGACTGTTAACTAGAACTCCGAAATCCCTCTTACAGTTACTATTATTGAGCAAGATACCACCTATACTATACCTGTGCATTTGGTTTTTCTTGCCTAAATGTAGAACCTAACTTTTTCACCACTGGATTTCATTTTGTTAGATAGCAGCCAATGTTCAAGTCTGTCAAGATCCTTCTGTATCTTAAGCCTATCTTCTGGAGTGTTGGCTATTCCTGCCAGCTTGGTGTCGTCAGCAAATTTGATGAGTTCCCCGTCTATCCCCTCGTCCAAATCATTGATGAAGATGTTGAAGAGCACTGGGCCCAGAACAGAGCCCTGGGGCATCCCACTCCTCCCTCCCTCCATGTAGATGCAGTTCCATTGAGGACCACACACTGAGTATGGCCGGTCAGCCAGCTACGAATCCATCTGGTGGTGATGCTGTCTAACACACATTTTTCTATCTTATCAAGTAGTAGGTTGTGATCTACTTTATCAAATGGCTTACTGAAGTCCAAGTAAATTATATCCACAGCATTCCTCTGGTCCACTAATTTTGTCATTTGATCAAAGAATGCAATAAGATTTGTTCGGCATGATCTGTTTTTGACAAACCTATGTTGGCTTTTCGTAATAATTGTGTTTGTCTCTAAGAGTTCGCTGATTCATTGTTTGATTATCTTTTCCAGAATCTTCCCAGGTATTGAGGTCAGGCTGATAGGTCTGTAGTTTCCTGGATCCATTTTTTCCCCTTTTTTGAAGATGGGAACTACATAAGGTCTTTTTCAGTCCTCTGGTAGTTCCAGGTGCTCCAGGATCTTTGAAAGATATAGTTGAGTGGTTCTGAGATCACATCTGCCAGTTCCTTCAGAACCTTGGGGTGTAATCCATATGGTACTGGTGATTTGAACTCGTCTAGGGTAGACAGGTGCTCACTTACCATTTTCTTGCCTATCTTAACTTGTGTTTCTAATCTTTTTTACAGTACTGTTTTTGATAGGTTGGACTGTAATTTGAAGCATTAGATACTGAAGTTAAAGAAACTATAAAACTGCTTAGAATGCAAAATGAATCTCCTAATTGGCTTAAGAATCTAATTGACGAGAGCAGCTTTTGCTCTTAAACTAATGTAAATGCTTAAGGCTGCAAAATTTGATTAAAGTTTAATATAAACAAATGAAATAATTCCAGTTTTGAAAGCTAGAAGCAATATAATTTAAAGGTTATTTCTTGAACCTATGTTAAGGGAATTGGTGAACTCTATTAAACAATTATTACTGTATATTTAAACTAGTGCCTCAATATATCCCCACAGGAATTACAGGATATAGGAAATTCAAAAATGTGTTGTGATACATTTTATTTTTGTTTAATGGGGATAGTGTTTACTCTCTTTTTAGAAAATAAACAGATTGCAATTTATGTTTGAATAAGTATAGTGGAAATAACAAGACTAAAACATTTTATTAAATAAATACATTTAACTCAGGGGTTTCCAACCGGGGGTGCTCGCACCCCCGGGGGTACGAGACAATATTCTAGGGTGTGAAAACTTGGGTTTAGAAGTTTCAAAATTATAGTATATATTCATAATTCTTTTGTAAGGAATGCGAGAATATATCAGAAGCATTCTAGGGGTGCGGGGTATAGAAAAGGTTGGAAGTCCCTGATTTAACTGATCTGGAAACCAGGACTGATTAATCACTGACTCAACACTATTAAAACACACAAAAAATGCAAATACTGAACATTTTTTAGATAAAAAAAATTATTAACCTAGAGAATGACAACCTAGTGTCTTCAGATATATTGGGCTGTAATTTCTACTGTCACTTGTTATTACTCATGCTATCTGGATCTGATGATATCTGAAATCCAAAACATCTGGAGTGCACCAGAATGCCTAACTTAACAGACTGGAACTTCACATATCCATTTGGCATACACTGTAGATATACATCGCTTCAAGTTTACAATTAGTTTAAATATTTTCAAGACAACAGTAGAACTGTCAAACATAGCCAACTCTGTTTTACAGCTGAAAGTTATACTGAATATTATTCTTAGTTAAACCCTGATGAGTTCATTGGAATTCTATGAAAGTATATTGTGTTATTTTATAAGAGTTATAATTACAGAAACCAACTGAATGTGTTTGTAAAGAATTTTGTACAGATGTGTCAAAAATAGGAATAATAGTATTGGTAGATTGGAATGAGAATGTATTTAAATATTTAAATTATGATTCTTAGGAAACTTGACAACATCCCATATTTATCCATTCTCCTTGAATAATATTTCTCAGAAATATATTTTAATGACTCCAGTATGTAATTATGCAACTAAGTAACTATTCTTTATTATTCTTTTTATTGGCAATTTTAAACGTATTTCTAGATGACTTTTACTTAATCCTACAGTTTTTTAAAGAATACTTTACAAAAATATGCTTTGAAACTAAAATATTTAAAAGGGAATAAACCTGCTCAAGAATACATGCTGTTTTGGAGGGGATAAAGGCACAATTGAAATATATTGTATATTATTAGTTGTTATGTGAGAAGAAAAATGGTCTCCAGGTGTGTAGATGCACTGAAGTATTTGTATTTTTTATACTATTTTTTATTTAGATTTATGTGTGTTATATTTGTATTATTTGTATTTGAATAAAACAAAATTAAAAAAGAACTGGAAAAAAAGAAACTAAAATATTTAACAGTTTAAAATTAAGTTTTTAACTATTACATTTTGTCATTGATGAAATTATCATTTATCTTAGTAAACTATCATTATAAGAAAATCTGCAATACATATTAAACAAGTATAACCCAAAAGTTTTAAAAAGCAAAGAAAAAAATCTTTAAAATAAATATTTAAAACAACAGGTTTCAGCTTCATTTTGATAATCCGCTAGATATAAATTAACCTTCTAGACATTTGAAACCACAACTTCCTTCACTGATATTTGGCTGGGACTTAGATAGATTAATTTAGGACACTGGAAGCCAACAAACCCTCCTATGTTGTCAAAACCCACTCCGATAAAGACGTATCACAGAACATAATTTTTAAGTAATTTTGCTACTAAAATATTTATCAGTACTAATATATTAGACTATTAATTACCCTAATTTTTAACTACAATACTCAAAATTGGACAAGTCTGTGGAATTTTCTTAGTTCCCTCTGAAAACTAGTTCAAACTGATTTTCTACTATTTAAAAGAAAAGATATTTTGCAAATCTTTGACTGATAACCTTCATACATTATTTAGATAGCCAGCTGTTTTTGAAGGAAAGGTACTATGACTTACATAAATTGGTTCTCAGCAATCAGACTAGACTTGCCGCTATTGTTGCAGTTAGTAATTAAATTACTACATTTGACAGTCCTGACAGGTCTACAATCAATCCCTGACATCTCTAATGCAGTGAACAAGATGAGGAGGAGAGTTTCAAACAACAGTTTTTGCTGATGCAGCCACAAGTATCAGAGACAGAACTAGATGAACTGATGCAAGATAGCTCAATGTAAAATATCTTTTAAAATATTACTTTTAAAAGCAAATGGTATGAAAAATGTTCAAAAGGATTTTGAAAAACATTAATAGTGTTAATTAAACAATGTGCTGAGAAAGTTAACATTTTTTTTAAATCATATTGTTCTTAGTATCTCCTAGATATTTATTAAGCTTAAAATAACAAATAAATATGTATTTAAATATAAATTATATTAAATTTATGTTATTGAATATTTGAAAATAATACACCAATATTCAGCAGATACACAAATATCTTTTCATTTCTGAGTTGCTCAGAGGACAGGTATTATTTCAGATAATGATCTGAACCAAGGACACACTGAATGTTTCATGCTTCCATTTTCATCCCAGTTGACTTGTTACATATCTAAAAGAATAACAAGATAAACAACTGCTGCCCAACTTATATGGAGGGAAGTGTGTAGTGGGGTGCCCCAGGGCTCTGTTCTGGGCCCAGTACTCTTCAACATCTTCATCAACGATTTGGATGAAGGGATAGATGGGGAACTCATCAAATTTGCAGATGACACCAAGCTGGCAGGAATAGCCAACACTCCAGAAGACAGGCTTCAGATACAGAAGGATCTGGACAGACTTGAACACTGGGCACTAACTAACAAAATGAAATTCAATGGTGAAAAAAGCAAGGTTCTACATTTAGGCAAGAAAAACCAAATGCACAAGTACAGCATAGGTGGCACCATGCTCAATAGTAGTAACTGTGAGAGGGACCTCGGAATCCTAGTAGACATCACTTAAATATGAGCCAGCAGTGTGCGGCAGCTGCCAAAAAGGCCAACACAGTGCTAGGCTGCATTAACAGAGGGATAGAATCAAGATCACGCGAAGTATTAATACCACTCTTCAATGCCTTGGTAAGGCCACACTTGGAATACTGCATCCAGTTTTGGTCACCACAATGTAAAAAAGATGTTGAGACTCTAGAAAGAGGACAGAGAAGAGCAACAAAGATGATTAGGGGACTGGAGGCTAAAACATATAAGGAACGGTTGCGAGAATTGGGTATGTCTAGTTTAACGAAGAGAAGGACAAGGGGGGACATGATAGCAGTATTCCAATATATCAGGGGCTGCCATAAAGAAGAGGGAATTAAGCTATTTTCCAAAGCACCTGAAGGCAGGACAAGAAGCAACGGGTGGAAACTCATCAAGGAGAGAAGCAACCTAGAACTAAGGAGAAACTTCCTGACAGTGAGAACAATTAATCAGTGGAACAGCTTGCCTCCAGAAGCAGTAAATGCTCCAACACTGGAAGTTTTTAAGAAGAGACTGGACAGCCATTTGTCCGAAATGGTGTAGGGTTTCCTGCCCGAGCAGGGGGTTGGACTAGATGACCTCCAAGGTCCCTTCCAACTTTACTATTATTATTATTATTAACTTTCAGAAGTGGTCTAATTTCACTCCTGAACATATTTTTTATATTCTTATAAAAAGTTCGTATATTATATATTATATAAGTAGATTTTCTTTTACTAGGGACAAATGTACTATAACCTATAAATGCAATGATGCCAATATTTGAAATGTATTTGAAAAATGTAATTTCTAAAGGCAGTTTTTGAATATAATGTTATTAAACCACCCATTGTTATAGATTACAATATTCTTAAACTTTCCACTATTTTTTCAAAAAGATAGTGGGCTTACAAGCCTTATAAATTCTTATTTAAGTCTGATTTAATACCTTTCAGCATAGACACAGATTTGGATTTTCTTTAGTAAAAAAAAAGAGCCGAGGTGGCGCAGCAGTTAGGGTGCAGTACTGCAGGCCACTTTAGCTGACTGTGTTCAGCAGGTCAGCGGTTCAAATCTCACCGGCTCAAAGTTGACTCAGCCTTCCATCCTTCCGGGGTAGGTAAAATGAGGACCCAGATTGTTGGGGGCAATGTAAATATATATATACATTGCTTACTGGTGTACACCGCTTAGAGAGTGCTTGCACTTAAAGCGGTATATAAGTCTCATAAATAAATAAATCAGGATGGTTATTAATTATACTTGTAGTTTGACCAGTCTAAACAGTAAAATCGTGAAGAACTCCTTAGATTTAGCCTAAATTTAACATATATTTATACATGAAAAAAGCCCATTTTCATTTATTTGTTGAAGTTTACTATATCCTTTCTTTTAAAATCTTGTAGCATAAATCCTGCATGTTTTCAAACTTCAATATTCCCACATCAGACATTCCAGAGATAAATTCCATCAAAATCCAAATCAGCATCATTATCTAAGTTCCAATATAAAACTTTACTGGGTTTTAAAACAAAAGACCAAAGCTTTTCCAGCAAAGCTATGGAAAAATTTACGAAATTAAGATATTAGAGCATCCATGCATCTTGCTGAAATAGTATGACATGCTTGATTTTAGTTTAGAACATTATCTGTTATATTCAACAAACTATAATGATTTGCATAATATAAATCCAGACATTAAAATGTTATACAAATATGTTTAATAGGAATTAGCTGTCAAAAAGCACAGAAACATCAGAGATGTAGATAATGACTGAAATAGTAGTCACTTTTATTTTTTGTTCCAATAACCTGACCATGATTATTACTAAATGTTTATACTGATGTAAACTATTTAAAAAGTCCTTGTTGGCAAAAATAAAATGTTAAAATTTCTTATCTAAAATGTGAACAAAATGTCCCAAAACATGCCACCATTCTAAAAATATATTTTGAATATCGCTTTTATAAATTATTAATATATTTTTGAGTAAAGCAAATAAAATAAAAATAAAAATGAGCAACAATGTAATATTTTAAAAATTGTTTCGTTTTTGAAAAGCGAGCGGGTAGCTAAAAAGCTGTAAATCATTATGCAGCAGCACATATACTTCCAATAATATTCTGGGCGCCACAGATATATGGAACTGAAAAACATTAAAATAACTAAAGCAAAATAGCTTTATGATCATTACCGTATCGGAAGTCTTCAACCTATGACCATTGTTTAACAACTGGTCAAAGTTACAATTGCCTCGGAAAAAGTATCCTAGGGCCTGTACTCACACCTATGCCATCCCACCACCCCCATGGCCATTGGATTATAATAGGATACATGGCAACTGATTCATATTTACAACCAGTTGTATATCCTGTAATTAGATAAATTTGTAACTTTTGATAATTTTTGGCCAAAAATGATCACCGTAAAAATCGTTGTAAAAATTAGGCCTTACCCAATTTATGACCACAACAACTTATGACTGCAATTCTGGTCCCAATTCTGGTCGTACGTCAAGAAGCACCTCTATTCATGCACATTTGTCATTACTATTTTTTATATATGTGTACCATAGTAGCAAACATCTAGATGTAGCCCAGACTATCAGAAATTCATTCACCTAGGATACAATATGCCAACTCAAGCAGGGCATTTATATTACTCTGTTGCAAAAATATGCATATTATTATTACAGTTTGTTATAAATTTTAGTAGACTGTAATCTACTTCCAAAGATTAGGAACTGTTCACTATATGTTCGTGTGATTGGCAACACATTAATTACAATAATTTATGCAATCTTATTTCACTTACCCTCTGAACTCCCTATTTCTTATTTCCTTTAATCATGTATACTTATGTATAATTCAGGCTAAGATACATGTTTATGATTAAAGAAAAACTGAGCTACGAAACCTTATATTATGAATTTGCTAGACTTTACCATACCACAAAACTCATCTGTTTTGTTAGACATGCTGTTTGTGCTGAAACAACCCAAATATAGAGTTACAATCCAAGTACTTTATGCAGAAAAAGGGAGCCTATAGGAAGGAGAGGGTTTTTTTAAAAGAAAAAAAACTTTTCTTCAAATTTAAATCACCTACTTGCAAGAAATACAACAAATTGATAGGTAGGTAGATGTAACAGCTGTTTCCTAATTGAGGATCCCTGTCTTCCTGAGCCAATTGGTACATTTAGAATTTTAAGCACAAGACGATTGTTCCATTATTACTGAGTGCAAAACTATGAATTAGCAATCTGAAACAAATTAGAAACAAACAAACATTTTGATAGGTTCTTTGCTGCAAGACTTTGCCTTTTAAAGATGCACTAGCTTGTTTGTGGGCGAGTTTGTGAAATTTATTTCACTATTTTTGAGGAAATAGATGAGATAAACTGGCTCTATCCAAAATATTTTTAAAAAATCCATTTTGAATTTAGTGTTCTTTTTTTTGTAGACAACTGAGTTTTAGGTTTTTTGTTTACTTTCATCAGATGTCTATGATTCCCTATCAAACTGTTAAACAGCTTACAATGACCAAATTGAGAAGGCAAATTCTAAGACAAGGCATTGCTTAATATAAACTAGTGTTATATTATGTAGTGCTTTAAAAACAACAATTCAGGATTCTGCATTGGGCCTGGAAACTTACTAATAACTAATATAGCAACTTATAAATATGTGTTATCCTTCATTTGTTGGATTGATTCACCAGTACTCTAGCTGATCCATTCCATACCAGCTGTTACCTTCCATTTCTAGGGGCAACCCCATGTAAGGTAGGACCATAGCTGGTGAACCAGCCAAATATCTTCCATGTGCTGTTCAAAATTGTCCAGGATGAGAATACCTCAACCCAAAATAATTATTGGGATCACTATTGTTAGGGTGCCATCTGAATAACAATTCCATCTTGAAAGGATTTAAATAAGCTTATTTTACCCTATTTAGATCCTCACAGATCCAAGCATTGATTCAGTGTTTCAACAGTACTGCTAGGGTGACAAGGTATGGCTGTATGTTAGCAGGATATTGTTGTATGGTGGATATAGAAAATCTATATACCCTTGTTGAAATGCCGAGTAAAAAATGTAAAAATATCAGATCAAGATAATAAATAACTTCAGACTTTTTCTGTCTTTAACATAACACATAAGTTGTAGAATTCAATTGCAAAACAAACTAAAATCTTTTAGAGGGAAAAAAATAATTAAAAACTTAACATGGTTGCATAAGTGTGCATATCCTTAAACTAATACTTTCTTGAAGCATGTTTTGATTTTATGACAGCATTCAGTCTTTTGGGGTAGAAGACTATCAGCATGGCACATTTTGCCTTTGGAATCTTTGTTATTGTTCCTTGCAAAAGCACTTCAAAACTGCCAGGATTACAAGGGCATCTTTGGCTAGGCCGTTCCAAAACTTTAATCATCTTCTGGGGAGACCATTCTTTTGTTTTTATGGAGGTATGCTTTGAGTTGTCTTCATGTTGAAAGGTGAAATTCCTCTTCATCTTCAGCATTTTAGCAAGTTTTGTGGCAAAATTGACTGATATTTGGACTGTCATAATTCCCCCCACCTTGACTAAAAGCTAAAGCTTGTTCTAGCTGAAGAAAAGCAGTCCCAAAGCATAATCTGCCATCGCTATGCTTCACTGTGGGTATAGTGTACTTCTGGTGATGCACAACGTTGTTTATGCGCCAAACATACTTTTGGGAATTATGGCAAAAAAGTTTAATTTTGGTCTCATCAGACTGTAACATATTTTCCCTCATGCTTTTATCAGATGTGATGTATTTGCAAAATGTAACTGGGTTTGGAGGCTTTCTTTCTTAGAAAAGGCTTTTCGTATTGACACCCTACCCCACAGCCCAGACATATGAAGGATATGGGAGATTGTTGTCACATGTAATACAACCTTTAAGGTTGTTGTAGACCTCTTGGACTACCGGTAATTTTCTTCTTTGTTTTTTTTTGGAGGCATATTCAGTTTTTGGTAGTATCACTGTTGGGCCATATTTTCTCCACTTGTTGATGATTGTCTTCACTATGTTCCATGGTATATCCAATGCCTTGAAGCATTTTTTTTTTGTACCCTTCTCCTGACTGATATCTTAGAATGAGATCCCTTTGATGCTTTGTAAGCTCTTTGCAGACCATGCATTTTGCTGTAAGAGGCAACTGAGTAAATGCCAAAAAAATCCTTCTGGAACAGTTGACCTTCATATGGGCTTAATTAGAGTCATTTTAATTATGGCAGGTGTGTACTGACTATTTAGCATCAGTTTTAATATGACTGGTTAAATCTGAACACAGCCATATCTTTACTTATAAGACAGTGTGAATATTTATGCAGCCATCTTGTTCTGTTTTTTTATAGTTATATTTTCCCCTAAAAGTTTTCAGTTTGTTTTTCAATTGAATTGTAGTTTATACATTATATTAAAAGGGAAAAGAATTCTGAAGTGATTTACGTTGATCTGATTTTTTTACATCTCAAAAACCTGGCATTTTAATGGGTGTGTGTAGACTTTCTATATCCACTATATGTTCTTCTGGAGTTCACAACATATCCTCACTTAAAATACAAAAGCAGGTATTAAACAAAATATGCAAAACTAAAACCCTTTCAGCAACTGATATTGCTACCAATACAATACTGAGTTTACTGGAATATCCAAACCTCAAATAATGAAAGAAAGCTGAATAGCAACTGTTCCATATAGGTAGTCTTCAACTTACAGCTGGTCACGTAACTATTAGATGTTATGACGTACTTGAAAAAAGTTTCTTATACCTGTCCTTGAAGTTATAATTGCTTCATCATCCCTATTGGTTACAGCACCCCACAATCATATTTTGCAACCTTTTGCTTCTTTTCCAGCAAAAGCCATCCACTGAAAAAGCTGCATTTATAGTTACTATCATGTGAATCCCTTAATGATAAAATGACTTGCTTAATAACATTGTAAAAATGGCCATAAAATCAAATCCAGTCATATGGCAACTTGACTTATGATTGCAATGATGTATAAACAAAATTCTGGGCTCAATTGTGGTTGTAAGTTAATGATTATCTATGTGTGTTACATTTGTTGTGCAATTCTTACACAAGTAAACTGTATCAGTAGTGTAAACCAGAAACCTGGAGACTTAATTGGGATTATAGATACACAGAAGTAATAGAATATATCAATTCTCAAACATTAGACAATGTACAATACCATAGATATTTCAGAGCACATATAAAATACTTTTGTATATGAATATAGCATAATCTCAACTGATGATTTCTAATCAAACTATTAGCAAGCCATGTAGAAGAAATACTGAGATGGACTGGAGTACGATAGATAATTATTTTAAAAAAATATGAATAACTCTTTGCTCAATACATTGTCAAATGCATAAATATTAAATTAACTAATTTCATAAAGAAGATATTCATTGTTTTCACTATGAATGGCAAGTCAGCTGCAATATCACACCAAGCTGACAGATAAACAGAGCTAGAAAATTAAGTTTTCTGAAAGTCAAAGGAAATCTGGCTTTCATCCAGGAATCAGTGTCATTATTTGTCTCCATTTAATTAGCACCAGTTACTGTCAAGCAGTCACTAGGGTAGTTCTTTCAGTATCTTCATTCAGATATTGGAAAAAAATATGCCTTCATCTAGTAATTTATAGATGGCAGAGATTGTTGCCAGTTTTTGACATTACTCGCTCTTCCAGGTACTATAATACCATATAGCAGAAGATAAGCAATAAGTCAGAATTCTTATATCAAAACACATACTTGAAAACACTGTTATTTATAAAATTAAAAGATCATTTTCTAAAAATCCTAATACTGATGTGCAAAAAAAGTGTAAGCTTTAAATATGTACTTTAGGCTGGTTCAAGGGTTTGATCTTTTTTAATGGAATACTTTATATATCAGAAAATCTCATGGTGGGATTTTTATTACGCACTGCTTTTAATACTACTTTCAGATTCAAAAATAATGGGAAACAGGCAAAACATAGACTTGTGCCTACTGAAGCCACTGTGCTTTATATACTATGTTTTATATATCATAGCTAACCATGTTTACATTTAATGGGAAGGCAATGATGGTTCAAATTTAAAGACTGAGTAAGTTTAATATAGCAACAGAATCCGTAAGAAAGAGATTAAGTAGGGGAGCATCCTGACAAAAAAAATCACTGATGGGATCAGAAAGCCAGTGGGAAAGTGTGCTTTGACAAGACTAAATCCTACTACAGCAGTCTAAAAATTTGTTATAATAATTGTGAAAAGGATAAACAATTCTTGTATGTGTATGCTACTACTCCTCTGAAGCTTTTTATTCAACCATAAGCCTGCGTAAATCTTACCTTTGCTTATCTTACCTTGATTTTTTTAAGTAGAACTGGAAAAATAAATATAGTGAGGGGAAAAATTATTTGATCCTCTGCTGATTTTGTACGTTTGCCCACTGACAAAGAAATGATTGTAATGATAGGTTTATTTTAACAGTGAGAGACAGAATAAGAACAAAAAAAATCCAGAAAAACACATTTCAAAAAAGTTATAAATTGATTTGCAATAAGTATTTGACCCCTTCACAAAACATGACGTAGTACTGGTGGCAAAACCCTTGTTGGCAATCACAAAGGTCAGACGTTTCTTGTAGTTGGCCACTAGGTTTGCACACATCTCAGGAGAGATTTTGTCCCACTCATCTTTGCAGTTCCTCTCCCAAGTCATTAAGCTCCCTCCACAGATTTTTTATGGCTAGGCCACTCCAGAACCTTAATGTGCTTCTTCTTGAGCCACTCCTTTGTTCCCTTGGCCGTGGGTTTTGGGTCATTGCCATATCCATCCATGACCCATTTTCAATGCCCTGGCTGAGGGAAGGAGGTTCTCACCCAAGATTTGATGGTACGTGGCCCTGTCCATTGTCCCTTTGATGCAGTGAAGTTATCCTGTCTCCTTATCAGAAAAACACCCCAAAGCATAATGTTTCTACTTCCATGTTTGACAGTAGAGATGGGCATTCCTCCTCCTCCAAACACAGCGAGTTGAATTGATGCCAAAGAGCTTGATTTTGGTCTCATCTGACCACAACACTTTCATCCAGTTCTCTGAATCATTCAGATGTTCATTGGCAAACTTCAGATGGGCCTGTACATGTGCTTTCTTGAGGAGGGGGACCTTGCGGGTGCTACAGGATTTCAGTCCTTCACGACATAGTGTGTTACCAATTGTTTTCTTGACGACTATGGTCCTAGCTGCCTTGAGATCATTGACAAGATCATTCTGTGTAGTTCTGGGCTGATTCCTCACCATTCTCATGATCATTGAAATTCCACGAGGTGAGATCTTGCATGGAGCTCCAATTAGTGCTCCTAATCTCAGCTCGTTATCTGTATAAAAGACACCTGGGAGCCAGAAATCTTGCTGATAGGGGATCAAATATTTATTTCACTCATTAAAATGCAAATCAATTTATAACTTTTTTGAATTCCGTTTTCTGGATTTTTTTGTTGTTATTCTATATCTCACTGTTAACATAAACCTACTATTACAATCATTTCTTTGTCAGTGGGTAAATGTACAAAATCAGCAGGGGATCAAATAATTTTTCCCCTCACTATAGTTTGGAAAAGTGATGGAACCTTCTATACCAGGCATGGCGGTGGGAGACATTGGCCCCTAGTCAAGATAGGCAGTAACCTATTTCTAACTAAACCAAGTCATTCTCTCAAGCCACATATGTTTATGTAAAGGGAAATTATGCAAATGTAAACAAAAATAATCTGACTATATTTGAACTGAGTTACAAATAGAGTTACTGTCTATTGTTCCTTTTATATTTTGTCCCTGATTGAGCCATCTTTACTCTTAATCCATCAGATATAACCCCATAACAAGGGCATTATCTTTAAAAAAAGGGAGGTATATTTTTTATGCAGTTCATGGTCTGCCTGCAGAGTTTTTTAAGGTTTACAATTAAAAAAAAAGATCTGAAACAAAACTGAAATTGTAAGACTTTCAGAATAAGGACTCATTATATAAACTCAAAATATATTTTTGAGGAAGCCAATGCAAGCTTTTAAAAAAGCACCTCACCTCAATAAAGCTGCCAACAAAGCATACCTTGATGCTATTGTCAGACTTCCAGTCCAACAGGCAGGACTGGAACCAATTAGCCAAGCTCACACAGTATAAGACTTTCTGATAAGTTATTTGTACTTAAAAAAAAAAGATTCAAAGCCACAATGAAATATACCTAATAATTGCTATGTCTGAAGAGCAATCTCTATGAAATAGGCTACCCACCCCTTCTTTTGTGTAAAAAGGTTGGTTTTCATCTGTCCCTTGTTTTTGCAATTTGCTCCCATGTTACTTTTTACTGCCTGTGTAAGAACTAACTCTTACACCTGCTTTGCAAAGCAACAGCAGTTTTTTTTTTTTTTACTGCTAAGACCAAAACAAAACAATTGTAATATTTTGCTTTGAATTCTGTTTCAGTGTTCCTTCTTAGAGCTTCCATTGCAGAAAACAACTGACAGGAACTTTCTTTGGCAAGAGGTGGTAAGAGAAGGATAACGGAGTCAGGTACTGCATCATTAGGGTCTCAAGACTGGATATCTTCACTTCAGACCCCACAAGGTGAGGAAAGGTGGCCCATCCCACTCCAAAAGATTTCCTAAGTGGGAGAGTCCAAACATGTAGGAAATCTGTTTCAAGGTCTGCTTTTCAATATGACTTAGTTAGCTAATAAGTCTTTTTTCAATAGAAAAAAGAATCTGAAAACACAACATTAATTATTTTTGTGCAACATTTCATATGCTTCATTCCTTTTAATGATAACTTAATAAAGATAACTTACCAAGACTCAATGAGGCAGTTAAATCAGTATTGGTTGAATATTTGAAAACTTCAATCTTCAGATACATCTCAAGCCTGCTATAAACAAACAGACAGACAATAAACATTAATACTGAATTCTACTGCTTATTTTATATTGCCACATTATTTTTTTGTCACTCTAAAGCAGTGGTCCCCAACCTTTGTGGCTTGGCAGCCCAGCGGGAGGGATAAGGGAGCTGCACCATGAGAGCAGTGGGATGGCATGCACATACGAGTGCCAGCCTGCCACTCCACAAGGCAGTTGCAAATAAACCCTGGCCTGGTAGTGGACGGTGGCCCAGAGGTTGGAGAGCCCTGTTCTAAAGTACATGAAAATGATTCTTTTCTTGATGATTTAAGGCATCATTTCTAAAGAATAATATTTTTTAATGTTTTTTGTGTGGAAATCAGATTTACATGTAAAGAAATTTTAGCTTTAAAAAGCCAACCCAATGCCGAGATCCATATTGCAAGCAACAAAGTCTCTTAACAGAGTATTTTAAAGAATGATGTACAAGCATCACTTGCATCCAACCAGTTACATTCTGCTCTAGTAAGAGCAAGATATTGATGCAGTTGAGCCTGTTTATCAATATTTAACCTGCTTAAAATCAACACAGAAAATAGACAATCAAATCATTCTCCAGATAAACACTTTATGACATCAAAAAGTTAAATATCCTTCAGTACAGAATATCTGGAAAATTTAGTAGGATAAATATTGATGAAAACTAAGAACATAGTTTCTTACTATTAAAGGCAAGTTCCTGTAATCACAGCATTTAGCATCAATTTTTAGTATTCAAATCATTACTGCATGAAATACCGACAGATTATTTTATTTTTCAGAAGAAAATTGTAGCATACTGTAAGTGATTTTTTTTTTTTAAAAAAAGTGATCCTGTGGGCACTAAAGCCAAAACTGTATTTTAATAATAGCCAAAAATTCATGAAGTTTCAGTAATTTTCTGCTATTTCAAAAAAAATACTGGTGTCTTCTTCAATTTTTCAATGGATAATACAAGTTATTTTTTTTAAAAAATATGACTTTCCAAAATTTATATTTAATTGGAGACTCTGCAGACTATTAAAGAAGATATATTGATAATCCTCCCATGGCACAATGGCTTCAACACAAGTAACCAAGAAAAAAAGAAAAAAAAGTTATAGTCTGTTCCTCATATGAAAAGGTATATAATAAGATATGAACCGAAGAAAAAAAATGTAGAATCTATGTTTTTCTAACATAAAGTACACAAAAATCATTCCATGTGCAGAAGCTAGCCTTCATGTGCAGAAATATAACATCTAACAAAACATTAGAATCAGTAAGTACAATCAACTGATTATATATAAAGAATCAGTAAGTAAATAAAATGACTGTTGCCAATCTACACTTTAAGTATACTATAAAAGTCCTATTGAAAGAAATAAGCATGCATAAGATTGCAGCCTTGTCTATACTCAGATCAGTGGTTTAACAAAACTATTTATCTCTAGAACTTTTCAGGATTCTTAGTACATAAGCTCTCACATAAACAGAAAGTAAGAAGAATGCAAATATCTTTGGCTGTTTCCATCGTCAAATTTTGCATATTTTTTAAAAATAAAGATTAATATATGCATTATTTTCCTCTCATTAATTTTTGCAGCTCACTTCCATATATATGGTATCAGCTATCAATAGAATTTTTTTAAAGTTGCCTGAGTGTTTAACTGTTCAGTATTCTGAAATGTTTTAGTGCTATGTTTATAGGTTGCTTAATGGGAGACTACTAGGAAAGACCAAGGCAATATATTAGATATGAAAGTTTAAATAAATGATTTCAACTGCTGCAGAAGTTTTTACTCCTCCCAATATTGAACTTTTATATATTTTATAAATAACTCAAAGTAGCAAACTTATTTTTTCCTTCTCCTGTTTTCCTCAGAATAACAATTAAAGAGGTGAGTGCCTGGCACAAAGTCAACCAGCCAGCTTTCATACCTAAGGTAGAACTAGAACTCACAAATTCCTGGTTTCTAGCCTGATGCCAACTCCCTCTTATATATCACCCTAGAACCTGTATTTGAGAATTGACAGTATATTAAAAATCAAACAAAACAAATATATAACAAATAACCAATTCTAGTTAACTCCCCAGATACATATGTTTTGTTTTCACTTCATGTTTTCACTCTATGTTAAAACAGAACAGAATAGAGCTGGAAGACCTTGGAGGTCTTCTAGTCCAGCCCCCTGGTCAAGCAGGGGGCTGGACCGTCTTAGGCAGGTGAACGTCTAGTCTATACCGTCTCAGGCAGGTGAACGTCTAGTCTCATCTTGAAAATCTCCAGTGATGGAGTGCCCACGATTTCTGTTGTTCTATAATTATTGATTTTACTGTATTCTTTTCCAAAAGTTACAGATATTTCATTTTCAGTGATAGAAATGAAATGTGCACATTTCTCCCATATGCCAATAATTATTCTCAAATTGGAATAGAGAATTAAATATTATATAGAAGTATCTTAAGTATTCTTTTAGGATATAAAAGAAATCATATATGTTATGACAAGGGAATGAAAATTTTGTAAAAATTAAAAATAATTAAAAATTTTATTAAAAATATTAAAGATTTATACCACTGCTTAGTGCACACACGCACACAAATATTGAAAACAATTTATGCATATTAATTTATATTAATTTATATTTATATAAGTTCCTTCTGACTCTTTATATTCAACCCAGCAATTTAATGTTTCAAAGAAGGAGAATATTTGTAGCTTAGGGTTGATATTAGGGTCCTTGGTGCTCTTTCAGCTTGATTGATTCCACATGGAATCAATGTAGCACAAAAGCTAACTCAAGGCCTTCAAAGCATCCTGAGCAAACCAAAAGATCCAGCAGCCCCAGAAGGAAAATCAGGAGTCATCTACATATAGTGTAGTGACTGCAACAACCACTATGTAGGACAAACAGGCAGAAGACTGGCAGAACACATCCACGAACACCAACGAGCAGTCAGAAGATATGATGAAAGTTCTTTAATTTCACAACATATGGACAGACTTAACCATAGTTTCAGTTGGGAAACTGGGACAGTCTTAGACCAAGCCAAGTCCAAAAATGCTAGGGAACTTCTAGGGCACTCTGACAAATCAGCCATAACAATATCTATGGAATATGCAAAAAAGACATTCAACAAGCCAAAAAAGGAACAAAAAGACCTAAGCACCTCTCCACCAGCAATCAGCATCCAGATGAGCATAGATTAACTCCAAGATTTAACATCAGACCAACATTCAAGTAAACAGTACCTCAATCAAGAAACTTTCAAAGAAGCCAACAGTAAACAGTCCAACTAAAGTACTTCTAAAACCACCACTACTACTGGTAACACTGATAGAACAAACCACTAGAATATAAACTGTGAGCAAACCCCACTCCTTACTAGCACTGACGATGCTGCCTTACTTTGGGGGGGTCTGCAAGAAAACAATCAACTTCAGAGAATACCAAAAAACCCTCAATATAATGTCTACAATATGAATTTTTATATTAAAAACATTATTTTAAAGATAGGCTGCTTACATGTCACGTACTGCATGAGCAAAATGTAAGTTTCATAGTCAGATGACATAAACTTCTTTGAATGGGAGGAAAAAAGGAAATGGAACTGCAGCTGACTACACAGTCCTCAACTTACAACAATTCGTTTAGTGACCAAAGTTACACTGGCACTGAAAAAATGACCTATGACCGTCCATGGTCACATAATCAAAACTCGGATGCTTTGCAATGGACTTACACAGTGAGGGAAAAAAGTACTGATCCCCTGCTGATTTTGTACATTTGTCCACTGACAAAGAAATGATCAGTCTATAATTTTAATGGTAGGTTTAACAGTGAGAGACAGAATAACAAAAAAATCCAGAAAAACGCATTTCAAACAAATTATAAATTGATTTGCATTTTAATGAATGAAATAAGTATTTGATACTCTATCAATCAGCCAGATTTCTGGCTCCCAGGTGTCTTTTATACAGGTAATGAGCTGAGATTAGGAGCAATCTCTTAAAGGGAGTGCTCCTAATCTCAGCTTGCTAGCCTGTATAAAAGACACCTGTCCACAGAAGCAATCCATCAATCAATCAGATTCAAAATTCTCCACCATGGCTAAGATAAAGAGCTGTCCAAGGATGTCAAGGACAAGATGGTAGGCCTACACAAGGCTGGAATGGACTACAAGACTATCACCAAGCAACTTGATGAGAAGGTGATAATAATTGGTGTGATTATTCGTAAATGGAAGAAACACAAAATAACTGTCACTCTCCCTCGATCTTGGGTTCCATGCAGGATCTTATCTCGTGGAGTTTCAATGATCATGAGAACAGTGAGGAATCAGCCCCGAACTACATGGAATAATCTTGTCAATGATCTCAAGGCAGCTGGGACCATAGTCGTCAAGAAAACAATTGGTAACACACTATGCCGTGAAGGACTGAAATCCTGTAGCACCCGCAAGGTCCCCCTCCTCAAGAAAGCACATGTACAGGCCCATCTGAAGTTTGCCAATGAACATCTGAATGATTCAGAGGAGAACTGGATGAAAGTGTTGTGGTCAGATGAGACCAAAATCAAGCTCTTTGGCATCAATTCAACTTGCCGTGTTTGGAGGAGGAGGAATGCTGCCTATGACCTCAAGAACATTATCCCCACTATCAAACATGAAGGTGGAAACATTATGCTTTGGGGTGTTTTTCTGTTAAGGGGACAGACAACTTCACCGCATCAAAAAGACAATGGACAGGGCCACATACCATCAAATCGTGGGTGAGAACCTCCTTCCCTCAGCCAGAGCATTGAAAATGGGTCATGGATGGGTATTCCAGCATGGCAACGATCCAAAACACATGGCCAAGGGAACAAAGGAATGGCTCAAGAAGAAGCACATTAAGGACCGGGAGAGGCCTAGCCAGTCTCCAGACCTTAATCCCATAGAATATCTGTGGAGGGAGCTGAAGGTTCGAGCTGCCAAACATCAGCATCGAAACCTTAATAATTTGGAGACGATCTGCAAAGAAGAGTGAGACAAAATCCCTCCTGAGATGTGTGCAAACCTGGTGGCCAACTACAAGAAATGTCTGACCTCTGTGATTGCCAACTACGTCATGTGAAGGGGTGAAATACTTATTTCACTCACTAAAATGCAAATCAATTTATAACTTTTTTGAAATGTGTTTTTCTGGATTGTTATTCTGTCTCTCACTGTTAAAATAAACCTACCATTAAAATTATAGACTGATCATTTCTTTGTCAGTGGGCAAATGTACAAAATCAGTAGGGGATCAAATACTTTTTTCCATCACTGTATTTATGACGATTGCAGTGTTCTGCGGTCATGGGATCCCCTTCTGACAAGCAAAGTCAATGGGGATGCCAGATTCACTTAATACTCTCATGTTACTAACTTAACAACTGCAGTGATTTACTTAACAATGATGGCAAGAAAGGTCTCAGAGGACTATCTGTATATAAAAGTCTAGAAATGTCTGTTTCAAAAGCAAAATATGAACCTGCTCATTTGAATTTCCAACATCGTTTCTTTGGAATGTGTTACAAAGATATCTGGTGCTGATCTGGACTTTACCTGGCTTGGTCTTTTTGGAAATAACACAACTCATTCACACCTTATAAACATGTGCTCAGAATACTTAGTAAAGATTTTTAAAATATGTGTTTTATAAGATGAAAAGAATACTTTATAAAATATAAAATGTGACCAAAAGTAATATAGTCAGTTCACCCACATAATCATCTGTGGTTATAAAACAAGATGCACCTTCAATGTTCAACAGGAAACAGCTTTATGCAATCTTGCTAGCATAAAGGTGCACTTCCTCTTTCAAGTTCAGCTGAGAACAGAAGTTTTCTTTGCAGTATTTTTAGGTGACAACTCTTTCTATGCCTTCCCCTGAAAACAAAGTAATAAAACGTCTATATTCCCACACAAAAGAGCCAATAGAATACATGCTATAATGACTAGTGACTACAACTGAACATAGATATGATACTGAAATGAAATGAAAATTAGCCATAGAATTCAATAAAATTATGTTATTTTGATTCTCACAACATGTATCTACATTACATTATGAAAGATCAAATACATGACAAATAATTATTTTATTTCAGTTTGAACAGCTCTGATTTCAATGGTTACTTATGAATCTGACATTTCAGTGGTTACTCAAGTGTACTTACTACCTAATATTATGACAAAAAGAGAGAATCGTGAACTTATTTAGAAGAATATATGTACCATTTAAATGGCATAAGTTTCTAAATTGCAGCAGCAACATATTAACAAGGCTTACTTTCCTCCCAAATGAATAAAGCTATTTACAATATCTTTTAGTTTACATGTAACTACTAAGAGATTCATTTCCTAAGTGAATAAATATTTTGGAAGAATCGACATATTGCTACACTTCGAATTTATTATCTTTATTTCCAACTCAAAACATTTTTGGTAAAATCAAAATTGCCTACTATAAAAGATAGTATGCACCTGAGAGCAAATTGCAAGGTATAATCGACATTCTTTTTTCTATAAATACACATATGTTCAACTAATTCTTTTTTACTATAGCTACATTTCCTTCCATAGGCTAGTCTTTACAACTATCCAAGGTGGTCAAAGAATATAATCAGATAATGGATGTTCTGTTTCATACAAATAGTGTTAACCTAGTAAGATTTCATTATATCTTGCAGGTAAGGAAATCTTATCTCTCTCACTCATACACACACACATACACACACATATATTGTACTATTGATTAAATTTGTATACTGCTGCAATCACAGAAAAATCTTAGTGGCTCACAAGTTTGTTATAATTATGTTATTTCAAATGCATGTTCTTTGCCTCTTCAATGCTTGATATGAAAGTAATAAAATATTTATGAATCATAACAGGAAAACATACATAGATTTTAATTCTCAAGAAAAAGCACATCTAGTATTATTGGAATATTTCTTTAATGCAAGAAAGAACAAAGAAAGGAACACCAAGGATTTGTCAAATAGACAGATGGATTTTAGATTGTTATGTAAAGAGGATTAAACGTGTGTAAGCCAATTCATTCAGAGCACAATATTTATAAAATATTTCAGAAAACCTACATTTTCCTTGCAGTTTGAATCTCAAAATTTCTACATTATGAATCCACCCTGGGAGTTCATTATAGCTACAAACTACAACAGATATCAAAATGGAGGCAAGATCATCAACAAAAGGTGACAGAAGACAATGAACATTGTAGAACAGCTACAACAAAGTCTATTTTAAACCTATCAAGTTGATTTAGTATGACTATCACTTATACTGCAATTTATTGTCCCATCACAAAAAGCATGTTTAACTAAAGGTTAAAGTGAATAGTGATTGCACAATTTTTAAAGATTTTTTATCACTCATATAATAACTAAGTCTATAAATGCAATATATCAACATTAATTTATGACAGGCTATGCAAGTATTTAAAGCAGTGTTTTCTGAAACATTTGTAAGAAAATAGCACTCCCTGAAGTTCTAAAGCAGCTGTGTTCTTTGAAAGATTCAGCACAGCTCTTCTGAAACCTTCCCCAATCATGTCCATGCCCAAGTGCCTGTATAGCCACTTCACTTTACCAACATCCCACTGAAAATACTATCAGTGCATAAGGATATAGGAAACAAAAGAACACTTTTGAAGCAGCTCCACTAAGCCCTTGAGAGAGTATGGCCTTTTTCCACACTTTGCATAGGGTTGCTGTGAGTAAAAACTGGAAGAGAGAGCTCCTAGACGAAAGGCATAATATAAATTAATAAACAATAAAAAGAAAGATATGACACTATCATTTTCTTAGTCAGACCACAATGAATACAATCAAACTTAATTATTGATTCCATGTCAGCTATTCCCCACTGGAGTCCTCGTTTGAAATAAAGGATTTGCACAGATAATATACAGCAGGTGTGTCCAACCCACATATGGCCTTGGACAGCTAGTAATGAGAGCCCACAAGATCATAAACTTTTAAAGGAAGTTTGTTGTTTATATACATTAACTATATTATACATTTTATATGTGGCCTAAGACAATTCCTCTTCACTTAATGAGACCCAGGCAAGGCAAAATATTGGTCCCCCATGATATACAGTATCACAAAAATCCTAGAAATTGTTTTTATTGGATTTATATGGCAGCTTGTAACACTGAGCTTGTTGGTTACCCAAGAAAAACTTAAGAATCAATTGGACTATTAGAGCATCCTTAGTAAGCCACAAAGAAGTGATTTTGCTTTGCACCTTAATCCTCATTACTGAAGATAAGTTTTAATAAATTAAATCTATAGACACTACTTATAAATGTGCTGCTCAAAGCACGAAGCTGAAAACACCAGCCTGAAGATGATGAATGGGACTTCGTCGAAACATCACCAAGACACTTCCAATTTTACGCGGGAGAAAACCCGAACAACCAAAGACCCACTACTTATAAATCTATATACAAATCTAAAAAGATAAATTTTGTAAACGTAAGGCTTCCAACAATTTAGAGACTAGTAATTTTATTTTATAATCACCTTTCATGTACTACAGAACACTTAAAATACAAATAGAAAAAGATATGATTGTTACTACTACCAAAATCATTACTACTATACCAAAACAAAAAACAAAAAACCCTGAAATCGTTACTTTGCAGCCACTGGAAAAAGATTCTTACAGAGCAATATTTTTACTATCAGTTTTTGGAAATTTTGTCACTGTATTAAGAAACACTGTAAATCACAATGAAACAAGTAATTAAGAACTGGTTATTCTGTAATCCAAGTATCAACAGTCTTGTATGCCACATACTATATTTGTATTGGCTAAAGCTGAGCTACTGCCTCAGATACCCAGTAGAGATTTAGTATAGATACTGTAAGTAGTTTTTACATACACAAATTACAAATGAAGCTGTAAATCAATTTTTTTAAGTATCTTTACTGTCCAGCTTTCCTTTTAAAAAGGGATGATTAAAGCATAATGAAACCAGAATTACTCCAAAATCTACACACATGTAGGTTCTGTTTATTTTTAAAATCTGTACACCTTTCTTCACATGCACTTAGAAATTAGTAAATTAGAATATTCAGAATTTTGATATAATTTCAGAGACTGTTCCAGGCAGTTAAAACTCTAAATTTCTGATTATGGCATTAAGTCAGTGTCAACTCTTTAGTGACCACGCTCATAAGATTTTTTTTTCATGAAAATTCTAAATTAATGAACTGTTTTTAGTTAATAAGTTTAAAAAACCTTTTGGTCATCATTATCCTTTCATGAAAGAATTTTAGAAATATATTCATAATATATTCATAGTAACATGTTTACACTCCCATAAACTATACATTTATGATTTATAAATAAATCATATTTATTTATAAATATAACGAATTTGTTTTTTCCATTTTTATTATTCAACTTTGTTTTATTCGTCTACTTTTATACAATACAATGAGCCTAAGAAAGCCGCAGTATCAGGCTGATGACAACAATATATGTGGGAAGTGGCATAGATGAAAAATAGATATTACATGAACAAAGTCAAAGTTACCAAGACAACCAATAACCCTGGATACCTTTGCAAGAGCAGGAGCAAGGAATAAAAAAGCTTCTGCCTATCAGGAAGCAAAAACGCCGTCGCTGTGCTTCTTGAAATCAGAGGCCTTAGGGACTGCGTGCACCTTCAATAGAAAGCTATAGCAAAACTGTGCTGTTTGTGTCCAATACCCTCCCCTTGCACAAGGAAAGGGAGCAGGTGGAAAAGGGATTAGGCGCACATCCTCACTGCCACACGGGAAAAGAGAAGGCGTACGCAATTCTCCAAATACAATTAAGAGCAAGGGAGGTCGAAATACGGTTTTCTCTTTGACCCATTAAACAAAAAACGTCCCAAATAGAAAGCAAGGTTACGCTTCTCCCCGCGCTTCCATCTCTATTCCCACATATTGTACACAGCGCGATCGATTCCGCCCAGACGGAAAGGGAAGAGAGGAAAGAGGGGCCGAATACTCGGGTGCTCCAAAGCCGAGTCGCCCAGGAAGCCTTCAGCCCAACGGGCAGCAACCCGGCTCCTTAGGCCGCCCAGCGGAGAGGACGACAGCGCAGCCGAGACGCCTCCGCCACTACTACCGCCGTCCCCTCCCCCACCCAGCCAGCCACACGAAGCAGCAATGCGGCTCCCCAAGCTGCGCTCGCACCCAGCGGCGAGCAGGCAGGGCCTAGTCGGGTTCCGGGAAAGGGGGATTGCGAAGGCCGCGCCGCCGCGCACAAAGTTGAAGAAGTTAACCATAACAAAAGCTCGTTTAGGGACCAGAGTTTTGCCGCCCCAACTCAATTTTCCACCGAGGCAACTTGCACCGCGACAGTCCGCCGCCGTAGTCTCCCCTAACACGTCCCCTTCCTGGAGGGGCTCAGTCTCCCTCACACTTGCCGGGGGACAGCACGATGGGGGCTCCCTGGGGAAGCCTTCGGAGAGAGGCGGGTACCGCTCAGCTGCCACCCCTAAAATCTCTTCTGCAAGAACGACCCTCCCTCGATAGGAGGAGGAGGAGGCGCAACCAGCTTTTTCCCTGCCAGCGGCACCCCCGTTTCCCAAAGCGGCTTCCCTATTCTCCCATCCCTTCAAGCAAGACGGCCGAGACACCCCCTTCTCTTTAAAGAGAATGCAGGAGAGGAAGATGTTAAACCCCAACTTCAGTTCGCTCCCGCTTCCATTATTCACTCCCCGCTCGGGGGAACCGCATGCCCCTCATTAAGGAGCAGCAAACAACCAGGCGGACACCTCCCCCTTTCGGGTGAAGATCCCCCCAAGTTGCCTCTCGGAGAGGCGGAGGACGGGAGCAGGAGGAAGAAAACCAGTCTGGTGCCAGGACGTCTCCCCCGTTTGGTCTTCCTGGCATCAGCTCCGGCAGTTCCTTCGCCTTCCCCGGCTGCAACGCGCGCAAGCTCGGGTTATCCGACAGCGCACAGCCGGGAGTGCCCCTCTGCTATCCACCTCCCGCCTGTTCCGCAGAGAAGGGGCCCGGCGGCCGGGGCGCACAGGCGCTTCCATTTACCGAGGTCAGTAAAGTCTCCGGCTCCTATCGCTCAAGCTGCCGCCAGCGCTGACCTTTGCTTTGTAAGAGGAAGCTGGAGCTGCCGAGTCTTCCGCGGCCGCCATGTTCCCGTTTTAATCACTGGCTGCTTGTTTATTTCAATGGAGACCCTCCCACAGCTCACCCTCCTCCTCTCCGCAAAGCTCCCCAGCCAGAGAGGAGGGACTGGGAGGGCCGCCGCCGCCGCCGCCACTCCCTGCGACGGAAAGAGGGCGCGCGCACCCCAGCCCGTCCGCGGCTGTCGTCTTGGCCGGGTGGTTTGCCGAGCGGAAACTTCCTTTGCGACTTACGCTGGTCGCCGGGACGTAAACCGGTGTCTTGGAACAGAAAAAGAAACGGTGACCGAAGCAAGAAGGCAGATAGGAAAGGATGCCATTGTATCGTTAACAAAAGAGAAATGGAAACCAATCGTTGTGATCCATTTCCTTTCCTTGGATGACAAAAGAAAACAAGGCGCTCTTTTGCTGAAATATTTAAAAGACCCGATGATCACAAGCACATTGGCTCTTTCTCTCTCTCTCTCTCCCTCTCTCTCTCTGTCTTTCAAGATGAAATGCTTTCCTAACTAAGGGAACACGAGTTCTGTCACTATAAATCTGTGGAGGAATAACATTACGCCCGTCGTATAAGTTGGGTGAGAAGGCATGCCGCGCGGTTTGAAAGTAAATCCTTGCGGTTTTCAGTACAGAAAACAATAACACCTTTCAGCATAGACACAGCTTTACTGATGAGTTATGTACTTTGGGGAATATTTGAAAGTTCAAGTTGTTCCAGGCCTATCAGGTATGACACCAAAACTGCATGATCTTAGGACAGGTCATCACTTCCATTTAGTTTTTTAACTGTTGCGTTATTGGCATATGAAACAACATTTCCTGTTCGTCTTGATATGCCTATAGGATGGTGCATTTACTAGAATATGATTTGAGTAAGTTGCCTTATGAACGAATTGGCTGAATTCACACAAGATTTTTTAATCAGAGCTTGTTGCATAAATAATAGATTTACAAAACCCTAAATAATAGATTTACAAAACCCTAAAACAAGATCAATAATTTAATGATTTAACTTCATCTGTGGAGTCATAGTAAACATAAGAAAGTTTAGCAAGCCTAGGATAAAATGAGCAACAGCAATTTTTATCATGTTTTATTTCGTGTTAAAAATTATATTGTACGAGTACAGAAATATGAAAGAATCTTCTAGTTTATCTGTGGAAATTGTATATTAAAATTATATTTTTCATACTGGTTTGCAGTCTCTGTAAAGTAAATTATAATAATTTGAGCTTATATTGTCTTAATACTCAGAACAAAATAATAAAATTAAGATCAATTACATAGATAAACTTCATACGGATTACATGTGTGTATACTTTTGTATAGCACATTTCACTCAAGTGATACCCTGGGCATTCCACACTAAAAGTGTTACAAAAGGGAAAAGAAAGGCAGATTTAAACAATTTAAGACTCAGAACATTAACAACCTAGAAAAAAGAAGCCTTAGCCCAGTCTTCTCTAACTAATAAAGTCCGCTTTCCAAATGTGTAAGCTGCAATGTCCAGAATCCCCCAGCCAGTTGCAGCTCCTAGAAGTCCCCACCCAGTAGTCTATTGCTGAAAGTACTTGAGCCCAAAATTTCTGTTGTTAAGTGAGACATTTGTTAAGTTAGTTTTGCCCCATTTTACAACCTTTCTTGCCACAGTTGTTAAGTGAGTCACTACAGTTGTTAAGTTAGTAATACAATTGTTAAATGAATCTAGATTCCCCATTAACTTTGTCAGAAGGTTGCAAAAGGTGATCACATCACCCTGGGATGCTGCAACAGTCATAAATATGAGTCAATTGCCAAGCATCTGATTTTGATCATGTGACCATGGGGATATTGCTATGGTCACAAGTGTGAAAAACTATTGTAAGTCATTTTTTTCAGTGCTGTTGTAACTTTGAATGGTCACTAAATGAACTTTTGTAAGTCGAGGACTACCTGTACTAGAGGTTGAAATCAGTATATATATATATATATATATATATATATATATATATATATATATATATATATATATATATATGTAGGTCTTTGGTTGTTCGGGTTTTCTCCCGCGTAAAATTGGAAGTGTCTTGGCGACGTTTCGACGAAGTCCCATTCGTCATCTTCAGGCTGGTGTTTTCAGCTTCGTGCTTTGAGCAGCAATGTGTGGTCTTAGCTGTTTCTTCCTTTTAACTGCCAGTGGAGGGTATGAACTGATTGGATGGGAGCTTGGCTGTGCTCTGATTGGCTGGGGGAGTGTTCTGTTTGGTTGTGCTCAGGTTAGTCTGAGTTGCAGAGGGGTTTTAAAAGACTAACCTGAGCACAACCAAACAGAACACTCCCCCAGCCAATCAGAACACAGCCAAGCTCCCATCCAATCAGTTCATACCCTCACTGGCAGTTAAAAGGAAGAAACAGCTAAAACCACACATTGCTGCTCAAAGCAAGAAGCTAAAAACACCAGCCTGAAGATGACGAATGTGACTTCGTCGAAACGTTGCCAAGACACTTCCAATTTTACGCGGGAGAAAACCCGAACAACCAAAGACCTATATACAAATACCCGCGAAAACCTCAGAAATATATATATATATATATATATATATATATATATATATATATATATATATATATATATATATATATATATATATATATATATGTATCCCTGGTTCTCCTGTTCATCTTAGGTCAGGGGTCCCCAACGCCTGATCTGTGGACCTGTACCAGGCCATGGCATGACAGCAACTGGTCCACACAAACAAGGAAAGCCCCAACCACAGGATGCAGGCACCACACAAAACCACACTCTGTACGATCCGCGAAAACACCTCTCTCCATGTAACCGGTCCCCGGTGCCCAAAAGTTTGGGAACCTCTGTCTTAGGTGGTTCATAAACCTGTAGAAGTTTTTTCTGTCACTGACTTCAGTTAAATAGAAGTAATAGTACTTTGCCTGCTTTTGTATGGGATAAGTCATTTTAAAAGAGGTTTTAAAATAGATCAAGCTAGTGCTTATAAATAGGTTTAAAATGAAAATTAACATCTACAGGAAGTAACTATATGTGCAAGAGGACCAATTTAATTTTCTACTTCTCATTGTTAGTGTGACAGTGATAATTTTATTCCAAAGAGTATTTTAAACTTTTTACCTAATCTCATGTATAGTTCAACTAGAAAACTTTCCAACAGAGTATGTTCAGAGTAACATATCTGATAAGATTGTGCTCATTTGGTTATTTTATTTTTACAAGTGGAACTTGATATAGAACACTGTAGTGATTTCACAAAGGTGTTAATGTGTTGCTTACTGCATTGTTTTTCAAACTACAGTATCTGCTACATTTCATAACCACTGATCAGCTTATAAACAAGACTACATGAAACCAACCTCTGTGCCATTACAATGCCATTTGTCATCTGTAGGTCTGTAGGCAGCTCAGTTGCTGCTCTAGAATAAATACTGTAAAAAAAGATTTTAGTGCGATTTGTTCTTTTCATTCATTCCATTTGTATAGCAACTCATCTCAACAAATTGTTCTGGACAGCAAACAAAGTTTTTTTTAAAAAAGTAAAACAACCTGGGAATGACCTTGGGGAAAGGAGGGAAGACATACTGCTAGGAAACAATCAGACAAGAGAGGCAAAAGCCCCCAGTGACTTAACAAACAGAGAAAGAAAGCTTTAAAGGACCCACCCTAATGGATCAAACAGTTAAAAATAGCAGTGGGAAGTTTGTACTTTCAGACTTGCAAGATTCTGTTAATGTAGCCTTACAATAAAGTAGATTTAGCTCATCAAGTCATGTTTCCTTTCTGGTTTACCAGGGAGGGCTAACATACAACAATGAAAAGATGAAAATACATAGCAGCTAATTAAAAAAAATACTTGTTTTGAAAAACACACACTCATGCCACATTGCAAACTGCTTTCAAATTATCCGTAGTTTCAACAGCAGTTTGCCATGATGGAAGGGCTGGTATTAAGAACCAAGTCTGAAGATTTTATGGTATAGGCAGGTCTTCTTTAGATCCCATCCCTTGTGTTTATAAAAATATTTGCTTGTATAACATTTTAAACAGTGTTTTAAAAAAGACAATAATTTATTTCTTATAGTGCAGACATGTCAAACACAAGGCCAGGGGGCTGGATGTGGCCTGCAAAGTGGTTTCATGTGGCCCGCAAAGCCATCCTGGAAACAGTGAGGGAACGGCCCCCGCTGCCTTGGCCCTGGCCCAAGCCAGCCGGGAGCCAATGTACAATTTTGTGCCATCTTGGCACTTGCCCCGGTGGCCATGCCTTGGCACTTGCCCCAGTCCCACCCCCTTCTACCAGAGACCCTCAAATATGTCCCACTCCTGCCCAGGCCCCCATAGGCACCCTTGACATGAATGATGTACAACTGGCCATGCCCACCCAGTAGCCACACCCCCTCCATCCACACCCACCTAGTAGGCTGCACCACTCTGGCCACACCCACTCAGCCCCCCCCCAGGGCAACCGCAATGCTGATGCGGCCCTCAGTGAAATTGAGTTTGACACCCCTGTTATAGTGCATTGAACTAATCATATTCTACCCAAGTTTTAGCTGTTTTCTGCCACCAGGTAACTTTTAGTTTTATTTTAAGTATTAGCTGTAACTTGGATTCAGCTTAAACAATACTAGTATGAAATTGCTGGTCCACATGATACCTCTATTGCTTCTGGTTTCAGTCATTGTCAGTCATCTGACTTCCCTAATGAGAAACAAGGCCTAACAGATTTTATCCAGTTTGAAACTGTGAATGGATTCTATCCGTGTAAGAGGGAAAATGTTACCACCATGCGATTTTTGAAAATTATTTGGAAAAAAAAAAACCTTAAGGTTTGACCTAAGTGTCACACCTCTACAAAAGCCTCTTTTTTAAGATTATTGCCTAAGTCTAAAATGAGTTGTGGCCAATTTATAAACCATAATCGTGTTCTTTAACCTATTACATGTAGTCCTCAACTTACAACAGTTCATTTAGTGACTGTTCAAGGTTACAACATCACTGAAAAAAGTGACTTATGACCATTTTTCACATGACCGTTGCAGCATCTTCGTGGTCACATGATCAAAATTCAGATGCTTGGCAACTGACTCATTTATGATGGTTTCAGTGACTCAGAGTCATGTGATCCCCTTTTGCAGCCTTCTGACAAGCAAAGTCAATGGGGAAGTCAGATTCACTTAACAACTGTGTTACTAATAATTGCAACAATTCACTTAACAACTGTGGCAAGAAAGGTTGTAAAATGGAGCAAAACTCACTTAACAAATCTCTTGCTAAGCAACATAAATTTTGGGCTCAGTTGTGGTCATAAGTTGAGTACAACCTGTACAATTTTTTCAGGCTTGTATGGAATCCCCCAAACAATGGGTTATCTTAATAAATAGGAGTGGGGTTTAATAAATAGCCGTGAGGCACTGCTTGCACAAAGTACCTCTGGATAATTTTCAAAACGTGTACCTCTCAGAAATGCTATATTAATAGCAATACAGCTAACAATGTAGATTATCTCCCTTCTCTTGGGCTGAAGAAGAAATAAAGGCAATATCGGGAAAAATAATTGTTGCCAGGACACAATTAAACTGTGGTTATATTAAGTAGGAATATAGCATTAGACTGAGTTGCACTAATAGAATATTTCCTATCAATTTCAAATATCATATGAAATTTTTGTGTTCTTTACTTTCCTTGTACTTTTAGTATGCTATCTGTCAATTGATTCTATTAAACTGAATCTACAGATTTAGATGTAGCACTTTAAAGCCTGAAAAATTGTTTTTCTCTTTCAGAAACAGGATGTTCTGCTACTTCCTGCTGTAGTGCAGACTATCAACACGAATATGTTCTGAATGAAGATATTTAATGTATGACACACAGTAGCCACTGTCAGTTTCACTCTTGCAAGTTATATCCAAATATCAAACATGCTAGTAGTTCAAATTTCAAAAACAAGATTTTGCAGAAGCTTCAGCTCCAAATCTCTTTGTAACACTTTTCCTAACTATAGATATCATGCTAGTGTGCATTTTAAAAAGGAACTATTAAAAAGTACAAATTACTACAGTAAAATTGGACTGCAAAGTATAGGCTACCCTAAACTTGTATATCGCCTTCAGTACTAAATCTGGAATTAGAATCAGAGTGATATGGTGTGCTTGGACCACGATATCCTGGATTGGAGTATTGACTTGGGCTAGGGAGCATTCATATAAGGTTCTCCGCAAAATATATCATATGGCCTTGAGCAAATTAGCCTAATAAAAATCTGCCAGATTATTAACATAAAGGAAGAAAGTTTCATGCATGTGACCTTAAACTTTTTAAGATAGTGTAGCTAAACTTCAAACATCTGTGGGATGCAACATGATGGGGAGAGAGACAGAAAGAGAAAGTGATATTGACATGTGTCTTATTTTCAGCTAGTAGATTTTAATTATTTTGTAATCTGTTAATAGTACCAGAAATTGCAATCTTTTTTTATTAAAAAGTTTTATAAAAATTACAATATCAACCCACCCAAAAAAACCCCTCTCCCTCCCCCACTTCCCAGAGCTGAATACAGGGTTACAAATATGATAATCATAATCTAACTAACATTAACCAACTATATAAATAACCAAGTCCATAATGCACTTTAACTCCCCTATAACATAAATATAAACAAATTAAAAGTGAACATAATAATAATGATAACACAAACAAATTAATATCCTAATTATTAAACAATACAGTCCCCAGATAGTTAAACAATATTAATACTAAAAATAATAATAATATCATAATAATACTCTAAAATTCACTCATAGGCTAAATCAGTGGTTCTCAACCTTTTTAATGCCGTGACCCCCCAACCGATTGTAAGTCGAGGACTACTCAACCGGTCATAAGTCGAGGACTATTCAACTGGTGCAGCACTGTTTGCAGAATGGGACTTTTGGTGGGCTCAGCAGGGCAGAGACAGCCTGGACAATTCCCATTGGCTTTTGAAAGCCAATAGAATTAGACTCTATTCAAGAGGGTCTATTCTATTGGCTTTCAAAAGCCAATAGAATAAAAGGGAGTAGCACAGCTAAGGAAAAGGGGGGGGGGAAATGGCAGACTGCATTGTTTGGCGACCCCCGTGAAATGGTTGTTCGACCCCAAATGGGGTCCCGACCCACAGGTTGAAAACCACTGGGCTAAATGAAACTTTTTAGTCCCATATTTATTCTGAATATAATTTATCCATCTTCTCCAGACCGAAATGTATCTTTCTTCTGAATGATCCTTCAGATAAGCAGAAATCTTAGCCATTTCTGCTAAATTTGACACTTTAAGCGTCCATTCTTCTATAGTAGGCAAGCAATCCTTCTTCCAAATTGCAATCTTAAGAACAGTGCAATATTATTCTTAACAAATGTCTTGTATTTTATCGCTATTTGTAAACCATCTGAATTTCATGATAATTGTGCAAACGTTCTTTTTTCTGGAGCAAGACACATTTGATTGGCTTTCCCACCTGGTTGTTTTAATTAGGCTTTCCCAGATGTGGTTTCAGATCTATACAAATAGCAAATTGAGTCCCCTGCCCATTAGTTGATGATGTCATTGGTACTTTCTATTGTGTCAGGTCTTAACTTGCCATGTTTTTTTACTTTTATTATTATGGGATAAAACTTTATCATCCCAGCAGGAAACTAAGATCTAGCATTACAAAAACTGGCTGGTGATGCTATTGAATAATCAACATGGGGCTCAGTTTTTTTCTGGAGTGGTTTAAAGCTTGTTAGACCCATGAATGGTACGAGCTATGAGACCTACTCATATATAAATGAATTTCAGACACCTTAATGCATGAAGGATGTTGCTTCCTCGATATCTGCCATTCTTACTAACTGTACATTAAGAAGTTCATATCAAAAGTATGATTGCAAGACTTAATTAGGTTATTTGTTCTAGGCAACATTCACACAACTATAGTTAATGCTTTTATGTTTAATTGATTAACAAAAGAAAAGCACACATACAAATAGCAAAGCAAATGAAATAATTTCTGATTTACAATAAGAAGGCAGGCAGGGAGGAAAATATATTAACAGAATTCCAAGAGCTTTAGCCATATTGTTCAAAAGTCTTTGTCCTTTCCCTTTGTCAAAAAGACCTTCATATATGGACAAACACATATCAATGACCTACTGGGCCAAAACAGGTGAAGGTTTGTCCTTCTGGTTTGTATGATAATTGTTTTAGTTAACTCCTCACCCAAGCATTAATACATTGTACTAAACCACAATATGTTTTGTTGTTTAATATGCCTTGCTAAATGTAATGTGCAAACCTATCTCTTGTGTTTTGGAAATCACTGTTTATGGCTTAGCATGATATATGAACCCAGCCAACTGTGTCTTAGAGAACAAACAATGGTTTAAAAGTTTTGCCTTAGTGCGATGTATGAATCCGCTTCTCAACTACACTGATGTCTTGTACCTATTCTCAATATTTTATTTTTGTTTACAGAATATTCTGTAGACAAATGTTTTTTCATATAACACGTAAATTACTCAAGCTTACATATCAAGAGCAACTAATATTTATTTTGCTTATAAAATAAGCAAAAAAATATTTATTTTGATGATAAAATAAGCAAAAAAATTATTATTAAAAAAGCAACTAATATTTATTTTGCTTATAAACAACACTACTTTTTTAAAGAAATAATGTAACACCAAATATGTAGGAGGCATAAGGAATTATTTTATTATTTTAAAACATCCCACTTATCCTCAAAGAATATCTGCTGTTCCCTTTGGACTGCCAATGCTCACTCCACAACAGGTTGAAACTGTCACCTTAGGCCTCAGTTAAATTTTGTGCATAGTTAAAATCCTATTGATTTTAATAGCAGCAAGCTGGTGATTCAAAATTTAAACACACACACACGCACACAGAGAGAGAGAGAGAGCTTAGGCTTTGGGGATGGAAGAACAACAATGATTTGTATTGGAAAGATCAGCCAAATACACTTAACACCTTGCTTTCAGACTAAGCCTTTGACACTGTGGAGTAGTGTTTCATATTTAATGAACTGCTTGTTTTTTTTACTTCAGAGCATACTCTAATTATCTCACTAGCTGCTGTCTCCTAAGGCTTCTTAATTACCAGGAGTATATACTCAACCTTGTACTTTATGTAGATAGATGGTTCTCTCTTATTGTTTCTGCCTGGTATAAATCCCAGCTTGAGACAAGTCAAAGCATAGATAAGTTTTTTTTTAAAAAAGCTAAGAATGAAAGAGCCTTTGGCAAAATTCACAGCTGACCCTGATATTATCTATCTTTGCCAGACAATTACTTCTCAGAAAATTCTGAAATGATGGCTAACCAAATAGTTATCCTTACAAAGACAATGTCTACAACGGTTTTTTTTTTTCAAAAAACAAAATGATTTCAGATCATTCTTGGTCTCAGTAGCTAAAATAGGAGGAGGAAATGGATAATGGATATGAAACATAATTATTCTTCTACTTCAGGAATGAAGCTGTTGTTAAGAAGCATGACCATTAGACAGGTTAATAGGAATTGGTAGAAACAGGAGTTCATTTTTTTTTCATTTGTATTTTAGCTGCACGGTTCTAAAAAAATTTAAGGTTTGTTTTTGAAAGGCAGTCCATCTTGAGTTGATTCTTCTGTTACAGTTCAAAGCAATACTTGTCTATTTATTCAGTTGTACTTGTCCCACATAAATGATTATAATGTGCAACATAGAGAAAGTTTCACATTTGATTGGGTTATAATATACATAATGTCCCACATGATGATATAGCAAATTTTCTAGAACAGCTAATCAGAAGAAATGAGCTCAATTTTGTATTAGCTCTGGCTTTTAATTGCTAAGATTAAGGTCATACTAGGTCAGCCTAGGATCATCTTGCTTAGTATGTAGTTGCTACTATAGGCAGCCAGAAAATGAATACAACCATACTAGCCTTACAACTAATCATGGAATCCCTATTCAGTCTTCATGACAAAATAGACAGTGAAATAAGTTGTTTGTGAATTTGTGGGATACTTCAAAGTCATCTAAGCTGGCCATCATCTAAGATCACTAAAACTTTCATTGTAGGGTAATATGTTTCCTTCAATCTCTCATGTTTTAGCTGTAGTTTAATTGGATGCTCTTTGAAGCTTTTTCACAGGCTATTTTATATGCATAATACAGTAAATACTTCGGTTTTATTGTATATTTGTAATTTGCTAGGAAATATTAAAAAGAAATTATGTAAAAGAGAACATTACAAGAAGTAACTTCCTCCCTTCCTCCCATATACCCATTTATTATGAGCTAATTAAACAAGTCAAATAAATATACACTTTATTTTTTTCCAAATATTGCATACTTCTGAAATAATCCAAAAGGAACATTCAGACTGCTTATAGAGGGAGAAATTTCAGAAAGTGTTTCTTGATTATTCAGTAAAAATATTATCAATTCTTCCTTGAGTTGTCCCAAAGTAATGCCAGACCCACTGCCAATGTTTATCCTGCTTCTACTGCTTCTCCTTTTTAGTAACTGTTGAATTGTATTGTTTATTATCTAGTCTGTCCCTCACCATAGGCATAGGGACTCTCTGGTATTGTCATCTGCCTCTTCAGCACATTATCAGCCACAAAGAAAACATCCTCAGCCCCAAACCTTGCTGTATAAATGGGAAAGGACACACCTCAGGACTCTTACCTAGTTTCACTAGGCTCTTTGATTTGTTCCTTCTCCAAAACTTCATTTGAGATTAATTTCAAAATAATGTAAAATAACATATCTGGAAAAAAAACAGACATGAGAAGAGTGAGGCAGATCCTACCATAATTGTGGAACCAACTAGATCAAGTTGGGTGAGATAGTTAAGATTGACTAACTGTTGAGCAACCACTTCTCTTCAAGGAAAGGATGGAGAAAGTGGCTGAAACTGGCAAAGGAAAATTGGCAAAGAAGTAACAAAGGCCCAATTCAGTCCCACATTTTCTGGACACTGAAGTGAGGAAAACAGGGAATACAAAATAACAAAAACAGCATCACAGTGTCATGATACAAATTCCATCTCCTTTGTACATGTGTATGATGTCATGACACTTGTATAAAAAGAACAACCCTTTCATCATAATATTGTTTTATCAGTCTATCCTCCTCCCCCAACTTATGCATTCCAGGGTTTTTTGAATATAGCATAAATATACCTCTTCTTTCCCAAATAAAATAATGGAAATCTGTTCTCTCTTCTACTTCGCGAGAAATATGGAAATAATAAAATAATAAAAAACAGGGAGTGATGATGATGGTATGATATAAATGTAGGGGAAAAAGTCCCTCTCTGAAGGAGATAGGCGGTTCAAAAATGTGAACAATAATTATTATTAAAACTGGAGGAAAATTCAACAGATCACCAGATGACAAAAGTATTATTAATTTTATACATCTTAAAATTGTGATAAAATAGTGTTAGCTTAAGGAAGAAAATATAATTGTTATATTACTTTTAACAATGTCTCTTTTATGACTTTCAAAGGATCCAGAGACTAACAACAGCACAATCCATACTATATGGCCTCTGTAGCCTCTAAAAATTGTAGGGGTATGGGTTGTGCTTTTGAGTGTTGAGTGTTGATGAACACAGCTATGTCACCCAAAATGTTGTGGCATGTCATCTTTAACATGCATGTCATGGATTTACAATTTAGACTGTTAACAGTTTAGACTATTCACTCACATTTGTGTGTTCATTCACAGGAAGGTAAGTGATGAAATATCCATTATGACATTGTGATTTAATCTCTGTCCCTTCATGCATATACAAAAAAATCAGAGCTTGTGTCATGATATTTCATAATTTTGGTGTACTCATGATTACATGCAGACATATTTACAGACCTGTGACTAAAGGAGGAGTTTTGTGTTAACAAAGGAATAAAGGACAAGATCAAAATCTAGTTCTCAAAACGTAATATGATTTTTCATGACATTGAAAAATGGAGAGAGAGTTTGACATGCTCAATGACTTTCAGCTGGATGTCTAACCTTTTTTTTTTCTTGTAGCAATGAGAATATAGTGTAAATGGAACACTAAGCAAGAAGGATTATTTAATTTACAAGCTACTGAGAAAATCATCCACTTAGTACCAGAAGCAAATTGTGCGCTTTACAGCAAACAGCCTGGCCAGCTTTATATTATTTTTTGTAAATATATATTGACTGTTGTTTGAATTGTGGAAAAATTGATAACTCTAGTGCTCATTCAGTAAACATTCTTTGTATATAAGGCTGTGTTTGAGTGAAAAAGAGAGAGAGAGAAAATGTGATTCATTAAGATCTTAATAAACAATGAAGTCCAACCAATATGGCTGGTGGGCTCTTGAGGTCCCAAAGAGCCTAATCAGCATAGTCAATGATCCAGGATGCAAGAAGTTGTCATTCAACAATATGTAGAAATCTGCAATTTGAAAGGCTCCTCGCTGGAATTTAAGATTCTTGCCCTTCCCTCAAGATTCCTATGAGATACAATCATTATGAAATTATACTTGTGTTTAGTTTGAAGGGTCTATCATAATCAACAAACATTTTTCAGGTAGCAACACTTTTGAAAAAAAATTGTTGTCCAATGAAATTATGTTATAGATTGCATAGAGTTTGGCCAGTGTTTAATCTGAATTATGGCCACTGCAAGACTTGATTCAACCCACACTCAATGTTCCTATTTTGTTAAAAAGGGAAGGGAAGAAGAGGGGAGAGAAAGGAAGGGAAGTTTTCCAGTATTCTAGGCAGAAGGTGGGAAAATAAGGGTAGCATGTTTCACCAGCCTGGACAGAAATAGACAGGAAAATGTAAAGGTTGAATGGAGCTTGAGTTTTTAGGGCTGGGGATACTTCAACCATTGTTGAATACATCTCAAGATTATATTTATAAAAAACCCACGAACGAATTGAAAATATAGCAGTCTGGCACTACAGGATGAACTAGCTACATAAAACAGAAATCAGTCACTGGAGGAAAGGAGGCATGCAGCCAATTGGACCAAAGGCTGTTACTAGAATGAATAGAAGACTGGAGTTGATGTACTGAGGGACTTAAAATTACTTGAGTCAGTAAGCAGCACTTTTGAATTGTAGTTAGAAAATATGGCTGCAAGTTATTTTATAATGGGCTTAAAGTGGAGAAGTGGAGTGTGTTTCAAATAATTGGATTAAGCATAGGTTTATTCATCTGTCATTTATTCATAGCCAAAGAATGAATGTAAAACATAATTAGTTTTAATTGTTTATGATGAGAAATTAAAATAACTAATGAAGAATACAGCAGTGATTAGAAACTCTGAATTGAACAAACCATTATTAGTGTCAAGAGCAGATCTTTGGAGAAATGGATATGGAAAAATAGTAAGAAGCAAAAGAAACCAGAGTGAAATTAGAATAATTGCAGGAACAGAGCATCCTGTATGGAAAGTATTAGAGGTGAACGGAGTGTGGATATAAAATAAGAGGATGAGGAAGTGGTTTAGAACAGATTAAAAAGGACTACGTTACAGAGAATTGTGTTGATTTTCACAATGGGACATATGAAAAAGGATGATCTGCTGAATGATGAAAGAGTAAAGGGGGTAATGGATGAAGGGAAAATGCATATACTAGAATTAATGTTGCAAAAATGTTGACGAAGGGAAGGCTGAACAAGAATTTTGAGCATAGTGAACACAATTAAAAATAAGTTATGTAATAATTTGGAGTGAAAGAAAGTTGAAAACTGAAATGAAGGAATGCTGGATGGAACACTAGAGATTTCTAAGGATTGGTGATGACATATCAAAAATGTGAATTGAAATGAATGTTGTAAATGCTCTTTCCAAAAATGAGAAAGCAGTCACAAATGTTCTGAAAATATTGAAAAATATTAAAACTGTAGGAATAAATTGTGTAACTGAAGAAATGTTAAAATGTGATTTGCTTATGGAATATGTAATGTATTTAACATTTATGTGAACAACATTTCTGTCCTTGACAGAATACTGTTATTTTCCCCCTATAAAAAAGAAGCAAGACTGAAAGAGAAGAAGTTGGACTTTTGGTAAAGGGCAATATTTGGAAAATGCAGAATAGTTTTTATGCTAGTCAGGGTTTTGCAGATTAGATATTTGCTATTCAGTGGATCTTTAGTAAGCATGTGAATATCAGAAAGAGTCTTATACATTTGTTAATTCAGAAAAAGGATATGATAAAGTGAATGTTTAAATTATGAAACATTTTGTTGAAATATGGAGTTAAAAGTTTATTGTTCAATTATATAAAGTAGATATGATGCAAACCATGTGTGAGAATAAAATAAATGCTTAACAAATGGTCCAATACTGAGAAAATGGGCTTGTGAAATTTCTTTGGTTAGATAAATGTTTAAGGAAGGTTTGTGGTGACATTAGAAGTGTTTTTTGGGAGGATGTGAATGTATGTATATTTTGAATGCAGATGATGTTGTGTTATTGGTTGAGAAATTGAACAATATGCAAGAGAGTTTATATGATGCTGATGATAAAACTTAACTCAATAAACAGTTAATTTAAACATTAAATACTTGCTTAATCATGATCGGTTAGATAAATTGTAGGCAGGATAGTAGCCATACATATACAGAAGATCTCCTATTGCAGAATACTGAACTAACTTAAGCCAAGAGTTACCAAAATACTTTCAGCACGTCAACTGTCTCACTAGAGGCAGGAATATTGCTGGCTGTGGAATTCTGTGAGTTGAAGTCCACATGCCTTAAAATTGTCAAGGTTGAGAAACACTGCACTAGACCACTGCTACACAACACTAAAAGATGCTTATCAGTCTTTACCACGAGCAGCTGTGGGTCACTCTGATCATTGTATGATTCACCTTGTACCTGTTTATAGACAAAGGCTTAAAACCACAAAACCAACAATTAAATCAGTGAAGTCTTGGACTGAGGAGACGAAGCTAAAACTACAGGCTTGCTTTGACTACACTGATTGAAAAGTTTTCAAAGATACCTCTGCAGACTTAGATGAACTCACAGATACTGTAACATCATATGTTAGCTTTTGTGAAAACCTATGCATACCAACCAGGAACTTGCAAATATACAGTAACAATAAGCCTTGGTTCACAGCTAAACTCAAACAATTACATCGTGCCAAAGAGGAAGCCTACAGGAAAAAAAGATAGAATGATGTACAATCAGGTCAGAAATGCAGGGCTTTTTTTCACATAGAACGCCCGGAACAGAGTTCTGGCACCTTTTTTGGATGGAACCTTGTAGGGTAGGCAAGGCGGGTTGTATGACGTGTGAGTTCCGGCACCTTTTTTTTTTTTTTAGAAAAAAAGCACTGCAGAAATGTATTAACAAGGGAGATTAAAGCAGCAAAAAGAAGCTACTGTGAAAAGCTAAGGAGTTAGTTCTCAGCAAATGATCCAGCAAACATGTGGAAAACTCTTAAAAATATCACCGGCTATAGCAAAACCTCTCTCCATGCTGAAGGAAATCGACAACTGGCAGACGACCTGAATGTGTTTTACTGTAGGTTCGAGAGGAAACCACTGTCACATATCTCCACCATCCCCATTTCAGATACACCAACAACAGCCATACCTCCTACAACTGACCCCATCCCTTTGGGTCCCCCACCTCTGGTGATCACAGAAAATGATGAATAAGGTCTATTTCACAAACAAAAGCCTGGAAAAGCACCAGGCCCAGACAAGATAACTCCTTCTTGCTTGAAAACTTGTGCTGATCAATTGGTTACCATCTTCACCCGAATCTGTAATAAATCACTAGAGATGTGCTATGTTCCTTCTAGCTTAAAATGCTCTACTATTATCCCAGTGCCAAAGAAACCATCTTATCAAAGAACTGAATGACTACAGACTGGTTGCTCTGATATCCATATTTATGAAAACCTTTGAAAGGTGAGTGCTGGCCCACTTGAAAACCATCACAGATCCGCTATTAGACCCCTTGCAATTTGCCTACTGAGCAAATAGATCAGCAGATGATGCTAGTTATATATATATATATATATATATATATATATATATATATATATATATATGTAGGTCTTTGGTTGTTCGGGTTTTCTCCCGCGTAAAATTGGAAGTGTCTTGGCGACGTTTCGACGAAGTCCCATTCGTCATCTTCAGGCTGGTGTTTTCAGCTTCGTGCTTCAAGCAGCAATGTGTGGTCTTAGCTGTTTCTTCCTTTTAACTGCCAGTGGGGGTATGAACTGATTGGGTGGGAGCTTGGCTGTGTTCTGATTGGGTGGAGGTGTGTTCTGATTGGTTAGGGGCTTGGCTGTGCTCTGATTGGCTGGGGGGTTGGCTGTGCTCTGATTGGCTGTGCTCTGATTGGCTGGGGGAGTGTTCTGTTTGGTTGTGCTCAGGTTAGTCTGAGTTGCAGAGGGGCAAAAAGCTGCCTATTTTAAAGCAACTCAGACTAACCTGAGAGAACACTCCCCCAGCCAATCAGAGCACAGCCACCCCCTCAGCCAATCAGAGCACAGCCAACCCCCCAGCCAATCAGAGCACAGCCAAGCCCCTAACCAATCAGAACACACCTCCACCCAATCAGAACACAGCCAAGCTCCCACCCAATCAGTTCATACCCCCACTGGCAGTTAAAAGGAAGAAACAGCTAAGACCACACATTGCTGCTTGAAGCACGAAGCTGAAAGACACCAGCCTGAAGATGACGAATGGGACTTCGTCGAAACGTCGCCAAGACACTTCCAATTTTACGCGGGAGAAAACCCGAACAACCAAAGACCTACATACAAACACCCGCGAAAACCTCAGAAAAATATATATATATATATATATATATATATATATATATATATATATATATAATTTTTTTAACATGGTCACCTTAATATTTGGTAAACAGTGTGTTGTCTGGGTTTATATTTAAAAAACATTCGCTAACAATTGGTTTCTATGATGTATAATCCACATAATAGCTTTACTTGATTTCCTCTTCTTCCCATAACGTTCTCTTTTATCAACCTTAAGTTAATACAATTCTTATTGTTTTGATAGATAACAATTGAGTATACAATTTTTTCTAATATTTCCACAAATAATAATGACATCAATATAATAATTCTTTTCTATCTAGTCATTCTGGTTGCCTCATTATAGATCCCGTTTACACTTCTTGTTTACATTTGTTTTTCCTATAATGTTCAAGATATTCTTACTGGTTAAGATTTTCTCAAAGTTACTTACATTTAAATATTTGATTCTATTTTTTCTCATATAAACCATCCCAAAACTTTTACCTTACTTAAGGAATAAATAAGATTAAAAAAAGAAAAAAGAAGAACAAGAGTAAAGAGGGGTAAAAAGATAGTATACTACTGAAAGTCCATGTTTCTCCTAAGCTAATACATATTTATTTTCAACAAATTTTCATTCTTTTTTACCATAATTAAGAATATATTTAATCTTTAAATATTCCATTTAATAAATCTAGTCATCTTGTCTTTTAATTCTTATTCAAAACATTTTTTTCAATCCATTGTAATTTTCTTAAAATCAATCACATTTAAATATCTAAAATATGTCCTTAAATATAAGCCATTCTAACTCTTTTATATTACTCATATCAAAAAAATAAGAGAGGAAAAGAGAAAAAGAGAGAATATTATGTTATTTGAGGGACTTCTCCCTCTTAAAGTAAAATTCATATCCAAAATCTTTCTATTACTTTAACCATATTCAAACAGGTGTTTCTTTTTTAAATATTCTCTCTGATAAGTCCCATCATCTATTTTCTCAATTTTCATTTTGGCCTTTTTCTTTTGCCCAATATCTTTAATCAATATATTCTGCTGAATCAAAGAGTCTTTCCATATTCTTGTAGGTGTTACTATAGGTATAAAAAATAAGTCAAGTACATATTTTTGTAAGAGGCATTTGCTCTTTCATATTTGTTGAAAATCTTTTTCTTTCTTTTTCTCTGTATCTTTTACCATTTTTTGTCTCTCCAGTTCTAGTGGTGTTCCTGATGTCTCTGCAATCCTTCCTTCCTTGCCACCTCTTTGGGGCAGCTTCTGGCTCATTTAGGGTTCCCTAACAGGAAGAAATTCAGCCAAAGGGCACGGAACCCTGAAATCCCTTGGCTGCTGCGCTACTGCACAAGACCGGAAGTCCTGCAGATGATGCTGTTAATATGCCTCTGCACTACATTTACAACATCTTGAATCTCCAAGGACCTATGCAAGGGTCCTTTTTGTAGATTTCAGTTCGGCATTCAATATCATCATTCCAGATATTCTTCTCAGTAAACTAAATCAGCTAGCCATGCCTGACCACACCTATAAGTGGATCATAAGCTTTCTAACAGACAGGAAGCAGCAAGTGAAGCTAGGCAAAAATCACATCAGATACCTGTACAATTAGCACAGCCCCCCTCCAAGGGCTGTGTGCTCTCCACTTCTCTCTATATACCAGCAGCACCTCAAAAGATCCCTCTCTTAAAGTACTGAAGTTTGCAGATGATACAACAGTGACTTCATTCGAGACAACAACAAATCAGCATACAGATGGGAGGTTGAACAACTAGCCTTGTGGTGTGGCCAGAACAATCTTGAACTGAACACACTCAAAATTATAGAAATGACAGAAGACTTTAGGAGAAACCCTACTATTCTACAACCTTTTACAATACTAGACAACACAGTATCAACAATAGAAACCTTCAAGTTTCTGGATTCTATAATATCTTAAGATTTAAAATGGACAACTAACATCAAAAATGTAATCAAAAAAGCACAACAAAGAATGTTCTTTCTGCACCAATTCAGAAAGCTCACACTGCCCAAGGAGCTGCTGATACAGTTCTACAAAGGAATTATTGAGTCTGTTATTTGCACTTCTATAACTGTCTGGTTTAGAACTGCAACCAAACAAGATAGATGCAGACTTGAATAGATAGTTAGATCTGCAGAAAAAAACAATTGCTACCAGCCTGCCTTCCATTGATGACCTGTATACTGCACGAGCAAGAAAAGGGCTGTGAAAATATCTATAGACCCCACATCTTGGTCATAAACTATTTCAACTTTTTCCCTCAAGATGATGCTTTAGGGCATTGCACACCAGAACGACTAGACCAGGGGGTAGGCAACCTTGGCTCTTTTATGATTCGTGGACTTCAACTCCCAGAATTCCTGAGCCATAAAAGAGCCAAGGTTGCCTACCCCTGGACTAGACATAAGGACAGGTTTTTTTCCCCATGCTGTCACTCTGCTTAATTCCTACAACACTGTCAGAATACTAGTAAAGCTGTATTAGTATGATACTCCTCATCTTTCCTATTACCTATCCTTATCTTCTTATGACTATAACTTTGCTGCTTGTATCTTATAATTTATATTGGGTTTTGTTGTACCCTAGTATGATTTATATTGTTTGCTTAGGTAGTACTCTATGACTATCACTATGTGTTGCATCTTATAATTTATGATGAAGTGTTGTATTTCACGATTTATGATGAATGTATTTCATGTTCATCATATGATCATGATTATCACTATTACTTGTATGTACACTGAGAGCTTATGCACTGGAAACAAATTCCTTGTGTGTCCACATTTGGCCAATAAAAAATTCTATCTATCTATCTACAAAGATTCTCAGTTTGAAATTCATTCTTAATTTTTTTCTTTCATTTTTTGAATCAGCAGAAATTAGCCATGACTAGTCAATATTTATACCAAGTTATACCAAGTTGGAGAATTGCTGGTTTACAAGTTTTCTTTCCCAATTTCTTCTACTCATTCATCGCTGACTCTGGAGGTGCCAGAGGCATCTACGTCCTTCCTTACAGTTGTAAGTAACTGAAAGATATTATACTCTTCCTTCCATTTCTGCTTCTTTGTTGGCTGGAGCTAATAAGTGGAAAAGAAAATTATAATTCAACACTGAAAGGATAAATCTGTGCTTGAATTTTAACAATGAATTGCTGTTACTTTTCCTACATTTCAAATGTTTCTTTTTCAAAAGAAGATAAAAAGTAGATTTTCAATTTGATAAAATATCTTTTTAATTTTCAGAAACTATGTTATTATTTTGCAAATTTAACTGTATTTGATATCAGCATTAGAAATGTCCTGAAATTGATAATGGCATAATGCTTTGCTTTAGGTTATTTGGTTGGGTTTTTTTTTTGAGTTTACAAAAAATATTACAGACAAAAAATCATGGTTTATTCATTAACCTGCAATTAGAATAACTCATCTAATATGTTAAATCATGGTTTACAAGTTACAATTAGTGTAACTAACACTTAAGCTCAGACCAAATACTTACATTATTATCGTTTAATGTGAACCAGGCCAGTCTTTTTTCATGAGTCTGTCATATACCACAATTTCTCTGATTTGACAATGACAGTAGAGTTAACAACAAAGAAAAGTAAAGAAGCACAAATTATGAGACACTGTTAGTAAATTAAAATTACATTTACTAAACCAATGAAAAGTAAAAAAACAATCACTGGAACACCATCCTGAGTTAAATGATATAATAGTATTTGTCTGAAAAAATTGTTTGAAATTCAATAAATATTCTTTAAAATGTTGCAGTGAGATCTATAACAGATCAATATTTCTGTTGCCAGCATGCATAGCATCAAAGTGACAATGGATGCCTGATGTATAAAATCAGAAAACAATGTAAAGCTTGCAGAAAAAAATTGAAATTGTACATAACATTTATGTAGTAAGATACAACAATCTTTAGAATTCCAAAAGTGCACCATATTGTCAATTAGTCATTCTATTTCATGTATACTCATAGGCATCCAATCAATTCTATAACGTTTTACTGAAGGAATATAATAATCATGTACCAACTGCCTTGCAACAACAAATCATTGCATTAAACTTGATGTATGAAATTATAGATCATTTTTAAAGGACACTCTAAAAGAGCAACAATAAAAGTGCAATCAATTTTCATTCCATGATTGTGATTGTGATTTTAATATTCCTTGATTCTTTATATCCGCCTTCCCTAAAGGTGAATCTTGTGCAGAGATGTGCACATTTGTTTTAATGTTTAATGAAATAAACGAGTATATTTGCTGAATAGAATAGAATAGAATAGAATAGAATAGAATAGATCAGATCTCGAAGGGACCTTGGAGGTCTTCTAGTCCAGCCCTCCTCTCAAGCAGGAGAACTTATACCATCTCAGACTGTCCAGTCTCTTCTTTAAAACCTCCAGTGATGGAGCTCCCATAATTTCTGAAGGCAAGTTGTTCCACTGGTTAACTTGAAGTTAATGTTTCTAAATTCAGTTGGATTTATTTCAAAGTTTTCAGTTATTAAATACAAGGCTTTTATAACATTGTTGGTCCATGAACTGACAGAAAATTCCCAGTAAAGAAATCATTTTTATTCGAAGGTCATCAAGAATTTTTATCAAGCTGTATGTTTCATTCAAGAATAGAGGGAGGCCGAGGGTACCATTTTTGTTTTCCAAATCTATAGCTTGCAATAAATCTATAGCTTGTAATATCTATAGATTGTAATAAACCTACGACTTATACACTGATACAGTAATATGGCAATATAATTTGATTAATAAATAAAATTTGTTTTGCAAGGTAAATCTGGGTATATTGACAGTTGCCCGCTTCCATTTTAGTAATTATTCAAATTCATTCCATGTCCTGTACAATACACAATGGATCCTTGTATATTATTAAATATAGGATAATGGTATGTGGGAATGACATTGGGAGACAGGACAAAGAGCTTCAATAAAGGAGAATATTTGTAGTTCAGGGATGAAATGAGGAGTCCTTCGTGGTCTCTGAGCTTGGTTGTTTTCTTGCAGATATTCAATTACCTTAAGTTAGTAACATCATCGTGCAGTAAGAGCTGCACTTAAACAGTGATCTGATAAACAAAATCTGAGTATGAAGGAGGGATGGATGGAAAAAGCATCTCAGAAGGGACCCTCCCTTGTTTTCAGAAAATTAAACGCAAGGGAGGGGAAAAGTACTTTCAGGCTTGCAAGATCCTGTACAGTAACTTTACAGTAAAGCTAGTGTTACTGCTTAGGGTTGGTGCTTCTTGTCTGGACTACGTCAAAGGTCTGACACCAATTTTGCAAGTTTTGAATCTGATAGTCATTATATTCCTGGAGTTTAATTGGACTATGTGCACTAAAACACAATGTATCAGTGTTACTTTTTCCTTTAGGTTTTTTTATGTATGGCAAGTCAGACTTAAGTTTAAATTCACTCCTCAGAAACATAATAGTGATGTATAAAAATAAGTCAGAACATAGCTATATTCAATGTAATAGTGGGAAAATGGTACAAAAATTCTTAGGCATACAGTAAGTTCTATTTCAACAAAAGCAGAGCTTTATTTTTAAAATATAACTAACCTGCAATCCGCAGTTCATTTTGTGGAAATGCAGTGCTACCTCCATTTTCTCCCGAGCAGAGTTTCTACCATAGTTTATTTCAATATTTCCTGCCATCAAATTATATGGAGAAATAATCCTTTATATTTCAGCCATAATCTTATTTTCAACAAAAATTCTATAGTACATGAACAATATAACATAGTCTCCTCAGCTGATCTATGTCTCCTCATTGTATGCTGCCCAGATGTTGACATATTGTCATATAAACAAGATTCCCTTCTTCCTTAAAAAAAATTGTTAGTTTGATAAATTTTGCTCCATGAATCCCCCCCCCACGCCCAATCTGTCTTTAAAGATGACTAGATTAAATGATTATGAAGTTGCCATATGGCAGGGATTCTCTTAAAATTCCATTAAGAAATGAAGAATAACACTGTATCTGCAGTACCAGAGCAACAAAACATATTCACTTCCCCCCCCCCCAAGAATTCATTGTGTGTTCTGCTGCAGCTCAACTAATAATGTGCCACAAAATGAAACCAGGAAAGAAATACCTTCAGTTCTGTGTATTTTTAGAACATTGGATTTTTCCTATTTCCTGCTAATAGTATGCTATGATTCAAAATACAACTTAAAGAGAAATCCTACACTCAATGCTCTGGGAGTAAGCGTTTAATTCTGAGTTAACAGATCTTAAGCTCCTTGTTTTTTAGACGAAACATTTTGAATATACACCCTCCCAAAGATGAATTAAATTGAGTCAAAGGCGATATGCCTGTCATGTATTTGGCAAGGAAGGAAAAGAATTAAAACAGTGGTTGAAAAGCAAGTGATGCTTTTCACATATTTATCTTTGTGCTTCATTAACAGCATGGTAGGGAAAAGCCTACATGAAAATTATTCTTCATTGATATATTATGCTTGAAATCTCCTTACTTCAATCTGAACGAGAGTTTAAAACATCTGCTTCATAAAAGCTAAATGCATAAATGGTCTATAACTCTAAGCTTTTTAAATAGATGAGCTTGCAGACATTTGAGAAGAAAGCAATAATGAGAAAACTATCCAGATTGACAATTAAGGAAGGTTAAGGTTAAGTAAATTAACAGCTGCTCTATGCTATCTACATGCAAGTAAATCCAACCACCCTAAGGCATGCATATGGTTGGATATTCTCCTGTATGAAGCACTAATATGGGAGAACAGGAGTCTTGCCAACTTATTCAGGTCTCCATGATGCACATATTGTATTATAATTTGCTGATTTCTGCAATCAAGATATGATACTTGTTGTCAAATGCTAACAAACAGATGAGATTTTCCCACTAAATCTTCTCCAAAGTACAACTCTGAATAGATTAATACTACCCTGAGGAGTGACTGTAAAGTTGGCTCATAATTTAAGATTCCAATAGAAGAGTAATTTAATTCCTTCCTTCCTTCCTTCCTTCCTTCCTTCCTTCCTTCCTTCCTTCCTTCCTTCCTTCCTTCCTTCCTTCCTTCCTTCCTCTGTTGTGGTGTTTGTACCATTTTTTTTTAAATGAGCACCTACCCCTTAGTACAAAATCATGTCTGAAATCATGACATAACAGAGCCAGTCTGAGGATTCATCTTACCAAGTTTCCTAACTCTGAGCACCTGCTATTTAGTTGCATAACAAGAACAGCATAGAATTCCTTTGCTGCAGTGTTCATTCCTCAGCAGAAGATTCCCTTCCTAAGCTAGCCAAAGAAATATAAAATATTATACTGAGATTAATGCTGAGATTACATAATTGGCAATATCAATTATTATCCAGCTTCTATATACAGAATAGAATGTATTCTTAATCTGGCATTCTGCTACGGTGAAAATAGTACAGGGATACTGTTTGGTCCTCATAAAATTAGTCTTTTAATTTAGGTTGTACAACTGTATGAAAGCATATTTTCCTATTCCAAGAAAACCTAATAGAAATGTTTTCATTTTAAGTTTATGAAAAAAATTAAAATAATGTGCTTTGAATCGCACATACTGTATGCATGAAATGTGTCCTTCTTAGAACTCCCTTTGAAGACAAAACTGTAAATAATACAGAATGTAACTCCCTCTATATGGCAGATGAGACTGCTTCAGCCACATATTATCTACATTCCAGGCATTGCAATGGCCTATGTACAATTTAAAAAGTGTTTTTGATGTTTTTGATGTTTAAAACCCCACATGATTTGGCCCTTACGTTTTGTATCTTTCCAGGCAAAACTATCCTATCCAGTTGGGGATGTTGATGGGAGTTTGGGGGCACTGTTTCTCCACAATGGCCCCCGCTGAGGGAATGAAGCTGAAGTTGTTGTTTGCAGTTGGGAAAAGCTGCTGCAGTGAGGCAGAGGTGTTTTCCACCCCCACTTTCCTAAGGCTCAGCTCTTGTCCCATTTCCCAAAGGAGTGTAAAAGTTTATACCCCGAAACATGAGCAGAGATGGGCTCATTCATTCATTTATTTCATTCATTCATTCATCTTCTCTGCCTCTTCCCCTGTACTCACAAGCACCCATGCTAGTGTTCAGGTTTCTGGCTAATGGAGCCACACCCTGGCAGTTTTCAGGAATGTGTCAAGATCCATAAGCAGCCTCACAGCCTACAAACGTTTGGGTGTGTAGGCAGTGGTGGGATTCAAATATGCGAACAACCAGTTCTCTGTATGGATGCTGCTTCCGGAAGTCCATTCTGGGCCTGGGCAACAAAAAATTAGCTACCGGTTCTGCTGAAGTGGTGCGAACTGGCTGAATCCCACCACTGTGTGTAGGAGAGAAAAGAAGAAGACAATAAGCAGATGAGAAAACAGAAAGTGATGTCTGGGATACAATTATTACAAGCAAGCAAGAGCTATCAATCAATTGCTAAGATCACATGCTACAAGCAGCTCATTGTACTGGAATTCTTGGCTTGGAGCTTGTAGCAACAGGAAGAGAAATAACCACACTGAGGCAGCACCTAATCCCAACAATTGCAAGGAGGGAGGCAAAGGCCACTTTAAAACTTCAAGACTTTTACTTCTTATAACGACTAACCATCAAGGACATATTTATGTGGCTACATCAATTTGCTTGGGTGGATGGAATTAAACCAGGGCAAGAGGACAGGTATGTGCTACAATAAGGTATTTTGTATAATTATCTTCAATGCCAATGATGGCAAATCTTTTGGGTTTTGTGTATCAAAAATTCTTTAGTCTCATTGCCACTCAAAAAGGCCACCTGCCATTTCCCAAGTTTATGAGCCTTGGGGAATGATGTAATTGTCCCATATGGCCCTGTGCTCCCCAGCATTTGCTGTGTGCTACTTACCTTCAGACAGTGTTCCCTTTCTGTTGATAGGTCCCTGTGGCCTATTCAAGGCAGCTCTGGGATGTGAGGACTTCATTCTTGAAGCAGATTCTGAGAATGCTCTTTTGTGACCTCTGCAGTCTCCAAAAACTGTGTAAAAGCAGACCCTTTATTGTATGATTTTTAGAGTCTCTGGAAACTACACAAGATAATGGCCTCCTTATGCGACTTCTGAAGGCCATGCAAGAGTACATTTCATTTTTGTGCAGCCTTCATAGCTTCTAACAATCACATGAGAACAAGTAGTATTTTCAAAAATCATTGTTGTTGGAGGTTGGTGAATATTGGAATGTCACCCAAAATATCATGACATATCATCTTTGACACACATGTCATATGTGCATAGGACCCATGGTGGTGCAGTGGTTAGAATGCAATATTGCAGGCTAACTGCCCACAGCCAGGAGTTCAATGATGACCAGCTCAAGGCTGACTCAGCCTTCCATCTTTCCGAGGTTGGTAAAATGAAGACCCAGATTACTGAGGCAATATGCTGACATTGTGAACCACTCAGAGAGTGCTGCAAAACACTATGGGGTGGTATAGAAGTCTAAGTGCTATTGTTATTCGTTTGCCATCACTGGTCTACACTGTGGTGTGCCAGTCCTTGGAAAACAAAGCTCCATCACACCTCTGGATGTTAGCCTGGTGCCAACCATTATATCTTTTGGCAATCAAAATATTGGGTGCTCTTTAGAAATTAATGCTACAAATCTTGTTGGGCATCTATAGTTAATGGGATATGATATTGACATTGTTTTTATTTTAATTACATATTCTGTTATTTCTGATTTTGTTGTTTTGTGATTTATATCCAACAGAATATAAATGGGATGTGATATTGACATTGTTTTTATTTTAATTACATATTCTGTTATTTCTGATTTTGTTGTTTTGTGATTTATATTCAATGGTATGACTGAATAAGGATCTCACAGAGAAAAATTCAGATAAAAGGCACCACATGAGCTGCTTCTTATTAACGTCTCTTTGAAGCATTTTCTCTCCTGCCAAAATAACTCTGCCTGTTCTCATACAAAATGTTGCCTAAATCACATTACCTCAATTCTCCCACTTTAAAATAATGCAGAAAATTACAAATCTGAACTGAAACCTTATTTAGCCATGTTTCTGTTTTTTTAATTCAGTTGTAAGGGCTAAAACATGACTATGGATTGTTTTTTTCACTGTGTTTTAAAATAAAAAATAGTATAAAGTATGCAATATATTTTATTTTAAAACAAAACAAAGCAGAATATAAAAACCTGTCTCCTTTATTTTTATAAGGCGTTCAACCAGGCATATAATATGTTTCTAAAATTATAAGAGAGCCATATAAATAGAGGGGTGGAGATAGCTTGCCAAGAACACCATTTTTTAAAAAAGATAATCTTTGTTTATCTTGTATAGTTAACTAATATCTAGTATATCCAAGGTGTTGGAAAAATGTAGCCATTTAGAAGTGAATGGCTGAACACACCCACAACAGAGGGTATAATTTTTAGCCATACTGAAGGCACGAAAAAACAACCCAATAGTTATTATGGCATATTATTTTCTCTGTAATCTCTCCAAGATTTCTAGTAAGATAATTTAATAGCTAAAACATACTTTGACTAGCAATTTTACATCATGAAAGAAAATTATACTACATTACTCATGTAAGCTTTCATAATTCAAACATAAAAATAGTTTGATTCTGAAGCAATTTAATGATAATAGTTCAAAAGGAATGTTTGTGACTGGTAAAGTGCATAGGTCCACTTTCCAGCTGCACAAAACAGAATTGGACTTTACTATTACCTATATCTATATTACTATTATTATTACATATACAACAACATGAAATCACAGCTCCAGTTCTTAATATAGCTTGTTTGCTTGTTTGTTAGATGTATACCCAATCTTTCCTTAGGGAGTTCATGATGGTACAGATATGACTCTTTTATCTAGTTTTATTCTGACAATCACAAGCTGGTGAGATAGATTAGGTTAGAGGTACAGGGAAGGTGAAAGTCTCCAGGAATTTCCATTGCATAGATAGGACCATGGTCAGCCTCCTAACTACTACAACCTAGTGATGGCAATGGTCCTTCTTTGAACTGAGAGTGGAGAAGACAAATCGACTATATGCACATCACAATGACTCATAATTAGTTTGTACAGATGGGGCTTATTCACAGTCATAGAGCTCCTGGGGAACCCTACCCCCAGCCAGATTCTACATAGCAAAAGCACAGGTTTTTGCCGTTTTCTTTATTGTGATTATAGGCTCCCATTTCCCTCATTACACACCAGATATTGAAGTAAAGCCAAAATAAGTTAGCAAGCCAGCAGGAGAACAAATTGATTACACTGTCAGTGAAGGAAAATTTGAGTTCGCTAAACTATAAATTTATCAACAGAAAATGAATCACAGCCAGTTTATGCTTCATCTCAACCCTTTCTACCCTGTAGTTATATTCTTGGCTCTTTTGTGGGTTTTCCAGATGGTAATTCATGTTGAATTTCAGAATGTAGTATTTAGCCAGAAAGATAACGCAAGAAGATAAACAAATGCTTAAGACAAGGGTCATATTGCACTAAGTTTTTGAATACTGCCATTACTCAGTTTGAGTGATACTGATTATTATTCAGATTATTCTTGCTACACCAGCAAAGATCAGTAGAAAGAATGAGTACTGTAGCAAAACTTAGACTGGTCTATACCTTAGAGTACCTGACATTAGATTGATCTTTACCAGTGTTTCTCAATCTTGGCATCTTTAAGATTATGGACTTCAACTCCCAGAATTTTCCAGGCAGCATGCTGTGAAAGGTATAATAACTATGGAATGGACCAGTCCACTAACTTCTTCAGTGAGATTGGACCTATTTGAATCGGCCACTCTAGGCATCTTATGCTCCAAATGGTTTCCAGTGAACAGTTTAGGAGTTTCCTAACATTGTGGAATGTAGGATAGACCTATCCTCAAAAGAGTAGATTAACTTCTGGAATATGGAGGCAATAAAGGGCCATGACAGAATATTTCCTGAGTGGCCTTTCCTTGTGTGGTGACCTAGGAGCTCCTTGATTTATTGAGAGAGAACAAGTGCCAAAACAGAGACCTGGAACAACACTGGCAAAAGACAAAGAGTGAACCTTTTGCAGAAAGATAAAATGCTATTATTCTTTAAAATGCCCTTGATAACTCCCTCCACAAGAGGGACCTGGCTGATGATTATTCAGTCTCTTGCATTCCTTTTCGAGGAACTTGCTGATAAGATAGAAGGATTCTAGAAGGAACAGATCATTTGGACCAATTTGTGACTGACTACACCAAACACAGTCATTTAGTAAATAAGAAAACAGTTCCTGAGCAATCATTGTATGAACATCCCTATAATTTTTTCTCTTAATGTAATTTGTGTCCAAAAGTTAGGGAATTCTGATTCAGTGGCAATAATAAATTAATAAAATGAAAAGAACAAAAGCTAGCTGGTGCAATTCAATACCTCTGGTAAGCATTACATTTAAACAGCTTTTTATAATCTGATGACAAGTTATCTCATATCTGTGTAATGTTTAACTTGTAATTCTTGCCCCTAACAATCTCATAATGAATCATCATTGCCAAAATATCATAACTTGGTGACAATTAGGTAAATTTCAAAATTATGCCATTATTTTTTCATTTAAAATGCTTAAATGAACAGAACAACAGTTCCTCTTTCTAAAACATCTTATAGTAACCAAGATTAAAAGCCGCTGATTCAGCAAATAATTAAGCATAATAACTGCCTAGTATTATGCTATCTGACGTGTAGTGCCAGTACGTTTAGTTAGTATGGCACAGATCTATTTGATAGTGTATCTACTTGTCAGCAGAACCCAGTTTCTGTTTTAAGGCAGAATATTCAAAACAAGATTAGTTGGAAATCTGTCTCTTATTTTTGTACTGCTCAATGAGAGTACAGCCTTTACACAATCCATGGGTATCTGAGTTCTGTTCTTCTTATGCTTATCAGGTGCTAGTCATCTTGGTCTTCTTATAACCAGAGGCATGAATAGGTGGCTGAGTCACAGTACCACACTGTACTGTGTGGTACATCTTTGCTTCTAAGGTTGGGCTAAGTATACATGCCATATACTGTATGTAAGATCCAACTTTGCTCTAGAACAAAGGGGAGAAGTTTGATTCTTGCCAGGTGTTTCCCATCCGCCCCAACCAGTACGACCAATGCTAATAGACTGTGAGAATTGTATTCCATAACATCTGGAGGAGTCTGGAGTTATCTGATCCTTTACTGACTTCCTTCAGAATAAGTTGATATGTAAAATGCATGGCCTCTAATGGAGTTTAACCAGATTAACAGAGTCAGTTGCATCTGTTCATTTAGGCACGAAAGCTGGCAGAGTGATTCTAGACTAGGCTGAATATACTGCTTTCTGCAGTCCTGTGAGGGCATTATAAAGATATTCCTCTACATCACTTTCTGTGCCCATATAGGGAGAAGTCTATGGGGTTCTTGCACCATACCCTCTACTGTTCTCAGATGACATTCTAAAAAAAATATGCTGGCAGAGAATACAAAGCTTTTTTATTGATTTTTCTGTTTGATAAAGATTCTAATATTCTCCCACGTTGCTAGATTCTGTGCTTCTATTTGTTCTGTTTATCTTTTTAGATGATGATGATGATGATGATAACGATATCTCTTCAGTCTTGTTAAACTCAGCAATTCTATGGATCAGCTCTCTCCACATTTTCTGATCTTGTATGGCTTCTTTCAGATGCTTTATGTTCTGACTGGTATCAGCTTTGATGGTGTCTAGCCACCATCTTTTTTAAGCAGCGTCATTTTCTTTTACCACTGATCATTCTGAATGTAATTACAAACATCAAACAGTGAATCTGAGCACATGACATGGCTGAAGTAATAAGGCAGCATTTTATGATTTTTGCCTTCCAGTGATATGTCAGGTTTTATACACTCCAGTGCTTGCTTATTTGCCACGTTTGCAGTCTAAGGAATGTGCAAGACCCTTCTCCAACAACACAACTCAAATGATGCATGCCAATTCCAAGCCTGGATAAATCAGGAGGGTTGAGGTATGATCTAGCCTTGTAAAAACCTTGCCAAGAAAAGTGTATTGAAACTGAATTATATTTATCTTAATTATCACCACTACTACCTCTCTCACACTCTTATGTTATTTAATTGTATTTTATGCTTACTTTTGTCTTTTCATTATATCTATAGATTTTAGGTGCATGTGCTTCTGTATATATATCTGATACGCATATTTGATCTATACAATATTATGTTTTCTGGCAAGTAGTCAGGCTAGATAGAAAGAGAAAGAAGAGATTAATTAAATTCCATGAAAAGGAAAATACTTTCTTTATGTCATTGGCATCCTTCACTGTTATGCCAGACAATTTTTACTTCTCTCGGGGCTATTGAATTACCCAGTCTGAGCTTTGCTAGCAGATTGAGCCGCCAAAGCTCAATACCTTTAGATGGTAATAGTGAGTTAAGAGGGTTTATTGTCTCTTTGCTGGCATCTAGCAATTGTCTGGATTTCACAGTACAGATCAGGTGGTTTTAACTTGCTTTTATTTCTATTAATGCTACTCCTGCACCATTTAACCTGCTGTGCCAGTAGGATAAATATATATTAAAGGTGAATTAAACAGGTCGTTCTGCATTAACGTAGCTCAAGGGACAAAAAGTCTTCCCTTTTATTCTGGGGCAAAATGATTCAGATAATCTTATCAATGGAGACCCTGCTCATCCCTCATGTTAGTAACATATTTATGTATTGGCTAAACTTAAATTATGGTAGTAACGTTGCATAATAAGGTTAAAATGATAGGTATGACAAGCTGAAAAGTTTAATTACATGATGTTTTTAAGCACTACTTTTGTTCATTCTGCTGGGTGCAAAAATGAATGTTATCAGTGTCAGTCTAGGAGCTCTGGATATGCTAAGGTGAGGAACTGGTCTTTTTAAAGGAGCCCTAAGCTTGCCTGAAATCATGCTGTCATGCAAGTTCTGGCTGCTTGTTGTCTGACACACACGGGAAGTTGTCTAAACTAAGACAACTGGGTTGGTGTGCATGGCTGAATAATGAGGAAGGACTCCTTATGTAAAGCCAATTGAGTTTCCTAGAAGGAATACAGGAAATTCTACAAAAACAGGTATTCATGCAGGTGAAACAATGTGAGTCCACACCCTATGGTTAATAGTGCTGGAAGCACTTCCAGAAAGGGCAGTTCTGTTCACCTCAGTTTGTTTTCTTGATTTTTAAAACTTTCAATTTTATATTGCTTTGTGATCAGTGATTCTATCTACACTGCTTTCCTCTCATATCATTCAAGTGCATCTCATGTTATTTGGAAGCCATCATTTGACTCACTGGTTTGGATGGACAACAGAAAAACTGGCTTAGGGCTGTGTATGAACAATCCATTATGGTTTGTTCAACTAACCACAGTTAAAATTCATAGCTGGCTGACTGGCCATACTCAGCGTGTGGTCCTCAATGGAACTGCATCTATATGGAGGGAAGTGTGTAGTGGGGTGCCCCAGGGCTCTGTTCCGGGCCCAGTGCTCTTCAACATCTTCATTAATGATTTGGACGAGGGATAGATGGGCAACTCATCAAATCTGCAGATGACACCAAGCTGGCAGGAATAGCCAACACTCCAGAAGACAGGCTTAAGATACAGGAGGATCTGAACAGAATTGAATATTGGGCACTATCTAATAAAATGAAATTCAATGGTGAAAAAAGTAAGGTTCTACATTTAGGCAAGAAAAACCAAATGTACGGGTATAGTATAGGGGGTACCTTGCTCAATAGTAGTAACTGTGAGCGGGATCTCGGAATCCTAATGGACAATCACTTAAATATGAACAAGCAGTGTGCTGCAGCTGCCAAAAAAAGCCAACACAGTGCTAGGCTGCATTAACATAGGGATAGAATCAAGATCACGTGAAGTATTAATACCACTTTACAATGCCTTGGTAATGCCACACTTGGAATACTGCATCCAGTTTTGGTCACCACGACCTAAAAAAGATGTTGAGACTCTAGAAAGAGTATAGAGAAGAGCAACAAAGATGATGGACTGGAGGGTAAAACTTACAAGGAACAGTTGCTGCAGTTGGGTATGTCTAGTTTAATGAAGAGAAGGACAAGGTGGAACATGATAGCAGTGTTCCAATATCTCAGGGGCTGCCGCAAGGAAGAGGGAATCAAGCTATTTTCCAAAGCACCTGAAGGCAGGACAAGAAGCAACGGGTGGAAACTAATCAAGGAGAGAAGCAACCTAGAACTAAGGAGAAACTTCCTGACAGTTAGAACAATTAACCAGTGGAACAACCTGCCTCCAGAAGTGGTGAATGTTCCAACACTAGAAATTTTTAAGAAGAGACTGGACAGCCGTTTGTCTGAAATGGTATAGGGTTTCCTGCCTGAGTAGGGGTTGGACTTGATGACCTCCAAGGTACCTTCCAACATTATTATTATTATTATTATTATTATTATTATTATTATTATTATTATTATTATTATTATTAATCATCGCACAGTCAGCCAGATGTTCAGACTGGATTTGGCATTTTGTCTACCTATCGAGTCCTTACCCAGGACCTGGGATAGGCAGATGTGGATGTTTGATGGTATTACAGATATCGTCGCAGGATGGAAGCAGTTCCTAATAAGGCCGCCTTTTGCAATTGACTAATAGCAAATTTGTCAATGCCAATGGTGTTCAAGTGGTGCTCCAGTTGTTTTGGGATTGCACCCAAGGAGCCTATTACTATTGGTACTACCCTTGCTTGCTTTTGCCACAGTCTTTCTATTTCTATTTGTAGGTCTTTGTATTTTGTTATCTTCTCCAGTTCTTTCTCTTCTATTCTGCTGTCTCCAGGCACTGCCACGTCCACTATCCAGACTTTTTTGTCTTTCTTATCGACAATTGTTAAGTCTGGGGTGTTATGTTGCAGGTGCTTGTCTGTTTGAATTCTGAAGTCCCAGAGCAGTTTAATTTTATCATTTTCTATGACTTTCTCTATTTTATGATCCCACCAGTTTTTGCTTACAGGCAAATGATATTTTTTGCAGATCTTCCAATGCACCATTGTTGCTACTTTGTCATGCCGCTGCTTGTAATCAGTCTGTGCAATCTTCTTGCAACAGCTTACCAAGTGGTCCACTGTTTCTTCAGCTTCTTTGCATAGGCGGCACTTACTGTCTGTTGCTGTCTTCTCAATTTTGACTTTGTATGCATTTGTCCTTAAGGCTTGGTCTTGTGCAGCCAGAATTAGTCCCTCGGTCTCTTTCTTCAATTTTCCTGCTCTTAGCCATTGCCAGGTCTTGTTATTATCTGCTTTCCCAGCTATTTTTTTAATGTATTGGCCATGTAGTGCTTTGTCTTCCCAAGCCTCTATTCTGTTCTTCATTTGGTCTTTCTTGTAGGCCAGTTTGGTCTCTTCAGTAGTCAGTAAGCCTTCCTGATATACTAATTTCAGTGCATCTTCATCATTGTTCTTCAGATACTTTTCCAAAGCCATTTTTTCTTCTTCAACCATCTGATATACTTGTAGCATTCCACACCCACCTATTTGCCTTGGTAGATAAAGTCTGTCAATGTCACTGGGTGGATGAAGGGCATGATTCATTGTCATTATTTTTCTGGTCTTCCTATCCATTGCTTTTAGTTCTGCTTGAGTCCAGTCCACTATTCCAGCTGTGTACCTAATGACTGGAATTGCCCAGGTGTTGATTGCCTTTATGGTATTTCCTCCATTGAGTTTGGACTTTAAGATCTTCTTCACTCTCTTGATGTATTCACCTCTAATCTTTTTCTTGACTTCAGTGTGCTTGATATTGTCAGCTTGAAGGATACCGAAGTATTTGTAGTAATCTTCCTCATCCAGACTCTTAATGTTATTTTCGTGTGGCATCTTGATTATTATTATTATTATTATTATTGATCATTGCACAGTCGGCCAGATGTTCAGACTGGATTTGGCATTTTGTCTACCTATTGAGTCCTTACCCAGGACCTGGGATAGGCAGATGTGGATATTTGATGGTATTATAGATATCGTCGCAGGATGGATTATTATTATTGTTGTTATTATTATTATTATATGAGCAAGAGCTTAGTGAGATTTATAAAACCAGCCAATATATAATTTGGAATTAAGAATTGGTTGTTAAATACAAATGACAGATTATTTTGGGTAGCACACTGTTGTAATTTAGCAGTCAACAGGAACACTTAGCTGGACATAATAAAATCAAACTTGGTTAGGGATGCCCAAAATAAGGGAATGCTATGAATGGCTATGCTAACTCAGAATGATTCACTTGCTACAATTAAAACCATTTCCTGTGTGTACTCAAAGAGATAAATGTCATGTCACAAATACTCATCTAAACCATTAGCAATTTGTGAACAAGAGCTCAGAAGGACTTAACTAGCCAGAGGTTATGTTGTCATACAGCCATAAAAATAATTAGCTGAGGAAAACAGTATTTAAAAAAATATGTTGTACACCTGTAAACATACTTGCTTTTACAGTGCTGCTTTATTCATTCATTTATTCATTTAAACTCTGTTATAAGCTGGGGTACTTGAGACCTACAGTTGATTGTTTCCTTAATGGTATCAACTTTTTAACCTTAACCTGATCACAGTGAGGATACATGGTATCTGGCTCAGAAGTTGCTGCACCAAATCGAGCAGTCTCCTCTCCTAATATTATTGTGATGATTCATTGTGCAGTCAGCCAGATGTTGGGCCTGGATTTGGCATTTTTGTACACCTATTACTAATTCTCAAACTGGTAATAAGGATAGTAGCTGTTGTGTAAACAGTATCTTCAAGAAGACTGGCCAGTCTTCTCCAAAGAGACAACGCTCTTCCCCTTTTCATCAAAAGGGTGGCAGTCATAAAATTAGAAGGGAATAGATTTGAACTGCATATATAAAAGATTCACATCTTAAAGCAAAAGTACTTGTTGGAATTATTGTGCTATAACCTAATCTTTGTGTTTGTGTGTGTGTATGTGCACGTGCGGGCACCTGTGTGTATAACAAATATTGTTCTTTTGTAAGGAATGGGATGACATCCATATTTCCAGAGGATGTCAATTATAGTTTTCAGGAATAGAATATAAGAATAGAATTTCTAGTGGGTAATGGGTGAAAGTGCATGTTTTACATAGTATTTAATATATGTGTACTAGCAGTGACCAGGAAAGGACCTTGGGAAAACAGAGAAACATATTCTGAACACTTTCCAATTAAATACTGAGGAATTTCAGATCAGCACAGGAGAATTTGACTATCACAAATTGAGTCCAGTGGGAAGCTGAAAGGGAATGAAGGCATTTACATTTATATTTTGTTTGAAAAAGCTTGGACAGCATACCAATCTTCTACTGGTAATAGAAGCTCTGTCTGGTTTTGGTTTTTGGAAAAACAAGTTTCAGAAAGCTCAGATAGTAAGATATGAAATTTGCTATCTAGCATTGTCTTGAATTTAGGAGTTGTTGTGCTTTGGGACTACAATATCATCTGCTTCTGTCCCTCTTTGCCTGTAACAGCTCAAGCTGTGCAGCTGTAACCATTCAATATTATAAAATCACTCTAAACCTCTGATACTGCAGGCACGTGGCATCTTGTCTGAAACATTCTATGGTTTGGAAAATTGTGGAATCTGGAATAATAAGTATTAAGATGTAAATAGAAACCTGCAGGAAAACCAAGCCTAGCATTTCTGGAAAAAGAGGATTCCTGTTTGCCTATGCATTGAAAAAGAAAACCCGTTTTCTGCAGTGTAGGCTTTTGTTTCTTTCCAAAAAGCTTGTCCTGACAGGACAAAGAAGTTCATAATACAGTGTTCCAATATCTCAGCAATTGCCACAAAGAAGAGGGAGTCAAGCTATTCTCCAAAGCACCTGAAGGCAGGACAAAAAGCAAAGAATGGAAACTAATCATAGAGAGAAGCAACCTAGAACTAAGGAGAAATTTCCTGACAGTTAGAACAATTAATCAAGGAAATAACCTGCTTCCAGAAGTTGTGAATGCTCCAACACTGGAAGTTTTTAAGAAGAGACTGGACAACCATTTGTCTGAAATCGTATAGGGTTTCGTGGAGATTGGACTAAAAGATTCCAAGGTCCCTTCCAACTCTATCATCATCATCATCATCATCATCATCATCATCATCATCATCATTATGGATCATCGCACAGTCAGCCAGATGTTCAGACTGGATTTGGCATTTTGTCTACCTATCGAGTCCTTACCCAGGACCTGGGATAGGCAGATGTGGATGTTTGATGGTATTACAGGTATCGTTGCAGGATGGAAGCAGTTCCTAGAAAGGCCGCCTTTTGCAATTGACTAATAGCAAATTTGTCAATGCCAATGGTGTTCAAGTGGTGCTCCAGTTGTTTTGGGATTGCACCCAAGGCGCCTATGACTATTGGTACTACCCTTGCTTGCTTTTGCCACAGTCTTTCTATTTCTATTTGTAGGTCTTTGTATTTTGTTATCTTCTCCAGTTCTTTCTCTTCTATTCTGCTGTCTCCAGGCACTGCCACGTCCACTATCCAGACTTTTTTGTCTTTCTTATCGACAATTGTTAAGTCTGGGGTGTTATGTTGCAGGTGCTTGTCTGTTTGAATTCTGAAGTCCCAGAGCAGTTTAATTTTATCATTTTCTATGACTTTCTCTATTTTATGATCCCACCAGTTTTTGCTTACAAGCCAATGATATTTTTTGCAGATCTTCCAATGCACTATTGTTGCTGCTTTGTCATGCCGCTGCTTGTAGTCAGTCTGTGCAATCTTCTTGCAACAGCTTACCAGGTGGTTCACTGTTTCTTCAGCTTCTTTGCATAGGCGGCACTTACTGTCTGTTGCTGTCTTCTCAATTTTGACTTTGTATGCATTTGTCCTTAAGGCTTGGTCTTGTGCAGCCAGAATTAGTCCCTCGGTCTCTTTCTTCAATTTTCCTGCTCTTAGCCATTGCCAGGTTTTATTATTATCTGCTTTCCCAGCTATTTTTTTAATATATTGGCCATGTAGTGCTTTGTCTTCCCAAGCCTCTATTCTGTTCTTCATTTGGTCTTTTTTGTAGGCCAGTTTGGTCTTTCCAGTAGTCAGTAAGCCTTCCTTATATGGTAATTTCAGTGCATCTTCATCATTGTTCTTCAGATATTCTTCCAAAGCCATTTTTTCTTCTTCAACCATCTGATGTACTTGTAGCATTCCACGCCCACCTATTTGCCTTGGTAGATAAAGTCTGTCAATGTCACTGCGTGGATGAAGGGCATGATCGTCATCATCATCATCATCATCATCATCATCATCATTATTATTTAGCAAACTTGGAGCTCTTCAATATACAAGCCCCAATTTCTGTTAGCAATAATCAGCATTACAAGTAATCCAGTGCTAGGATCTTTTGGAACATTTTTCTCCCTCAGATTCGGATGGGCTTGAGATTTTGCTCTTCCCCCACTGAGCACTGAGTCAATCTGAGCCAATTTTAACTGAATGTGTGAATGGTTTTTAGTTCAATATGCTTTAATTTTTTATTTATCATTGATTATTTTCCATTTTTTGTTAGCTAATCTGAGCCACATGGTGAGTGATACACAGGCAGACAGACAATTTCCATTGGTGTCCAGTTCCTGCCTTTGGGCTTAATCTAATAATCATCTGTGAAAGAATAGTCTCCACAACATCTTACAAAGACATTATTATTCTATAGCTCTTTAAAATATCCAAAGACATAATGCCTTGGTAACTTTGTAGCCCACACACTTCCATTGCTACAGTATTTCTTCAGGTTTTTAAGATACCTGTTAACAGAAGCCACTTGAAATAAAAATACGAAGAGGGAACGTTCACTACATATACTGTACTGTTTTTCATTGTCTGACTGGTGAGTTAAAGGGAGCAATGATAGTTCATGGGTCCTTAATCTATGAGGTTGACAGCAATGAAAACTATGAATCAGCTTCAGAATGCTTTCACATAACTGAAGAGTGGAAATGATACTGGCGTCAAAGTGCCCATTGGTTATATTATATTGCTAGCTACAGTCTATGGGATGTAGGCAGTGCCCAGGAAAATCTGAAGACTTATGATCAGCCCAAAAAAAAAAGTAAAATTGCAAAAACTAATTTAATATTTGATCCTCAAATTTGGTGCCCCAGATTTATTGAGCTAGTTTATTGTATACAAGTAGGATACTTCACAGAATGCTACCAGGTAAATTACCTCTTCTGCCATTTTATAATAATTGTTTTGCAATTTTGCTTCTGAGAAGAGCAAAAAAACAAAAAACAGTCATGGCAGAGAACTATAGGAATGTTCTTTAAAAATGTATATTCCTTAAGCAACAGAATGATTTAAGCAGCAAAGATATTGGTACATGTGACTAAGTACAGAACATGCAAGAATGGAGAAAAGAAGAGAAGGCTAGACTAGACTGCAAGATGTTAAATACATTTTATTTTGTTTAAATCCTCAAGAATAAGGATTTCCTGTCATGTGATTGTGAGTATTTCTTACTTTTGCTGAGACTTCACTCTTTTATCCCAACTCCAGTGTGGGTGTTGGCAGCAGTTCTGACTGACTCTTTTGCTGAAGGCTGTGGTAAAACAGGGGCAAATTTTATAGAACACATTTTCTTCACAATTCAAGGACAAGAGAAAGCACATTACTGCAGATATAAGGGAGAGCTCTGTATTAATGAAGGACTTCTGCATCCAAATTAATAGCATTCAAAACCACTATCAAGAAACCTTATTTAAATAGAATGAAATGCAAAGAAAGCTGACACCATGGCTGGGTATTTGATCCAATACAGCTTTACTGTGTCAGCTCTTGTTTTATGAGGACCTTAACTGGTAGAGATAAATTGGAGCTGTAATCCTATACCACAATATGATTTATTTCTTTTTTCTTTTTGTAATATTTTATTAATTTTGTAATTTTACATTTAAGCATTTAAAAAGCAATGTGGTATCTGGGTTAATCGATAATTCAATAACATACAAAAATCTTTAGTACAAATCTCAAGCTACCACATCAAATATTTCCTCTCTTTTTCCCTTAATATCTACTGTCTCATATTTGAACTAATACAATTCTTATTATATCAATTAAGTAAAACTAGCCTTGTTACATTTATCAATAAATTTTTAGCTTGTACATATCCTAGTTATTTAACATTCAATCTTTATAGACAATTAATGTCCTGTAATTAGCTTTTCCCAATTTTTAGTTTCCCATCAATATTTAAATTTAACATTTGATATTTATAATTTCCAAGTTTTAGGTAACCAAAGTTTCATTCATCACAATTCATAACAAACTCTAATATTCAAGATACACATCTTATCTATTTGAGTATATTCACCATCTTACATCATCTAGTTAATAATACAGTATAACATCCTTATTTTCAATTAATCTCCAAATGTCTTAAATTTAATGACCAAAATTTCCCCTATTTTAACATTAAATATTTCCTCTTTTTTCCCCTTAATATCTACTGTCTCATATTTAAGCTAATACAATTCTTATTCTATCAACTAAGTAAAAACAAGTTTATTACATTTATCAATAAATTTTTAGCTTATACATATCTTAATTACTTTACATTCAATCTTTATAGACAATCAATATCCTATTTATTTGTTTTCCCCAATTTGTAATTTCCCATCAATATTCAAATTTAACTTTTAATATTTATGCTTCCAAATTTTAAAGTTTTCTCTCAATTCATAACAAAATCTAGTATTCAAAATACACATCTTGTCTATTTGAGTATATTCTATTTTAATTAATAATATAAAATCCTATCTAATAAATCAAAACCCCACTTTTCTTCAGCCTTATTCTGGCTTTCTTCCTTTGCCAGCTTGCCTTCCATGTCAGTGTTTTTAAGTCACCAAATAGATCTCCCTCTATTGTTATATATATTATCTGAAATAAAAGAGATCATCCAGTCGCCATTTTTTTTGGAAGGGCTAGTGAATTGTCTCTCTATTATTCCAGATCCCCATAGTTGTCCTGATATGTTTGTCTTCCCTTCGGTCTGTTCTTCTTCTTTCTCCTCAAGTTTCTTCTGGTTTATATAGAAAGTCTTTTTCTATATAAGTCTTATTTGTAGTCTGGGCTTCAAGCCAAGTCTCTTTTAGATAATAACAAGTTGTAATATCAAACCTGGCCACAAGATGTCACCAATGCCGTTTAAGGTTTTTTAAGTCCAAAAGTTTTATAATCCTTTTTCCAATTTTCTTTTTTGTAAATGAAAACCAAAGTCTTCAGTAAAGATAAGAAATCTTTTGGTCCTCAAATTTTAGAAGCATATAAATCCAGTTAGATTAAGGTTATTCTTTCAGTGTTTTAACTCCCCTGGATAGTCAGGTGCCGCTATTCTTAGAGGGTGGGATAGAAGTTCCCTTCCCTCTCTCCTCACGGGGGGGGGAGAGATACTTTGGGCAGCTTTTACAAGAGAAGAAAATACTTAGGATTGAAGAGAGGTTCAAATCTCATCCACGCTGCTTTAGAAGTGCCTGGTGGTAAGTTTGACTTCAGCTGTCTGCAGCCTAGTGACGAGCCATATTTCTATGGCCGGTCTTTCATCTGCCAGTTTGGAGGGCTGCCCCGGTTCAGGCGGAAGGGCTACTGCCCTAATGCAATCAAGCGGGGGTCCCCTCCTTGCTTGTCGCCCCAACAGGGCGACTCTTGACCCTTTCCAGGGTCCCCCAGCAGAATAAAACTGAACATAGAAGATGGAGCTTGCCTTCCAATGGCCGCGGTGGCTGCGATGGCAAACTGGAAGTCATAATATGATATATTTCTGTATTGCTATGTTGCACCAACCTGGCCAATGATTTATAAAAATTGTTTTGTGACTTAGCAGGATGCATGAACCTAGATAATAGGGTTTATTCAAACTATGGTTTAGAAAATTAACGTGATCTGTGAACCTGATCACAATGTACAGCCCACAAATTATCTCACATTTTCCTTAACATGTGTCATAATGAACAGAGGAAATGCACTACTCATTAAGTTGGTTGTACTAGTAAAAAAGTAAAGTTGCCTTGAATGGAGCTTGACATCTGCTGACTTACATGGATGTGTTCTGTAGTTTTTCTGGATATGATAAAAATGGCTTGCTTGCTTTCATGATATTTCTCAGGATAGGAAGAACATCATATCTTTGGTATTGGATAAAACTTTTGGGAGTACCATGAATATCCAAGAAAACAACAAGCAAATCAACCTAGACTTATCACTTGAAGCACAAATGATCAGGCTCAAATTATCCTATTTACGTGCATCCATTATGTGAAGATTCAACTCAGCCTTCCATCCTTCCGAGGTAGGTAAACTGAGGACCCAGATTGTTGGAGGCAATGTAAATATATACATACATTGCTTACTGGTGTACACCGCTTAGAGAGTGCTTGCACTTAAAGCGGTATATAAGTCTCATAAATAAATAAATAAATAAATAAACTTCTGGAGAACTGGGAAAGGTGGAAGACTTAGTTACAGTGTTGATCAGTGCATTGTTGAAAGATAAAGTAGGGACAGATTGTCATAGATTGGTTGTTGAAAGTCAGCACTGACTTGATGGCACATCAAGATGATCATTCTAATCAGCCCAGGTTGGCCAGGCTTTGGGAGGCCTTGACAAATTCTTCAGCTTGTCTTATATATGATACACTTTTAATTTATGAATAACAAATCCCTTCTTCTATATGGTATTATAAGTATGTGTTCTCCCCTCTGGGCTGTGTGTCCAGGAAATAGGTTTCATGTTATCACATGTGTGATGCACTTTTAAAAGACCTGTTGCACTTTGAGTGACCATTACAATTATATCCACCATCATGTGGTGGATATAATTCAGGCAGTTTAAAGAGTAACACTCAGAGACCAGAATAGAAAATACCCCGATCTGTAGGATATTGTAGTAGATCAGTGCTTTAAGCGGATATTTTCAGGGGGCATATGTGGTTCAATCAGCAAGTTTAAAACCTGAACTAAGCTAAATGAGAAGTAGTGAGATTATTATACAAAGTAATTGTTTCTCTTTACATTTATACTTAGGCTTTTAATCTTGGCTTTGTTGCTTCATTATCAGTAGCCTATGGTTAGAACTGGGTTCCCTCTGTTCTGATTAGAAACTGTTTCCATTTGATTCATTGGAAGAATGAAACACATCACACTGGAAACTTCTATTACAGCAGTTTGCAACCTGTGAGTTTTACAAGGTTGTTCAGATCAGGAAACTGACTTCTCAAGAAGACTAGAACTACATTTTATTGCAACAGGCTATAGTAATAGAGCAGTGTTTCTCTGCTGGCTGTGGAATTCTGGGAGTTGAAGTCCACATGCCTTAAAATTGTCAAGGTTGAGAAACACTGAAATAGAGCCTTGCAAAACTGACAGTGTTTTTCCTCACCTCCCTCTTATACATCTATGAGCCAGAGAAGAGTCAGCCTGAGTCTCTGCCTAATACTATCTCTTTTCTTAGGGCATGATTTTTTCTTTTTTAGTTTTGTAATGGCTTTTGAATATTTTTCTCAAGGCCATTTCCATCATTCTCTACACCGGACTCAACCTGTATGTTAATCTACAAACAACGTGGCCAAAATATTAGTCCAGAGCTCCATAGAACTCAGTATCCTATTTCCTATAGTGACCAGCCTGAGGTTTTGGCCTTTCCCCTCTATTTTTCCAATTCCAGAGCTGAATTGGATGGTATTTGTTCTGTGATATCAGTACCTGAAGTTTCTATTTAACCCTCAAAAATATCAGTTCCCATTTCACAACTATCAAGGAAACACATTATAATCTTGAGTTCTACTGTTAAAAGAGAAGAATAAATATTTTCTATTGATTTTCTTTATACCCAGTGCTTTTTTTGTAAAAAAAAAAAAAAAAAAGTGCCGGAACTCACACATGTCATATAACCCGCCTTGCCTACCCTACAAGGTTCCATCCAAAAAAGGTGCCGGAACTCCGTTCTGGCGTTCTATGAGAAAAAAGCCCTGTTTAAACCTGTAGTTTGGACACCCACTCTTAATCCTGTAAAATGAATCGGTCAATCAAAAATTTGTAGTAAATAAGATGGCGGTGCTTGGATCGGCTGCAGCTGCATTGGCTCTTGAAGGTGAAAACTTTTTGGACGGATATAAGGGATATAGGCCACATGATCAGGAAGGTTTTAATATGTTTGAGCAACATGGTGGAACTAAGATAACATACGACTGACAATCTTTGCTGGTATGGTGAGTTTTTAGCTAATTTGGAACTGTTAGTGAGACCGTTAAAAGTTGTTTGTGCCGTTTGAAATTGTTCTGCCAGCAGCAAGATCTGACTGCTGGCACAGTGACGGATTCTATTGCAAATCAGGGCTGTTTCCAAAGGAGGCAGAGGAGGAGAGGTCCCGGGGCTTATGGAGCAAAGGAACTAGAGGAGGCTGTCTGCAGGCTTGGAGGAAGGGAGAAAGGCTTTTGGAAGAGTTGGAGCCGGTGGCAGCGTGCTCCGGGGTGAAAAGGAGCGAGGCCCCTTTAAGGAAAAAGGTAGAAGAGACAGGATCAGAAAAAGGAAAGGAGGCAAGGTTGTCATGCAGGAATACAAGCTAATTTGAGGACTAATCCATATGGAATTCCGTTTCCATCTGTCCTGTTTGCCATTGTTCACTCCCTAGAAACTAAAATGGATATTCTGAAACTTGAGCTGGTCACGAACAAGGAGTGTATATTGGAGGTGGTGACCCTTTGAGAACTGTATGCAATAAAATTTCATTTTGATGTATGCCAATTGGTGTACATTCAAAGTGACAATAAAATATTATTAATACTACTACTACTACTACTAATAATAATAATAATAATAATAATAAAAAATCAGGAAGGCTTACTAACTACTTGAGAGACCAAACTGGCCTACAAGAAAGATCAAATGAAGAACAGAATAGAGGCATGGGAAGACAAAGCACTACATGGCCAGTACATTAAAAAAATAGCTGGGAAAGCAGATAATAAAAAGACCTGGCAATGGTTAAGAGCAGGAAAATTGAAGAAAGAGACCGAGGGACTAATTCTGGCTGCACAAGACCAAGCCTTAAGGACAAATGCATATAAAGTCAAAATTGAGAAGACAGCAACAGACAGTAAGTGTCGCCTATGCAAAGACACTGAAGAAACAGTAGACCACTTGGTAAGTTGCTGCAAGAAGATCGCACAGACTGACTACAAGCAGCGGCATGACAAAGTAGCAACAATGGTGCATTGGAAGATCTGCAAGAAATATCATTTACCTGTAAGCAAGAATTGGTGGGATCATAAAATAGATATAAAATGATAAAATTAAACTGCTCTGGGACTTCAGAATTCAAACAGACAAGCACCTGCAACATAACACCCCAGACTTAACAATTGTCGATAAGAAAGACAAAAAAGTCTGGATAGTGGACGTGGCAGTGCCTGGAGACAGCAGAATAGATGAAAAAGAACTGGAGAAGATAACAAAATACAAAGACCTACAAATAGAAATAGAAAGACTGTGGCAAAAGCAAGCAAGGGTAGTACCATAGTAATAGGCGCCTTGGGTGCAATCCCAAAACAACTGGAGCACCACTTGAACACCATTGGCATTGACAAATTCGCCATTAGTCAATCGCAAAAGGCGGCCTTACTAGGAAACTGCTTCCATCCTGCAACGATATCTGTAATAACATCAAACATTCACATCTGCCTATCCCAGGTCCTTGGGAAGGACTCAATAGGTAGACAAAATGCCAAATCCAATCTGAACATCTGGCTGACTGTGTGATGATCCATAATAATAATAATAAAACATTATCAGTATTAATATCTCTTTTGGCTTCCAGGAGAGATATGATGAACAGCTCTATGAAAGCAAAACCAATGACCACAGCAAAGACCAAGTAAATAGACTGGTTCCTTGAAATGTCTCTGAAGAGAACAAAAGATCATGCACATGTGCTCTGGATGGCTATTCTGACAAGGAGGCTGCAGGACAATGGTTTTGTGCAGGTTAGAATGCCAGGAGATGATGGGATTAGTGAGCTTGTTCATAACTGTGGCCAAGTCTTTTAAAGGACACTAAATTTGCAAACCTCACTTTCCAATAATTTTCAAAAATTGCTAACCCTACCCCTAAGACATGTTTGAAAGCACCAGGTGAATCTGTTTTCAATTTTGAATGAAAGAAAAAATTAATCATAAGCTTAAGAATTTAAAGAAACTGGAATAAACAGCAAAAAGCTAAATAAGATTTTGATTTAGAAAGTGATAAATAGACTAATGGTCCAAATAAAACTGGAATACTGAAACTTTCACAATAGAATTTTGAAATTAATTATAAAGAAAAACAGGTTCTCTTGAGAAATAGGTTGTTTTGTTTTTTACAAGAAAAAGCAAAGATAAAAATGTCATCCTCTAGAGCAGTGGTTCTCAACCTTTCTAATGCCGCGACCCCATAATACAGTTCCCCATGTTGTGGTGACCGCCAACCACTTATACATCACTGGGTGCCAGGGGCATGGCCAAAGAAAAGGGGAAAAAAATGGTGGACAGCCTTGTTTGGTGACCCCCGTGAAATGGTCGTTCAACCCCAAATGGGGTCCCGACCCACAGGTTGAGAACCACTGCTCTAGAGTCTAGACTATGTTTGAAAGATGGTATTGAAGAAATACAGATGTAAAACAAATTTTATTTGACAAGATAGAGATGGTATTGAAAGTGGATTTACAACTGACAGACCAAAAGAATGGCTTAGAAAAGGATCTTCTCTGGATGTACAAATGAAATTCACTAAAGTTTTAAAATTTAAAAGGAAAATAAAATGACAAATCAAAAGAATGATTTGGATACTTTTTCTTACTGGATTTACAAAAGAGGCTTGTAAAAACTTTGAAGAACTTTGGATGATAGGACAAAGAAGAAATATAGAGAAATCAAATTGTATAACAATATTTGAATGAACTAAAGATTTAATATTAAAAATAAAAAGAATATAAAGTTGCTTTATTTGATTAAGGTTAAAATAAGAAATGTTGAATTTTGGCAACCCGTTATGAACTTTCTTTGACACCATGATGGAAAACATGATGCTTTATGAATTTGTTTATAAGTAAGGAATAGATTATGGGATGAAGAGATAAATGTTTGTAACCTTAGAGGTGGTGAAAAGTCATTAAATCTTTTTATGCTAGTGATAAAGTATTCCTTTTCATTTTGTTATATTCTTACTTTTTTCTTTCTTTCTTTTTTTAATTGCACTTTTTACTCCTTTCTATTTTTTCTTTAAGTTTAGTTTGTATTATATTTTACTATTATAATCAAAATTCTTAATAAAAATTATACATGGAGCTGCACTAATATCCATTCAGAGCCAAACTTTTGATCCACCTCGTATTTAAAAGAAGAACTGCAATTTCTGTAGTTGGAACCCATTACATGTAGATTTGGTGGAATTGTCAGACTAATACCAATAGTATGTATTGTCTGACTATAATAGTTGATACATGTCAGTGCACTGCAAACTATTGTAAAATGGGAAATCTCCTTCCAGTCAAGCTCAATTCCTAATTATTTAATGGACATACACATATACTTTTATTGGCAGCAATTCAGAAATACCTTTTCTTGTGATGTTTGACTTCTCAGTCTAGCCTACTAACCTAGGAAAAACTGAAATTTCTGAGAAGTTCCCATTTAAATATTAACCAGTGTCATACTGCATAGCTTTGTTGATCAACTGCTGTCCCCCCACCTGAAATAATCTTTGCTAACATTCTACCACATGCCAGTCGCAGAGGGAATTATCTTGTTAAACAAATATTTATCCAATATTGTATTTTTCCTAATCATGTTAAGTATTTTGCAGTAGACTCCTTGGCTATAAATGACTCAAATAAAAGTCAACTTCTGCTCTTTGATTACTGCAATTTTAACCTGATAGAAAGTCTTTTTTTGGATGATTAACTTTTAATAACATTTGCTATAGAATAATATGGTTGTTGTAAAATGCATAATTTTATGCAGATACAGCAAATATGGTCATACATATAGGCAAATCTGTCAGATGAATGCAAATAGCAGATTCCAAAATAACAAATAGAATTGTGTTACCCATATGTACCTTAATGATAAATATCAGAATACTAGCACATTTAGTAGGCAGAATGCTATATTTGTGGCAAAAATGCTTATTTTGTTCTAACTCTAGTGCTGATGATGTTTTGCCAACTGCCTAATCACAATTATGAAATCAGAAGTTGGTGACAGGATCGATAGTAAATCTAGGAAGTGAAGTCCACACATCTTAGTCATTGAGGTTGAAAGAACTGCACTACAGCATCACTCCTCAAGTGCCAGGACCATGATTGAAACATTTACAATTTTAAAAGAAAAATAGAGGAGGGGAAACTTTCTCTCCTTTCCCTGCAAGCACTATGTCATATGGAAATGGGCAAAATCACAGCAGTGATAGCAGTGGGCAGAATTACAGCTAAAAGTGCTAGAGTTAGCCATCTTCTTCAATTTCCCCATCCCCTACTCCTTCTGGTTTAACATTAAATTTCTCATCTCTTCTGTAATATTTGCCTCAGCACTGAGAGGAACAAATAACTTCCACATTTCTTTCTTTCACTTCACTGATTACCTTTATAGATAGTTTATTGAGTCCTGGATGGTCCAAAATCGTGACAGACCTTCAACTGTTAAAATTTACATAGTATGAAAGTATAGGTGGAAAGAACATTTTAGCTTTTTGAAGGATCTATGTTTCACGGAAGCATGCTTTATTGAAACATAATGAACTCAATTCACCAGCTATCAATAAATACTAGAGTATGAGGCTGAAATGAAATCCTATTTATTATAACCAAACAAGAATATTTTCAATAAGGATATAAAACATGGATGGCTGAGTTGGAGGCTTTTGGTTTAGAGCAGTGGTTCTCAACCTTTTTAATGCCGCGACCCCCAACTGGTCGTAAGTCGAGGACTACTCAACTGGTGCAGCACCATTTGCAGAATGGGACTTTTGGCGGGCTCAGCAGGGCAGAGACAGCCTGGACAATTCCTATTGGCTTTTGATAGCCAATAGAATTAGACTCTATTCAAAAGAGTCTATTCTATTGGCTTTCAAAATAGAATAAAAGAGAGTAGCACAGCTAAGGAAAAGGGGGAAAAATGGCGGACTACGTTGTTTGGCGACCCCAGTGAAATGGTCGTTCGACCCCAAATGGGGTCCCGACCCACAGGTTGAGAACCACTGGTTTAGAGTTAACAAAGAAAAGTTTATTTACTCTGTTCTTGATTTTTGTGCCTCAGCAGCAGCAGCTGGGGAGAAGATAAATAGCTAGATCCCTTGGAGTAATGATAGGAAGCAGTGATAGAGAGTAGGGGAGCCAAAAGGGCAGAGATGGGGGAAACATAAGTAAATGGAGGAAGGTAAACACACATTGCAATCACAAATATGGATGGACCTGAATTTTGATTGTGTGAATGCAGTTCCCCAATTACAATGGCTGTAACTTTAAGGGACAGCCACTACCATTTGTCCAGGATTGTTGTAACTTTGAATGGTCACTAAATAAATGGTTGTTAAATAAGGACTATATGTAAACATGTCATGAAAATTAGAAGGTTTTATAAAAATCTGTCACTTCCAGCTGTCCTTCCCCTGGGTGAAGTTTGCTGTAGCACTCCAGTTTTTCCTACTGAGTTGTCCTTCCTGGGCCCACATTCTGAAGTACAGTAGTTACACATCAGAATAGACTACTACCTCCTGATATTTTAGTGGAAGTGCAATATTTCTCAAATAGTTTATATTTCTAATTAAAGCACTATCATATTTGCATTAATTAGTTCAAAGAAAAAATGAATACCCTTTTCTAAATTTTGGGCCCGATTATGGATTATAAATGTTTAACATAGTATATAAATGAAGCAAATGCTCATCAAGATAGAAAATTATTTCATTACTGAAAAAAATTAAAACAAAATATTATTTGCCTATATGAGACTCATATCAGAAAAAGGGTACAAAGTATTTGATTTATAAAACTTTGTGTGAAGAATTTATTTTACCAGATATCAAAGATGTTGAACTGTCTTGTATATTAACCCACAATTAAAACCAGAACTTGCATTGATTGACTGTTCTCACAAGGCCTCCTGCACTCCTTACCTTATTGCCATGCGTCTCCCCTCAGGGGCTAAAGGTCTTGCTTGGATTTCAGCTCCCTAGTCTCTGGAAGAAGGTTAAAAGTGCCTCTGCTGAAGGATTTCAGCTCAGTACCTGCTTTGCACTGAAATCCTTTGGCAGAGCAGGCACAAAGAATTTTCTTTTTTACTTTTATTTATTTATTAAATCTCTGCTGATGGATTTCAGCTCCATGCAAGCAGGCATGAAGGATTTTAGTTCTGTACAAGTAGGTACAGAGTTGAAATCCTTTGGCAGGAAGATCTTTCAGCTACTCTCCAGAAACAAGACGGAATCCTCTTGGCAGGTAACAGCAGCTTGTAACCTTTCCTGCAGGCTTCTCCATTGACTTTTTGGGGAAGCCAGCAGAGAATATTGCAAATGGCAATCACAGGATCATAGCATGCTTGGTAACTGTCGTAAGTGCAAATGTGTTGCCAAGCATCCAGATTGCAATCACAGACTGCAGGGGGGAGGGTTGCGACATAATATGGGATATAAATGAATAAATTTTATAGTGGTTGGAAGTGTTTTACATCCCATCATTAATCTGAACCATCTTTAAGCAGTTAACTATCGTTCCTTCTCTTTTTTTTCATTTTGTATATTTCTTAATTTTTATTTTTTTAAAAACTTGTTTGTGTGTGTAGAAATTTTCTGAAGGGCAATATAGTGAATATTCTTATACACTGATTAAACATTATCACTTGGTCAGTTTTTAGCAACATATATCAATAATTCCCAGTTTTAAAACTGTAGCATGGTAACATAATATTTCTTTAAGAAGGCTGGGGATTTATTTGCTTTTGTTTTACTTTTGTGGTTGTCCCTTTGGCTATGATGGGTTTGTGATTTATTAATAGCACAAATGGACATCTCTACAAATACAGTGTATGGAATTGTATAGCTGTGTACATCCCAGACTTCATGCTTAATTTAGTAACACTTCTGTTTCAAAAAAGAAAGCTCACATATGCAACAGGTTTCTTTGATCTGTCTTCCAGAGTCTATAGCAAAATGAAACCAAGTTCACAGGAGTGGCATTAGTTACCTCAAAAGTTGGTATTTTCTGATTATACTAGACAACGTTCCTAAGTTAATGCATTTTGGTTACTAAAGTGCAGTTAACTGTTATAAACCGGTGCCAATGGTCCCTTCTGTAGTTAGCAGGAATATAAGTATATATATGACTATACTAATATAAAGTATAGTCAGCAAGCCCAGTGGCCCTCAAATATCTGCATAATTAGGGATATATTTCATAAGATAGACACAGGTCACTAGAAAAACAATGCTGCAAATCCAGATTTTCAGGAGTTGCAACTTGAAGAACAGCTTCAACCTTTTTTGGCTCAAATTTAATTCCTTCAGCTGAGACATATCCTGATATAGCAATTTCTTCAAGACCAAAGTGGTATTTGCTTTCATTTGGTTTAAGTTCTCTTTAATGGCATCAGCCAAAAACTCCTGTCAGTGTATGGCAGAGCTCTTAAACAGTTGCTGTACAGCTAACAACATCAACCATATGCCAACAAGAAGAGTCCTCAGGCTAAACTCTATTGCCTTTTGATAAGCTTCCAAAGTACTTGAGATAGGAAACAGTGAACTTTATAGAACCTCAGTTCATTACTATAATCGTCAAATGGCAAGATTCTGCTGCCAATTTTATTTGCCAAAATATTGTGGAACAAGTCCTTGGTTAACAACTGTCTTGTTTAGTGACCATTCAAAATTACAACAGTGCTGAAAAAGTAATTTACAACTGGTCCTTGCATTTATAACCATTACAGCACAATGATTGTAATGTGGTTTGTAGTTTTTCTTTACAGAATATAAAGGCCAAGAGTAGCTTTTCAGCCGAATAATGGATCTTGAGCTACATGAACAGCAGTCATATTATTTTTCCAAGAAAACTGCAATACAGCATAACATAAGCATACGGGTAAATGGATCTGTCATGGAAAAAAATGCTGGCAACAATTTTATTCCTTGCTGGAAAATACTGCATAATAAAGACTGTTGCAAATAAATTTCTATACAATCCCACTATTAATCATTAATTCCTGTTGCTTCCCAATAATGCTGTCATTTTTTCTTCAGCATTTATAAAATAAACTCTTCCTCTTCCCTATCGTCACTTTTTTGTTGCACTAAAAAACTTACAAATTTTTCCTTGAGAATGTTTATGTCCTGGCTATGAAATTATTTCTGGCTATCTTGTAACAAATTTAAGCTAAAGGACCCATTTGCAATATAAAGAAAGTGGTCACTGCATTCTGTGACAACAACAATCCACAATATCACCACCTTTTGCTGATGGATATGATTAATGAAAAGGCCTACAGCTGCTATCAATCCTTTTCATACGTTCTGGTTGTGACGAATGCTTTATTCACTCAGATTTTCCTGCTGCAGATATATATCATGCTGAGTTTGCGGAGTTCTTTTTGTACTTATGGTTTTTGTTTTTGTTGTTGGATGTCTGTTAGTTTGTTTTCTTTCCCTGCCTTTGTTTTGTATTTTATCTTTGGAGATAAATAACATCACTTTTAGACAGTGTCTGTCCAATCTTTCTCCGTCTCGTCTCTTAAATCTTTCCTCTTCCTCTCTGCCACAATGTCTTTTAAGTCTTGTAATATTACACTCTAATCAATTTTTATTTTTTCTTATTTTCTTTTAAAAGAAGTATCATTATGGTTATCCACAGAAAAAATTTCTTTCCCCCCCCTGCAATGTAACTAAGCCTAATCTTGCATGCCATGTGCCTAAATCTATGTCAAATCTACCTTCCAGAGTTGGCAAAAGGCTGAAATTTCACTTTAATGTCTGTTACAGTTATGGCTTTGATACTATCACATCAAAACTATTCACTATATTCAAAGCTTTCCAAGTGTGACAGTTTCCTTCTTGAGAAATAGAAGCCACTAGTTCCTTAAATGCTTTCTTAATCTCAGCTCAGCATGTAACTTTTTTTAACTTTTCCATTTCCGGGAGAAAAATATAGCAGTGTGGCAGAGTTAAACAGAGAAATGTAATCTGTGGTTTCTCATTTCTTTGCTATTTGTCGGAAAGAAAAAGCTTGACTATAAATATCTATCACTCTATTCCCTTTCAAGATAAACAATATCATGGTAAATACAGAAAAGAAAAAAGAAATATTAAGCAAAAGAAAGATCATAAGAGAAACAGAAATACAGTTAAAATTAGCTCCATCTTATTCTACCTCCTCTTCAAGTAGAAAAGGAAAGTTAAAAAAAAGTACCTGGATACAAAGCTCACATATAATGCAAATCAGCAACATAATCCAATTATTCAAGGTAAGGACTTTTTCAAAAAATAAGAAACACCTAACTCCAACAACAGGAAAATACTGCTGTCAAAGCCCTTTGTATCTTGGTTACAAGGCAGGGAAATCTGGTTCAAAGGATTAGTATTGGATAAACAGACAGTAGTGTTAGGGAATAAACAGACAAAAGAGAAACACTTCTAACAAGGGTATGCATTTTCAGCTTAGAAAATTGGATATACCAGACTCATTTATGTTAAATGCACTACTGTTGTACAGAAAAAGGGAAGTTTGTGATTCTTCCTTATTTTCACAAAGACAGATATTGATTACAGGTAGGCATCAAGCAATTTTAACTTATTTTAAGAAAGCATGCCATTCTTTAGAAGAAAGTTTTCTTGGGGCATATTACAATACTTTTTCTTTTCTCCCCAAAATGATTCTTGTTAGATTAGGTTGGGTCTATTATATTTTTTATCATATTGATAATCAGTCATAATCCAACATGGAATTACAAGAACAAAATGACTCTGATGATTTTTGAGCAATTTTTCTTTTCATAACTACTATACTATTGAATTCATATATTTTTCACTTACAGTGCCCAAGGGTTTCTTCATTTAAGCAGTTCTTTTAAACTGTAAAGCTGAAACTCATGTAGATCAACCGCATTCTACCCAAAAGCTATTCCAAGTACTCAGCTTTTCTATTAATCCTGATCCATAAAAAAAGTGGCAAAAACTGAAAAAAGAGAGTATTAGACTGTAAGTTGTTTGGCTTCTTTAACCATTTGGAAGTTAGAAATATATAACATAAATTAGTTGCAAAGAAGCTCTTCTTAGGCATTACTGGTGATTCGATAACTCCTATTACCACCTTTAAAAAAAAAACTTTAAAGTTTTGTTAAGCTCAGTAAATGCTACAAGGAGTAATGTTTGTTCACGAATCCTGGCCCAACCTAGTAACATTAAATATTAACATTGTTAACATTATATAGTAGACCAGATGATTGAGTCTTACTAGTTTTTGTTAGGTTTCTCTTATTCAAGGTCATAATACAATATAGAAAAGAAGAAGCAATTTTTGAAATGATATATATCTAATTTGTAAAACTTAGGACATCTGTGCCCAACATCCAGTAAGAACACTTTCTGGACCAGCAAAGGTATAGGGATAGGAACTTCAAGTAAGCTGCTCACATTGTTCATTTACAATTGAGAGCAAAGATGTTTGAGGTTGCAAATGAATTACTTTCATTAGCCTAGGAAGCAAAATTATCATTTTGTCAGCCAGCTATTTCTGTGTTCTCTCTTCAATTATATCAGATATAATTAAGAAATCTGAGAAACAAACATCATAATATAACCCTTGTAGAATAGTAGTTTAAGTGTAGTCATGAGTCCAGAGAAACCCATCACAAACAGATCAAAGTATTCATGGGATAACTTTAGGCCAGCCACATCTCTAAGTGTACTCTATCTTGAAGGGCTGTTGTAAGGAGCACATGAGATTTTGAAGAGCAATCCCTTGAACTCCAAGAGGACAGGTTAGAGTTGAGTATAATAACAAAACAATAAAAGACTCAATACTATTTTGAATTCCATACAAGTTGTATTTGACTTATTAACTAAATATTTATATTCATAGATTAGGGTTGTGAATCTATGAACTTCATAAGGATGGTCAGCATCATTACATTACTGAAATTCAAAATTCAAAAAAAATGGCCGATTTCCAGAAAACTTGTCCCATTTCCTCCCTTAAAATCTCTCCTCCCACAAACTGCATTATTCAAGTTCTGTTGCCTTACAAAGGAATCTCAGTAAGAGGATTTTTAGCAGTTTTCAGATCTTGTACAGATTTTAAAGGTGAGAGTAAAAGCAGTCAGCCTTGTGACCCATTCCTACCTTTAAACTTCCCAAAGTCTGAAAAATTCTGGCCATATCATGGAATGTTTACTGTAACCTTCCAACAGACTGGAAGGTGATAAGTCCTCACTGGTCTCAGTGGCTGGTCACCCATTCCTAAATAACATCTTACTAAATCTAGAATTACACAAGAGATTCCTAGATAAATGCATACACAGCAACATTTTAATCAGTTAACTGTGTTTTAATAAGGGAATTTTTTGAATCAATGTAGATATTGTCTACAAAAAAATGATTATTTTGGCGGTTACAAATTCTGTTCCAAACTGTGTTTCAAAATATTAGAGAATGCCTAAAAAAATAGTACAACTTTAACTTTGATTTAACTTCTCCTTTAAAACAAAAATGTCCTAACATAATATTCAAATGGATTAAATTCAATCACTATAAAGCTATAAGGACTGGCAGACTATATTCCTGTGTTTAGAAGTAAATTCTCATTAATACCCAAAAAGATTTTTATAGCTACTAAAAATAAAGTGGCCTTTTTCATTTAAACGTTTAAAAAGTTGCAGAAAACATTCTGATATCAATAATCAAAAAGGCATTAATTTTATTATTTTTTGTTAACAGTAGGAACTATGGTGCTGAAGGATTTTCCAAGTAAAAAGCAGTTCTCTTTGGGGATATTAGTCAATTAATTTAATAAAGTTCTGTTTTAAGAGGATTTTTCTTTTCTGTTGCGAGGTGAGTCTGCTCCATTTGAGGTTAATGTTCCATTGATTCCATTTTCTAAAAATAAAAAACAAACATAATTAACTCTTTTCTCTGGATCCAAGCCCATAGATTATGAAGATTTAAAACATCTTAATAGAGAGCTTTAAAATTAATTCAGGGGAAGAAGCTTCAAGCACATCATAAATCAGAATGTTTCTCACAGATGCTCTAACAGTATAATGTCCAGTGATTTCTACTAGCCCATTTAAAAATGGTGTCCATTTTTGTTCTAACAAAAAAGACTGCTGAATCATGTTCAGCCACTTTAGAACATTATGGAAAAGGAGGAAGCAGGTCCTTCTGGGGAAGAGTACAGCTCATCAGTTTTCTCCTTCTAGGTGGTAACATTCTTGCACCATGTATGACCATCACTCCTGAATCGCAATGCATTTTTCTTCTCTCTGATCTTGTATTCCATTCTAGCTTTCACTTGAAGAACTTAATAGTTTCAAGGGCTTTGCCCAAGCTTGCTCCTCTCTTCCCTTTTTCTTCATTCCCCAGGCCAAGCCATCTACTAGTACTCTCGGGAGAAATAAGCACAATAGTCTTTTTATAAGCTGCTTAGGAAATAGAAGTAGTTCTTGGGTTATGATGGCAATTGGGATTGGAATTTCCATCATCAAGTGATGTGATTGTAAAGTATGACATTCATGTGATCACACTGTTTAGTGGTGGCAATCCTGGCAGTACTGGTTGCCATCATAACGCCAGAACCATGTGGGTCATTAAGTGAGGACATGAAATAACTACATAGGCAGGAATTCCAGGCAAGCAGGCTGGGGTGTGTATGTGAAGTGGTGCTGCATGTTGGTCTTGTGAAGCAAGAGTAATCGCCATGGGGTGGGTGCTATGGGGAGCGAACAAGTGACTTGCGACCTCCAGCTGGCTTTCCAATTGACTTTGCTTGTGAGAAGTCAGCAGGGAATTTTGCAAATGGTGACCCTGTGCTTCCAAGACACTGCAGCTATTATAATTGCAAGCCAGTTGCCCAGTACCCATGGACGTGACCACAGGAATGCTGCAACAGCCATAACTGGTTTGCAGAAGTTGTAACTTTGAACAGTCACTGAATGAATTTTAGTAATCCAAGAACTACCTGCACTATATGTCCAATGATGTGTTGCAGACTTATATTAGAGAACTTATCAGATTAAACCACATCATTTATAGTTTCCTAATTGTGCAAAGCATCTACTTCCCTTTTGTACTTCTGTCAAAAATATACAGAAATAATTAAAGCACAAACCTCTTTCTTTTTTCGAGGGCTTGCCTTTTGTTGTCGTAAACTTCTTTTTCACTGGTTGAGGAGGTGTAGAATGTTCTCTCCACCTTCTTAATTGGAAATTAATGAATTTCCACATCATAAAGGCCTGTGTTAAACAGATTGATGCCAGCACACTGATTCTATAAAGATCAGATATAGAATATTAGAATTTCTGATGATCCAGACATGGAAAGGATTAGAAAAACTGTTTCTTTTAGGAAGATGTTTCTTGAGGATACTAATCTTTATTTTGCTAGATAAATGCCAGCACAATATCTGAAGAATAGAAAATATTGTGATAGCATCCTTCCAAGAACTGCAATACAGTCCTAGTCTTCTGTAATAGAAAGTAAACAATGAGTTTACTTTGAAAGTGAATATCAAGTTGTTGCCGCTATTCCTCTTCTTCCTTTTTGTACTTTCTAATTATCAGACACACACTAAGCAGTCACTCTCATTCTACCATAAAAATGTAATAGGTCTCTTAAAAGATAACATTGAAAAAAATCAAAGTAAATTTAGTACCATGTTTTATATATAAGACTAACAAATTTTAGGCCCTCAACTTAATTTCAGATTTTTTTTTGTTAAAAATACAGATATAGAACCTAGGAAGGTTCTGGGAAAGTTGTTAAAGGAGAAAACAGAATATGCCAAATAATCTATTTTCCTACTGACTTTTAACTTTGGTGCCATTCACTATTAAATATTTTGATAACCATCTAAATGTACGTACAAGTGGCCCTTGATTTGCCACAATAATTTGTCAGTAAGTGACATGACTGCCCCCAATTTTATGACTTTTGTTGCTGTGGTCATTAAGCAACTTAACCATGGTCTTTAAGTGAGACATTACATGACCACTGGCTTTCCAATTGACTTTGTCAGAAACCAGCTGAGAATGTTATAAATGGTGATCATGTGACTGCATGATGCTGCAACTGTTGTTAACTGGCTTCCAAGCACCCATTTTGTAATTAAGTGTCTTCAGGAATTTTGTGATGATTGTTTAAGTGTGAAGATCAGTCTTAAATCATTTTCTTCAGCACCACTGCCACTATGAACAGTCGTTAAACAAATGGTCATAAGCGAAGGACTACCTGTATCATATAATTATCCTAATTCAACACAGATGGCACAATTAGCAAGCATCTGCTAATTTGGAACATTACAATTTAGTTTTGCCGCATAGATGATTTAAACAAGCCCAGGTGGAAAAATTATTATTTTAAAGCATCATAAAAATGACAAAAGAATTTGCAAAATATAGTAAAAGGTATTTTAAATATTTTAAATATTTTTCTTTCTCATAATAATATACCCAATATTCCTAACAAAGACCAGAGTTTTCTCAAGCAATTAGATCAAGAAAAATCTCTCTGAAGATAATTTTTAACTATTTTGTTTTAATATTATATGCTCCATGAACACATATCCGTGTTATACCTGATGGGTAGCACATTAAAGTTTCCAGTACTAAAATCCAAAGTTTGATTCTCTGCTCTAGCAAGGCCAAATCCAACAGTAAGGACAGACAGAATTAAGGTCAGGAGTCTTCCCAAAACAAAAAGAACAGCCCACAATGTAAACCTAGCAGAAAGAAATAAAAGATACATGATTTATCAGAATTCATCCACTAATTGCGTTACTCACATCTTCAGTTTCAGACATTTATACACATTATGTACTAAGTATTCTCGGTGAATAATTCTGCTTGTTAAGATAAAACATTTCTGAAATGTATCAGGAGAGATTTTTCAGTATATCGTATTATCGAGCTCTGGCACAGATTTGATACAACACTGCTCTTCTCCCACTGATAAATAAAGCACAAGAAACCTTCTGGAAAGGCAGTTATGTACTCTTCAGTTGAAGGATACATTCTAGCAAAGATTCCAAGGTATGGACAGTCCATCCTTTAAAATGAACAGATTTGAGGTCCTTGCATATAAATGAATATACCAATCATGTTTAATTCTATTTTGAACAAAAAGCTCATATAAGCACAGCTACTAATATATGACATATTGCATACATATTTATTTTATCTAAAAGTAGGTAGTATTCCCTATATTGTTATACAGTATACAATATATGCATTTATGCATGCAGTAAGTATTAACTAAATATGAACAATATTTATAGACAATATTTATAATGTGTGAGATGGCATATGTGAAATATAACAGTAGAAGCACGTACCCTTTCTGGTATTTTTCATCACTGAAGTAAAAAAGTCTGGAAATATGGAACAGAAACTCCACAAAGTAATGTAACACAAGAAGAACAAGACCAAGATGGGTCAAACTATAAAAAAGAAAAAAAATTAGCACCAGATGCTAATTGGCAAAGAAACAAAAGATCTTTAGAATTATGTTTGTCATAAAAATGCATCTTGAGAACATTTGGTACATCCAGGATAGAATACCAACCTCAAATTCTCAGACGCAACTGAAGGATAGAAACTGGCGTTGTCCCATCCTCCCCGTGAGTTGTGTAAAGAACAACATACATCTATTTGCATGGTAGGGAGGACAGTAGAATCCAAGCATGGGTAGCTGCCAAGGTCTCTCTTTCTAGAGACCTCTGCTATTGCTATGCTATCTATTAAATGTGGGATGGAATCCTTCTAAACATTGGCACAACATATTGAAAATTGATATGTACTTTTATAGCTTAATTTGTCTTCTGAACTATGCTACAGGAAATATTGCAAGATAACCTATAATGTATCATTGGAGGCATCAGTTTTCTACTTTATTTATTACAAATTATTGGACTGTATTCTACAAATTACTGGACTCCCTGCCCCAGCAAAATAACAATGTCACTCACTTTAACAGATAAGCTCCAGTGATATGGAAAAGATATAACCCAATGTAAACAAGCTGGCGAGGAATGTCTTCCTATGAAAGAGATGCAAGCTTATGAATTTTCCAAGAATTCTTATCATATTTAATTAGTTTTCATAACTGTGTTTTATCTATGACCCTCTCTAATTGTTAAAGGTTGCAGAATATGCTGTTTGGGAATTATAGGAATTGTTGTCCATTATCTAGGAATACTTAGAAAAATAATAAACTTATCAATTTACTGCAAAAAATTCTGATCAATAAATCCTCTCTTTCTTGCTTACTATTGTTTTTAATGGAAAATACCATATTTGTTAATGATATAAAACACTTAACTATTCCATTACTGCCTAAAAATAATCTGTTTAATTTATGTAGTGATCTTAAAAAAGGACACTATGACAGGATATATAACATGCTAAGTTGTAACAGTTTATTTATTCATGTCTCAGCGTACTGTATGAAATCAGCCAAAAAGCTTTATTAAAATAAATGATGACATCACCCACTCACAAGTTCCAGGACAGGTAGATTTATAACTTAAGTGCCATACTGTAACAGCTCTTACTTCAACAGTCCAAAACTGAATATGGGTTAGGGTTAGAGAGTGGGGAGAGACTTAACATCAAACCAGAATCTTAGAAGAAGAAATTATGGAAGGTTCATTTCCTGGTTCTTTAAACTAATCAAGAAATTGTTTCTCAATTTGAGAAACTGCTTGAACTGGCTGCAGGAGCAGTGAAGAGAGGCAGATTTGGATTGGCTGAAACAAGAAGCAAAACCTTCCAATTACTGAAGTAGGAGAAGAGTACAAGACTCTGAAGTTACATATCTAAACCTTACTTTCTGACATTTTTTCAGATTACGAGCTCCATTTTAAAGGTATCTTTCTTTGCAAATCACATAGATATTTCTGCTTCTTCTTATCTAGATAACCATGTTTATTATTTATGTATTTATTTGATAAGCTTATGGACAAGATCTTAGAAGCAAACTTACTTTTTTTATCTTTTGAAAATAGAATTCTGGAAAAGCATGAAACCAGTATGCCATCTGTGAGATATAAAAGAACTTCATTTGAAACCTGCAGAATACAAGATGTAAAAATCAAAATTAAAATTTACTGATTATTTCATATAAAAACATCTGAGTTAAGATTATACAATGGAATATTTTAAATTTTTTGGAGTACTTAAAAACTAATGACATAAGATTACTGTAAATGCATTGTTAATAAAATAACTTGTTATTTGCCTGAAAATACTAGATATCTTTATACATAATTAAGTAATTATATTAATAACTACAAAAATTAGTTGGAATAGATACAAGAAATTATTGATGTCATTCTTAATTAAAAAAACTCACGGCATTGATGTGTGTGGATAGTCTCTCCAGAGTGATGTTGGATCTGATACATAGTTTTCCTGAAAATAAGACACAGGAAATATTAAAGTATAGTGCAATCCTTGTGAAGTTGCTTAACCTCTTTCTAAGCATGGCCAATAGCAGGGAAGGCTGACACAGAAATCTGAGTTAAATAACTTAGCATGCCTCAAACTGAACTGATTCCTCATTTTAAACAAAAGTGCTTCTAAAATACAAGAAAAAGAAGCAACAGTTTTACATGAACTACAAATTTCATAGAGCTCAAATTAATGCCAGATGCATATGAGACAACTTCAATAAAAAGTGAACTCCTTGTTGTACCATAAAAACTATCTGAGAATCTTTCCTAGCCACAAACATTATCTTGGCTGGCAAGTTCTCATTAACAAACTACCATCCCCACTTAATAATTTCATTTAGCAACATATTTTCTAAGTTTTTTGCATTCTAGGGTTAACATTTTAAACTTTAGCATCTAATGTCCCAGGAAAGTATTGATCCTCTGACATACTCACCGACACAAGGATGCTTGTTCCCCAGACGCAAGAGAAAAGATAAAATGCACTAAGTTGTCCAGATTCATTGAATTTACTATGTTTTGTTTTGGAAAAGTGCATTCGCCTGTTAATTTTCTAAAGAAAAAAGTTATCTCATTATTGATAGTTATGATAGTTTAGATAGTAAGTTACTTGTCATATATATCAAAAGTCCATAATGTAAGTCCACAATGCATGCAATCAATCAATTTCTACTGTGGTAGAGCCCATTATTAGTCTAACAAACAATACTTACATCTAACACATATTCTTGAATAACAGCATGTATGATTATTGCCACTAGCATGTAGAAGAAAACAGTAGCCAGATCTTTGATACCATAATGATATAATGTCACTGTTTCTGTAGGCTGGTTTTCTGAGAGAAACAAAGAACAATATTTAAGAATGCATTTGTTTTAACCAGCCTCATTCAATTTATATCGGGAATCAAAAACAATACTTTAGAATTATATCTAATTTTCTTTCTATACTCCAAGTGAGTACAAACAGGAGTAGCAGTACAGGAAGAACAATCCAGGCAACAGTTTAAAATATTGAGATTGATCAGATTTTCACTATCTTTCTGTCCAAATTTTAAATTCAAAAGCTGATTAGCAAACAGATTTAATTTAAGATGTGATTCCTAAGCTGTAATCTGCAGATACTGGTGGTTCATATGGATTCCCATGTTGATTTGCCAAAGCCCATACTCTGCCTTAGATATGCTCTTCTCTTTTCCTTGGCAATTAGCTGGCTGGCTGACCAATGGTGCAAGATGGAGGTTAAGTGAAGGCAGAAATTGGGCTCAGGCTCTGGCTTGGCCAGCTGGCTGATGGTGCACTTAACCAGGTCGCTAAATCAGTTGGCCAGAGTCTGTTCACCTCTTAGCTCAAGTAAACCTGTAAGTTCTTGACATACTTTTTTTTTATACAAAAGTTAGTTTAAAAAGTTTTTTTTTTTAATGGAAGACATGACTATATTATACACAAACTCATCTTTTGACATACAAAGGAGAAGGGAAATCCATGTCTTTTCGGAACATTTAGTGGTTTGTGTTGTGTTCAAGTGATACTCCTTTAGGGCAGGGGTTCCTAATCCCTGGTCTGTGGACCGGCACGGGGCCACGTCATGCCAGCAACCGGTCGGCGCAAACAATTGAAGCCCTGTCTGCAGGATGCAGGCAGCATGCAAAACCACGTCCCCTCTGGTCTGCAGAAAAACCTTTCTTCATGGAACTGATCCCTGGTGCCCAAAAGGTTGGGGGCTGCTGCTTTAGGGGATGCAAAGCAGATGCCAAGGCCTAGTTTCATACCATGTAAACAAGCTTTGTAAGATTGCCAGATTTATTTCCACTTCTAGAAAACTGATTCCTTTCTATATCTGCAGTATGCAATGATATGTCATTTTGTTGGAACTGGTAAAGATTCGCTAGTACATTAAATGCAAGTCAAAATTAAAAAACTAGGATCAAATTGTGGCATCATATTTTATTGTTTTGATGAAAGAACTAATTCTGATTTTCCACAAACCAGGAAGATAAAGATGAAATCTCCATCCAAGAGAAGAGGAATGAGCGAAGACTGGAAGAATCCAAACCTCAGAGCCTTTCAAACAGCAACCATACTGCACTGAACCAGTTTGATTATATATCTAAACCATTTCTGTGGTCTCATGCCACAAATGGAACAGCATTATCACCCGCTAAACATTTCTCCTGATGTATGTCATTCACATTTGATTATCTTTCTCTTAAGACTCAGTATGTTCCTAGTGTGTAATAACATTGCAGACAAATACCCAAACATTTATTAGAAGATTACCTGTGACAGGAATGGTAATATTGTACTGAAGTGTAACAAAGACAACAGCTGCTTTGGCTGTAACCTGCAATAAAACAATTTGTCTGTGTGATTGCACGGTAAATCATAGGAACATGCTATATTCCTTATATCTGAAAAAATACATTTAACTGGCTGAAAAATAATGAACTAGGCTGAGTCAAAAATAAAAGATGACTGGCTAAACGCAAATAAGCATTCTGACATTTTTGGTTAGCCTGCTTACTATTGTTTGTTTGAAGTCCAAAGGATGTAAACTTCCTTGGCCAGTTATATGGTAGGAAACTTTATATCTATAGTAGGGGTGTCAAAGTCAATTTCACTGAGGTCTGGTGTCCTGGGTGAAAGAGAAGTTCTCAGAATTTGGTCACCCTGCGGGGCACAACAGCCACCTGAGATGCCAGGCCCCATACGCTCGCTGCCTCCTCTGCACCAGGCAGGTTCGGCTTCTCACTAGCTTCGTGCCGCCCGGCCCAGTCTTAGTGCTGTGAGGAGAGCGCCCTGCTGCCTGCCGAAACTGAGCAGGCTGGGGGCTGGGTGACGTTGCATAGGTAATGTTGATTGTCATGCCGCTCGTGGAGTCTCCTCCCCCGCAGCCCACCAAGCCAGACATGTGAAGTAGGCGAGGGTCATTTGCTGGCCACTTCCAGCAATGGTGCATTTCTTCATTCCTCACGAAGGGTGACACCTCCCCAGTGCACCCCCATGGAGCGGGGCCGTCGCAGTGGGGGCGATGGATCCCTTGCAGTTTCCAGACCTTGTGGAGCAAAGACTGAATATGTTCCAGCATGGATGGCCACCACGAAATTGTACATTGGCTCCTGGCCAGCCTGGGACAGGGCCAAGGCAGTGGGGCTGTTCCCTTACTGTTTCCAGGATGGCTTTGCAGGCCTCATGAAACCACTTTGTGTGACATGTCTGATCTACAGCATGGCAAATGAGCTATCATCTATAAATCACTGCTGTCCAAGTAATGAAAGTAATTATGCTACTAAATTATCATTTTTTAACCACAAAAGCCTTATTTAAAGTAGTCATTAGCCAATTAGCAATTTAATCAGGATAAACCTATTAGGACATCACAGATAGGCAAAATAATACCAAATAGACTTCATCTTCTGCAACCTCTTCTTCATATGATGAACAAATCCACCAACTAAATTAGTATTATACTGATTGAATACATTTTACACAGTGGTGGCTGAGTTCATACTGAACCATCATTAATTTAAGAATGGATTACTGAATTCAATTTCCTTGCTTTGCACAACAGTGAACCGTAATGATACTAGTTACATTCAGACAAAATTCTGAATTGAAAGCCAATTCATAATCCACAGGATTTTCGGCCTATGAAGTTTGGGACCCCAGCCAATGATTATTCAGCACAAAAGACAGACTGCTATTCCTACTTGAAATTCCAATTTCACACCTTTCAAGAAAGCATATTTTCTCCATGCTAAAAGTGATCAGAATTAGAAATTTTAAAGTTATGCCATTTAAGTCCTTTATTATCTTCTGGAACAAATTTTCTAACAGTGGGTGAAGCTCCAAGGATTTTATCTCCGCTCCACTACCACCGAAAAGCAAGTTATGGAACTGGGGCGTGCTGCAGCTTTTCTTCCGGTACCTGTTTCTACACTCCAGCCGTAACAGGCAAAACTGGATACGTGTCATACCATCCTCAGGGGCGTGAACCAACCCCGCCCCTTCTGATGTGCATCGCGGACGACTCTCTGTACACGTCACCAATCATTTCACCGTTTTCGAAGCGGAGGGGAGGAGTCGCTTGCCGCAACGCCCCATGGGGTTTGTAGTTCTCCGGCTGCACACAAAAGCCAGTGCCTCTTCTCTGCCCCCCTCACCCTCCCGTCAGCTTTATCAAGGGGAGACGCCTCGCCAGCAGCCCCCCTCGCCCCAGCCCTGCCGGCCCTTCCCGCCCCCAAATCGCAGAGGGGCGGCCAACTCCCCCCGCCCTGACACCGAGCTCGCGCTCCGAGTGCCACGTAACCTATCCGAGACCAGGAACTCGCGCGCTGGAAGGAAGCGTGCGCGGCGCAGCGCCTTCTGCAAAACATACAACTCTCTTTCCCTTTTCCTCTTCTTCCCTGCCAATTTCGGGAAGCTAAGCATCGCAAGTCGCTGCTGCACGCTTGCTTCGAAAGCCGTTCAATAAATTGTATTTCCCAGGAAAGGGGCGTAAAATACAAATGAGTAAAACAGGCTCTCAGCATTGTATTTAAGCCCGGGTTGCTCCAGGATACTGCAGCTGCCCGAAGAAGCTCCACTGAGACGAGCGACAGAGCTGCAATGGGTGGGAAACCCTCCTAGACGACTCTCTCAGAAACGGTTTGATGAACCAACAGGGACAAGGCCACGACCAGCCTATCCATCGAGAAGGGACCACCGCTCCCGCCGGCAGGTGGTTGCACCTTTGAGTTGCCGTTCTTCCCATCACCTCGCTACAATCATTGCTGAGCCTTCAGACAAAAACAGGCAATACAAGGAACGACCATGATATGACCCAGAGGACAGACAGACAAACGAAGCTGCCCTTCCACATGGAGTCACAATCTCCATTTGCTTATTTTTTTCCTCTTCCTCTAAACTAGCTACTAGAGAGTTCCGACAAAGATTTACGAGCAAGAGACGATCGCTTTCCTCATCCGAATCAGCCAAGCAATTTGTGGTACGGGGATCCATATGATCACACACTTGGGTATCTTTAACACGTATACCGCTTCAGGCATTGCGTTTACCCCACCCCGGCAACGGCAGTTAGGAGAAGCGGCAGCCAAGGAATTAAAGACTGCTACCAGAGATCAGTTCTGGCTTTCCTGGTGTTGACCATTCCCATTTGGTCTCCTCATCCGTATCACTCCGAAACATCTTCCCCGCTAATCTCCGCCCGGCCCTTCCTATAGGGTATCCGGCAACCGCACTGAGGTCTTGCAGCGCTTTGCCTTCTCCCTCCTCTCACCTCGAACATGAGCCCCAGCAGGAAGACCATGGCCATGCAGGAGACGATGTCCGCGTGGTTCTGCACGACGAACTCATGGCTGAGCACGGGAGGGTTCTTGTTAGTCTTCTTGCGGATCGCCATGGCGAGACCCTCCTCGGCCCCTGCTCAATGGCCTCTCCCTCCGTCCCCTCGTGCGTCTGCTGCGCGGCCCGAAAAGAAAGCTCAGGCAGCCGCTCCGCCCAACTTCGCCTCCGCCTTTTCGGGCGACTCTCTAGCTCCAGCGTCGTACAAAACCGCCACTCGTCGTTTCCTGCCGCTCAACTCGAACGGAGGGACCTCGCTCTCTGTGGGTAGTCGCAGGAAATGTAAGACAGCACCCCCTTTCGGATAGGCAGACCAAATCCGGAACTCGCAGCTGATTGGCGGTAGCAAAGACAGGATGAGGCAGCTGGGACAGCTTGGGGCGTAAAAGGTAAAAGTGGGAGGTCCTTTGCCCAGCCCCCTCGCGCGTCACCTCAACGTTCAGGAGGGACGTTAGCCAATCACAAAAATGCTATCATGCGGAGAAGCGCGCGCCTCCAGAATAGTTTTAATCGTCTGTTGTCTGCTGAAGCTGCAGTCTTCCCCCATAGTCGTTCACCAGTTGGGTGCTGTCCAAATAGGAATTCTAGACCGTGATTTTTGAGAGTTGTAGTCTGAACACATCTAGAGGAATCCTGCTCTAATATTCACCTAAGACAATTTGTTCTTCTCATCTTTTCCTTTTATTGAGCAGGAGGTTTTATGCCTACAATTCTTTTGTTAACTTTCTGTCGACCTGGTTCTGTTTGAAAGGGAATCTCATAGGCAGAATTTCAAATAAAAATCCCAGCCTGTCATACCTTGGGTTTCAGAAAATATGCAAAAAGTCATTGCAGAGATGACTATCGGAAAGTAAATATTGTTAAGATTCATTATAAGAATAAAACCTCATTTGTGTAGGAATCCAACTGATAACACACTTGAATAGACTAGACTAGCATCCTTACTGTACAAAAATTTAAACTTAGAACTTGTGAAGCAAAACAGTTTGAGCTTATTCAGTTTCCCAGCCCAACTTGAAAGAAGTTTTATAGTAGCTTTCATTGCCCTCCAGATGTGTGGACTTTGATCTGCAGAATTGTCCACAGTAGCTGTACTTGTTTGGGAGCTGACGTGTAAATATTTGGAGAACTCCCTGATTAGAGGAGGTGATTTTAGAGGACAACATTGATATTTTCCTCTCACATTTTCTCTTTATCTTTTCCTTGCTTGTACTTTCTTTCTTTTAGATATAAGCCATGATTTATTTTGGAAGTTGTACTGGCAAACATTTTGGTTAAATGATCCATTCCATTAGGTCCTATATTGGAGGGACCTAAACCCAGGAAAAGTGAGAAAATTTAAAATTTAATCTGGATGTAGTAGAGGATACACAGTCCATTCAAAATATAACAAATATAAAAATGTGAATTTTAAAAATGAGTTCTTGGATTTCTTTACAGTTATGCCTTTAATATTGTGGAAGACCAGTTTTTATTTAGTGTGCCAAATTCTTTACATATGTTTAGGTAAGGGAATTATCACTTACTAGGGTACCTGTCAGTGATTTTGCGCTTTCATTTTGACCATGACACTGAACATATCTGAAGGCAATAAGTTGGGGACTAGTAATTAAGAAGTGTGCCCAAAAGCAAATTTTTATTGTGTAGCACTATTTACTTTTCAAATCAATACAAAAGTATAACTTGATTTCATATTAAAAGGAACAAATGAGATTATGAGTGTTGGTAATCCAAAACTGAGGCAACAAGATCGGGTCAGGATCATCTAACACAGGGGGATTCATCTTATGGCAGTGCCTGATAGTTAATTAAAGAAATGCGGAAAATGTGTTCTTTGAAAATGACCACGATGCCTAATATCTCTTTATTTTCTTTCAGTTAGCATTCTCCCAAAGCAAAAAATGGCATAGTGGTTAATATACTGTATATATTAACTTCTATCATTATAATAGAATTTTTCAAAACTAGTTTTAAAATGGTCTCCTTATATCAATTTTTCTGAAAATTTAACAATTAGCATGTTACCATTCAATCTTACTTCTGCCGCTTTTGGGATCAAAGAACATTTAACAACTTTGGATATCCTGACAAAATGTTATAAACATGTCTATTAATTCTAAGCTCAAAATAGAATGTATTTTTTACTTAGATCTTTTACTATTGGAACAGTGGAACAACCTGCCTCCAGAAGCAGTAAATGCTCCAACACTGGAAGTTTTTAAGAAGAGACTGGACAGTCATTTGTCCGAAATGGTGTAGAGTTTCCTGCCTGAGCAGGGGGTTGGACTAGATGACCTCCAAGGTCCCTTCTAACTTTACTACTACTACTACTACTACTACTACTACTACTACTATTATTATTATTATTATTATGAAGAACGGCTGCAGGACTTGGGTTTGGCTAGTCTAAAGAAAAGAAGAAACAGGGGCGACATGATAGCAGTATTCCAGTATTTGAGGGGCTGCCACAAAGAAGAGGGTGTCAAACTATTCTCCAAAGCATCAGAGGGCAGGACAAGAAACAATGGTTGGAAACTGATCAAAGAGAGAAGCATTGTGGAGAAACTTCCTAACAGTGAGGACAATTAACCAGAGGAATAGCTTACCTTCAGAAATGATAGGCACTCCATCACTGGAGATTTTTAAGAAGATACTGGACAGTCACTTGTCTGAAATGATATAGGTTTTCCTGCTTGAGCAGGGGGCTGGATAGAAGACCTCCAAGGTCCCTTCCAGCTTCCATTCCATTCTATTCTATTCTTTCACAGCTAACAATCTATTTTTATTTCACAAGATACCATATATTTTATTTTTTTTCTAATTGACACAAGTATTGCTTATTTGCTGTCAGCAGTATAAGCATGTAGCTCTCCTTTAGGGCTCAGATGAGATGCTTGGTGTAATCAATGTCAAATTTTCACAATGTTCAGTAGAATGCAACTTCATTATTCAAAACATTTAATTCTGTCACTCCACATAGCTTATACAGTATAAAGACTACACAGCTTGTTCTAATGCCTTACAGGCTTTTCCTAAAGCATTCACCAAATATTACTGAACTACAACTTTCAGCATTTCATATTGCTAAGGAATGCTGAAAATTATAGATTGACACTTCAGAAACACATTTTCCCACACTGATTATTATTTTTTTTGCCATTGTTATGAATGTAAAGGCTGCAAGCTCAGACATTCATGGTTTATCGGACTTTAAGCCAAACAGACTCAGATAACTCACATTCAAAAGAGAAATATATGTTTTCTGTGATATGAACATAGGAAGATAATCCAGCCCCTTGCTCTGCTAGATATAAAAAAAGTTTTGATCCTTTTAAAACTGGGAGCAGAGGTTACTGTCATGAAAATATAAAAGTGAGGGCTTTAACACTGCTCCACCATACCTTTTGATTAAATCTTAAAGTTTCCAAAAAGGTAGGAATACAGGAAATTTGAAACAGGAAAAGAGATGCTTCAGGGGAGGCCAATTCTGAAGAGATAAGTCAAATATTCTAGTGAGGAATATAAATTTTAATTATTCTATGTTGTGCTTTTAATGTCATTTTTTTTTCTTTATATAATTTATAGAATTGAATGATTGTATATTTGCCTATATCTGGCCACCATGCTTTTCATGCTTTTTTTTGAAGATGCACAGAATTTTATCATTACTGTACTACATGCAGATTTGGTAATTTGCAGGAAAATTGCAAACAAAGTTCAGATGTAAACATTTCATACTTTCATTCAACTGTATTTAAATGAGGTTGAATGTTATATTGCTAGTATTCATTAATCTGTAGAAATCTATTCTATAGTATTTTCTAGTCAAGTTAAAAAAAGATTCTGAAAAAGTATATAATGATTATAATAATGACATTATAATGATGTCAAAAAAGGAAAACAACTAAATATGAACAAAAATAGTTAGTTGTTGTATTTATTATACAAATAAAATAGTGACAATGAAATTACAATGTTTAAATAAAGAAACAAGCTTAAACCCTCATATTGCTGAATCAGAAAGCATACAAATTTAATCAATAATAACATTCCAAATTTCTTTACAAAACTATTCAAATGTTCAAAGGAAGTTTTAAATATTTTGCTTTGAAATAAATAATTCACTTGTTCCTCCCTGAATGATTCTTCCAATCGCTCTCTGACAAGTTATTATTTAATCAGATTAATAATAAAATCCAGGTCCATTTATGTATGCGATTTATATGCAATTTTGGCATTAAAAATGTTAGTGCTTTTAAATTCAGAATATAGAAGAGCACGTCTGTCAAACTTGTGTATATGCCATATTTATAAAACACTTTTCCACTTGAAGTTAGGAGAATTTTCATATACTGTAACAGAAAGAAGGGTCATATAAATAACCTAATCAATAAAACTTCTTTAATGCCCTAACCCAGTGATGGAGAACCTTTTAGAGACTAAGTGCCCCAAACCAGGCCCCACCTCCTGCCCCATCCCACCTGCCCTGCCCTGTCCCCCACAAGGCCACTCACCACCTCCATGGCCCACCACAGATTGCCCAGGTGGCCCAGCAGCGCCACGGTGGCCACACCATCCACCCATGCCCCACAGAATCAACTGTGTGCGATGGGGCGCAAGGGTGGAATCTTGTCCCTGTTGCCCGGCTGCCATGTCCTTGGCTGCGCTGCTCCATGTGGGCTGCGCTTGGGGGCGACTCTCCTCTGGGGGGGGCTGCTGGTAAGGAGGGAGCTGTGCATGGAGGCAGGGCTGGGGCAACGACCCGCGTGACCATAGAGAGGGCTCTGAGTGCTGCCTCTGGCACACATGCCATAGGTTCGCCACCACTGCCCTAACCAATAATATGTAAAATATTTATCTTAAAAAACATAAATGTATATACATATTAACTACATTTCAGAAAATCATGAAATCGATGTAGTTAATTTTCATGTTTTCTGATGATGATACACAGAGAAGCATTTTGTCAGATAGTTTTAGTCATTCTTTTAATCATCTTTGTAATATTTTTAACACAAGTTATTTTTTTTTCACCAAATAAGAATGTATAAAGAGTATAGATAGTCCTTAACAACCACTAATGGGACTGTCCAATTCCACTACTAAGTGACACAGTTGTTAAGTGAGACATCATATGAATGTGACTTGCTGGCTCCTCCATTGATTCTGCTTGTTGATAGCCTGCTATGAAGTGTGCAAATTAAATAAACAAAAATAAATGATGGTCATGTGATGATGGGATACTATAAGGTTTGTAAATGCTCACTGATTGTGGGCAGCCCAAATCCTGATCACATGATTGCGGGGAAGCTGTGATGATCCTAAGTATAAGGACTGGTTGTAATTTTTAGCACTGTCGTAATTTTGAACCATTGCTAAACAGGATAGTCATTAAGTGAGAACTATCTGCACCGATCATGAAAAAACAGATATCAAGTTCTGTTTCTAAAAATTAAAAAAAATATATAAGACACTGACATTTACAATCAGAATTGAACATTTTATCTTTCTTTCACTCCTTCAGTATCCAACAATGTAACTGTTCTATATAAACAGTGAAGTTACTTACAAGCTTTCCCTTCTTTTTCTAGCTTCTTCAAGTGATGTTGGAGATTAATTTCTGCAGCTGGATGCAAATGGACAGGTGTGTCCTGGAATAAAGCATTAAAAGGATACATATTAATAGAACTTCATTTTTTAAAAAAAATCAAAATCAAAATCAAATCAAATCAAAAAGAACAAACATAACAGAGATAACACAAACCTAGAAAGAAACAAAGAAAAAGAAGAAAAGGGGGTTTCAATCACACTTTTCAAAGGCCTGGGTGAAGAGCCAGGTCTTCAAGACTCTTTGGAACACCAGTAAAGTGGGGGGGGGGGAATTCATATCTCGTGAGGGGGGAGCCTCATTCCAGAGGGCAAATGTTGCTACAGAGAAGGCATTTCTTTATATTTTGAGTGGTTCTTTGCAAAAAAAAAAATAATAGGGATATAGAGAACTCATTGATTCAGGGACAGAACATTCCTTAGAACTTAGGAACATTCCATGCCCCACCCCAGTGTTCCCCTCCCCCCATAGTGAACCTCTTCCTAGACCACAGTGAAACTAGGGTTAATTTGAAAGTGTCTGGAATAATTTCTTCAAGCTGGAAGCAATTTGAGGCATTCAGAACATAGTGTTTTTGTTTTACTTTAGTTGCAGTTATTAAAAAAGAAAGGAAACTGGTGTTTTGGGGGGAAAATCATTAGCAAATTTTACAAAAAATGTGTCTATTTTGGAAGAGATGTTTAAAGTCTGAACAAGGAATGATAGTCTTAATATTTTTGTATAACTATTAAGACTATGTACTTTCCAGCATACAATCTGGTGCAATATACATACATGGTGTTCTTTAGATAAATGCTGTTTTTGCTATGAATCATTAATTTCTTTTTTATTGCATTACTTTCTGCATAACTGAAATCAATTTTTAACCCAAACCAGATGCCATCTGTACCTTGTAAACAACTTTCACAAGTTCCTTTGCTGTGAAATACTTCCCAGCATTCTCATCCAGGATGTGTAGGATTTGTTTCTCACGTTCATTTCTATGTAAAATATATTCTTGAATTTTAGCTCTTGCTTCTTTTACTACTGGCCCATGTCCTATAAAGACAACAACAGATGTTTCTTTAACAAAAATTTCTGGGAGAACTTATTAACAGTGCGTACATGATATTTTTTTTTTCAGAAGAGATTATTTAAAGTGTTCATATTGCAGAGTTAACACAGGACAGCCCAACAGCTTCTAATTTTGTAATGTGTCTCCTTATCTATTGCAGCACCATTCCTCTGGAGTGAGACCCCTAGAGGTCCAGATGTCTCCCCCGCCCCCAACATTCAGGAAGCTATTAAAAGCTTTTTTCAATTTATGTCTTGATCTTATAATCACAGCTTTTCTTCCAGACTTTGAAGGAAGATAAAGAATAAGCTCAGTTAAATGGGATCCCCCCCCCCCCGATTCTATGTAGTCTTTGGTAGAGATTTCTATCTTTTTCAAAAAAAAGTTTTAAATTGTAAGCCACCCAGAGTTGTTGGGAATTGGGTGGCTTGTATATTATGTAAACAAAGAAATGGGAATTGTGATAAAAATGCTGGATGGGATGAAAAAAGTACAAGTCTCTGATGAACTATGGAGCCAATTTAGTTATCCTATGGCTTTGGTTCCATCTACATTTCATAATAATAGGTATGAGGATAGAATGGAGAACTTCTGTTCCTTCTGGACCAGTGTTTCTCAACCTTGGCCACTTGAAGAGGTATAGACTTCAACTCCCAGAATTCCCCAGCCAGCTATGGCTGGGGAATTCTGGGAGTTGAAGTCCATACCTCTTCAAGTGGCCAAGGTTGAGAAACACTGTTCTGGACCATCTTGCATTACCAGAGAAAAATACAGGGTAAATAAATACAGTAAATGGATGAATTGAAAATGACTTCAATTTGTTACATCCTGAAACATCATTTTAAAACAGGTTTGAATCAGATAAGACTTCCGGCTTAGTATTATTATATTATATCATATTCCATTTCCATGATTTCTTTCATACGTTATTTGGAGGTGCTGAATTCTGAATATTGTTTTCCTTATGGGGAGTTGGGGAGGGGGGAAGGAGAGAGAGAATGAGTGTAAAGAACAGACATTTTAGCAGCTAAAGGACTTTTCACAAGTTAAGTAAATAGAGGATATATTTCATTTACCACAAAGGAAACAGCAAATGATATTACAGTCTAAACCACAAGGAAACTAAAATAGTGTTTTATTTAAATAAAAAACACCTGAACTCCCCTCCCAGAATGACCACTTTCTATGAAGCTCTATATGTAGATGAAGGTAAAAGATTCTGAAAGCTGGAACATTTTAGCATAGAATATTCTCTTATAGAAAGAGAAAAATTACAAAACATCTTGCATACAGGAGTCAATAAGAGATACCCATTCCTATTTACACAGTATCTGTGATTACAGAACAATGAGATCAAAAATCTCTAGTTGGCAATGCAGTGTTTGAGACACTTAATATACTTATGGCGAAGAGTTAATATAATTAATATCAAATGTGTAACTTACCTGGATATATTAAATCAGCTTTGATTCCCAGGAGCTTATCCAATGACTTCATGTAGTCATAAAGGTCTTCAAACACAGCTGTTCCTTCTCCTAAAATACAGTCACCAGAAAATATTGCATTTTCTTCTAGCAAATGTAAAGCCATGTGGTCATCTGTATGCCCTGGGGTATATAACACCCTGCAAAGTGACAGAAAAGTGAAATGTGATTATACTATTCAAGTAATAAATTGAAGAAAGTTCTTACAATGGCAAATGAAGATACATTTAAAAAGCTCAGATACAAAATTTAAATGAATGATCCTTATACTGTGTGGAAGCAAAGCTATGAATACTTCGTAAAAGTATTTTTAAAATAAGGACAAGTTTTAACTACCTATAACTTAAGATAAATTTCCTAAAGAAACCAAAGGTCTCACAAGGCAGATAAAGTCATTCCAAAGAATCAACCAGGAATAATTTTATGCAAATTGCCATCCACCAAAAATACAGGTGTAGCCTTACCATGTATACAGGTAGTCCTTCACTTACAACAGTTCATTTAGTGATTGCTTGGAGTTACAATAGCTCTGAAAAAAGTGACTTATGACCATTTTTCACAGTTCCGAACATTGCAGCATCCCCCGTGATCATGTGATCAAAATTCAGACGCATGGCAACTGACTCATATTTATAACAATTGCACTGTCCTGGGGTAACGTGACCACTTTTTGCCACCTTTTAACAAGTAAAGTCAATGGGGAAGCCACATTCACTTAACAACCCTGTTACTAACTTAACAACTGCAGTGATTCATTTAACCACTGTGGCAAAAAATATTATAAAATGGGGTAAAATTCAACAACTGTCTCACTTGGCAACAGAAATTTTGGGTTCAATTGTGGTTGTAAGTCAAGGACTAATTGCACTGAGAAAAGAGCATCACTTAAAGATATTGAGGCCTGAGCATACACATATAGGGAAACCTAACTTACTTAGGATTTGAAGAAATTTCTTTAGAATGTTGTGCAGAAAATATCAGGAACCAGTAACTCTTGGAAGAATAATCAAATTTGCCTATAAGAAGCCTTTGTCAATAGTCTGAACTAGGCAGATATCTTCAAGCACATGAGGGTAGTCTAATCATGATCACACGATTTGTATCGTATGATTACTTCTGATATGTAAAGGAATGGTTATAGTGAATGTTTAACCCTCAGTTGTGCAAAACTCATCTACTGTACATGACAAATATTTATACCAAAGTTTATGATGCCACGGAATTGAAAGAAAGACAACAGACCCAAAGGAAACAAATAAATGTAGTTAACACATTTTCTAAATATTTATATTTGTGTGACGGTACAGAGATAAATATGTGTACTTTGGGCATTAAAGGTAAAGGTCTCCCCTGTCCATTAAAGGTAAAAGTTTCCCGTGTTCCTACTCTACGGGGCAGTGCTCATCTCCATTTCCTAAAAGGGAGCTACCATTGTCTGAAGATGTGGTCATGTGGCCATCATGACTACAGGCCAAGGCTCATTGAATGCTGCTACCTTCCCACCTAAGTGGTACCTATTTATCTACTCGAATTTGCATGCTTTTGAACTGCTAGATGGGCAGGAGCTGGGGCAGATAATGGGAGGTCACCCCTCTGTGTGGCGCTCAGGTCTCTAACTCAGTCTGTCAGCTGAGCCATCGCACCCCCATACTGTATTCATTAAAGGCTAGACAAAACATATAATCTATATGAACAGATCTCACAAGCTTTTTTAGTTCTGAAATGATAAAATCTGCAAATGAACTGAAAAAAATCTTGTACATGAAAAACTTGCAAACAACATCAATATGAAATGTTAACGTTTACCTGAGAGTCGCTCCCTCTGTATTTAAAACATCTCCATCTCTTAAGTACGCATACTTCTGCTTTCCTTCTATTACTTCTTCTTGATGTGGGTTACGTGGAAGCTTACTTATACAATATTCATAACCTAATTTAAAAATTAAACAATGTGTATCATACCAGAATTTAGTTGGAAATTCATACATCCCTTTTTTTAAAAAAAATAGTGCGTCCAGATGAATTCAGGACTGAGACACATGGAACTTATGACCATCTCTGATCTTAAACAAACTTATAAAATAGCTTCAAATTATTTCAAAATTTGGAAACTGGTAATACATTTAAAAAGTGGCTTTATGTTACCCGTTTTATTTTTAATGAACTTTTTTTATAAATTGATTTATGTTATGATACAAGTGCAGATCAATCAAGGCAGAACATACGTTCTATGCTGTGCATGCTGCCTATTATTCAAATAATTGTGACAACAGCCTCCAGATTATCACTACAATCTAGCAAGTCCCTTGTATATTAATTGTTTGTTTGTTTTGCAATAGCAGCTTCTACAACTTTAACTAATCCTAATGAAACAACTGTTAAAATACATATTAGCAAACATGCCTGCAAATATTAAAACAATCAATGTTCTTTATTTTGCAAAGAAGCTCCATTTCCTGCCCTCATGAATAGATTTGAAAAGACCCATTTCTGCAGGATTTTGTAGTAACTTAACTTGAACAAAGTCAATACAGCTGGGAAGAACACTTGTTGCTGGTGCTTGGGAGATCATTCAACTCAGCTTAGTAATAATTAATTTAGGTTGGTGCTCACTTTTAAACAAAAATAGAACATATACATACTTTGAGATAAAAGCTTTTCTGTTTAAAATAAATGTTTGACTTTTTACATTCAAAAAGAGCAGTCAAAGTTTTCACTAATATTTATTTTAACTAATTTTTATGTACTTAAATCCACAAGGCTGAGGCAAATGGATAATGAGATATAAGTTAGTATAATTATCATCCTCTTCCCAAATCTGCAAGAGAAAGAAGATGGTATCTTCAGTTTTTATGAATAAATAAAAACAATTTATTTGCAAGAGTCAGGCTTATTGAAGATAAATTCCTTTAACAGAATGGCAAATGTTATATTTTTATAATATAATCCTCAACTTATGACCAAAACTGAGATCACAATTTTGTTGCTAAGCAAGGTAGTTGTTAAGTGAGTTTTACCTGATTATATGTCCTTTTTGGCCATGGTTGTTAAGGAAATCAATACAGTTGTTAACGGAATCTAGCTTCCCCCATTGACTTTTGTCAGAAGTCAGCTGAAGAGGTCACAAGTGGCAATTACATGATTGTGGGGTGTTGCAACCATCATAAATTCATGCCAGTTGCCAAGCACCTTAATACTGATCAAGTGATCATGGTGATGCTGTGATAATTATAAGTACGAAGACCGGTTGCAAGTCACTTTTTTAGTGCTCATAATTTTGGATGGTTGCTAAACAAATGGTTGTTAAGTTGAGGATTACCTGTACCTGATTTTTGCTAGCTTTAATTTTGGCTAAGTATACTTACAATTGGTGCTTGGGAAAGTTCTGTCAGAAGCTGTTTCTCAAATTTAATTATTTCCCACCGTGTCTGTTAACAAGCATTTAAGTTCAATGTTTCTAACATCCTTTGCCTATCTAGTATATAATTTTTTCAATATAACTCTAACCTACTTTGTACATAAAGCATACAAATTTTAAAAACTACAGAAAATACTTACCAGCTGGAATCTTTTCACAAATATCTGATATGCCTCCAGTATGATCATGGTGCCAATGAGTTACTAAAATTTCCTGGATGGAAATGTTGAATTCATGAAGTGTTTGTTTCAAACAGCTTATATATTCAGGGATGCGTGGCTCTCCGGTATCTATTAGGATCCTTCTATAATAAAACCAGATTAGGCCAAGAAAGAGCTAATTAATAAAAAAATGATGCTAACAACCTAAAAAAGTTCGTAATGTGTCATGAAAAGAAATATAAGAACAATTAATCAATGGAACAGCTTGCTTCCTGGGCGCGTCGATGCTCCATCACTGGAGGTTTTAAAAAATTGTTTGGACAACCATTTGCCTGAGATAGTATAAAACTCCTGCCTTGAGCAGGGTGCTAGACTAGAAGACCTCCAAAGTCTGGCCCAACCCTATCATTCTAGTTCTATTTCTATATCCCATTCCTTTTGTGTAATTTGGAATCCTAAAGAAAATTATGTAAGATGCAAATCAATAAACCAATAAATCAAACTGGTCATATATGCCTTTTCAGTTGTCTCTGACCAGCTTACATATGTTATTTTATATACAAAATTTACAATAGCCACCCAGAATCACTTGACAGTGAGGAGAAATAAGTACACTTGTTCAAATACCCCAAAGAAAAACATTTAAGTACTGCTTTTAAAGTATGCTGGAAGAGCGAGATTCCATTGCCTTTCTAAACACAATAAAGCTTGGAGCCATACACATCTCAAGCGGGATGCTGTTGCAAAAGAATCTCTTTTAATTTCATAATACTGTACTACACAGCTAGTAAGCCTATGAGAATAGAGATAATGGTGAAAAAAAATCCACTGGAGCAGAAATCTAATCAGGTGAACAAAAGAAATGGTACTTTATAATAAAATGGATCAAAGATGATCCAATAAAATGTAATAAAGAGAAATTTGTCCACAGAAGGGGAAAAATCTTTTGCCAAGAGCAAAAGAAAAAGTGACAAGCTAAACGTGATTCCAAGTTGAGACTTATATTGCATAAGAAGAGAACTAAACTGTAATAACCAAGATTCAAGATAGGGCTTTGTAGAAGAACCAGACACATGCCCTAGATAGTAATCATCATCAAATCTCTCTAACTGCATCATGATGTCTAGCTGCTTTTAAATGGCATTGGTGCCTGAGATTGCCTTTATTTCATTCATCCTGTAGTAAAGGAAGCCTAAATTTAGCTACAGTTATTCCAGTTTTAAAATGTCCTTCCTGGACACAATTTTCACCATAAATATGATTTAGAATGCTTCATTGATTTTTTGATTGATCAGGGAAAGAATCAGCCCTTCTGGGGTCACTTTGGGTTGTTGTGGATTCACACCCTCCTCTTTGGTCCCTGTGCAATGGCCCTTCTCCCAACACATGACCAACATTTGCCCATACAATGGCTGACTGGCTCTTTCTAAAGTATTTGTCAGTGTTACGTAAGCTCCTTATTTGCACAGATTTATTAGTGCACTTCTGAAAGTATTTAGGTTTAGAGAGAGCTCTTTTGGCTATACAGAACGCTGTTCTGAATTGTGACAGGAATGTTGTGGCAGGTGGGTGTGGCTAACTTTTGCCTGTGAGGCATTACTGCTTCTATAGTGCTTCAGCAAGCAAGAAAACTGGACATTTTTTTTTTAAAAAAAACTGGTTTTAATGTTTAGGGGGAATGATGCCATTTTACTTATTTCTACAGCACCACACCTATTATATAGGTTACTTCTGGATATTATACCCCAGGACTACTTCCTGCCAGCACTTCCATTGCTTGCAGCATTACAGGTAGTCCTTGACTTATGATCACAAGTTTCTATTGCTAAATGAGACAGTTGTTAAGTGAGTTTTGCCCCATTTTATGACCTTTCTTGCCACAGTTGAATCTAGCTTCCTCATTGACTTTGCTTGTCAGAAGATTTCAAAAGGTATCACATGACCCTGGGATACCGCAACCGTCATAAATATGAACCAGTTGCCAAGCATCTGAATTTTGATCACATGACCAGTGATGCGACAATGGTTGTTAGTGTGAAAAACAGTCACAAGTCACTTTTTTTCAGTGCTTAAAATGGTCATTAAATGAATGGTTATAAATCGAAGACTACCTGCAATTTAGGATGAAGCTTGCATGTTATTAATTATTCCTTCTTGTTTTATTCCATTCCTCCAATGAATGTGGAATAGGAGGAGTGTGAAGTGCCCCCAATGCACTTCATAACCCCTTCTCCCTATCTTGAAGTGTCACTTCGGGTATTTCTAAACATGACCTCTCTTCTACATCGGCAATCTGTGAACCATGGCATTTGCTGACATGGTAAAGCACCATTTCAAGAGTCAGCCCAACTGACTGATCAAAGATGTGCAGCTTTTCTGTGCCTGCAATTTCTTAGTTGAGCAACTTGACAGGTGACTAAAAGAATCTGCCCTTACTTGTCCAGTAAATAGAATAATAGTTATTAAATTTCAAAGTAAAATATTAAACATCAACTAACAAAAAGGGGAAAAGAGAAAGGGAATAGCAAAACAAAAGTGATTAAAAATAATACAAACATGTTTATAACAAAGCTGGCTCACAAATCTTAAAAGCTTGTCTATGGCAAGGGAAAGGTAGAGTGTTTTTCTTAACTTGTCCTGCAAACAGCACACCTAAGCCTTAGAGGTTTTGTCAATGAAGCAGAACAGATGTTTGCAAATTTCTGTGAGCTTAATGACCAGAGAACAGCACTTTAATACAGCAATGGAAGAGTCCTAAGCCTGCATTGCTAGGTGAGTAAGACCCTGGACTTAAATAGGATTTCTGAATAGAGAAGACTGCACTGCAACACTGCTAGGTTGCATCAATGGCTTTTACATTTATTTATTTACTAGATTTGTGTGCCGTCCACCTGGTCTAAAGGTGACTTTAAGTGCATACATATAATAATCCGGTTAGCTATGTTTCCTCTGCCCTCAAATGTTTATGGATTTTTTGGGTTGTGTGTTGTGTGTGTGTGAGAAGATATAAAAAAAATGTTTGTTATTTCATCTAGGCCCCGCCTTCTTCCGTCACAGTACTACTTGTACAATAAAGAGAAATAGTATGAATTAATAATACTCAGAGCAGCGCGTGAAAAGCAGGGGAGTCAAAATACGAATTCCGGGTAGCCTTCGAGCCTGGCTTTGCTAAAGGGAAGGGAAAACTCGCCAAGGAAACGCGTTGGCCAGCAGATCCCAGGGAGTACACCAGCTGCTTCCCACCTACCTGGGCCCGGTTCCCACCAAGTAGGTGTTGGTCCCCTGGAGCGTCATAGGCCCGGGGTTACAGCCCAGGACGCGGATTACCCGCGCCGACAGCTTCTCCACTTTGGGCAGCACGGAGAACATCTTCGCAACCACCTTCGCATCCAGCCAGAGAAGACGGGCTCAGAGAGAGAGCGAGAGAGCAAGAGGGAGAGCAAAGAACGTAGAGATAAGGCAAAGTGTAGAGTGACAACTTTTGGAGACTTTGTTGGTTTTCTTTTGCCGAACTAGGTAAAGAAACGAAAGATTGCTATAAGTGTAGAATGTAATGGAAGAGTTAACTAGATACTTCCTTAAGAGCAAAATGGGCAGAACCTGCACAGAAATAGGGAATCCAGGAAAGGCGCTTCACAGACCAGCGGGGGAGAGAAGGGCAAGCCTGAGAAGCAGAGCCACTATGTAGAAGAGAAAAGGGAAGCGTTTTTAGCAATCATTCTTTACCTATAGGGGACGTTTGTTTCTAAAATATGTATTTATAAGAAACTATAAATATCCTATACTATCTATCCTGTAATATTATTGTTAAATAAAATTTTAATTGCAGTCAGCTAGTCTTCTGGCTAAATAAATATACGTTCCCCATAAGATACTATGCAAATGTACTAGAGGAGATAATTATTGGCACAATATCAGCAATCACTTTATAGTTTATATCTGTATGGTTTACCTAGTAAAATAGAAGTGGTTTGCCCTATTACTCTCTCCTGTGCCATATGAAATGATGCCTTCAGTATTGTTAACAAAGCGAAGCCCAGCATCTTCCTATGTTGCTGCTGCCCAATAAAGGAGCCAGTTTGCTTTAGCTGGGCAGCTGGGCTGACCTTCACACCTTAGGTGACCCTGTGAGATCATATTATTTTGGTATATATATGCTCCCAGTATTTTTCATTCATTTCTTGCAGCATTAACACAGAGAGAGAGAGGGAGAGAGGGAGAGAGAGAGCACCATAATGAGGCAGCCTAGCATTTGACACAGAACTCCTAGATAAAATTGGGACTATTAGATCTGAGCTACAAAAGCTACACATTCCTCTTGAAGACAAAGATTTAAACTGAATTCAGATACATCTGAATGGTATTCAAATTACTCACCCAGATGGATGTGGTTTCATTTCCATATCTGACAGCCCTGAACAGAATTGGAATTAGGTTTGTGGAGAATTTCATGGAAGGAACCTCTTTGCCTTGCTCATTTCCATTGGGTGGGTGTTTGGGTACTGTCCAGATATTTTAGAAATCAGTTGCTATAGATCCCATTTAAATCACCATAACCTTTAAGGATTGCAAGTGTTATGGGCTTCAACAACTGAAAGGTTTGATGTTCTCTACTGTTATTAATCTTTGTAGTTTAGGATAAAGATTGAGAAAATGTCTAATCCCTTGCAACTTCAATTCCCAGAAGGTCCTTAACCAGCAGTGGTAGAGGATTTTGGGAGATTCAGTTCAATGATGTTTTCAAGAGTCTCTCACAGGTTTATGCTGAGGATAAATTCAACGACAAAAAAACTGAATATTTATGCTTCTTGGGTTCAAGGTGATTTCTAAGTAAATTGCATAAATGAATAAAAAATGTCTTAGCAATTCAAACATTATGCCAAGATATTGATGTAACATGACCTTGAGAACACATTTTGTCTGTAGATGGCAGTAACAGCACTGCCATAATAAAAATTGTGAGAAAAATTAAATTGCAAAAAAGCCCCAATATTGTATCTTTGCAAAGCAGATGATTAAAATTTCTGGGTATATTTATAATATTGTGTGTAGTTAAATTTATATGGTTCTTTTTGAGTTTTGTACTGAAACATCATTAATTGTTCAATAGATTTGTAGTATTTTTTTCCAAAGATCTACTGGCAATCTACCACCCCAACTTTAATACTCTAGTTAGCACTGGATTATTACTTCTTCACTGTACAGTGAGATAGCTGTATTACAGTGCAGTCCATCCTTGAACTAAGGAATAAATTGCTTTGCCCTATTGGCCAAGAATGAAGAATGGAACAGGAGACTAGAATAGAATAATAACTTTATTGTCACTTTAAATGTACATTAGTCTAAAGAAAAGAAGAAATAGGGGAGACATGATAGCAGTATTCCAGTATTTGAGGGGCTGCCACAAAGAAGAGGGGGTCACATTATTCTCCAAAGCACCAGCGGGTAGGACAAGAGACAGTGGTTGGAAACTGATCAAAGAGAGAAGCAACCTGGAATTAAAGAGTAACTTTCTGACAGTGAGGACAATTAACCAGTGGAACAGCTTGCATCCAGAAATCGTGGGCGCTCCATCACTGGAGATTTTTAAGAAGAGGTTAGACAGTCATTTGTCTGACATGATATAAGTTCTCCTGCTTTAGCAGGGGGCTGGACTAGAAGACCTCCAAGGTCCCTTCCAGTTCTATTCTGTTCTGTTCTATTCTGCATACATTAAAATTAAATTTTGTTGCATTCAGCTCTCAAAGGGTCACCACCTCCGATATACACTACATAAATAAATACAGAATTATGCATATATCCACATATATGGCACAGAGAAACAGCAGTCTAGTTCAGGTTATGGTGAGAAAAATGAATTTTGTGAATTTACCAGACGGATGGATCAGTATCAGTCCGTGGATCAGTATCAGGCCGCGGCATACCAGCAACTGGTCTGCACAAACAAACAAAGCCCTATCCACCGGATGCAAGCAGCACACAAAACCATACACCCTCCAGTCCGCAGAAAAACCATGGAACCAGACCCTGGTGCCCAAAAGGTTGGGGTCCTCTGGCATAGGGAACAAAACTACTACAGAATCGGGTAGTCCTGCTAGAAATATTTGGAAGCCTTCTCCCAGAGGGGAGCAACAGAAACAGACTGTAAAGTGGACGTGTAGGGTCTCTAACAATGCTTTGAGCTCTAAGCACATAGCGTTTATAAGCAGCATCCTCAATACCAGGGAGCGAGTTTTCTGTGATCTTCTCAGCTGTCCTTACCATTCTCTGCATGGACTTTCTATCTGAGGCACTGCTGCTACCAAACCAGACAGTGATGCAGTTTGTTAAAATGCTTTCAATCGTGTCTCTGTAAAAAGTGGCTAGGACAGAAGGAGAAAGATGTGCTCTCCTTATCTGATGCAGGAAATGCAGATGCTGGTTTGCATGCTTCACTGAGGATAACATGTGGAGAGACAGAGTCAGATTGTTGTTCTTGCATGTTTAACCCCTGGACAAATTAAGGAAATTGACTGATGGATTTTTCTTGGGTTGTTTCCTTTCCACTAAAAATCACCTTGCCGGGAAGGAAGAGAACTAAATCCTTAACATGGGTGGGTGGGGATCTATTTGTCTTCTTGATTAGTTAAAACAATTAATCAGTGATGACTTGCTTCCACAAGTTGTGGGTGCTCCACATATGAACATAGCAATATATGTCTCAGTTACATTGGCCATATCACTGGAGAAATCAATTACGTTTGGAAGAGTTAGCGGTAAAAGGAAACCAGGCCATTAAAGAACATGGTGGCTGGACACGATAAAGCTGACATCAGCCAGAGCATAGAAAAACTCAACGAAATAGTGCAAGAACAGAAGATGGCCCATAGATTTGCCAAGAATCAGAGATGACTGAAGGGATAACATCATCATCATCAGCAATATACATTTATACTATATCAATTATATGTGCTAGGAGTAAGCTAATCCATAATTCATGATCGTAATATGTACCTGTCTAGTGAGCAGTCTTCAAAGACCTTCTGAAATAACCAGGTTTAGCTATCTTTTGTATTGGAAAAGGACTATTCTTGCTTTGGGTAGAAAAGATAGGACCGCAAAAAAGTTCTTTGCTCCCTCTGGCTGAAGGTCTTATAGGTGGGTGCCTTCAGAAAACATTCTGTATGTATGGACAGACAGGTTCTGGTCAGAAAAGGCAGTCTTGAAGATAGCAGATTCCCAGTCATATAGGAATTTATGATAAGAACCACCATATTGCATTTGAAAACAAACTTGAAGCTAGTACAGTGCTATCAAAGGTCACTAAAGGTCTAGTAAAATGAGAATGTTTGCATTCCCCACTGTAGGTCAGCACAATACAGCTTCTGTCCCAAACGGGTGTCTAAATCCTGATGATCAAAGATTAAATTTTATTTATCTGTTTGTTTGTTTGTTTGATTGATTGATTTATGTGGTGCCTATTTTGTCTAGAGATGATTCTAGATAGTCTGCTCCTCTACTCTAGATAATCTGCTTCTTCCTTAGACCTATTTAATTGTTGTCTCATCACCTTTTCAATCACATGCTTGCATAGAGGAGGTGCAATATATAACAATATATAACTAAGATTCCTGGACTGACTTCAAAGGAGGAGGGAAGCCAGAATGTCTTTCAAGTAGTTGCTAACTTCTGCTTCTGCAAGAAATTACTGATCACTACTTGATCAGCATTACCTCCTGATACCATTACCTGGTATCTTAGCCAGACTGGTGGGACACAGATGAACCTTCCAGGTGGCCAGGCTGCATCACAAAGGATCTTTCTTGGTATGCGTAGACTTATAGACACTTCTACAAAACATTCTAAGGTGCCGCTCCTCCCAATCTATTGGATTTTGATTATCTGGCTTTCAGTTTGGAATTATAGGTATGATTTTATCCACGAAATGACTGGCGTGCTGATCATAAAGAAATTAGAGTATAATAATAATAATAATGATGATGATGATGATGATGATGATGATGATAATAATAATAAAGTTGGAAGGGACCTTGGAAGTTATCAAGTCCAACCCCCTGCTCAGGCAGGTAACCCTATACCATTTCAGACAAATGGCTGTCCAGTCTCTTCTTAAAGATTTCCAGTGTTGGAGCATTCACCGTTTCTGGAGGCAGGTTGTTCCACTGGTTAATTATTCTAACTGTCAGGAAGTTTCTCCTTAGTTCTAGGTTGCTTCTCTCATTTATTAATTTCCATCCGTTGTTTCTTGTCCTGCCCTCAGGTGCTTTGGAAAATAACTTGACTCCCTCTTCTTTGTGGCAGCCCCTGAGATATTGGAAAACTGCTATCATGTCCCCCCTCCTCCTTCTCTTTGTTAAACTAGACATACCCAATTCCAGCAACCGTTCCTTATATGCTTTAGCCTCCAGTCCCCTAATCATCTTTGTTCCATACTTTCCTGATAATTCTGAATAGTCCTGCTGCCTGCCATTTCATTAATGGAAGAAGGACAAAAAGTCCTTATTAGACCTGAGTTCAGTTCCATGTCTGATTATATCCTTCCAGTGATACTCCAAAGGTTTTATCATTTGCAACTCCTCACTATACCAATGAAGGAACCTTCCTTCATTATCAGATAAGGACAGAAATCTTAGGAGCAATCCCATCTAATATCTTTATTGCTTCCTGTATTCCAGAGCTCCAATTCCATCCTAACTTTATCTTACCAGTTTAAAATTATCATTTTTATTATCCAAGAGATTAATAGACCCCAAAAGGTGCAATTAATCCAGCAGTAGGCTAGAAGAGAAAGAATACTCTCTCTATATATTTGCAGAATCCTAAGTCTCTTTGTCCAAAAAATCTCTTCAGATTTTTTGGAGTCAGATGGGATCCTGAATAAAACACATAATTTAATGAAGAAAAGAGTTTTACAAGAAAGATTGATTAGCTCTCACTTTCTGCCCATTTTTCTCTTCATGTCACTTCCTTGTCAGAACATTAGACATTTGCAGAGTTAGTTAGAGGAACTAATGTTTGGTTTAGCTTCTAAGTGGAGATTTTGTTGGACACTTGCAAGCCTTGGGGATCTAATTAGTGTTCTAAAAATTGCAGCTAAAGCACAGCTGAGTTTCTTCATGGAGCAGAGAGGGCACATTTTAGGGAATTAGGGGCCATGAGAAGAATAAAGGCTGTTCCATCATCGAAGTACAATCCAAACAAAAATAGAACTCAAGGTAAAATTATTGCACCATCAGCAATTTGGAGGATTTAAATACATGGTTAGCCTCATATTTCCAGTGTCACAGATCAGATTAATTTTAGTATTAGGTAATTTCATAACCCAACTACATGTGGGTAGTGCCTGTGGAATTGAGTGTTGCCAGTTTATAGGACAGTTACAATGCCTACCTTGAATGGCTCAACTAGAATACCACTGCCATTAAAAGAAACCTAGTTTGCAGAAAAAAGTAAAAAAGGCTTAATTCAATTTTCATGATATAAAAAATATGCTGAGACTCAAAAAGAGTTCAGAGAAGAACAACAAAAGTTCTGGAGGACTGGAGGATAAAACATATGAAGAACAGTTGCAGGAATTGGGTATATTAATAAAAAGAAGGATTAGGGGTGACATGATAACAGTTTTCCAATCTCTCATGGGCTGCCACAAAAAAGAGAGAGTCAACCTATTCTCCAAAGCACTTGAAGGCAGGACAAGAAGCAATGAATGAAACTAATCAATGAGAGAACCAACGGAGAACTAAGGACAAATTTCCTGACAGTGAGAACAATTAATCAGTGGAACAATCTGCCTCCAGAAGTTGTGAATGCTCCAACATGAGATTTTTAAGATGAGATTGGACAACCATTTGTCCCTTCCAACTCTGTTATTCTGTTACTAAGTTATCACAGATGGAATCAGATTAAATGATTTATGAACATAATAATTCAACTAAAGGAATGATTATTCAATTTTTCTTTTGGTGCCTTTGAGTCGGTGTTGACTCTTGGCAACTGCCTGGACTAGTTCCTGCAGTTTTCAGAAGTTGTTTGCCATTACTTCCTTGCTAGATATGAGAGAGAGAGAGTGTGTGTGACTGGTGCAGAGTCAGCTGGCTTTATGTCCAAGGTGGGACTAAAACTTACAATCTCCCGGTTTCTAGGCTGAAGCCTTAGCCACTGTATCCAAATACCAGATGATTATTTATTTAGATTTGTTTGTCACCCATCTTGTCTAAAGGATCACATGGCTTGTGGATAAAAGCAGTTTCACTTTATATTTTGCCCACACCCAAACCTCTTCTGGGTGTAGACTACAAAGTCCAACTATGCAAAACATTAATAGTTTCTTTCTATCGAGGATATAGAGTTTTCTACTGAAAATGTATATCTACCTGGCAAGTTTTAAGGTAAAACTTTTTATTAAAATATTGTTGAGATTAATTAATTACCTGGGTGGTATCTAAACAGTTTATTCTGTAACATTATAGAAAACAATTTATACTATTAGGAGGCCTAAAAAACTGACTTCACTGGGTATGTCAGATGAAAAAAAGTATTAATTGATCAAAAGGAAAATTACATTTATGTTATCCAGAATATTTGTCTGTAGTTGTATTATCAGGCCAACAATGTATATTTGCTTGATCTCTGATGAATTTTTATTTTTCTCTGTGGAATCTTTATATTGGTTTTCAATGTTAACCACAGAATTACATAATTCTCAATGGAAGTGTAAATATCCACAAAGATTTTTTTTCTCTTGGATTCTTTTCTCCAAGCATTGATTTCACTTTCAACTTTTCTGAAATGACATGCATGTTTAGAAATAGCATACAGTATAATAATTTACCTTCAAACTGGACATTTCTTATATTTTACTCAATATTAACTATAATTACTCAATAAGCAACATAGTAGCCTGAGAATCCTTGCAAGGAGCTTTTAATTGTTTGATTTAGAATACCATAAAGTCAATTTACCTAGCAGTTAAGGTCTGGAAAGACAGAAGTGACCATCTCTTTTCAAAGAATGTTTAAGTCAAGAAAGCAGAGATTTATCCAATTCCTTTCTGTATGAATTTTGCTTATGCGTGCCTTCAGACCAGTTCTAACTTCAGGCAACTGTCTGGATTATATTGGCAAGATTTTCAGAAATGATTTGTTATTGTCTTCTTGCCAAGGCTGGGAGAGAGTAACTGCACTAAGTTTATCAAGTTGACTTCCTGTTTCACAGTCTCTCAGTTTTCAGCCTGATGCCTTAAGCTTTATACCAAATCAATTCTCTTCTGCCTGGCAATTGCAGTAAAATCAATTGGTTTTATAGTACTTAACAATTAAATAGATTTATTAGAGCATATATTTTTATGCAAGTGTTAGAACTCAAGTTAAATAATGTCAGGCAGGCATTAGAACATTGCAATAGCCCAATCCTCTAAGGAAAGGGTTAGGCAGATAGTAGAAAGAGTAGGCAATATTGTAAGAACATAATGTTGCAAAAAAGTATTTCTGGGACTTTCCACATAACATGGCTTACTTGGGAAAAATGCCCAGTTTGCTTGAATCTTAAAGACAGGATTGCCTTTCCTAATATATGAGAAATATGTTGTCTTCCAATAGCATTTATGTTCCATCATGTATGCTTTACTTTTAATCTGGAATGCCTTTTAATTTTTTTTAGAGAATGTAGAGGCTTTTTATACAACCAAGTACTTAAATGCCTTAGGGAATTATGGGAAGTAGAAAATAAGATTTCCACCAGGACTCAAAAAAGTCTCCAATTTTTCTTTTTTCATCTACTCAGTTAGTGTATTTTTCCTGAGGAAATATCTTCTTGAGCTCAGTTAAAACATGCATAGGATTACACATTATCATAAGCTTTCATTCCACAGGTTGCCCTTTTACAGTTATTGAAATTGATAATTGTTTTTTATAAACCTCTGAATAGTTACTAATTACTTATTTTTTGCAGGACTCATAAGGAAGAATTAACCTTACCAGCATCTTTTAAACTACATGCTGTTACTTTCTCAATGACGTCTTAGTGGTCAAACAGATTTTATAATATACTTATGATCCCGACTTTTTAGATTAACCTGCTGTTTTGACCAACATGTTTCATTCTACTAAGAAAAACATTTTGAATTGTTTTATCTGCAATGAAGTGGTCAGTTGTGAAAAACAACAAAAAAGATTTACTAAAGTAGATTGTGTTCTTATTATTTTTGGGCTTGTGGTTTATATATCTGATGTTGGAACAGATCTCTGGACGGCAAAGAACTTTTTGTGTGAAGGCCAGTACTTGAAAGGCATCCTAATACTGTCCACAGGACTGTTTTCATCAATAATTATTCAGTTTTTCAGTTGTACCTGGTTTAAAGAAGATGAGACTGAAAAGCTTAATTGGAAGTTTTATCTATTCCATTCTTTATGTGGTGGAATTTTTACACGGTAAGTGCTAAATTTTAACCTAGAACAGATATACAATATGTATAAGGGCATTAAGTGAATTTTTATAGATAGTGGTGATGTTAACACATAATGTGACTGCTTGTTGAATTTTTCACACATTTTAAATTATTATTCCTACCTGTATGAACCAGTTTCTGTAAATAATTGCTTCATTGAGTTCATAATAGGTTTGGGTAAAGGAGGCACAATATACTTGGTACTTCAGTTTGACATCCAAGGCAATGATCTGCCTTGGGCTCAAAATGAAGATGACATGCTTGCTTTCACAAAGTGTGGAGGCAGACCCAATCTGTTTTCAGCTGGTTGCTTTGCTTAAAGGCAGCTGTCTTCTATGCATTAACTGCATTATGTGAAGAAAACCACCAAAGGGCCAATAAAACAGGTTACAGTGGAAGACAAAGGTGTTTGTTGCACTAATATACAAGTAGAGGCTATTAGGTGTATAGTACCAGAAATCTGTATGTCAGCAGCATCTGAAAGACCATAAATCACATGTTTCTTTCATTTCTTTTATTTTGTTTTTTTATTCATTCAGTTCTTACATTATTGTTGTTAGAGTTCACCTATTCTGTTAGTTGATAAAAATTGTAAAGGTTTAAAATTAAAATTAAAATCCATATAACTATTCATACAGTATCTATAAGACAATTTATATTTATCTAGCTTTCAGGAAGTAGAATCAAATGTAACTCATCTCCTTTTGTTGTTGGTTGAGAAGTCGTGTCCGACCCATCACGACCCCATGGACAACGTTCCTCCAGGTCTTCCTGTCCTCTACCATCTTCTGGAGTCCATTTAAGCCTACTGCTTCAGTGACTCCATCTAGCCAACTCATTCTCTGTCATCCCCTTCTTCTATTGCCCTCAATCTTTCCCAGCATCAGGGTACAATAAATACATTACCTTATGAGATTCAGTGTAAGGCTAAGTCCCAAACTAATTTCTAAGCTGTAAATTTATCCACATTTCTGTAGTCAGTCTGAAAACACAGCTTGGAAAACAACAAGCTCATATGAATGAATGATATAACAGCCTGATTTATTTGACTTATTTTTTCTGGATTTCACAATGGTTAGATGCTAGAGCCAGATGGTCAATGTTTTTGTTTGTTTTATGAGAAAAAAATCCTGTAGGGTTATTCTGAAGGATAAATACATATCCATATAACATGAAAGTAGTGTTATTTTGACAGAAGATAGACTTACCTATTGTTTCTGTCTGCACAGGAGGCATTCTCAAAGCACAGGAATCAGTTCTGGGATGTTATTTCACAGCTGTATTCTTGCTTTTTAGTAATATTTTCTGTTGAAGGAACATTGTTTCTATGGTGGAAGAAAATGGCACTTTCATCTGGTGCAATATAGCATTTCAGATAAACTGTCTTTATCTCTATTTAGCTGCTATTACCATGATGTTCTACCTCTCCACTCTAGAAATGTTCAGAGAGAGTAAGATCTGTGTTTCTGAACATTGATAATTAAAGCCATTCGTTGAAATGTCATAAAACATACAGTCAACACTCTGGCAGCTGCAAAGAGATACTACTGTCTATTTTTCTATATGATGAAAGGCATTTAACTCAATAGTGCAGCTGTTTTGGGACTGAGTAAAACAATGAAAAGCTGGCCATTGCTGGGAATCATATATTTTTTAAGTATGTGAATGGAAGAAAGGCCCCTATGCTGATTTAGTGCTATCATCCCTACTTTATGTATTAGCTGGTTTCTCGCGCTGTTTCTACCTATGATGCAAAAGCTTTCTTCTTGGAAGGATGCCTAATCAAAATAAATCCAGCTGCCTGCGTTATAATTGGGGGCTCTTGATCTACTAGTACATCAGCAGAGTCTGATGTAGGGATCAGACTTAGATCTATGGTTTCTCTATTGGCAATCAGACAAACATCCAACACAAATGAGAAAAGGAGGCATTCCACCTAATAACAGACTATTAAAGTCATTAGCAGACTATTAAAGTCATAATACTCTGCAATCAATAGCCATGTGTTTCACAGTGTGGTTGCATATATTTGTTTTTTTAGAACACCCAACCTTTCTAGTGTACATTGCAAATAGAAATGGAACACAATTTTCATTTAACTTAGAGATGCAATAACCAGAACTGGTGTATATACAGTATATCACAATAAATGAAGGCCCTTCTGTATGCAAGAGGAATTATATTATTCCTGTTTATATCCCAACGGGGAAAAAAGGGACAATATGCCTTTAGCAACTGGACTGTAAAAACAAAAAATTGAATCTCAAGCTTTGTGATGCAAGATGTGTGAAAGTATATATGTGGATGGATGGCCGGGCCCAATTGGAAGGACTCCTTCAGAAGTCAAAAATACAATCACAGAGCATTGTTTAAAGCAGACTGTTAAATACTTCCTGCAGGTTATCATTTCACAAACCACAGCAACACAGGAGTTTTTTTTTAAAAAAATAACAAGTTCCTACTTTATGAGGTAGAAGAAAAGTTCCTAAAAACATGTCTGATCTTCTAGCACAGTGGTTCTCAACCTGTGGGTCGGGACCCCATTTGGGGTCGAACGACCATTTCACGGGGGTCACCAAACAACGCAGTCTGCCATTTTTCCCCTTTTCCTTAGCTGTGCTACTCCCTTTTATTCTATTGGCTTTTGAAAGCCAATAGAATAGACTCTCTTGAATAGAGTCTAATTCTATTGGCTTTCAAAAGCCAATAGGAATTGTCCAGGCTGTCTCTGCCCTGCTGAGCCCGCCAAAAGTCCCATTCTGCAAACGGTGCTGCACCAGTTGAGTAGTCCTCAACTTACGACCGGTTGAGTAGTCCTTGACTTACCACCAGTTGGGGGTTGTGGCATTAAAAAGGTTGAGAACCACTGTTCTAGCACAAGGGTGTCAAACTCAATTTCACTGAGGGCCGCATCAGCATTGCGGTTGTCCTCGGGGCGGGTGGGTGTGGCCTGGGTGGATGTGGCCTACTGGGTGGGCGTGGATGGAGTGGTGTGGCCTCCTGGGTGAGCATGATTTCGGCAGGCAGCGGGGCGCTCTCCTCACAGCACCGAGAGGTTGAGCTGGCTGGTGCGAAGGTCGCCAACTTTGCACCTTGCTGCCTGCTGAAACTGGGCAGGCTGGGGGCTAGGCAGCATTGCACTTCTCATCAGATTTGCGCCACCCAGCTCAGCTCTTGGCGCTGTGAGGAGAGCGCCCCGCTGCCTGCTGAAACCGGGCAGGCTGGGAGCTGGGTGGACTTGCGTTTCTTTTTGGATTTGCGCTGCCCAGCTCAGCCTCTTGGCGCTGTGAGGAGAGTGTCCCACTGCTGCTAAAACCCCTCTCCCAGAGCCCATCAAGCTGGATAAGTGAAGTAGGTGAGGGCCATTTGCTGGCCACTTCCAGGCGATGGTGCATTTCCTCATTCCTCGTAAAGGATGATATCTTCCCAGCATGCACCCAGGGGGTGGGGCCGACGCGGCAGGGGCTGGTTCCTCACTGTTTCCAGACGGCCTTGTGGAGCTAAGACTGAATGCGCTTCAGCATAGATGGCCACCACAAAATTGTACATTGGCTCCTCGCCGGCCTGGGCCAGGGCCAAGGCAGCGGGGGCCGTTCCCTCATTGTTTCCAGGGTGGCTTCGCGGGGACATGAAACCACTTCGCGGGCCGCATCCAGCCCCCGGGCCTTGTGTTTCACATGTCTTTTCTAGCACCTCAGTACTGCCATCTATTGGTGATTTATAGCAATAAAGGCAGTATTTGTAATTCAACTTTCAGCATCAAGCAAATATCAGCTAATTCATCTTCCTTTTAAAAAAATGTTTGGGATGGGGCAGGGAGGAAGAGTGGTGAAATGGCCATCTGGCCATTCTTGGGATTGCTGTAATAATAGAAACATCTGTGTTAAAATTTTATTTATTTCATTTGAAAGATGTGTATGGCAGTCTATACTGTTATATAAAATAACTGTGTGGCTTACAGTAAATAGATAACAAAACACAAAAATTAAAAGATTTCTAGTAGCTGAAAGAATGCATGTTCTAATGGTTAAAGAGAAGAGAAATAGAAAGATACATGGACAGAAAGACAGAAAAGCAAGTATGGGCAGTTTTGTATTTCAAGGAAAGGAGAGATTGTGGGTGGATATTTTCTTCCCTAACGGATATAAAAACTTCAAGCTGTGAAAGACTGAATAGAAAAACAACTGGAAGGAAAAGATTTAGGAGCTTTTTCTCCTAGTAGTGGCCTTCTTAAAAGTCTCACTTCCATGGCTGCTTTTTAGTAAAACAAAACAAAACAAAACAAAACAAAACCCTGGAAGTTGATCTATGTCTAATTCTCTATATATTTAGCTTTTTACTTTAAAGAGAGGTTTTTTTTCTCTCACTATAGATACTGTTTCACATTAAAATTTGGATATGAGGCTGCATTTATATCAAACAGTTCCACCAACAACAACTTATGCATCAGTGCAATGGCTGATATAAGTATGCTTCAGGTATTTAAAGCCTTCTTGGAAAGCACACCCCAGCTTATCCTTCAGATCCACATTGTGATGGCATCTGATGATTCTTCTTTTTATCAATGTAAGTTTAATCTGTATCAAAATGCAAAGCAATGCACTTATTTAAAAATAGTTGTCTGCAATATTACAATAAAGATCAACATTATGATTTGCAAAATGTAATAAATTACCTTGAAAAGTAATTAATATATTTTAATATTTGTGTAATTAAGTATTAAAATATAAAGCCTTGGTCAATTTTAAAAAGACTTTATCTGGGATAAACACTTTTACCAATGAGGGTGCCTTTGAGGAAGGAGATTATTGGGCTGGTAGCTAATTCTTAGTTTTCTTCTGCTTTACTTCAGGTACACACAGGCACCTAAAGACTGTTTTTCAAAATTAGCTGTTTATTTTGATTTTGTTTTTAGTTTTATATTGGTTATAAACCACTTTGGGAATATTGTCACCTCAGAAGGTTGCCAATGAATTTTAATAATCATAAATGTCAGTCCTCAGATCAAGGCAACATGAACTATGGCTGAAGATCCCTTCAGAAGCCATTTCATTAGTGTAAGTTGATTAGTAGAGCTTTTAGAGTAGACAAAGTAGTTCGTGGTCCTGTGTTATCCACCTTTTTTTTTTTTTTAAAAAGTGTTTTAAAAAAAATTGGCAACTTTTTTGGCCTGAACTAACCCTCGATATTTTTTGCTTTCTTTTAAAGATGTTTCCATCGCTTTGTCTTTCTGCAGCATTTCCTGTGCAACAGTGAACTATCAGATAGTTTTGCGAAAATCTCTGCCTGATAAAAATGAATTTAGTGGGGTATTTTGCAAACTTATATATCTTGTCTATAAACTGATGACATTAACTTCTTGGATACTTACCATTATTTTACTCACAATGTTGAACATTACAGGTTCTATTGTTCTGCTAATTTTTCTTTGGTTTGGGAATCTAAGCTGGGTGACAAAGCAAAACACTGAATTTTGTAAATTTAAAGCAACAGAATATGTTTACAGAATGATTGTGGCAATTATTCTCATTTTTACCTTTTTTAATATCAAGGGAGAAGACACAAAAATTGTCCAAATTGTTTATTATGTTTTTCGAATAATTGTAAGTGTAATTATACTGTGCATATGTGGGTACTGGAAATCATTACTTGATGAAAAAATATATTTGTCAACATGGATTGTTGCAACTGTAATCTTCCTAATATTAGGTATTATTTTTCTTATTATATATTATACCCTTTTTCATCCTAGTACCTATTGCACACAAGACGAAGTTGATGGACCAGGAGTAGAAAGAAAAGAACCCTGCAGATTTAGTAAATTTCTGATACAATAAAGGATGCTAGATTTGGTCTGAAAAAATCTGTATGATTGTTAGATGGCAATATGTAGTTTTGGAAACTTTGGAACAGTGTTTAAAAGTCTGATTTTTCCAGACATTCAAACCTATTTTGCTCCTTGACATTCAGGTAGGATCAGTATGTTTTTCATTAATTTATTTTCATCGGATCTTTTTTCTCACTCTCAGCTGACAACCCTCCTCACAGACTTGTTGTGGAGAAAATAAAAGAAGGGGGTATTGTGCATGCTATCTTGGGCCAAGCAAAATATAAATCTAATTAATAAATAATGGGAAGATGATACATGGTCCTCTCAATACTGTCACTAGTAATCTTTGCCTTTTAATGTGAAGATTGAAAGAATGAGTACAGGTAGTTCTTGACTTACAACAGTTCATTTAGTGACCATTCAAAGTTAAAACAGCACTGAAAAAAGTGACATGACCGTTTTTAACACTTACAATGATTGCCGCATCCCCATGGTCACATGATCAAAATTTAGAAGCTTGGCAACAAAGTCATATTTATGATGGTTGCATAAATATGGTTGTTTAGGATCACAGGGTCATGTGATTACCTTTTGCAACCTTCTGACAAGCAAAGTCAATGGGGAAGCCAGATTCATTTAACAATTGTGTTACTAAGTTATCAGCTGCAGTGATTCACTTAACAACTGTGAAAAGAAAGGTCATAAAATGGGGCAAAATTCATTTAACAACTGTCTCACTTAGCAACAGAAATTTGGGACTAATTGTGTTAGTAACTCGAGGACTAAGTCGAGATCTAAAGTAGGGACGTAGGACTCTTGAATGTCCCCAAGATCCTTTCAGAGACCACAAAATCATTATTTGCCTGCTTATGTTGAAAAATAATACAATTTTAAAATCATGTCAACAAATGTAACAAATGGTAGTGTTAGCTTATGCATCAATTTTAATTTTAATACAGTAAATATAGATAAATATAACCCATACAGACAAAAGCCCTTTTGGGTCTTCCATAATTTTTAAAAGTGGGAAGGGGTCCTGAATGAAAAAATATTGATCTATGACTTCCTCTGGGAACTCAAGAAGTTGTTTTGCATGTTATTCAATGTTAAAGCCATAATAGCATTTGTTTAATTTTGCCTACCATGTGTCAAAAACCTACTATATTATATGATTTACAAAATATAAATGTTTCACAAGAGATGGGAACTAATAGTGAACTAATGTTGTAATATTGTATTAATCAGAATTCAATTAGAGGGAATAATATGTGAATATATGGGGTTTTATATGATGCACCTTTTTAAAAGTCTTGATTGTTCTGTGCTTTGTGGGGTTTTTTTGTCTTGGATTTTTTTAGAGTTTTGTATCTTGACCTTGTTTTGAATAAAATAAAATATATAATAAAAATATTGTATGATTTACAAATTATTGTGGGTGAACCAAGCCCACTATTATTTATTTAACAAACTATTATTCAGTAATGATGCAGGAATTTTCTCTCTCCCCCCCCATTGCCTGTTTTATGATTATCAGAAAATGAATTTGGTGAAAGGAACAAGGTTTTCTCTTATGCTCATCAGGATGGAAGATTCCTGAGAATCATTATTTTAAAAATCTATCTGTGGTTTAGTCCAGCCAATTTAATTTCCATTTCCGCCATGTAATTTCTTGATTTCACCACATGAGGGCTCATTTATTAGAACAAGGAATAGATAAATACAGCACAGAGCTCTAAATTTACAAGCATTTCTTGCAAACAAACAATAAATCCAAGGTTGTACTGCATAGGTATTGAAAAAAAGACATTTTAATATTTACTGATCATTTTTAATTAATATCAATCTACTTAAATAGTAGCATGAGCATGCATATCATTAACAGAAGTATTTCAAATATAAGTTGCCCTTTGCAAAATTAAAATGGTAAAAGATTTTGGAGTTTTTATTCAGCTGTATGTGCACCTTAACTATGTCCACCTTAAAATTTAGCTGCCAATCTGTCAGTGGATTGTGCTTGACCTTGTCATTTTAATCTATCTGCAAATTGAAAACAAATGCATTCCCGCCCCAGCTCCAGGTTGGCCATGACATCCTGCAACAAGTATTTTAATAAGTTAAATGAAAGATAATAAACTATTTCTTCCTGTTTTGACTACTGTCAATGCTATGGATGAGGGACAGGATTCCGTAGTATTATTTGAATTACCCTGCTGGGCTCAATTGTGACATCTGGTGGTATTTGTGAGTTTACCCGATCTGTGACAGAGGGCCTTGATTTATGAAGCTGTAATTGGCTTTCCAATAAACATTTGTCAGTGTAATGTACCCAAAGCCTGCTTTATATGATCATATAAAAGAGCACTTAACTTTCAGCAAAGAATTGTCTACCATCAAAAACACTCCATAAAGGATGGAAATTTATGAAGACTTAAGTACTAAAGAGTAATCACTGGAAGGTCAAAGTTCATACTAAATGGTTAAGGCATTGAGTTCTGTGCAGTGGTTATTCCTTATATATATATATATATATATATATATATATATATATATATATATATATATATATATACGTGTTGTACCCTAAATCCTGGATTTGTTTCTTTTTCTTGTTCCTGGTGTGAATGTGACCATATATTTTAAACATAAGTTACTAACAAAATACTTTGTGGGTAATTAAGATGACAAGGGTAACATGAGAGGAAGTATATAGATGATTCAATGAAAATAGATTTATTTAGAATTGCAGTTGGCTTTCATAGACCTGCATGCATTTCTGGAGGGTGAAGAGTTATATAATTCAAAGCTTACTACTAGCTATAGCTTTTGAAAAGGTCTGTTTGACACTATTGCAGTATTGGTAGACCCTGATTAGGAATAAAGGCCAAGTTAGGCCTAGTCCATGCCATGCTCCAAGGCAGTTCTAAGATAATCTTAGATAAGTTTGTTAATAACTTAGTTGAGGGAATAGAAGGGGAACTTATCAAATTTGCAGATAACACTAAGCTGGCAGGAATAGCCAACACCCCAGAAGACAAGCTCAGGATCCCACAAGATCTTGACAGACTTAAACAATGGGCCCTATCCAACAGCATGAAATTTAATGTGGAGAAAAGCAAGATTTTACATCTAGATAGGAAAAACCAAAGGTATAAGTACAGATAAGGCGAAACCTGGCTTAAAACAGTCACTGTGAGAGAGACTTTGGAGTCCTAATGGACTATCACTTAAATATGAGCCAACAGTGTGCAGCAGCAACCAAAAAGCTAATACAATCCTTGATTTCATAAACAAAGGGATAGAGTCAAGATCATGTGAAGTATTAGTAACGCTTTATAAAACCTTAGTAAGACCACATCTGGAATCCTGCATCCAGTTTTGTCACCACATTACAAAAAAGATGTTGAAACTTTGCAAAAAGTGCAAAGAAGAACAACTAAGATGATTAAGGACCTAGAGACAAAAACATATGAAGAACGATTGCAGGAATTGGGTATGGTTAGTCTAGAGAAAAGAAGGACTAGAGGTGACATGATAGGAATATCTCAATATTTGAGGGGCTATCACAAGGAAGAGGAGTCAACTTATTTTCCAAAGCACCAGAAGGCAAGACGAAAACAATGGATGGAAAGTAATCAAGGAGAGAAGCAACCTGGAATTAAGGAGAAACTTCCTAACAGTGAAGACAATTAACCAGTGGAACAGCTTGCCTTCAGAAGTTGTAGGTGCTTCATCACTAGAGGTTTTAAAGAAAAGATTGGATATCCACCTATCTGAAATGGTATAGGGTCTCCTACTTGAGCAAAGGGTTTGACTGGAAGATCTCTAAGGTCCCTTCCAGCTCTTTTCTGATTGATATCTTAAACATTGCCTATTAATTTGAACAAGGACCCATGTTTTGTCATTAAAAGTATTTATACATTATTCAAATAATACTAGAACAAATAATCTAAACTAAGGCTCTAATCTAGAATATTTAGACCAATCTTTGATGATGTTATTAGTTTGGGTAATGAAACATCTGCAGGAAAACAAGCAAGCACAGAGAGAACCAAGGACTCCTCAGTCTTTTGCTAGGAAAGTGCAGGTGATAATATCAAGATGTGGCAGAGATCGCAACCCCGGAATTCTCCTTATAATTGCCTTATAAACGTATCAAGGAGAGATCTAACCTAGAACGAAGGAGAAATTTCCTGTCAGTGTGAACAATTAATCAGTAAAATGGCTTGAAGCTGAAAGTGCTCTATTGCTAGAAGTTTTTAAAAAGAGATTGGACAGCTATTTGTCCAGAATAGTATAGGGCCTCTTGCATGAGCAGGGGTTGGACTAGAAGACCTCCAAGGTTCCTTTCAACTCTGTTATTCTGTTAAAAGAAGGAAGGCTGACATATGTTCTTTGCAACATTTCAGAAACATATTATCAATAATAATGCTAATGATTCCAACCGTACAGTATTCGGATGTACCATTGTGTTAAGCATCATAGGCTGTGCAGGGAAAAATATATGTATTTGTGTAATTATAACATTCAAAGTTTGGAGAGGAGAGGAGACCCTTCCAGATATCACCGTGTCAGTGTAGAAATGTATAAGAGCGTTCAGTTAACAACATAGTCAGGAATACCAATTGTACAGAATTATAGGGAGGAGCATATGTGTTTGGCCAAATTCAGATTCTCTTTCTTGTCAGACCTTCCTGTCAATGCTGGGAGATAGTAGCCATGTGTCCTCACTTCTCCTCTATGCTTAAGGATTTACAGCCTCTGTAATAACAGGACTATGGCCAGAGCATAGACCAGGGTGTCAAATTGGCAGTCTATAGGCCGGATGCGTCACACGCAGGCCACACCCACCCCACATCATGATCACGTGACGCGATCGAGTTTGACACCCGTGGCATAGACAGTGACATAGGATATGAAATATAGCTGCTTCAATTATCCCAAACAGACATTAAAGCAGATCCCTGGGGAATTTTAATTTACAAAGAAAATTGAATGTTCACCTAGTTATATGCAAACTAATTATTTTTTTTCTTTCTGGCATAGGAGCTGCCTTAAGAAAGAATTCTCTTGTTCCCTAATTTGAGATGAATGTTTATCCAGACTGCCAGTGGAACTGACCTTGCTTTAAGGATTACTTATTCAGTTATATAACACCGAACACAACAGCCAGGTAGGGCACAGTTGTGAGAAATAATTCCCTGAACAGCATGTAGAACATTGTTTGGGTTGGCCTTTCCAAATTTCCAGTCACACTATATGGGTTATGTTTGAGCATATGGCATGGAAGCATTGTTTCTGCTGATTGCGTTCACTGTGGAATCGACTTGCAAAGAGAGCTTTTAGCTAAACACAGAAATATTTAAGAAAAAAAAATCCTAACTGACATTTATGATTAGGCATCGCTTACATAAAATGTGATTCAATGTATTTTGAAACTTTTAAATTGCCTTACACAAGTATGAGCAAAATTCCAATTTGCTCAGAATCTGTTCATGACAACAGGAGAAAGCCAAAGTCTGCCATGGTGGGAAATGCCCAGTCATGTCTTGGATGAACCAGGAGAGGTTCCATTGCTTTCAAAGCTGATTTGAACCAAATTATCATGAATTTGTTCTGTGTTATTTTATAGCAGATGATTTTATCTTCCATTCTTAGTCTGCCTTGATTTACTTCTACTATCCATTTTTAACAAATGTTTGGTAGGGTTTTTTTTTTAAAAGAAAGAAATATGAAATAAGTTATAGATTTTACACTTAAGCAGGAAAAACCACATGTACAAGTACACATTAGGTGCAATCTGACTCAAAAGCAGTAACTGTGAGAGGGATCTTGGAGTCCTACTGGACTATCACTTAAATATGAGCCAACAGTGTGTCGCAGCAGCCAAAAAAGCTAACGCAATCCTTGATTGCATAAACAAAGGGATAGAGCCAAGATCACGTGAAGTATTAGTAACTCTTTATAAAACCTTAGTAAGACCACATCTAGAATACTGCATCCAGTTTTGGTCACCACATTATAAGCAAGATGTTTAGACTTTGGAAAGAGTGCAGAGAAGAGCAACTAAGATGATCAAAGGCTTGCAAACCAAAACATATAAAGAACAGTTGCAGGAATTACGTATGACTAGTCTAGAGAAAAGAAGGACTGGGGTGACATGATAGCAGTGTTCCAATATTTGAGGGGTTGCCACAAAGAAGAGGGGATCAACCTATTTTACAAAGCACCAGAAGGCAGGACAAGAAACAATGAATGGAAACTAAATCAAGGAGAGAAGCAACCTAGAACCAAGGAGAAATTTCTAACAGTAAGAACAATTAACCAATGGAAGGGTTTGCCATCAGTTCTTAAAAGCCTCATCACTGAAGGCTTTTAAGAAGAGACTGGACAGCCACTTGTATGAAATGGTATACGGTCTCGTGCTTGAGCAGGGGATTGGACTAGATGACCTCCAAGGACCCTTCCAACTCTATTTCTGTACTGTGCTAATGTAATACAAAGTTGTATCCCCAATTAATTCACTTGCTCTCTTATTTATTTATTTATGAGATTTATATACCGCTTTAAGTGCAAGCACTCTCTAAGCAGTGTACACCAGTAAGCAATGTATATATATATTTACATTGCCCCAACAATCTGGGTCCTCATTTTACCTATCCCGGAAGGATGGAAGGCTGAGTCAACCTTGAGCCGGTGAGATTTGAACCGCTGACCTGCTGAACACAGTCAGCTAAAGTGGCCTGCAGTACTGCACTCTAACTGCTGTGCCACCTCGGCTCATCTAGTCTGTTCTTTACTTTGCTATTGTCATTAATTGTATTCTTCTCTATATTTTCTGTTCTGGAAGTATTTCCTGATCAATTTCTTTTGTCGATAGTTTGATTTTTTTGGTACATAAATGTTTTCCTCATGTGTTCCTCCACATGGTCCAGAACAGTCTTGTTTTTCTCTACACACTTCCCCATTTTCACAGCAGGCAGTAAACTTTCTGAATGTATTGCAGCCCAGGCAACTTCCCTTAAATTTTATTTAAATGCCCACACTTGTTTTTGAAGCCGGTGTGGCATCCCTGGGAGATGGTGGCCATGTAGCCTCACTTCCCCTCCATGCTTAAGGATTTTTAGGTTTTGTAATAGCTTCAGAGGCTTCTCCCACACACACAAAGGAAAGGAAAAGAAAGTCTATATTTTGAAAGCAGATAGTATTGCTGCCTGCCTGAGGATGCTGCCTAATTATTTAGGTAGTCAAAACACCATTATCAGCAAACTTCTGAGATTCTCAAGTTCTGCAGAAATACCTCCAAAGCAAACTTTTTAGGAAGTAAAGTGCAAATCCAAATATGTTCCTTGTTCCCAAGAAAAAGAATCAGACTGATGGAGGACAGAAACATATAGGGAAGGGGATAATGCTGACTGATCTTTGGAATTTTTTAGTTTCTAGATTCAGCACAATCAGTATGTTTTCCAGAACTGTAAAAGACCCAAAATAAATATTTTATTTCTCAGATTCCTAAGCCATGATATCTGAATTTCAGGCTGTTCACTTTGTGCATGTCTCATGCCAGCATTGCATGCTGAGATGCATTGAGGCTAAAATTACATTGTGTAATGAGTTGCAATTACACTGCAATTCCTAACACAATATTTTGTATCATGTAGGAAGAGAAATACTTACACTGTTCATTGACAAATGAGACTAGACACTTTTTTCTTTTGTCCAACAAAATTGTCATGTGGTGTGTTTAAAGTTTCTAATGGTGATTGATATCTGGAATAGCACTTTTTTTGGATATCTATCTATCTATCTATCTATCTATCTATCTATCTATCTATCTATCTATCTAATCAGATAGGTATTTTTAAAGGTTAATGCATTCTTAATTATCTAAACTTGATTAAACAATTAATTCAATTTAATTATCTAAACTTGTCATATAAATTTTATCAGACTCCTGACTTTAATTTTCCTTTATATTCTGGATAATTTACTTATTGTCTTATGTCTGGTGTTCTGCTCTTCATTTTACAATTGTTGTCATTTTATTTTATTTTACCTTATTGATTAGATTTTTATTCTCCTTTTATTACTTTATGGGTAACTAAAAGCAGTGAACATACCTAATGCCCCTTCTTCCTCTTATTTTCCCTATTGCAACCCTTTGATGTGGGTTGGGCTGAGAGACTGTGACTGGTCCAAAGTCATTGGACCAACATTTCCAACATTGTTGTAGCAAATCTAATCTTAATCTGTTTCTTTCAGTGGATGTTCTCTGCATTTTTTTTTTTTTTGGCTATATTGCTGTGCAATGTCTTCCTCTTATGAATTTTCTCACCTGCCGAGTAACAGTCTCTCTTTTTTCTACATTTTCCCCCATTTTCAAAGCAGATGATATAGGATCTGAATGTCTTTGCTTTACTTTGAAAATAAAGCTTAATACATCTGAATGGCCCCAAATTTGGATATTCTATTTTTATATTGAGAATATCTTGGATAAAGAACTATTTGCCACTCCTGGATGAACCATTTGTATCAATGACAGAATGTTGTAGAAGTGCTAAATAATTCTAGGGAGTCACTCAAATATCTATTTAATGAATAAACAAAAGGCCAGTAATCTGAATACCAGAGCCAGCATTATATTTACCTCATGTACAGGTAATCCTCGACTTATGACCACAATTGAACCCAAAATTTCTGTTGCTACCGAGACAGTTAAATGGCTTTTGTCACATTTTATGACCTTCTTGGCTCAGTTGTTAAGCGAATCATTGCAGTTGTTAAGTTAGTAACACAGCTATTAAGAGAATCTGGCTTTGCTTGTAGGAAGGTCGTAAAAGAGGAAAACAGGACTCTGGGACACTGCAACCATCATAAATAGTCAGTTGCCAAGGACCTGAATTTTGATCATATGACCATGGGAATGCTGCAACGGTCGTGTGAAAAATTGTCATAAGTCAGTTTTTTCAGTGCCGTTGTAACTTTTAATGGTCACTAAATGAACTGTTGTAAGTCGAAGACTACCTGTAGAATATTAGTTGTGTATTCTCTGTTTTGGAACTATAGCTGATAAACTTAATTTAAATGCTGCAACCTCAACCACGCATGAAACTAACCCCAAGTACTTTGGAAGAAAATCAGAATAACAAATAAATTATAATTAGTTTGAAAAATAACATTGGCTATGATGAGCTTATGATGAGAAATGGTGTCCATATCTAATGCTATACAATAGCTATATTGTGCAAGTATAGATAAAACTGACCTGCTGACTGAAGCTTCTTCTAACATTTATTCTCCCCCCCCCTTTTAAAAAAGTTGATGCATGCAGGAAGAAACAATGATTTATTCATTTATTGAGTTGCTTGTACTCACCAGAATATCTAAAAAGCTTTGGTATTGTAAAAAGTACTTTGTAGCAAAAAGATCACTCAGAATTTAGTTATAACAAACACTTACTGAAATGATTTTGCTTATACTTGCAAGTTTGATGCAAGAACTTTTATCAGAAATGCCTGTACTAAGCAACTGTATCATTAGCTATGTTGAGCCAGATCTTTTAATGTGCAGTGGGTATGGTTAATTGTGGTAGTTATACACAGTTTCTGTATGATGTCATTTTTCTGTAGAGGGCAGTTCATGTTTTTCCTCCCTTCCATCCGACATTATTTCAGTGGGTCATCTGATCAATACAGTCAGGTATCAGGTTTGGGGGAAAATGGGTTTTACACCAGCAGTGATTGTCCTTTTCTTTTTTGGGCTAAACTTCTCCAATATTGTTTCCTTTCATGGAACTGAGCATGTGCATTGGTATTGCATTTATTTCTGTGGTCTGAAAAATTCTGGTTTGGAATCCTTGAGTACAAAACAAACAAACATTTGTGCAAAAGTCAATTAATTAATCAACTCTCTCATATTTGTAAAGGCATAGGTTGGGGGAAGTGAAGAAGGAAGAGACAAGAAATTAAACAGTAGAACAATGTGCTTCTTGGAGTCATGGATGCACCATCATTAGAGGTTTTAAAGCAAAGGTTGATATTCTTTTATCTGGATTAGAATGAAGACCTTGGGCGGGGGGGGGGGTTGGACTAGACCAGGGGTGTCAAACTGGTGGCTCACAGGTTGCATGTGTCACGCACAGACCACACCCACCCCAGTTCCGCAAAAACCATCGTGATATGTCATGATATGTCACGTGACGCAATCAAGTTTGACACCTGTGGACTAAAGGACCTTCAAGATCCTTTCCAACATGATGATTCTATAATTCTGTCAGGGCCAGGATAAAAATTATGAAATACACACTTTGTTATGATCCAACTATAGAGCATTTCTTTACAAGAATGGTTCTACCAAAGAGTGCTTTGTTAAAAACTACTTTTAATCCAAATGTACAATACAATCTTTTACTGTCTTTAAAGTGTAATTAAGGCTTTTCTGTCTGGTTTATTTCTGCCTCTGAAAAAAAAATTGAACTTTGCCCAATAAAGTCATTGAACTGAGGGAGTTAGAAATGTCTGGATATCACCCGGAATGTGGTTCATTTACTAACATTTCTACAATCCTCCAACTTTCTCCACAGCTCTGCAGATTTTTGGGTTAATTTCTGTCCTTGGAGGAGTTAATGCTCCATGCTGTGCAGAATAGCACTGTTCCATTCTGGTAATATTTTTCTCTCCATTATTTTCCAAATTCTACCATAAAAGGTTTTGGAAGCTATAAGCTTTCCTTCTTTCTCTGTCAGCCAAGTTGCTCTGATTTAAAAGGCCTTATGTTGTGTTGGCATCACACAAACAAACAAACTGCAGGGAGGTGGGAGCATTAGAATGAAACCATGAGCTTTTGTTTTGTTTCTGTAGAGGCAGTGGTGGGATTCAACTGGTTCGCACCACTTTGGCAGAACTGGTAGCTAATTTGTTGTTGCCCAGGCCCAGAATGGACTTCTGGAAGCAGCATCCACACAGAGAACCGGTTGTTCACATATTTGTTTCCCACCACTGTGTGGAGGATGTTCTTTTCGAAAGCTAGCTATGCACGCACACCCTGCCATCTTGTTCAAATAGAAGAAAGAGCAGAATGACGGTTTTATACTTGTGGACATCTGTCCCTGATTAGAATAAAACAAAGGCAAAGACAGTACATGCTGGTGATGATGGTGCAGACACATTGTCCCCAAATTGATTTTTGAGGTGCCATAGAAAGAGCTAGGTATTTCTTGAGACATTCCTTAAGAAGAACCATAGGCAGCATTTCAACAGTAAAATGTTGAACATAAGTGAAATGTATGAACACCTGAGAGCAAGAAAGAACAGGAAACAAGTGACATTGGCAAAAGATGATGGCTTGCAGCTGGTCGGCCTGAATATTAGAATTCTCTCACTACTGTTTGCTTTTTATTCAGAATATAGTATAATTGAGGTGGGGAGCGGACAGAAAGGGCCTCATATTTCCTTGCTAGTTGACTCCATAGGGTTAGCCTAACTTACCATTAATTATTTTTAGAAAGCAAATTTCAAAGACAGACAATTAAAAACAATGGCTGGCTTTCCACACAACTTCCTTAATGACTTGTCAGATACAAAAGCAGTACTAATCTGATTAGTAACTGCCATTGAGAAAATCTACTGTAAAAATGAATCGTGCCCCAGATTTTGAACATGATAGCAGGCAAGACATTTGAGACTGGCCACTGAGAGACATAAAAGGGTCTTTGATGGAATATTTATTTCAGAAGATTTTTTTTAAAAAAGTCATAAGAAATAATATTGTTTGTGTTTGCTTGTAAAATTTTATAGGTAGAGGAGGCGATACCCCAGATGTAAATTAATAAAATCTGTTATATCATAGGAAGGGAGAAGCAAATTCAGCTAAACAATTCCCACACTAAGAGATATTTTCAACCTTTTGGCAGCAGCTGCATAGGAGTTAAGGAGAGGAGAATACTGCATTTTGGAATCTTGGCTAAGCAGAAAAATCAGCAAACTTTCTTGCATGGAACTTGGGCATTTTCCACAGTGTTCTCTCTCCTCCCTCCCAGTCTCCTCTTATATTTCTTCTTGTCACACTCTGGCACTCATAACTACTCATTTTAAAGCAGTGAAAGCTCTTTATTTCTCAAACCATGTAGACACTTCTATGAGATTTATTAGAAAATGACAAAAATTCTCTGGCAACTGAAGTCAGGGCCAGAGATATGTCACCATCAATGATGAATGACTCCCTGAGAGGAAATGGAGAAAGGCCTGAGTACTGTATAGCTCTGGGCTTTTGTGTTGAAAACTCCAGGCTGATATTCTGCTTTGGACAACTGAAGCCCAACACTCAATGGCTTAAATGTAGTCACATTTATATTTATCTGGAGGGAAAGAGACAAGCTACATTACGTTTTCTGGGACATCTATTAATTGATGATGGTGAAAGAGATCAAATACTCCCACAGATTCAGTTTATGACCAAAGGAAGAACACAAGTTTTAAAAAAGATATCATATTTTAAGGTGGTATGTACTTTGAGGAGTCACATTTAATTCAAATAGATCCTATACTACAGTATTTGTCTGGTAATTTTTGAGTGAGAAAATGGATAAATCTGTCTCATATCATACCATCTATTCTAATGGTGGGTTGAATCCCTCCTTGTGATAATTTCTTTTATTTTTTAGTAGTTTTTCACTATTAATCAATAGATACATCAATTATATACTTGTATAATAATATATTAATTCTAAGTTGAGAGATTAGTACTCTAAGTTCATTATGTTGGTGTCCTTTCAGATAAAAATTAATTCCTACTTCAACCCTTAGTTAAGTTGAAGGTGAGATTGAAAGGTAATTATTTCAATTATAGCTGTTGTTAAATAATTGGGAACAGGAAATCCTTGCTGTTCTACTGTGAATCATCCAGAGAGCTGCTTTTAGAGCTAATTTACTTTTTACCTACTTTTTACACTCCTAGTAGACTGTCCAATTACAAGCCAAGAACTTGCCAAATAAAAAACTTGACAACTCTACAACTAAGAATGTTTAAATTAGAAATAGCCATAGACTGAAAATTGGACAGTCATTTTCACAATACTTTGTCCTACCTCTCAGATAAGACTTTTCCACAAAAGGATTTACAGCTGTCATGGTTACATGAGGAATGTATAAATGATGATTTGGAAAAACATAAATCAACTTCACAATTTGATGTTGTTTTCCTTACCTGATTTGCATCACTTTCTACATCTAAGCTGCTTAATACCAAGCTAACAACAATAATATTTATTTCCCGAATTTAAGCAGCTCTGTATTTGTGAGTTTTGTGTTTCCATACATAGTTTATGCTTGAAATAACAAAGATGCAATTTGCCAAAAGTGCACATGAGGGCATACATGCATCGTTGTGGCTGGTTAGATGCAGAAACAAGATAGGAAGATCCTACAGCTGAGATTGTTGAAAAACTGTGTTAAACAGTGCTGTGAATGAAGGAAAGTCACAGTTCTGGTAGCTTGAAGAGAAAGAAAAAGAAGAAAAACACATCAGCAAATTCATTTCCCAGAGAGCTACAGCCAAACTTTGGCTAGAATCTACTGTTATGCGGTTAACATTTTTATTTCTCTGCCAATCACCCATATGTGATGAGAACAGAAAAATATTATATAAATCATGTGCAGAACTGCCTATCCTTCTTTGTGGTTCCATTCTTGAGGCATATATCACTGGAGGCGGATCTAACTTTACCATTGAAATAGAAAATCCAAGTTAGACTTGATATAGTAACAGTCTTAATGGAAAGAATAAAAGAAAACTCCAGCAACTCTTTTTGTCCACAAAAAGATCATCACAGCATCATCATAATTGATGGGGATGTGAGGGCGTGTGGGGCTTTCTCGGAGAAAGAATCTGAAGATAACATCTAGAAGATCATTGGAAAAAGCTGTGCAGCATGTCTTCACATCTCAACTGACCTTAAAAGCTAGCTAAGGAGAGACAATTTCTATTTTCTCAACTGAAAAAAATGGAAGCATAAAGTGAAACTTTGTTTGTAAGGAAGTATCAGAGCACAAATCACCTCCAATATTCTAGTAAACAACTGTAATTTTGAACAGCACTGTAGATAGAGTTGAAGGAATACAGTCCAGCTAGCTAGCTTAGTGATTCTCCATGGTTCTTCTAGTCCCCTCTCCCAGTTGACAGGAGAGTGTACATCTGTTTCTGCAAAAATCATTGATTTGCACATTTGTGCTTTCCCTAAACTTGGTTGCTTAAAACAGGGGTGTCAAATTTGCAATGCCACGTGATGTGTTGCGACGTATCGTGACTTTTTTGCCATTGCTGGCAATGGGGTGGGTGCGGTTTCATTATGATGCATCCAGCCTGTTGGTTTGATACCCCTGGCTTAAAACATTCTTTGCATAATAACTCTCTTGTGCAATTAGAAGTTTATTTTAATAATGACTAAGGATTTCCTTCCTTCCTTCCTTCCTTCCTCCCTCCCTCCCTCCCTCCCTCCCTCCCTCCCTCCCTCCCTCCCTCCCTTTTTTACCTGGGAAGCATATGTAAACAGAGGAATTTGATTCTTAGTGATATCAACAATGCCAAGGAATATTTTGCTCAAAGCTGTTTCAGAATGATAAAACATATTCTTCCTGCATTCAGTCCTTAAAAAAGGATGCCTGAATAGTGGCAGCTACAAGAGCAGGCTTCCCTGTTAATGCAATAGAATCAGGAAGGATATACATAGAATTATATTAGTCAAATTAAATAACAAGCATAACGCTGTATCATAAATACTGTAGACAGATTTCAGGTTTGTGTCCTGTCTATCGTAAAGAATGACTCCGAATGGTATAATTTGTCTCAAGAATGAACAAGAGATGAGAACAAGGATTCTGATGAACAAGAATTGAGGTTCATAGATAAAACCATTATTTTGAGGACAGTGACTATTGCTGGTATCAAAATAGCCAATGAATTGGTCTCCTGCCTTTTGAAGCTTTTACAGCAGGTGGCACTACGCCTGCGTGCGTGTCATATCCTGAAACAAACAGCACTGGGCACAAAAGAAACTGATATCCTAGTGAGGTCACATGCCATTTCAAAGAAACCTGATCATTTTAGCATACTGGGAACCCATTTAACATTATCTCTCTGACTATTATCTCATCTCTATATTTTATCTGACAGTTTTCTAACTCAGCATTTTATATGCACACACTATGCCATCTGAAAGGTCAAACGCTGCTGTGAGTGTTCGCGGCTTTCTTAATAATATACCAAGCTGAACAAACCACACCAGTTTTAGCAGTGGGGTATGTTGGTTTGATGTTTTTCTATACTGACCTTGACAAGGCAGGTTGCATTTATCATGATTTTTAATGTTCTTGTACATTTTAGTTTACACTCACCGACTAGTAACCTAAAAGTGAACACACTAAATGCAAACACTACATTCCATTTTAATAATATCCGTTGAGAAAAGGAACTAAATTCAGGGAGCATTCACAAAAGCTGAATAATGGATGTCTTTTTTAAACCTTTAAGCACCAAGAAAAAGTAAATGAAGAGGCACCCACGTTATAAAAGGAATTATATTAGACCCCACAATCCTATGAAAAAGGTTTTTTTTTCTTCATACTTTGGAAACACTAAACAGAGACAAAAGAATTAATTATCTGAATCAACCAGTGTTTCATCTAATTATTTGTAATGATTGCTTCAAAGGAGGTAATCAACGCTGCACTACGCTGGAGGGCTGTGCTTCATCTTTCTTCAACTTAGTGCTCTCCAGATGTGTCGGCTTAAACTCCAATAATTTCCAATCAGCTGGCTGAGAATCATGGAAGATGAAATCCAACACGTCTGGAAGGCACTAGTTTAGTGAAGTAGAGCTTAAAATGGGGAAACTCAAGCTATGTAACCAAATCATATATTCTACAGTGAAATCATTTATATAATCTAGCTTCTGGGGCATCAGTGATCATATTCTATCAGGAGACAGCAACATCTTAATTTCATGGCCTCTGTTTTCTCTTTGCTGGGGTGGGGGGAACAACCCCAAAGCTTTACCATGTATTAATGTTGTGTAAAAATATATAATTCAAGTTCTTAAGTAGGGCTCTGGGATGATTACCTTCTTGATGTCTTGTTTTGAGATTTAATTGGTGCATGGGAAGCCAGAGAGATCTCTGCAAGGATAAAAGACAGGATTCCCCCCTCCCTTTTGCTGTCCTCCTTTTGTAATTAAGATAAGCACAGGAACTCTGCACATCATCTCTGGGAATTGCAGATTTTTATTTTTTTTTAAGAAACCAAGTCAGTATTGACTCCTGGCGACTGCCTGGACGAGTGCCTGCAGTCTTCTTACTGAGTGTTTTTTGGAAGTAGTTTGCCATCGTCTCCTTTTAAGGTTGAGAGAAAGATCACCCAGTAAGTTTTTTTCTTGAAAGTGGGACTAGAATGTACACTCTAGTTTTCTAGCTTTATGTCTTAACCATGACATAAAACTGTACTTTAATTCAAATGAATACAACAAAACAACACAATTCATTTTTAAAATGACCTTTAAAAGACAGCCACTGTGATATACTCTATTTCCCAGAATTCAGACTTATAATTATTTATTGTTTACAGGTAACCATTTAATCTTGACTCAACAAAGAGCAGTCAAGAGAATGCTTTATGTTCTTCCTAGGAATGGGCATTCGTAAAATGGAAAAGGGCACTCCTCTTAAACTCCCAGTCTGAGGATCAGTTATTGGGAAATCAGAATTCAGAACAAAAATACTGATCTCAGGTTGGCTAACAATCTTACAGGTGGTCCATAGAACAATCTCAGTCTAATATTTTAGGGCTCTAAAAACCAGTGCCTTAATATCTCAGAAATGAAACCTAGAACAGCTGTCTTTGTAGTTGGCATATATGACCATAAGAAGCAGAGATAGGCAAGTGACAAAATGTGTTTTGCACTTCCCAAAAGGGCAGAGTGTCCATATGAATTTCATCACTGGGCATTGTAACAGTTCCTGCAAGTATTCTTTCTATTCTGTTCTATCCCTTTGTAATGTTTTGGACTTTCTTATTCTAATAACTGGGACAGTGTGATGGCTCAGCATTAAGATGCCAGGCTTGTCAGTTGGAAAACTGACAGCCCAGGTTCAAAACCTGAGCTCCACGCAACAGAGTGAGCTCCCATTCTTGTCCCAACCCTGACAACCTAGCAGTTTAAAAGCATGTAAATATGAGTATATAAATATATACCACTTCAGTGGGAAGGTAACAGTGGCCACATGACCACAGAAATGTCTTCAGACAGTGCTGGCTCAATGGCCTTGAAATGAGATGAGCACCTACAGTATAGTCGGCAACAACCTGCAGAGTAAAATCTGCAGTGACTCCTATTCTAATAATCAAGCCTGGGTATACTCTGGAAATATGGTAGTGTGTGTGGTTGCTTTTTCAATACTATCATTACATGATGTTGAACTATTCCACAAATGGAGAGCTGAAGAGTATGACTTAATGGGTCTCCCACTTTCAGAAAGCAACTTGTCCAAACTTGTCTACTAATATCAGAGAAGAAATAGTTTCTGTCCTGCTTGCCAGATAGACCATAAAAAATGGTAATTGCTTAGGAAATCTGAAATGAAATGCCAAAGCATCTGGTACAAGCTATGATGATTTCAATAAAGGAGAATAATTGTAGCTCAGGGTTGGAATGAGGGGTTCCTTGGTGCTTTCTGAGCTTGGTTGTTTTCTTGCAGACCTTTTATTACCCAAACTCGGTAACCTTATCAGTGCTAGTCTGATGAGGTTACCTAGTTGGGATGATGAAACATCTGCAAGAAGCAACTAAGCTCAGAGAGCATCAAAGACTTCTTATGATGTTCACTGGCTTCGTGGTGTCACCTATGTCACATTGCAGATGCCCATGGCAGCTAACTGCTCAACAGTCAAATGGTCAAGTAAATTGTCACCTATGTCACATTGCAGATGCCCATGAGCAATGCATGCCAGTCTCATTCATCACTCGGAGAACAAAAAAAGCCTACAGTGTCAAAGCCAGCAAGAACATCAGAAAGGGAAGTTAAATCCAGACTGTACTGGGTATATATGGCAGCTAACTGCTCAACAGTCAAATGGTCAAGTAAATTTAAACTAATATACTAACATATATTACTTGTTGCTTCAAAATATTTAAGTCAACCAGATGTGTTTGCTCTCTGTGAAGTGGATGTAGGATTTTTATTGCCACAGTCCTGCCTAGGTGACACCACTGAGCTACCACATAATTTCAGGCTGGAAAAACTAATTTTTTTGCCATAACTCCCAGTTGTATCTGTAACAAAGCATAATGATGCCAAAATGATGGCATGCACATGGTAATGCCATCATGCAAATGCTACAACTATGTATTTGCAGTATGACTTCTGATACAAGTATCAGAAGGCTCTGGCACTTGCATGATTATGTCCTAATACCATGTCATCATCACTCTCCCCTCCCTTGCTGTCTTGCTGTTTTATTTTCAAGGCGAGGTCAGACCTTCAAGATAGGTCATACTATAAAACTGGTGCCATATAGATCAGCACTGCTTTTATTGTAAAGCTGTAGTACCTTTCCTCCCCATTCTCTTAATCTTCATGTGAAAAATTGTGTGAGATGATTTTCTTGGCCTGCAGTCAGGCCCCCTTTATCTGGTCATTGCTTTAATAGTAGTTCTTTTTCCTGTTCTTCAAGCCATCTCCTCTGCTCCGTTCAGGCAGATAGAAAATGAGGTGTCTGTCTCTTTTATGTACTGATTTGGGATATAATAATTGTTTGAAAATAAAAATATATATACATAAATTTTATTTCTAGAGTCTTCATTTTGTCCTTTTAAAATTGAAATATGCTTTGTATTGGAAAATCCTTTGTATTGAAATATATTTTTATCCTAAAAGTCAGTCTTTTGAGTTGATTAAAAAGTGTTAAATGTTACAAAGAATTGAAAACAACTGTCACAGTTCAGAAGCAGAAACATTTGATGGCAGAACACAGTGTCATTCCTTTGAACTGAACATGAATCATGGAACAGCTATTGAGAAGATCCTCAGTTCCCACAGCACATACCTTGAATGATGGAAAAAACCAAGAATAGAACTTTTGTGCAGATCAGAAAGGCCAGACTGAATCATGTCAGGGAGTATATATTCTAGACAGACATACCCTAAATCATGGAGTGTTTTGGTCACCACCAACACTTGTGCACACAAATAGAACAGTAGCCACTGAGGACTGCAAAATTCAGATTGTCACTAGATGGCAAACATTTTTAGAATGTTCTGCATCTCTTTTCTGCCTCTAGTGTGAATCCTGAGTTATGCAAACAAGCTATGGTAACTCTAACTGAACTAGGGAATTATATGTCTTGTATAACTCTCTCTAGTCAATAGTATAGCTTACTGATTACCCCCCCCCCACACACAAACACATACACACAGTTAGTTCAATCTAAAAATAGTACTGTAAAAGAAATATTAGGAATACAAGTCAAAATAGGCAAGAAAATGGTAAGACAACATTTATCCACTCTAAATGACTTTAAATCGTCAAGCCCAGATGGATTACACCTCAAGGTTCTGAAAGAGCTGGCAGGTGTGATTTTGGAATCACTGAACTATATCTTTCAAAAATCCTGGAACACTAGGGAACTACTAGAGGACTGGAAAACAGCTGATATGGTTCCCATCTTCAAAAAAAGGTGGAAAAAATGACTCCAGGAAACTACACACCAATCAGCTTGACATTAATAGGTGGGAAGATCCTGGAAAAGATAAGCAATGGATTGCAAAGAAGCAAAGTTATTACTAGAAGCTAACAAGGGTTTGTCAAAAACAGATCATGCCAGACAAACTTTATTGAATTTGTGACAAAATTAGTGGACCAGCGAAATGCTGTGGACATTATATACTTAGACTTCAGTAAGGCATTTGACAAAGTAGGCCAAAGCCTACTTCTTGGTAAGTTTAAAAAAATATGAAATAGGCAGCATCACCACCAGATAGATTCATAACTGGCTGAACAACTGCCCTCAATGTGTAGTCCTTAATGGGAGTACATCGACCTGGAGGGAAGAATGCAGTGGGGTACCCCTAGGTTCTATCCTAGGCTCAGTACTCTTCAACATCTTCATAAACAGTTTAGAAGATAAGCTTAACCTCCAGAAGGATCCTGACAGATTGAACACTGGACCATATCCAACAAAAGGCAACTCAGTGGTGAGAAAAGTAAGGTTTTACATTTAGTCAAGAAAAAACAAATGCACAGGTATAGAATAGGTCAGTGATGGCGAACCTTTTAGAGACTGAGTGCCCAAACTGCAACCCAAAACCCACTTATTTATCGCAAAGTGCCAGGGCCATATCAGCATTGTGGTGCCCTTGGGAGGAGGGGTGTGGCCCACTGGGTGGGTGTGACTGCAGTGGTCACAGCAGACAGGGTGGGCGTGCTATGGTGGGAGTGGCCACCCTGATGTTGCTTATGGTGGAGAAGCCTGTGGGTGCTGGGTAGGGTTGGGGGAGATCCAGGGGGTCTCTGATGAGTGTGGCGGTGGCTCAGGAGACTCATCCTATGGGGTGAGGCAGGGGGCAGGGTGGGGGTACCATTGCCACAGGGAAAGGCAAGGCGAGGCAGGGGCTGGAGCGGTTGCTGCCTGATACCATCAGCCCCTGCACACAGAGGCCAGCAAGCGCATGGGGACCAACGGTGTCTATCAGCAGCCACAGCCTGCTGGCCCCTCAACTGATGCACTCTGGGGCTCTGCAGTCTGCTGCCAATACTGGACCAGCCCTCCAGCCAGCTGTCGGAGTAGGGGAGTGATGCAGACCGCTGGACATGCCTACTCCGTCCCATCTGTTTTTGCTTGTGGTTGGAGAGCAGGTCACTGCTGGTCATCTTGGCCCCCTCACAGATCTTGCCCTTGGCCCGTGCATGGGTCCTTGTGCCCTCATGCATCCAATTCACCTTGGCCCTGCCTCGGACTGCCATGTGCCCACAGAGAGGGCTCTGAGTACCATCTCTGGCACCTGTGCCACTGGAATAGGTGGTACCTGGTTCAACAGCAGTAAATCTGATAGAGATCTAGGGGTTCTAATGGACAAAAGCAATAGCAGTTAGACTTATATACTATCCCATAGTGCTTTAGAACACTCTCTGGACAGTTTACAGTGTCAACATATTGCCCCCAACAATCTGGATCCTCATTTTTATTGGCCTAGGAAGGAGGTAAGGCTGAGTCCACTTTGAGCTTGTCAGGATTGAACTCCAGGTTGTGGGAAGAGTTAGTCTGCAATACTGCATTCTAACCGCTGTGCCACCAGGTGTCCTTAAGTATCCTCCAATCATTTAAGTATGAACCAGCAGTATGCTGCAGTTGCAATCCAAGGCTGCGTCAACAGAGGTCAAAGCAATCCAAGGCTGCATCAACAGAGGGACAGTATTAAGATCACATGAAGTGTTAATACCACTTTATATAGCACAGGTAAGACCATGCTTGGAATATCTCATCACATTTTCATCACCATGATAGAAAAAAAGGATCTGAGACTCTAGAAAGAGTACAGAGAAGAGTAACAAAGATGATTAAGAGACTGGAGGCTAAATTGGAAGAACTAGGAATGTCTAGTCTAACAAAGAGGAGGACTAAGGGTATTTAGCAGTCTTCCAAAATTTCAGGTTATGAAGTGGTCAACCTATTCTCCAAAGCACCTAAGGAGAAGGTAAGAAATAATGAATGAAAGCTTAACATAGAGAGATCCAACCTAGAATTAAGGAGAAATCACCTGTCAATGAGAACAATTAATCAGTGGAATTGCTTGTCTCCAGAATGTGTGGGTGCTCCATCACTGGAGGTTGTTAAGATGAGATTGGACAGCCATTTGTCTGGAATAGTATAGAGTGCCCTGCTAGAGTAGGAAGTTGGATTAGAAGACCTACAAGATCCCTTCCAACTCTGTTATTTTGTATACTAGGGTTAGGGTAGGGAAGATCAATTTGTATTTGTAACTGAATTCATTCTGTGTCTCTTTTTCTTTTCCATTGTCATGCTATTGCCATGACCCCAAATTAAAATAGACATTTAAAAATAAAATAACTGACTTTCATTAAAGCATGATGTACAAAAAAGAATGTGAAAAAGATAAGATAGTTATTAATGCTACTAGTCTGGTACCAATCCCTCCCTCCCCATGTAAGTTCTAGTGTGTGCTATCAGCTTTATGTTGGTAAAATGAGGAGCCAAGAGCAGTTTTGACAGCACGCACACTTTCCCAATACACTTGATCAGGAATTTAAAAACTGTGAAGCCCTCTAAGTTGTGCCTGATTCCCTGGGCCCCAACCCACAGCCTAAAACCTAGTACAGACAACATAAACATAGGTAGAGAATAATTCAGAAAAATGTTGTATTAGGAAAAAAATAGCTATCGAGGAGAGGGAAGCTGGATTGCAGTGGTGAAATGGTTAGACTAGAAATTAGCAATGTGATCCTTGCAAGCACCAGATTGCATTTTCCCAAATGGAATCCACAGAATCATTTTTTAAAAAATCTAAATGTGAAAAAAATAAATATGAACATTTGAAAATACTCTCAAATCATGGGTGGTTTCAGGCAAGAATGTTAAAAGAAGATGTGATTGAAGTGTTCTTACAAGCTCATTGAAATCTTCTGAGATTTAGGTATGCATCCTTCTCTATCTCTCCTCCTCCTCCTCCTCCTGCTGCTGCTGTCTGAAAAAGGCTATAGGTGCCTGGTTCAGACCCTAACACTACGAAGGAAATTAATCACTTCTGTACATATGAAGAAATGTTAAAAGCAATTGGTTCTCCTCCTTCTGTACAGAATGGGGAAACCTAATCAGGCATTTTGCACTTTTGGGTAATTCAAGTTTTGATTAAAGTTTCTTTCTATCATCATAGTCTGAGAATTATGAATTTGTTTTCCAAGAGGACTGAGATGTAAACACATTTAGTTTGTTCTGACATGAATATTTCCTACTGACAAATTATTTCAGGTTCTTAATAGAATAATTATTCACGTAACTAGTGAATCATAAGCAGAAATGTAACTTTCCGAAAAGAAATTCTGGTTGTCCTTCTTTCAGAGATAACCTTGTTCAAATGTCTGGGCTTGTCTTGTTTGATGAGATCCACTGTAGGACAGTTTGACCAGTTCTTGACCAACTTGTTCCAGTGTCAATCGTGCCCCATAATTCACTATGGGGAGACTGACAACTTCACCTATAAAATTATGTCTTTGCCTCTCCTGGGTTTTCTGGATTAGTCTCCCTGCAAATGCTAACAAAAGCAAAGCATATCAGATCACTGCTCAGGACACCAGCAGTGATGTTTGTGGAACCATGCACTGTCTCAGAGTTAATCTCCAGGATAATTTAGATTAACCTTTACGGTCTCTGAAAACCACATTGCTTCTCTCTCTCTCTCTCTCTTTCTTTTTCCTTCCTTCCCTCCCTCCCTCCACATCCCACCCTTATCCGTAGCAAGGTATTGGACTGTAAGCATTTGGACCATTAAAGTTTAACCCAAACCTGAAATTAAATCACTCCAACCAAGCTAAAAGCAGATCCGCATCAGAAACATTCCAAAGTGGACTTGCATCCCTTTTCAGTCAAAAAGCATATGTTTAAAAATGCCCTCCCCCAAAACTGCCAAATCTACTGTGAATAATTCTAACCAGGAAAACGTAGAATTCCTTGGACATTGTGTCACTTTTTCACAAGATAGATCACTGTGACAAATAGATGCTTTGTATCAAAGGGCCTGCCCCTTCTCCAGTTTGGATGGTTTATAAGTTGAACTGCCTGGTGACTTGGGAGGGTGCCCTTCATTAGAGGGTGGCAGATGCACCACTGGACACCCTCAAGAAGGCATGTGTCTGAGGAGAGAGGGAGGCCAGGGTTGATCTCTTTCAGTTGCTGAGCTATTTGCCCATTTGTTCCTGCTTTTCATAACTGTAATTCCTGCTGCTCATGGCTATAATTAGGCCTTTAAATTTATAGCACATGCCTGAAGGCCTCGAGATGCTTGGGGAGAATTTAACCGAATCCATGATTTCTCCAACAGCACAGCTGCTGCTGCTACTGCAGTGGAAATGACTGTAGACCGAGAGATAAACAGATTATCATGTTAAATGCTAACTGTCGGAGGAGGGGGGAGAGAAGGAGGAAAAAGAGTTGTGTTTATTATATGTCTGAATATTTTGACACTCTTACTAACAGTTTAACATGGTGAAAACAAAATGCAACCCAGAATGGCTTATAGGTACAAAACAAGGGAAGAAAGAAATGAGGAGGGAAGGAACACTGATGTGGTCATAGATGATCACTGATCGGGACTTAGTCTGGGAGAAAGGATTAAACTGAGGCAAATGATTGGTTGGTTGGTTTATTACATGTTTATCCCACTTTTATTATTTTTATAAATAACTCCAGCAAGTTTCTTATGGAATGGTTCATAATCACTATGAACATCAATATGTACATTTCTATAGGCAAGAGATTATGTCTGCCCCCCCAAAATCAATTTTTAGCCTGCATATACAATATATTTTCTGATATAAGTGAAGGATATGCAGAAATTGCTATATAGAGAACATGCATGAATTACAGAATTCAAAGTTTACTTGGTCTACTATTCAGTAAGCTTACAACTTGTCTAGTTTCTCTCTTTCTCATCTTTCTCTTCTTTTCTCTCATATATAGCTACATTGAGCCAATTACTACAAGGTTACACACCAAATTTGTCATAAACCCAAAAAGCCACAATACAAGAGCTTCAGAGAAAGGGACATGTGTGAGTATCTGTAGCAGTGGAGTATGTGTGAAATGGTCTCATGCATGCTGTGACATATGTAAGTTATATGAATTATACAATTGATGTCATTTGTATGATATCATTTTGGCATATATCAGGTACCTGATATGCTTGGTAGTTCCTGCAAAAGTTTTTTAGCATAGAAGAGGATACCAAGTGATATATTTTATAGACAAAATAGGCCTGATCTGAGCATGCCCATTTTTGAACCAAATAGAGATATCATTAGTGCCACTTCCTGCAGCTGTCACATCACAATGTTTTGTTTGTTTGTTTCTTCAAATACGAATCACCAACACTGACATATTATGGTTTCATATAAGTGGGCATGGGGATGCAGGTTTAACTATTTTTTATAACTCTTAAGATCTAGCTTTTTTGAGGTCAGCTCTTTAATTATTTTGGATGGGAAATTACTGGAAGTGTGAGAGATTGAGGGAATCAGGAAGGGGAGGCGCAGGAGGAATTCAGTGGTTGTGAGAAGAGGTAGCCCAACACTGAGGTAGGCCATGTGAAGGGAACGTTTCCAAGAAACCCTGCCTTAATTGCCTTGTTTGCCTGGGAACTCCCTTTTCAATATTTATTTATTTATTAAATGTGTATTTTCCACAATCTGACAATTATTAGTGGCTTATTATGTTTTAATCCTGATTAGCATGGCAGATGCCATTCTAACATCCACATGGATTTTTCTTCTTGAATTTGCCAGCTACAATGTATAGGAAGAAAGAATATAGGAAGATAGAAACATTTGGTTTTGAAAACTGGGACTATTTCCTCATATTTTGTAACATAGCATCTTCTAATGTCATCCAGCTGCCACAGAGGTGATGGAAAACCCATCTCCATTACTGTTGTTTTGGTACAATGGTCAGATGAGCAGGGCTCCACCTGGAGAAACATAAGAACAGAAGAAACACCTTTGGCTGTTTTCTTTACACTGAGGCCAGCTAGAAGCAGGACAAAAGTGCAAGAACGTCCTCCCATTAAACATTTTTCAGCAGTTAGTATTGAAAAGTTTAAGTTTGACTTTAATCAATTAATTAATATCAAGTAATGCTGCAAAGTGATTTGGACTTTCTGGGTAGGCATCTTATTGCATAAATCTGAATTGCTGTCTTGAAATGGGAGTAGTCCCTAACAATAGATGCTGTCCACCTTTGGTGTAAAGTAAAAGGCACTTATTGGTGTAGTGATGCATGATCGGATGTTCAGGAGACTGGAAAGATGAGCTCACATTGAAATTATTTCAGTACCTGAAGTTACAAAAGCAGGATTCTCTCTCTCTCTTTTCTATTCCTGGATTTGCAAACTACAGTACTTTGTTATAACCTGAGTTTCTTGGAAGATTCTTTCTATTCACTTTGTGTGGCATGCAAAAACAATAGTGGCAAGTGAATGATCAAGAGTTATTGACACTTATTAGCTTTCTGTGTTTTGTAGTGGGAAAACAGACATGGCAGCAATCATGCCAAATTTAGCTTCCCATGATGTCAGGGCTTTGTGGAAAGCTACTAATATCAAGAAGGTTACAGATGTGCAAGGGGGCAGGCAGTATGACAATGATGTTGCCAACATTGCATATGGATCAGCTAATGATTAACCTATCACAAGCAATCACGAGAACTTACTGACAGCTGGCTGAATTGTTTGCACCTGTTTTTCCCCCTCCAAATCTCCTGCATTACGCGTATATCTGGAATGGATTACCCCAGCTTATGCTGTACACATTTCCCCTTTTTGTATCCTCAAGTGTCAGAACAACATCTTTGTGGAAGATCACAAGACATCCCCCTCTTTTTAACAGAGAGATTTTCAAGAACAAAAATATTCTAATTTCTGTGTTTTCTTTTAAGAAGGATTCACCAACAGATACTAGAACAAATTATTATGAATCTTTCTGAGCCCTTCTATCATTCATCCTTCTCTTCCCCTCCCACATGGATGCTCACAGGCATGCCTCTGGTCTAGAGAAAGAGGTTTTCTTATTGTCTTAGGCAAGGAGCCCTTTGGCACAATCAGTTAGTGCAATTCACTTATCTCCTATTCAACTGGCATAACCAACACTATCCCCATCTTGCCTTTCCTTCCACTCTTTCTCTTTGTAGAGAAAAGGTGGTGGTCTCATTTCCTGCATACTGCACGTTCATATCATTAGTGGATATGCCTGGCATTTCTGTCCTTTTCAATATATTGAAGAAGTAGAATTGGGCTTGATGTTTTAACTATGACATCTGTCATGGGGACAGAATATTATGTTAAGGGGATTTACACTAAGGCTAGTAAATTTGACTTCAAAAATCCAGATTACTAGATGGCAGCACCTGACAGAAGGCCACCTGAAGAGACTAGAAGCATTTGAACTGTGGATTTACAGGCAGCTGTTACGTATGAGCTGGGCTGACAATATCAGAAATGAGGAGGTGATAAGCTGCCTGAGAAAGCCAAGGGAAATCATCAAAACAATTAAAAAATGAAAGTTAGAATATTTCGGACATGTTATGAGACATCCAGAAAAATCTGGCATACTTCATTTAATCCTCCAGGGAAAGATTGAAGGCAAACAAGGTCCAGACAGAAGAAGAACATCATGGCCTCAAAAATCTAAGAGACTGGTTTGGACAAAACTCAGCAGCTGTGTGTGGCTGCTAATAAAAACAGGATCACCAACATGATCGCCAATGTCCAATAACGGATATGGCACAAGAAGAAGAAGAGATGGCAGCAAATTTTTTAAAAACTAAATTGTTGGGATTGTTGCAGTCCAGATCTAGTAGCCTTACTTTACAGTTGCATACAAAGATCCATCTCCCTTTAGCTGCCAAATCCTCTTATTAATGCCACAACCTCCAAACTCTTCTGCCCATAACAGTGTGTTTTAATCTATGGCTGGCTCAAGGTTTGTGTAGTATGAGCCTTGTCTGGACCAAACATGTGTGTTGGACAGCTACTCAAAACTAGCTATTCAGGCAACATAGCAGAATCAAGATGTTGCTGGCCAGTGCTTTTTTCCTAAAAAAAGAGAAAGGTGCCGGAACTCACACACCTTGCCTACCCTACAAGGTTCCATCCCAAAAAGGTGCCGGAACTCCGTTCTGGGCGTTCTATGAGAAAAAAAGCCCTGTTGCTGGCAATGTTTTTATTGTGTCAAGATGCAAATGGGAAAGGCTTTTATTTTAATGCAGATACTTAGGCAAATTTATACTTAGTGAGAATTAAATGTATAAACATCAATTTAATTTTTAATTCCTTTTTTTAATCAGCAGATTATGATGTATATATGATAGTCTTAACTACATAATAGTAGTCTGTATTTTGTCTCTAACTACATAATATTCTATATATTCTCAAGCCCTCTTGTGAAAACAAAAAGCAACTGACTATAAATAGCTACAAATAGAGAGTATGACATTTATGTTTTAAATAATTATACAGAAGGCTAACGAGTACTAAAGCCTCATATTTTTTTAACCTACTTTTCCTTTGTAATATAAGGCATATGAATCCTGACTCAAAATAATACATTGGATGTCTTTTTATTTGTTTAATTGTAAAGTAACACAAAACTTCAGCAAATGTTCTCAATTCTGCCAGTATGAAATCTTATCTTAGTTGCTGGCTTGCTTTTAACTTCCTTTTTCCCACTTTCTAAGCACACAGGAATCCATAGAACACATCAGAATCTAGAAAAGAGATGTTGTTAATTCCTCTAGTTCTTATGTAACCTAGTAAAATACTTAGTACAACTAGCACAAAGAGCAATTAAATCATTACGATTGATAAAGCTATAAATAGTGGGTATAATGTTTTCCTCAAGGAGAATTGAGATACTGAGTTATTGTTTGCGTTGGTAGTGAAATGATACCAATCAGTGCAATTGATTTACTCAAATTTCACCAACTAAAATAGTGTTGTTGTGTATATTTTAATTATTTTTTGAAAAAGGATAAATTCAGTCAAGATGAATATCAGAGTATAAGCAAGTTTTAATCAAAGTTAAAAGGCAGATAAATTGATTAAATAAATAAAATATGTTATGATAGTGTTTACGCCAACAGCAAGTAATGTTAACAAGCCATTCCCATGAATGTCTCCTCAAATGTCATATCTAGTAGTTTCAATGGGGCTTACCTCCTAAGATGTGTGTATGGAGTTGCAATTTTAATTTCTCTGTTTTCATTAAGTTGGATTTTTTTTCTGTGTCATTTACCACCATAAAAATTACTGTGATTGAAGAGTGCCAATGATTTCCCAAAAACTGAAAGAGCCAAGTTGAGATGCCTCTTGACAGACATTTGTGTGTTAAATAAGCTCTGAAAAAGCATCACAAAAGTCTTGGGAAGTGACAGTAATATCTCTGCTCTGCTCCCTTACTTGTTTAATAACAGGTGGTCCTTCCAGAGCAGCTGGTGGATAGGTGACTCCAGCTGGCTGTCTTGGCTCTGTTCAGTTCATCTCACCTGCTCTGCACAAACAAGAGCCCTGAAAAAAATGGACGGAGGTCAGGGCTCTCTCAACCTGTCTCTCCGGCTGTACATGGGGAGGAAAATTTTGGCTCAATCACATCACTTTTGTTTGAGGTGTGCGTGTGGTTGATATTGATCTGTTCTCAGAATTAGAAAAAATGAAGCTGCAGATGAAAATGAGAAAAAAAAAGGAACAAATCTGAAATTTTTTTTCCTTTCGTACTTTTTTTTTGTTCCTTCTCGTGGTTCTGTTACTTTGCTTTCTTTAATACAGCCACTTCATTATTTCTTCTCTTGTTGGATCAGTTTTGTGTTCCTCCCAAACTCCTCCTTTTCTTCTCAAAGCATGCTATGACAGGAGCACACTTGCCCCTCGGATCTGGTTTATTGTTCAGCATTAAGAAATGGCAGAATTGCTCATGAAAGATTAATGACTTCCTGTAAGCATCTTTGTACCTGAGGACAAGCAATTACAAAAATATGTCCAAAAGACATGTGTGTGTGTGGGGGGGGACGGGAGCGGATGGGAGGGGAAGCAAAGAAGGATATTGAGAATACATCAGCCAGGTATTTTCTAGCTGAGCAGGTAAGCCTTTTTTCTGAGAAAAGTACCAAATGTATACTTTGAAAACAGAACTATCTTTGTAACTGTACCTACAGCTAATACCACACAGTTAGTGCTTTTTGCAGTGTGCCTGACCCGCTTTTATAGGTGCCTGACACTACTGTTCAGAAAAGATCAAGAAGGACTAGGAAACAGTGGAGAGGCTGTCATCAGTGCTTGCACATGCAAAGTAATAAAGCCTTTGCGACATGCGCAGTTGTACATGCTGCTTCATCTCAATCGACTCACTAGGCCAGCCAGTAAATGAAAACTCAAGAAGGGTCTGCAATATGGGTGATACGCATATGTTATCAAATACGTCTTAATCACATTCTTGCTTTAAAGTTTTTAGAAACATGGGCAGCATGGAATCCCTAACTCCTAACTCCTTTTTTGCTGCCTCTTCAAGACTTTCTGAGTAGACTGCAAATGGATGAATGCTAAAAACTGTTATTTTGGCCTCATTGTGGGTAGCTGCAGTGATTATGGTATGTTTTATTTCTGCCTTCCTAAACTAAGTATCTTCCAAATATCTTTGGACTGCAATTTTCAGAATTCTATGTTAGCATGTCTGAAAACAGCCTAAACATCCAGGTTGGGAAAGGTAAACCTAGATGTTGCAGACAGATGTATAAATTAAAAGGATTCTTGATGGATTATGAAAGATTCTGCATGAAAGCAACTTACAGGCCACGTTCCATATACCTCCCAAGTTAAATGACTGAATTTCTCAGTATTTTTTCCCCTAAAGAGGAACAGGAACAGACTCTTGTTTGAAATGGATCTTAAAGCAAGAGTAAGAAAAGTTCCAATCTGCTTTTCTTTCCATGGCCCATGGAGAAAGAAGTTAGTCCATTCTGTGCCATGGCTCTCATCCATATTACCTACCAACAAAGCTACTTTTCAATTTTTTTTTTTAAAAAGCTGAATCATAGATTTCACTGGTGTCATATGCAGCTTGGCCCTGCTTTCAGACCCTCAGATTAAAAATGATAGTTCACAATATATAGCTTCCTTCCTTTGTTTTTAATGGAATCATCCTGAGTTCTTGTAAAGGTTCATTTTCTGCTTGATTTCCTAGCATTTGCTTTGGGTTCCCAGAGAGACTGCAGGTATGAGTCTGAGAAGAAACTCAATATACTGAGTACTTTAAAATGAACATTCATCATTTAACTTGCCTTCTGTCACTGCCTTCAAGGGAGATGGGGGAAACTAAAAACAATCTCCTGTTTCCCTCTAAAAAGCACCAAAGTTGCACACAGATAAAATGGACTGGAACTCATTTATATTCAAAGAAAGTATACAGCTATTATTCAGCTGAGAATTCTTTTTTTTTTAAAGTCTCCTAATGTGAAACTATAACATGATGGAAATCAAATTTAACCTAAGAAAATGCCACACAAATATTTTCATCACTAGTCATACAGAGTAAAATAATAGATTTTGCAGTCTTATACAGTAGTGTTGAATATATTTATGTAGAAGGAAATTCCACCCATGTTTCATGGAGCTTCTTTTGAATTTAACTGATCCTCTCATTCAAAATCTGGGTTTTAGGCTGTTTTTTGTTTTGCTTTTATTGCTGGATAGGATCTTGGATAGGCAGATAAATTGCCTAAGTATTTTATAGATGTATACAGGTATTGTTATTGATAGCATGCTAACATTTGGCTTCCAAGCTACTGAAACAGTGTACAATACAGGAATAGATACGTCTTTTTTAAAATCTCCTTTTATAATAAATCTATTTGTAACTACATACTACTTAAATATGGAAAATTTGTAACATTTTCTTTGGTTAAATATATGTTTTGTGATAGTCAAGGAATGCAATCTCGCTCTATGACTCTACAGTATGTGCATCAGAAAACCCTCCTACTGTTGAGGAAGCCTGCTGCCTCTTTGTATATGTGTGTATAGACATAAAAACAGCACCCTCACACATCATCCCCAGTCATACCGCCACCCCCATCTTTCCTCTAAATTGTTAAGGATAGCGTGTATAAGGCTACCTAGTTGAATTGGAGTTTGATTCTGGATGCCGCTATCTGTAACCTACACTTTAAACACTTTGCCATGGTCTGATTTGGGGAAAAAAGCTGTATGGTTCAGTGGAGACATTTAATAAGTCTCAAGAGAACTGAGGACAGATATTCACTGAGATCACCAGGCACAATTCCTGTATGTCAAACAATATTGCTTCCCCATTGTTAGCCAAAGTCAGGGGTGCCATAAGAACAGTAGATCATTAGCATGCACAAGAAGATATCACGAACAGATTATAAACAGTGACATAACACAGTCACCAAAATGATGCATGGGAACATCTTTAAATATTATCATGTTCCAGTAAGGAAAAATTGGTGGAAACATAGAGCTAAAAAGTAGTTAAGAATGTGCAGGTTAAAATATTGTGGGATTTTCGAATACAAACTGATAAAAACCTAGCTCATAATACATCAAATTTAATTGTGGTTTAACTGTGTCCCATCCCTGAATAATCCTTCATGCTGCAATTAGGATTGTAAAGAGCTTCCATTATCATCACTGACTTTTTTTTTCAAAAAATCTTCTTACTATGGGTGGAAATAGGGTCACCACAGCTATCCAAGCTGACATTGGATAGCTGTCCACCACAGCTATCCAAGCTGACATTGGAATCAGCGGCATGAACATCATAGTTCTGATGTGCAGGCAGTACTTAGCGCAAGGAACCAGAACAACTCTGTGAATGGGCCAAAGCCCTTTATTATTGATTACCTATTTTACAAGAATCTTGCCAGACTGATTGCATTCCTTTGGAAAAGGCAGATAAGGCTTCAATGGTCTGGCCTTTCCTTTTTCCTCCCATGGAGTCACTTTATGCTGGAACCCTTTTTACCTCCTTCCCCCCCTTTCCTTTAGCTGGTGATTTCACCACATCAACTTATAGGTGGTTGCTTAGCAATTTTTGACAATTTTTTTCTGGTTTCTGGTAAAAAAAATGTCAATTGGGTAAAAAGGATTTGCTTAATGACCCACAGTGTTTGCTTAACAACATGGAGTTTCTTAATGACCATAGCATTCACTTAACAGCCATAAAAAATGCTGAAAAAAATTGGTCTGGTCATGTGATGTCTAGACTTACGACTGTAACAACTTACATCTGTAGTTCTGACCTTAATTATGGTCGTGTGTTAAGGACTATTTGTAAATCAATGGGAGACTTGCCTAGGGAGGGGAATTTGGAGAAGAGGTAGCCTTTAGCCACAACATTAGTGAGCTAAAGAAGATGAAAGGAAGGCTCAGCTTAAGGGGGGAAAAAAGAGAGAAGGAATTCTACTGTCATTCTATACCACAATAGAGTGGGGGACTTCAAAATCTCTAACAGGACCATCCAAGGGGAGTGGGAAAGTCAGCAAAGATATTCTGGCAGCCACGAATGCTTCATTGAAGTCCCATTCCATTTTTACATGCATGACATAGGAAGCAGTTATTAAATGATAACTTGTTATGTAATGATAGACAGAATCTATAATACTATGCAGTAGATTTTCTGCATGAGCAAGTGATTGATTTTCTTTCCATTCTATGATTTATTAGTTAAACATTATTGTAATTTATCAGTTATTGTGCAAATAATTAACTCCTTCATGGTTTTGTTTAAGAGGTATCTTGCCGCTGGCGAACTCCCTGGGAATTTTAGAGATCTTTCTCTATTTGAATTTATTTATTTTTAAAAACATTTATATAGCCACCCATCTTTCAGACAACTTTGATTAGGCAACTCCTAATCAAATCATTTAAAAAATAGTGAAACATAGTCAATTAAAACATAAAATATTAAAAACAATAAAAACAAAATTCTGGCGCTAATTCACAGAAATGTATCATTGTTTAATCTTCCAATGCCTGGAGGAAAAGCCAGGTCTTTATGGCTCTATGGAAAGCTAAAAGCAGGGGCAGAGTATTCCATAGGGCAGGGACTGCCACAGAAAAGGCACACATACTTTTCCTAGCTCCCACTAGATGACAATTTGGGAGAAGGGAATCAGGATTGTGCCTATCCTACCTGTTCATGCAGCATGGGTAGATGTCATTAAGGAAAGGCAGTCCTGAAGATAGCCTGACCCTGAGTGATATAGGACTTTACAGATACCTGACAGGCACCCAAAAAGAAACCGGAAGTTCAGCTCATGCAACAGCAGTGTTACATGGGCAGGAAACCCCATTACTCTGCATGCTGCCATGTCCTGAACCAGTTGAAATTTCTGGGTGGTCTTTAAGGGCAATCTCATGAAGAGTTCATTGCAGTAATTCAGACTTAGGCATTGGTGACTGTGAGCAAGGCCTCCCAGTCCAGAAAAGGGTGTAATTAGTGCAGCAGATGAATCTGTGCAAAGCCCTCCCCCAGCCACGGCCAGTCAGCAATAGCCAAAAAGTATGTAAAATGTGTTCTTCATTACCTGTTACATCAAATGAGTGATAGAATGTGGGAATAAAGTGCCATTTCCTTGCAAGGAGCTATTTGGATGGTCTCAAGTCATCTCCTTATCTGGAAAGGAAGTACAAAGAGCTGGTCTGTTTGCCAGATCTTCATTCTGTTGTGGTTGTTGGTTCTATTATCTTTAGTTTGCTATTTCTTCTCCAGAACCCTTTGTTTTCTTTCCCAGAGAAAGAGAGGGAGAAGAGAAAGAGATTGTTGTGGTGATAAAGGAAACTGTGTGAGTGTACTCTAAGGAACCATAGGATTAAATTCTTGTACTGATTTCTTCTAAACTGCTTCAGAATCTCATGTCCCTATCCATTTCATGACTGAAATCCACTTGAATGCATAATTCTAACCTGGACTTTGCAGTACCTAAATATTCTTTGGTATTCCAGTTTTCTGTAGACATTCTTTTTATTCTCAGCTGCATCCCTGTCTGCTGATCCATCCTTCAACTACTTTAGTAGTCCTCTTCTGAACAACAGAGAGCACCAATTGAACAAGTTGATGCTACACCCTTGAAACAAGTCACAACCAAAACATTGGGAGAACTTGGTCCCATTCTTCTTGATGCTACTCCACAGATTCCATAACTGGTTGCACAACAGCACAGGTCTAACAACTCCCCCCCTAAATCTTTACTTAAAATACTCTGAGTGACATATTATTCTTCCACGTACAAAATTTGTCAGTTTGAAAGGTCTTAATGCTGCCATTCCAAAGATCTCACCCAACTTAAGGAGAAACTGACAATGGTTTGACACATCAGCAGATAGAGCTTGGTAAAATGGGAAAAGAAAGTGAGGAATCTGCCAGTCACTGTCATACTTCTGTATAAAATGAGATTCCTTTGTCTTACTGCTGAGGCAGAATAAGGACTGGCAATGAAGGCAGCACAATTTGTGTTGGGATACAATAATTTTAACTAGTAGTCCAGCCTCAGTCCCCTTTGTGCCTTGCTGCTCTCCACACAATATGTGTATTAGGTAAGAAAAGCCTCTTCGTCTCTTTCTGAAAAATAATAATTAAAAAAAATGGTGGCCCTACAGTCTATGTTTTCCCATCCATCCATAATTACTCTTCTTTAAACTTCTAAAGTGAAAATAAATTGGCAATGTTTTGTAGGACTGGCTTCTGAAAAGATATCATGCATTGTACTTTAGCTTCTATGATCTGTTATTGTAGCATTCTGTCAATTTCACAAATTTATTGTAGGTTTTTCATGCTGGCAAGTGTCTTGAGTTTTCTCTGCAACTGTAGCTTTTCTGCATTTAAAATGCTCTCTCTGTCACTGATATCCATGTCTTTGTACTCAAATTTCCTGAATAACAGAGGAGATTTGAATTTTCAAGGACTAGGTTTATAGGGTAGGGAAAGGAACAACAAGGCTAAGGGTGGACATGGTCCAGGGAGATCTCACAAATACTTGCTTAAAAGTAATTTCCACTTGTTGCTTATTCCCAAGTCAATTGTAATAAGATTGCTGTCTTAACTTCTTAATGAAACACAGAAAATTATACAAGTGGACACAGGAAAGGGAAACATAGATATGGAAAATTCACAGTAATTGTGATTTTACAAAACAACAAGAGTTAAATAGCTGGCCACAAGGATGCTGGTTTGAATGAATTTATCATTTGTATATTCCCCTATCTGGTGCTGTTTCAATGTGTTGTTATCCCTAGACTATAGTGCCCATCATAGCTAAAATGGAATTTGGAGGATTTTATAGTCAACAAATGATCTGGAAGAAAAATTCAAATGTAATTTCCTCTCTCTGGCAGAAATATTCAAGAAAATGAAAAAAAAAACCCAATTATAACTGTCAATTATCTTTGCCACCATAATATCTATAAAATAATAAAACCAAAATAAAACATGAAACAGCCAAGTAACCTGAAGTTTGTAATAAACATATCTTTTCATGTTTATTTTTTCCATGAAAATAGGCATTTTTAGTATTTGTTTTTGTTTGGAATAAAGATGCATCCATAATTAACTTAATGTGAATTACCTGTTTGTATTATGCTCTGATTTAGTGCATGTAGATCTTTCAACAGTAAAACTTAACATTCTGACCTACCATTTAATACACTAATACTAATTTTATCTTGCTACTAAGGTTCTGTGTTGCATTAGACCAATTCAGGTTAATTCAGAATTATGTCTCTCCCACCCACTATCAATAGCAGCACTGTTGATTTTCCCCTAAGCTGACCACCCACTTTTCTGAGAATCTGTAGCAAATTAGAAAATCTGTCATTGCTGAAGAAGCTGGACAGATAGGATATGGCTTGTCATTCCACTACACAATACTCAGTCTTTGTCTGCTATCTCTTAAACTAACCTGACATAGCTTAGCCTCCTGGTCAATGGCAGCTTTATTCTCTTGGAAGGAATGCAGCACTCACTGGCATTATTAAGAAATTTCTGGACAATGTTTCGTGGCTGAGTAATAATCCAAGGTTCTATTAAAAAGCCATCTGGGTAATTAATAGCACATTTGTTCTCAGCCTCCTCCCAATTTGTCCATTAGTGGAATAAAAGCACAGGACAAAGGCTAATGTGGTTAAGTTATATTTTACAAGAATTCTTCAGGAAGTTAAAAACACATGATAGTTTTCCAAAGATGTATAAGTTTATGAGCACTCTGTGAGATCAGCAATATAGCAAACCTCAGAGGCTTTTAATCAGCTCTTTCCACTGTCAATAGTTGATGAGTGACATATAGTGTAGGTTCTACCTTCCTTTGCACTGACAAGGCTCAGCATGAGAGGAGAAGGAGGTGGTGGGGATGGTAGCATGTGAATCATAAGTACAATCTCCATTATTAAACTTATTCCAAGACTCCACATCAAACAGTGCAGAAATGACTTTATACCTTGTCACCTGAGAGTTGAAGATTTGGTTGAGGTTTCCCTTTAATGGTGTCTCTTGAAAGCAGGATTCCAGCCTCAGGCTTCAGACGTTTTCTCTCTGTTTTCTGAACATCCCTCCACGTCCCCCCCCCCATTTTTTCCTGCTCTAAAGGCAGTTTGAAAGATTTTTAAAAATTGAGATATTTGTTAAAAAACAAGGTTCCAATGGATTGGATACTTCTCCCCAACATTAATCCTACATTAAATAATGACGATCCATTGTATTTAAAAATCACATTTATCTCTCTCCCTCCCACCACTCTGTGTGTATGTGTGTGTGTGTTTTATTCCCATCTAGTGGTTGTCTGGACTTTTGCAGCCTCATACCTGGTAGACCTAAGCAAGAAGTCATTTTTAGCTAAATGCATAGATAAGGATTGGTGTCATCAAAGCACGTGTAAAGAAATAGTCACCTACACCCATCCTGGTTTTGTAGATTTAACAGTTTTATGTTAACATACTTCAATTTGCAGGTAGACCATAATATCAAACTTAGATCAGATACTGCTTGGAAAAGTCTCAAACGTCAGATGCTAAATTTATGACAAAAAATAAATCAGTTACCATAACTTTAAAAAGTTTTGGCAAAGCAATATAAAATAAAATATACTTCTGATCTTCTGAAATAGGTAAAATATTCGGGATGGAAGAGAACAAGAGAGCCTACAGCAAACTTCTGGGTGGCAATATAAAGCACAGATTTTAATCTAAAAAGCCCTATATGGCTTGATGCCAAGAACCTGCAAGACCATCTCTTCTTTCAACCCATCTGATTAAAGAAACTTAAGAAAAGGAAAAGTGTTGGTAGCCCCCTCCTACCCAGGAAAGTAGAAGAGCCAAGAATAGAAAAATGATTTTTTTTCTGTTTTGGTCCTCTTACTGGGGAATAATTTACTACTATAATAGTTTTTGTGAAGATAAGATAGGAATGAGTTAAGAGCATGTATATCAGTTTTCCTCCTACAAGAAATGTAGGATATATATGCTGAATAAATAACAAAATAATTGAGGGCCTTTTGCAGGATAATCCATTCAGTTTCTTACTGTATTCCAGTTTTATATTTTCTTTTCCTGTTCCTCAGGTTCAGTTCTCATTACCCACTGGATTTTTCCTAATGATTTTTCCAGAACAACCTGAAGTTTCCCTAAACTTGTCAAAATTCTTCAGTATGTGAATGGTGTTTTGGCAACACAGTGATTAGCAGCTGGAAAATTAAATTTGTGATTAGTAGATACAATTAGTGGGAAGAAGTTTATTTCTGATTTCTAGGTAGCATTTTATTGAACAGTAATTAGCAAGTAGTTTAATTCGATAAGTGGACTGTGGATTCATTAAGAATTTTGTTTCAGTTCCAATCTACAAATCTCTTGAAGTTCATGTTCTGAGATAAATATACTGTATATAATTCAATAAAATGCAAATGCATTTTAAATGTATTAATTCCAGCTTATTGCCAAGCTTACATATTGACTTCGAAGAATATTTACTCCATGTCAATCTTCATAGGATTGACTCCTTAGCATCATTTGTCAGATAAAAGTTAATGCACATTTATTGTATTATTGTCACAGAAATAAAATATATGTTCAAATAATAGTTCTTATTTTTCCATTAGAATGTATTACACACAGTTCCATTCATTCATTCATAACGGTGAATGAGTCTACAAGACTGTCTCAGTGCAGAAATAATTTCAAAAGCACATGTGCTTTGTGTTGCACGGTATGTTTTTACTGCTGTATAAAACATATAAATGCCCTTAGGAACACTTAATTTATGTTTTAATTTAATAAAATCTATGGAAAATGGGTTCAATCTAAAGCCAAATGGAGCAGAAAGATCCTTTAGGATATCTAGGAGGATCCTTCCATTCCTCTAGATATTTAGGTATTCACTGCAGTCTTTTCATAAACACCTAAATGCTTATTGAATTTTTAACTACAAGAAAGGACACAATAGTAATATAAACAAAGTTATTTGTAGGCATTCAGAGTTGGTTTATCTAAGTGTGGTGAAACTAAATCCTTACTATGCTATCATATAGCACAATCATATCTGAACTTTGTTAAGTATCAGAATGTTCTATCTTGATCTAACACTCAATAAAATGATATTATGCGTATTTCAATAAAAGGCAAGCCACTTCACAACTACACTTTAAAGAATAGAGTTGCAGTGGCTTCACTAAAGATCCCAACAATTGGAAATAAGTGTTAACCATCTGAATAAGAGCTGAAGAAGTTTCTTGGATGAGAAGTGAAACATCTTCAAAGAAAAACAAGAAAGTCCAGTTGCCTCGTGGAAAAAGCACCTTTGGGACAACCATGACCTGGATGACTGAGAATCTCCATAGACATTTAGCTATGCATCTGAATAATTATTATAGTATATAAGGCACAGGAATTTAGAACTGGGGTGGAGAATCCAAGGCTCTCCAGATGTTTTCAAACTATAGTTCTCAGCACCCCTGATGGGAGTTACAGTTCATTAACATATGGGTTTCAAGGTAAGGCTGAGGGCATTAGATCATCTCTAAAGTGCAAATTTGCCAACATTTATTTTAAAGCAACACAAGCATATATCAATTCTACACCATGATAACTTAATTCACACCTACCTACCTCATCCATATCAACATGATTGCCTCATTAGATCTATTTACAGAGGCTTCATTTTTTATTAGCATTGTATAGTGGATTTGTATTTCACTTAAAAATATACAGCAAATATAAAAGCCACAAAATCAACAATAATACCCAGAGTGCTGTGGCCTAGTAGTTTCTGGATTTTGGATGTATCAACCAGAAGGTTGGTAGTTTGAGACCCAAGTACCATGTGAACAGGGCGAGTTCCCATTTTTGCCTCAGCTCCTGCCAACCTAGCAGTTCAAAAGCATTCAAGTGCAAGTAGATAAATAGGTATCTTTCAGCAGGAAGGTAACAGTGTTCCATGTGTTTAGCACAGAGTCATGCTGGCCACATGACCACGGAAATATCTTCAGACAATGCTGGCTCCCTTGGCTAAAAAATGGAGATAAGAATCACTGGGACAAAACTGGACAGGGAAAATCTTTACCTTTAACAATGACATTAAAATAAAAAAAATCATCAAAACATTCAAAATGAGTTTAAAGCAATGTACCTTGACAATAAAAAGTAAATGATATGGGAAGACCTAAATCCCATATGTGTGTGTGTGTTTGTGTGTGTGTGTGTGTGTTCTTTTCATATTTTGGGAACAAGAACGGACAGGCCTATCTTCAGCATAATTTGTCAAGCCAATATGTCTTCAAAAAGACTCTTTTGCAGTAGATAAATAGAAACTTATCTATTAGAAATGATCAAACATCTACTTCATTTAGAAAAATCTGTAAATTATATATACACATTTGTATTTTATACTGCATTTTATATTACAAAATACAACTTTTTCAACTAACTTATGCTTTTGCCATATTAAGAAAATTAATAAGCTTGATATTTCTCTTTGTCAAAAAAAATGTCTTAGGAGTTGCCAAGCCAAGAAAATGCCAATTAAGTATAGAGTCAGTGAAAAGCTAGGCTCAGATATTTGGCCTATATAGGTATTCTAAAACCTGAAGAGATTAAATGTTGCTTAAAAATTAGTTTCAGTTAGAGCTTACTGATCTTAAACTCTGTACTGTATATGGCAATCTCCATTCCATCAGTATGGGGAATAGTGGAATAATTTGGCCTGGGCTTAAAGGACAGCACAGATTCAGGTCCTTGTTATTTTTTTAATGTGCAATTTTCATCTTGTTTGTTTTGTTGCCTTATTCTGTTTGCATGCCATCATTTTACACTTCCATTATTACAAAGGGGTATCAAATATATAAAGAGTCCTGGATTCTACAGATCTTTGAGAGGCTCTGTCTATATTGGTTTACCATGTTGAGTTAAACTACAAAGGATATTTGCAGTGGGGCCCCTCTGACCATTTGAGAAAGTTACATTTCACATGTATTTGGAATAATGAAAATCAAACAGATTGCCCATGGAACTAGAGAAGTCTAGGATGATTACCGTTAAATTGTTTATGCACTAGGCTTCTTGTGCAGGGTTTTTGGCACAATGCTGCCATGGCCTTCAGAAGCACTTAAAGTGATGCAGATTGAATTGGAGATGACCCTTGCTTTACCTTGTCAGCTTCATCAGTGCCTGATGGTCCATTTCAACAGCACACTCATTAAGCTCTCTATTTTCAGTACTCTAAACTCTGGAGATCTTGTTTTGTTCCTTTATGGGCCATAGCTTTGCCTGTACTGGAGACTAATTTGCTTCTGTTTGGCCTGATATGTGGTTCACTACCTTTCTTAGTGCTTTGTTACCTCCATCATCTGGTCCCTGTTAAGATTTGTATACCAGACAAGGCATATATTCTAGTTTTCATGTACCTGAACATAGTTACATGCAAAACATTCATGTGTACAAACATATACACAATTAAAGTTTGGTTCTTGCAATCCTTCTATCAAACAAAAGAAATGATTTTAAATTCACAAATTGAAGACTTTGCCAAGTTGAATACCATTCTTATGGTAGCAGCAAGGTATGACTGATTGTTGGGGGCAATATGCTGACTCTGTAAACTGCTTAGAGAGGTCTGTAAAGCACTATGAAGCAGTATATAAGCCTAAGTGCTATTGCTAATATGTCATAGCAAAGAGCTGCAATTCCTTGGGAGTACAGGTTCATTCAGCAATTGGAACAGCTCCTAAATATAAGTCTGCATTCTGAATGAAGTTATGCAGCTCAACTTCGCAGCTTCCGAGATGAAAATCATCAGTAGGAAGTATTGAGTATTGCCATGAGTAGCTGCTTGAAATCTTGCATTGTGCTAGTGGGATCCAGATCCAGTTTGTATCTTTCTACTTTCTTGCAGTCTTGGAACCACTTTACTGTTTTGGCTGACCCCTGGATTGTTGTTAGATCTTCATAATAACCAGTTGTTCCGTGCTACCTGTTTGACTAGAAAGCTGACTTAAGCTGGCAACTCCTATCAGAATGGGAAGAAACTGAAGTTTGTGGCAACCCTGCATCAGGCAAGTCAATTGTTGTTCAATGCATATATGGTATTTACATTGACTTTTAGATGCCATACAAACGCATGGTTAATAGACCACACCCAATTTCCATATATTGCATGCTGTTCCCTCATTAGTGCTTGGAAGCATTTTCATAGGTATCTATCTGGCATACTAATTCAACCTATAGGACATTAATAGTACAATTTTTTCTATTTTGCAGTAGCGCTCTCTCTTTAGTTCTTTGTAGGTCACATTTCATATACCTCATGCTGCATTCCTGTGAACTGTAACTACACTACTACCATACACATTCATTGATGGAAAGGATAGGGCAACCTGAGTAACACTAAGATACATAGATTTTCCAGGATAGAGGCTGTACTCAATCTTTGAATGATATGCTGGAGGCAATTTTGCAAACAGTTATGTATGCATCTGGTCACCTGAGATTGCTGTTTCTTTACTGATATTAATGGTGGGAAAACAACCAACTTAATCAGTATTGCTGGGACGGTGTCAGCCTCACTTCAAGCACTTGTTGACCACTGCTGTGAAAAAAAAAGAGCTATCTTGAAAAGGACCTTGGGGTAAATGTAAACTTAAAGCCCAATATATGTTAGAAGTTAATCTATATATCATTATCACCATTCACAAGTAGCCATTTATATGTAATAAGGAATCCACCTCTGGCCATTTCTTTTTTTCCCTATTCCTGAGTCATTATTTCAATCAAACAGGCAAGCCAATGTTTGAACTGAAGAGTGATTTGCTTCTTCTACCATAAGAACTGTTGTGAATGACTTTGCTCAATTTCAAGCCTATTGCTCTGGATTGTGAGTTATACCAGTAATTCAAGAGCCACGGTTCAGAAGTGACCTTGCCTCTTTTTCAGAGCAATCTGTTGTTGTACAAAACAGATGCTGCTCAACTTTAGAATTCTGAAACAATGACAAAGGAATCCCTTTAGAATCAAATAAATTAAGAAAAAGTATGCTGTGCACTTATTATACAAAGAGTGTCCAATTGTGTTTGAACAGTACCATATGGAAAGCTTCAGACTAGATTGCCGTAAAAAGCTTCCTTGTGAAACAACTATCAGCCTTAAGGTCAACAGCAGAATTTGACAGGGTGTTAATGGGGATAGAATACACTCCCACACCATTGAACACAAATTTGCATTTTGCTGGCCAAACATGCCCCAAAATCTTGTCAATTTTTTTCTCCTCAAATGTCTTCATGAGCATATGATTATCACAAATTCACATCATCCTTTCCAAACTTTTGTAGAAGGCAATTATTTGATCTTTAACAATCAAATGGATTTTCAACAGGTTTTCTTATTTATTCTTCTCAGATTTTTCTTGGGAAATAAACACTGAAGTAATGCTGCTTAGCAGTGGTGGGATTCAAATATGTGAACAACCGGTTCTCTGTGTGGATGCCACTTCTGGAAGTCTAACAAAAAATTAACTACCAGTTCTGCCGAAGTGGTGCGAACTGGCTGAATGCCACCACTGCTACTTACAGTAGTGACTTACAGCTGATTTGTGAAAGGTAAAAGGGCAACTGAAGAAAACAGTGATGATGCCACAGCTATGAATGTTCTTATCCAGGAGTGTCCACAGGGTATGCTAAAAAGGCCAAGTCGCAATGATGCAATTGAAGGTTTTACTAGTACAAGATGTGTCTGCTTTAAGGAGATAATTTATTAAAGTTATTTGCCTTTTATGGCATTTGAACCTTTTTTCTAGGCTCCTGCAGGAACCTGAAGAAAGAGAAGCTGTTTTAAGGAATAGTAGCAAGGTGCTATGCTTGTACTAGATCTAAAGCACTTCTTTCAAATTATTTTGGAAACATGCACAGCCTCTCAAATATCTCAGATGGATGCTTGTTAGCTGACTCATTTTGTTATGAGCTATCGCAGATAGATTGCAAATATAGTAATATATTTGCTATTCACCTTCAGAAGTGCACTGGGTCAAGAGAAGTATGCACATATTATAAAATGGAAATTGTTTAGTAATATGGTTCAGTTTGAATCATGAGAACATGAGAAAAATCTTGCTGCAACAATACAAAGCTAGCATTCTGTACTTTTAGTAGCCAAACAGATGCTCTGGAGCCAGTGATCTTCAACCTCACTAAGTTTACGATGAGTAGATTTCAACTCCCAGAATCCCACAGCCAGCTATAAAGTCCACCATGTTGAAATCCATTCATTTTAAAGTTGGTTGAGAAACACTGTCTTAAGCAGTGATTACGCCTATAATATTTCCTTCTATTTGCCAAAATAATTGATATTCAATGGTAGGATATCATTGTCCTGGATAATGGAGATGATTATATACATAGCCAATAGCCATTGTTATCACTTTAATCTCTATGAATTTATTGAATTCCCTTTTAAAATTGTCCATTATGGTTGCCCTGATTTGCAACTTTTAGTTAAACCATTGAACTAGATACTGAATGAAGATGATCTGCAAAAAGGCATTTCATATTTCACATGATTTACTTTCAGTTCAGATAAAATGAGAAGAGAACATCATTCAGGTTTGTCTGCCAAGCTTTTACAAAAATGGAAAAGACTAATCTGCACTCTTTGGCAAAGGAAGATCATGTCTCTCCAATCCCCCAAGACAAGCCTGGTTGGTTTCTTTGTAATTTACAAGCAAATATGTTACACTGCAGCCCCCTATGACATGAGGCATGCTAGTCTACAGTTTCCACTGTATTAATGACAGTAGCTGGAATGTTTCTGATATATTTTATTGGTCTAACATAAAAGGGAATTTCCACAAACAATTGAGAAGCCTGGATTCCCCATTGCTCCAGGTGTGAAATATGAATGTAAAGCATATGATCTTTACAGCCACAGCAAGGCAGCTACATAATGTCTTCCTTTGTTGCAAAGCAAGCTAAAATTATTATATCTTGAAAATCTGCCATCTTTATGATCTTAATCAAACCAACAGATGTTAATCAGCTGCCAGCGCTTTGTTCACTCATTGTGTTATGTTTGGCTTCTGCAGAAAAGGATTTAAAGGGGAAAGCTGAATACAGATGTCTTTGGCTTAAAATCCTCACACCAGATGATGAACTAAACATCGGTGGTTGCTGTTGACTTTGCAAATCTTTTAGGACTGAATTTATTTATTTTATTAAATGTATTTATATGCCATTGCAATGTAAAACAATCGTCATACAATAATAAAAACACAGCAACACTACCAATATAGAATGTGTGCATAAATTAATAACGTCAATAATAAACCAGGTTTGTTTTTCTTCACTCTTCACTGACAACTCTGGGGCTTATGTATTGTTGTCCCCGTAATCCAGTAAAGCCCAAAGCTTGCTTTCTTCAAATGTAATCCCATTTTCACCTGTGCAAGTACTTCTAATATAAATTTGCAGAGCCTTTGAGAGAGGCTTCACTGCTTATCAAGCCAATAAAATTAAGGTCATGGGAATGACTGGGGATTCCATTAATTTAACAGCTTTGTTTTTTTTTTTTTTTAGGTGAAATGTTTAGTGTCTATGGAGATTCTCAGTCATCCAGGTCATGGTTGTCCCAAAAGTGCTTTTCAAAATGCAACTGGACTTCCTTTGTATTTCCTTGAAGAGATTTCACTTCTCATTTCTGAAGAAGCTTTTTGGATAGGAAGTGAAACATTTTCAAGGAAAAACAAAGAAAGTCCAGTTGCCTTTTGAAAAAGCACCTTTGAGACAAAAGGTCATGGTACAATAAAGACTGCTGTTGGGTAATAATGAATACACAATTATGGAAAAAAGTGTTCCATGCAGATGCAATATTAGGAAGGCATTCTCAGGAATAATGTTGGTATTCAGTGCTAGGGAGCACTAGTACAAGTTGATTTCTTTCTCCAAGTGCACAATTTCTTACTGCTGCTGATGTCAACCATTGCCCATTCTTTTGCCAATCTCTGCAAACCCAGTTTGTGCATAAAAGTATAAAACTATAATTTATTTTCTTATTCTTATTGCCATTCCATTTACAACATTTACTCATACCTTCTCGATAAAGTATAGAAAAAAAATACTTGTCCTGAGGTAAATCCCAGATCATAAAACTGTGCCACTGCAGGCTATAGGAGCAAAGAGGAAAAACAGCAGGGCCAGAAAGCCTCAGGACAAATGGCTGACCACTAGACATTTTTTTTTTTAAAAAAGAAAAGTACAGGGAAAAGTAAAAAGCTCAGAGAAATAATATCTCCATGTTTGAATCAGCAACCAATTTTTTTAACAAGGCAAGTTGCACCTATAATGTCTAAACGATGTTCAATTTTTTTTAAAAAAAGTTGTGACTTAGTATGTACATTTTTATGCTTTAATTTTCTATATATAAATTTACTTAAGTGTACTTAAGGCCTATGGAGGAATGGATCAATAAGAAAATGTGGTAGGCTACATTGCAGACTGAATATTTTGTAAGCTGTTGTTTAAGTGTCTCAGTCCAGGCAGAATTTTATTAAACTGGCTTAGATTCAAGCTGACATGTGCACAGGACAGGAACAGCTTAAATGGTAAGTGTGAATATGACCTTAATTTGCACACTTGGTTTATGAGGTTTGAAGTGTTTCAAAACTAAGGTTCAGCATTTTTTGTACTATATGCCATACTTTGCAGCCAAAAGGAAAACATGAATTCTACGCATTCGGTATAAATTATGTATTCTCTGTAGTAGTTCTTAATATACTTAACCCTCTAATTCAATCCTGATGCACAGCCTTAGTTTTGGAAAAAGTAGGAAAATAATTTTTTTTCCAGCTCTGGAACATTGGATATGCAGGGGAAAAAGGGATTAAGGAGAAATAGGCAATTGTTTGATATACACCCAGACACTGTTGCTCAGGAGCACATTTTCAAATTTTATGTCAATAAATTTATAATAAAATATGCCTCACTTTATGCACTAATTGTGAAGAAAACTATAAAATAAGCAGTTTTGTAAGGAAACCAAGAGCTGTATTCTTAAAGATCTTTTGCTTGTAACTTACTCATTTGAGTTGTGGTGCTGGAGAAGACTCCTGCATATTGCTTGGACAGCAAAGGTGACTAACAAGCAAGTACTACAGCACATAGCACCAAACATGTCATTAGAAGGCAAAATCACAAAACTTGTCTCGCTTACTTTGGCCAGGTCATGTGGGGAAATTCACTGGAGGTAGGAATTATGTTTGGAAGAGTTAGTGGTAAAAGGAAACCAGGCTGTCAAAAAACATGATGGGTGGACACCATCAAAGCTGATACCAGCCAGAGCATAGAAAAAAAAAAATTAAAGAAATAATGCAAGATCAGAAGTTGTAGAGAGACCTGGCCCTTAGAATTGCCAAGAGTCGGACTTGACTGAATGGATAATTACCTTTGTGGTGAGTTGGGCTGAGAGAAAATGAGTGGCCTCCAGGTCACTCAGCTGGCTTTCATGCCTAAGGGAGGACTAGAACTCACTGTCTCCTGGGTTCTAGACCAACACTTTTAACCATTACATCACAATGGCTCTTCACTCTTTTTGAAGAATAAATTTTGAAAGCTATTCATTCTCCAACAAATGAATAGTTTTCACGATTCATTTCCTAAACTTATTTTAAATTACTTTTTATAATGATATATAATTTCAACAATTTCAAAACATAATGAGCAATTGCTCTGATTACAAAGAAAAATGTATATGTAAAAGTCTCTTTTTCAAGTATAATAGCTAAGTAATTAAGTACAATTTGGGAACTCTAGAATCATAGCAAATTAATAAAGCAACAATAGTTGCTTTAAATGATATTAGGCAGCAGGAAGCTACTACTGAAAGGTACAGTAGCTGATGAATCCTTCCTCCTCCTCCTCCTCCTCCTCCTCCTCCTCCTCCTCCTCCTCCTCCTCCTCCTCCTCCTCCTCCTGCTCCTCCTCCCACCATATGTAACAGGCAATGAAAACTAAGTTCCCACGTTGGGAATGAAATATGAAATCAATCACCTGGCCTGCTATACTTGGAAGGCAAACATCACTGTCATCCTTCTCAGGAGCCAAAATATGTCTGGCCAGGGTGTTCCATTCACAATTTGGAACATTTCCTCAATTACTTCTTGGTGGGCAATTGTTTTTCTTCACATGAAAATAACTTACCTATCTTTCCCCTTAACAAATAGTACCCCCTAGCTTTACAAAACTGTTTACTTAAGTAAGTGCAACTCTACTAAGGATCTTGAACACTTTCTGCCAGAATTAAATCAGAAAAGGAAATTCAGCAAGAGAATTGTAAAAATAGAAATATTGGTATTTCATATAAGCTCAAAGTGATAACACAAGTCTTATAACGTTTCTTAAGGGCAACAGTTTGTCCTTCCAAAGCAAAAAAAAAAAAAAAAAAAAAGCGGAGGGGGAGTGTTTCAATTGTTGGCAGAATCATTTGCCTTTTTACCTCCTTGATTTTCATATTTATGCTTTGGCAACATAGGGCTAAAAGAATGAGCAACAGATGTCTTTTTCAATCTGCAAAGCATATAATATGCTGTCGTCTCCTTTTGATTCATGGTTCCTAGAAAAAAAAAACAATAGAGTTCCTAATGTATGGATACTGCCCTGACACAAACATGTATGTACATAAATGGATTTATGCCCATGTAATTGGGCCCACATGTAAACTGTACGGAAGACTACCATCTAAGTGTCTGGATTCAATCACATGTTTAATTGCTACAGCTCTTTTCTTTTTGTCAGCAAGAATGACTGGTAGCTATTATGTCAAAATATTGAGAATGTACATGAAGAATAGTAACACTAAAGAAATCTCTGTATATGATCACCATGATCAAAGACCTACAGCACAATTGGCCTTCCATGTACAAAATACAATCTGTGTTGAGATAACCAGATATAGATTTGGAACTTTAGGGCTATATGTTTTTTATATTCCCTTCCCTCACTTTAACGGGGTACCCATGACAAAAACTAATTCTGCAGTGATTAGACTGGCTTTCACTCAGAACTTTTAAGTGGATCTTTATTTCCAGAACATAAAATCAATAAACCTTGGGAATTAATTACAAAGATACCAAGATCAGAGAGACAGGTTTCCTTGTGAATAAAAGTCTCAAGAGTACATTAAACATTTTGCAGCTGGATCTAGACAGGGGTCAAGAAATCAAACTTTAAAAATCCCAGTTAAATTTTGGTGGTTGATATGGTTTAATAATTTCTTTAACCAATTCTGGAAGTTGAAGTCCACACATCTTAAAATTGCCAAGCTTAAGAAACACTAGCATATGTTATTATTACTCTATCCAGGGTCTTTAGAGAAAAGCCCTGTACCCATTTTTCAGTGCTATATTGTTACTAATTTTGTAACAAAGTATAAGGATTATGATATCTTTCAGTACTTTATTATGCTTTTGTCAAAAATGTTTAAAATAAAGGGAACTGGTACAGGTTAAGATTTTGTAATGTGGGTTTCTTGTGCTCTCTGAGCTTGGTGGTTTTCTTGTAGATGTTTCATTACCAAATTAGGTAACATGATCAGATTTTATAACATCTGAAATAACCCTTTTCTTTTTAATGGTTTTCAATATATTACATGGCCATTGCATATAAAGGCAACATGATGCAGTCTCTCCATCAAAATAATAAAAACCCTGGATTAATATAGTGTATGAATCCTTCTTTGATAAATTTCTTTTCTTGGATTTCTGCACAGTTAATTAAATGTTGCTGATATTCCTGAATTCATATAATGAAGAAAAGTATAAATATTAATTCTGACATCTTATATTTGGGTTTGATTCTACATAGAAAGATTTGTTCTAATGATCTCCTCTCTCTTTCAACTGTAGTTAGAAAGAAGATGTTCCATCAGAATGTTATAAAAGAGACTAATAGAAAGCAAAAAATCATCAACCTGATCACATACCAGCTCCATTTGGCTCTTATTCTCTGTTATTAAATGTAGCTGAATCAAGAGATCAAATAGATAAATAAGAGCAACTTTGTAACTTTGATAATTAATGACAAATTGCTTGTGTTCATCTTCTGCATTCATCACTTTCTCTCCCCCACCCTTCAGAGTGTATCAAAAAACTAGGTTAGCAGATAAATTGCTGGGATAATGTATTAGAAATCAAATTGATTTCATGAAGAATCCTACAACTGCTTGTTCCACCATGTCTCAAACATTTGTTCTATCCATTTGATTCTAGAAATGCAATCTAGCACATATTTTCTAATTCCCAGAAAGAAATTAAAACCAGGAACAATATAAAAGACATTCGACTTTATCAAATGCCTCATTCTTATATTTACTGTATGTGGAAAATGTTAGTTTGTATATTAACTCATGGAAAACTTTCTAAATTATGTCAGAGGTTATCAATACAATGAAATAACTACTTCAGACTGTAAAATGAAGCTATCAGAGAAGAATAGAAAACTACTGGTTATTTCATTTGTTTTTATTCCAGATTAGAAAAAAACATTAGAAATACTTTCTGCTTCAATGACCAATATATGTTTTGTATCTTTGCTATAAAATAAAGGGAAAGTGCAATTTGCTTATCTGGCTGAAGTGCTAGATGCCTTCACCAATCTATTTGCTGGTCTAGTCTACTATTGTTTTGGCTGCAGTTCTTTGGAGTAAAAGTAACCAGTTTATGTGATCAAGTATGTAAAGATATGTTTGCCATTTACAATGTGATCCTAATTGCTTGAGATGCCATAGACTGAATCTGGAAAAGTGTCACTTTACATACAAAGGACTATTGGTCTTTCTTGATTTGAGTCAATTATTTTTTGATGGGGGATTAATGAAAACTGAAAACATGAAGACCTGCTTTTAAAATAGCTCAATAAAATAACTAAAGTCTTCCCCAGATTGATTTAGACTGTTTAGCAGGCTATTGACATTACAAATAATATGGTATGTAAATGTTATTTTCATAATTAGCATACTTTCCTAACAATTAGGTTACTGCCATTTTTGAAATTATCTATTATTATAGATTAGGATCCAGTCCCAATCTACATATATTGCCAATTTATTTGACAAGGCTTAGTGTTTGTAACCCTGATAAACATTAGATGGTGTATGAATAATTCTTGCCAGTCCTTTAGAGTGGTATTCCTGTGTTCATTTTACAGTGACAAAAGATACCCTCCTCATAGATTGATGACTGAGGCCTTCCAACAGGCACCATTCACATTGCTCAAAGGCACCACTAACTGCTGTCAGAAGGCCAAAACACTATTTCTGCACTTTTTTTCTAGTCAGCAATTGAAAACACCTGGTATGCAGCTGAGACAGCAAACCAGATCCTCTCTGAAGCAACTGAATTGCTTTACAGAAATTAAAGGCTAATTTTTATTCAGGAACCTTCATTCATCTTACGCAAGGGTAACTTCTGGCACAGTGTCAGCAGTGGAAACAAGGGTTTCTATCTGCATGTCTTTTCAGTGTTTCTTGCCTAGTTTCTTGCCTAGTACAAAGCTGTCACAAATCCAAAGATTTATCTATGTTATAAAGTCCGCTCAAATAAACTTCAGGAGAGAAAGAAGCAGTCAAGTTTTTAAGTTTATGATCAAAGTGTAATATCACCTCATGTACTGACTTCCCTATATCAGACAGAGGTGCCTTGTTTACACTCCAACATATTGATCAACTCTTTTGAAGAGTTTGCATTTCTATAATTTACTCTCACTTCATGTTATGGATGTCTCCAGTTTATGCTATTAGGTCAATGAAGAAGACAACCATTGAATACGACTGCAGTATTGTGTTCTCTAACCTGGTGATAGATCTTGTCAAACACTCTTTTTCTGGATTACATATAAATGTTGATATAAATATCACACAATCCCAGAGGAAAAATTTGGAAAAACTAGCCCTGAGAATGACTCTCCTAATTTTTGATGTTGGCAATAGTATATACACTTGTTCTACTTTGCAGTAAGCAGTGAAATGAAAGAATATAGAGTGACATACCAAGGAAGACAAAACATGCCAACGGGGTTAGCTCAATTAGTATATTTTAACATTCTGTCCTGATTAAAACTTAATTGGCTAAAATGCTGATTCTACAGACTCCTTGTCTGCAACGAATACAAATATTTAAAGTGCACTACTCTTGAAATCCTTACCAGCATTAATACAGAACTTAAAAAAAGAACTGCATAACAACGCAGAGTTCTCACATTGCAAAAATAGAACTGTAGCCATCTGAGGTTACCTTTACCAGAAGGTATGCAAGCTTCTTTGTCTTGAATGTCTTTATTTAGATTTTTTATGCCCTACCTTGAAAGCTTGGGGTTGCTTATAGTATTTCCCATATCACTAAATACAGACATATCAGAATAAAATTCTGATAACTCATTACTACTTTCCTAACCTCTCCCAATATCCCATCTCTATTGTTCTCTTTAATATTAAAAACATTATTTTTTTTCACATGTTTGCTCTTTTGCTTTTCATAGCTGGAGTTCTCTTCTGATGCAATGTCTCCACTGACCTTATGTTAACCAGTCTCATTGGGAAGGACAAGTAACTATCAGAGATACGCAGCTAAACTGTAGAATTCCTGGTACCTTCTGAGTTTGGTTGCTTATGGTTATTTCATTACCCAACTAGATAACATCATAAGCATCTGAAGATAACACTGAGTACACTGGGTAATGAAATGTCTGCAAGGAAGCAACTAAGTTCAGAGAGAAACAGGGATTCCAAAGGCACAGGACATATCCAAATATATAAGTTTTAAAGTTTTTGGAATATGAAGTTATTTCATATTTGAATGATTTATTCAAAGCTCTAAATTGGCTTATATTAGTTTGCTTCAAATAGATGGGGAAGAAATGGAGGTAGTGACAGATTTTATTTTTCTGGGCTCCAAGATCACCTCAGATGGGGACTGCAGCCAAGAAATTAAAAGACGCTTGCTCCTGGGGAGGAAAGCTATGGCAAATCTAGGCAGCATTCTAAAAAGCAGAGACATCACCCTGCCAACAAAAGTGCGTATAGTCCAGGCCATAGTTTTCCCAGCTGCAATGTATAGCTGTGAAAGTTGGACCATAAGAAAGGCTGAGCGTCAAAGAATTGAGGCCTTTGAACTATGGTGCTGGAGAAGACTCCTGCGAGTCCCTTGGACTGCAAGGCATTCAAATCGGTCAGTCTTAGAAGAGATCAACCCCGACTGCTTTTTAGAAGGCCAGATCCTGAAGTTGAAACTCAAATACTTTGGCCATCTAATGAGAAGGAAGGACTCACTGGAGAAAGGCCTAATGCTGGGAAAGATTGAGGGCAATAGAAGAAGGGGACGACAGAGAATGAGGATGGAGTCACTGAAGCAGTAGGTGTGAACTTAAATGGACTCCAGAAGATGGTAGAGGACAGGAAGATCTGGAGGAACGTTGTCCAGGGGGTCGCGATGGGTCGGACACGACTTCGCAATTAACAACAACAACAATAACGTTTGCTTCAAGTGCTGTCTTGCAATAGGGCTATTTCCTATGGCAGCCTATTTTATTGGTTTAATACATTTGTAAAAACAAACATATCTCAACATTTCACTAGTGAACTGTAAAAAAAAAAAAAGGCAACCTTTCACTGGTCCACTAATGAACTTCAAAGAAGCAAACAAAATGGTCCAGAATTTCATAGCTAGAAAGTTCCTTCAGAAGAGGCAGGCAGTTAGTGGGTGTTCTTGTGCTGGAGCAAGCAGGATAACCTTGCCAACTTTAAGACATGTAGACTTCATAGCACTTATATATTGCTTCATAGTGCTTTACGGCCCTCTCTAAGTAGACACTATTATGCAAACAACTTTTCAACTTTTTAAAAATGCTAATCCAACTCTATAGACAGTAACTTCCTGTTAAAATAATACCAACTACTAAATGAAAAATGTTTTTGGTCACATATAGCCATCTGTTACATTATTTTTCTCAGTTTTTTTTCTTTTAAGACGGTAGTCAGATGATCTTCTATATATTTGTCTCTTCATTTTGCTACATGCATATTTTAATTGTGCTAGATACATTTCTTAGCTTAAGTGCTTTAGAATCCTACACTGTGATAATGTCTAATGAACAAACAGAAAAGCAAAAGAAAAACATTGTATTGTATTCAAGTGACAATTAAGTGATGCCCCTCACAATTAAAAGATCAAAGCAAAATCAGGGTTACTTTGTAGCAGGTTTAACCTTCTATGGATAATCATATCCAGACAATGTTTTTCTGAACATCATATGGGAAAGGTTTCATTGCAAGACAGATCCAGCCAAACACACCTGGGTATGAGCTAAACATCTGGATCTACTTTTGTTTTCTCAATCATAGTCTTCAAACTGTCCCTAAACAAATGGCTCTTTAAAACACAAAGGCACTGTTGATTTGTACTTCTGAGATTCTTGCCAAATAATGGTTGATAGTAAACCCAGTTCTTCTTTTAGGATAAAATGCCTTTTGATTATTTATCCCAGTAGTATATTTCAGTTGCAATATTTTATCAAGAATCTTTCAAGTAACAGTTTTGTAGTTTGCATGTTGTAAACCAGGGGTCTGGCTAAGGAATTCTGGGAGTTTAAGTCCACAAATCATAAAAGGGCCAAGTTTGAAGACTCCTGTTGTAAAGAGACATGACTTTTAAAATATTTTTTTGAAAAATGCAAAGCAACTTCATGGCAGAAAAGATTTGCCATTGCTAAGGACAATGTGTATGGATTGCACATCATTAGGATTTTACTGAAGAAAAGAAAAAAGAAAAGCCAAAGACCAAAGTAAACAATAGTTGCTTTGAAAAATGGGGTAAAAATGCAACAGGTAAGCTGTATGTTATTAGATTCTATATGATCATGGTTCCTAGTTCCTAGTGACTTAATGAACACATGCAAGTTTTGGGGGATAGAATGTTTATTGCCTTTGCTATCTAGTATGTGGGTATCTTGAATCTAAGAACTGACAAGATTCAATCTGCTTGAGTTTTCAAGATTGCACAAAATTGCCTAGCTGCAGCTATTTACTATAATCAGAGGAATGGTGCCTGTAGTCATGAAAGGAGAATTCCCAATATTGGGGAAAATATTAAGTACATAGAATCAGATAAATGTATGTATTCTTAAGACTACAAAAAATGTCAAAAAAGGATGCCCTTGGTTTGTGGTCCTGGAGAACATGATTGAAAATTCCTTGAAATACAAGAAGTATATTCCCTATTAAATAAGTAAACTCAAGAAACATTAATAATGAAGCTAAAACATAAATATTTTGGATACATAATGCCAAGGCAAGAGTTACTATAGAAGACACTGATGATTAAAAAATCATAGTTACTCAAAAAGAGGCTCACAAATGACAAGACGGTTAGATATTTATCACTGATAATAAAGCATAAATTTACAAGAACTCAAGGGGACAGTTACTGACAGACAATTCTGGTGGACTAATATTTATTGGGTCAAGAGTCAGAAAGCACTAATTGACTGAACAAAAACAGCAGTAAAAGTTCATTTCTAAATGAAATGTCCAGTCAAAAGAGAGAAATAACTTTGGAAATTAAATTGCATTTCGAAGTTAGTAAGGTGAATTTGTGATTGTGCTATTGAGTTTTCTTTTCTTATGTAAACATATTTTAAATATATTTTAATACTATGAAGAAAATAAGCAGTGTTTGAGTTTGATATTTGCTGTCACCTACCAGTAGTTAAGTAATGGAACACCTGCAAGTAAACAACCAGTAGTTAAGTAATGGAACACCTGCAAGTAAACAACCAAGCTCAAAAAGAGCATCAAGGTCTCCAGGTTCAGTCCTGGACTACATATATATCTATGATATTTGGTGTCATCTCAAACTAAATTGACAAAGTGCAAATTCATTATAGAATTACACATTATACCACCATGTAAGTTGTAATGTGACTGCTCTTTAGTTTAATTCTATATTTCAACAGCATGTTTTCCTGTGAAGTTGTAAAGTTGAATGAACCTACATGAAAAGGTTCAAGAGCAAAAGTACTGTTACCTCTGCATTTAATGCCTCTATGCATTTTCTTCACCTGTGGGATTTTCATCAGACATTCTAATAAAAATGCTTGTTAAAAAGTTGAATCTGCTACTGCTACTCTACATTTATTGAATTTTAATTTTGAATGACTGAAGAGTGGCTTGGATAGCACATCAAAACATAACTTAGTTAGTCAAGCCAGTTAGGACTCTAATATTAGAGCCAAAATATTAAATTGAGCATGGAAAATGGTTGGAAGTGCAAATGTTACAAGGGATACATCGTGTTATCATGCACTGGTTAGCAAAGTGGCTGCACTGTTTTGCATTAGTTGAATTTTCCCGATATTCCTGGACAGTATGCTCACATACTTCATGCATTGCTTTAACCAAATCTGACCAGTTCTTCAATGGTTACAACTGAAGAAGTGGTTTTCTTGACATTGTTTGCACTCAAAATCTAGAGATCAATGATGGTCAAGAAAAACTCCCAGTGGCAAATCTACTTTTTCATTGAGAATGTAAGTCAATCAAGAAACAGGTTTTTCCTAAAGCCCAGTTATACAAGCCACTAAAGAGGGATATTATGGTTTTTGATACCCAAAGAATTTCAAGATAACTAATATGGCTGTATAACACTTCTGTATATATTACATTGAACATTTTGAAAATCAGAAGCAGGTTTGGCGTGTGCAATCCTGTTCACCATCTTTTGCTTTCTATAAAACATCTTGCCAGTGTACATCTGGCAAGTGAAAATAGGATTGATTGCTCCTGCTATTAATCTACCCCTCCCCCTTTTTGCTGGTGTTTTTGTGAAAACAGAGGTAGAATAATCTGGCTTTTTCTGGGCAATAACAGTGGCATCTGCCTTGTTCTCATTTCAAGAGCATGCCTGATTGACTGATAAACTGTGTACTGCCACACTGGAAAAAAACAATTCACAGCTGTTTAAACTGTAAAACATAAAAACACATAAAACATAGAACTGTTACCATTACATATTCTTCAGTCCATTTCTAATGATTCTTGTTTGTTTGCCAGTTGAAACTAACCAAGAAAGGCAGAACAAGAGCAGGAAAGTATGTATCAGATCTGCTCCATCTCAGTATCACATAGTATTATGCATAATTCTTTCATCATATATTTTTGAGTAAAATGAAAACACAGCTGGAAAATGTGCTTGCTCTTTTCTCTAAGAAATATAGTTCTATGTAGCTCTTCCTTATAGACATAGTTTTATATACACATTTCTCTAAAATATGTTTTATAAAAGACAAAGCCATGACCAACATTGCAGACTTTCAATATGCCTTTTTAGGAATGCATCCAAATGTGTTCTTGTATCTATTCAGGTTTCAGCACTGAATGATAGATGCTGGTTGATTGCTTTCACTGCTACCTTTCAGTTGGAATAAAATCATTATGATGGATTATCAAAATCTATGCCACCTTTCTTTGATTATCTTTTAACCCTCCAGTGTTAAGGTCTATCAAATCGAGAATTGACTCTGATGCACATGTGCTTCTGCAGACCAATTGTTGCATCCACAGTATATAGAAACAGTGTTAAGAGCCAACAGAACTTTAGTGTACAATATGGAAATCAATGAAACAATATGTTTGATTACAATGCTCTGATTTAAAGACTGATTTTTCAGTGATTGCAGTTGTGGTAGAATGCAGCAGCACATGTCACGTGATGTGATGAGTTTGACCCCTGTGGTCTAGTCTACTGTTTCTCAACCTCAACAATTATCAGCTGTGTAGTATTCAACTCTAATTTGAAGTTGAAGTTGGGAGGGCTAGCCTAATTGTAGCTTTCTATGTTGCATGAACTAACCACTATAGATCATAAACAATTTTTATGCCATAATATAACAGCTACTTTTGAATTATGCCATGATTAAGCCAACCAAAAGTTAACATACTATGTGAACCAGGACATAGAAATGTAGATGTATCCATGGGCTGTTATTGATTAAGAATATCTGCCAAGTGAGTTCCAGAGCATATGTATGAAGAAGATTGTTATTTTTCATGGATGTTTATACATTCATCAGGACACTGGAATCTCTAGTTTATAGTGAACGTAATGAGAATTGATATATTCAGATTCAGAGATACCACACATTTGCTATGCTTAAGAGAACATTGCACAGCTGTACTGATCTAAGGATTAGCTGTTCATCTGTAAGCCTTTGTCTCTCAGTTTCCATATAGATCCCAAGAGAAAATGAGTAATGTTAGCGGGAACAGATTTGAATAATTTACATGAATTACAAGGGGGAATTTATGTATTTTATTCAGAAAACAATTTTTAAAATGCCACTTTCTCCCTCATGTGTTGCTTTAATTTTTCTCAACAAGCTTTTAGAAAATATTTACTAAATAGCACATTGAAAGCTTTTCTCCTCCCTCCATTCTAAACACTCAGGCTGAAGACTTTGGATTTTTATGATGTGTTACTGTTGCTGAATATGTCTTAATATTATATGGTGTCTCTAATATAAAGAGATACATCTATGAACCTACTGATGCCTATCATACTTACATATAGCATGGAGACGTTTCCTGACATTGTTTGAGAAGTAGACATTGTTTTGGTTCCATCTTTTTGATGTTCCTATCTGCAATCCAAAAAGCATCTTCAAGAGTCCTTTCATCTGATTTGTTTAATTGGTTTACAGTAGGTGGATTGTCTGAATCTTCTCCTAGTTTTCTCAGACTGAAACAACAGAGCAGGGAAAAAACCCACTAAAAACATACCTTGTGACATAAGCTTTAAGTCTAAACCCCACACTAGGAACATATGGTTAAGCATATTCCCAAATGGAGAGGCATATGTAACCTCTTCTTAATGTAAGCAGCTGGTTTTGATCAGATGGTTGATAAGTAGAATGAAGGAGACCAGAGTGGCTATATAAGTATTCTTTCCAGCAAGGCTGTTACACAAAGCAGTCCAAGCCACAGTGACTCAGAAGCAATGGCCATTTATGCCAGAAGTACAAGTAAATTGTTATTGTTGTTTTATTTCTTTAAACTATCCATACTGTTTCTTATTATAAAAATCCCTTCAAATTTAAAACAGTTATAGCAACATTACAAAATAAGAACATTAAACAGAGCAATTTTAGGAACATTCAGTGGCTGGGGAAAGTATGTTGAAAATATGTCAACCATCCAAAGCTAGTTGGTACTCATTAGTTAGAGAGTGTTAAACTGCTGGCTCATGGGCTAGTTGCATCATGCAGAGGCCATGCCCACCCCAGCTCTGGCAATGCGAAAAAAGTCATGACACGTCACAACAAATCACGTGACGTGGTGAGTTTGACACCCCTGAATCAGAGTGAAGAGAGAGATAAATGTACCCCAGTAAAATCCGGGATTCTTCCAGAGATGATCACAGTTGAAGGCTGTTGCCGATAAAAAGTCACAATGCAAAGAAACTGAATATAGATCCTGAACTCAGGAACATTTAGGGGGCCAGAGTCTTAAGTAGGAAGGAATGGAACTGATCCAAAGCCAGTGAATGCAAATATTCAGGATATTGACTCAATCTTTGTAGAGCAGAAGTTAAGTTCTTGACTACTGCCTCTAGCAGCCAGACAACCACCAAAGCTATGTTGCTTTGTAAGGGAGTTGGAACCTGTGAAAATGTAAAGCTCAAATTGTGAGCAGTGTCACAATTTGAAATGCCCATATAGAATCAAGGCCACCTATTAGGTTATATAACATAGAGACAGAACAAATTAAAAATTGTAGGGTTGTAAAGAAACAGCCATAACATAACAGAACTATGGTGTAAATCTATAAATTTACAGAAAATTATAACTTAAGAGAAAAATGGCATAAAATATTTTATTGATGGTATACAACTCCATAAATAATTGCTAAAATAGACAAATCACATAGTACCAAGTGCAGGAAATACCACGAGGCAAAGTGCTTTACAGGTTTGTCAAAATGATTTGTCAAAAAAGATAAATCACTAAATATGTGTAAACTGGGTGCTGTTCTCATAAGTGTGAGTGTTTGTGGAGGGAGGATATTATAATGTCATGACACAAATTCAGTGATTTATTATATGTACTTGCATTAATCATTTGGATACAAAAATATAAGGATCAGACTTCTGTAATATATTTTTTCCATAACTCCAGGTTGCTGCCGATGTTGTTGAAGACCTTGTTGCAAGTGACTGCGGTCATATGATCACCATTTGTGACTTTCCCTGCTAGTTTCCCACAAGCAGAGTCACTAAGTCCCTCAGATTTCCTTTGCTTATGCTGCGCACTCACTCCATCTTAAGGCCTTCCTGTGTTCTCATGACACCATAGCATCCCCTCCCTGGCTTCTTCCTATTCGTAAGTTGTACCAGGCTTCCCATAGCCACTTTCACCTCTCTGTAGTGGTGGGATTCAAATATGTGAACAACCAGTTCTCCAGCATGATTGGATGGAGAACCCACGGATGGGTTGTCTTAATCTATCTGCTCCAATCGGACTAAGTCTGAAATTGGTAACGCCCCCTCTGTGCCAAGTGCACCCCAGTTTTAGACTTAGTCCTATTTGCTCTAAGACGCGTTTTGTCTTCGCTCCTGGAGCAGAAGACTGTTAAATTCCATTTAATTACTTAGCTCAGGCTATTATTATTATTATTAATTGTTATTTATTATTGATTCAGAATCGATTATTCTCTAAGAAAAAGGATCAATTAGACCAGTCTGAAGCCTATTTAGGCTGACAGACTCACAACCCTTTCCCCCTGGGGGGAGGGAAGCTTTCCCCCTGTTTGTTTCCCTCAGTTAGGGACAGCAGTTCAAACCTTCGATCTCACTCGCTTTCATCCGGAGCTGCTCTGACGATCCTCCGACTGCCAGCTGATCGTCGGAGGCATCTGGCATACTCCGATGACCAGCACCTCAACAAAGCAAGCTGCTGATCGCACTGAGGGCTCCGCAATGACGTCGAGCCTCGTCAGGCCGGCAGGGAGCCTTCCCAGGTCCCTCGGTCCCAGCCGACAGGAACAGGTGAGAAATTGGGCGCGGCCCAATTTTCGGAGCCAGGAGGGCCCGTCAGGCCTTGGACGACATCTTTCCCAGCCGGCCTAATCGCATGCCACCAGCTGCTTAGGAGCCCAGGCGATTCATCCGAACGAGGGCTCGTCGCAGCTTAGACTCGGGGCCTCAAGGCCTCCTTCCAACGACCGTTTTTTCTGGGCTTTTTTAAGGCGCCAAATTGGCGGCCGCCATTTTGAATTGCCTCCGGCGGCCATTTTGGGTGTGGCTCAGCCCCGACGGCCATTTTGTAGGTGGTTGAGGCCAGTGGCGGCGATTTTGGGAGTGGCAAAAGTCACTGGTGGCCATTTTGAGTGGGGCTGAAGCCTCGGCGGCCATTTTGTTTGTGGCTGAAGCCCTCAGCGGCCATTTTGAGTGGGGCTGAAGCCTCGGTGGCCATTTTGTTTGTTACTGAAGTCATCGGCGGCCATTTTGTGCGTGGCTAAAGCCACCGGAGGCCCTTTGGGTGTGGCCGGAGTCCAGGCTGCCTGGAACCTTCTTCTGAAGGCAGCATTAGATCATCGGTGGCCAACTCTTCAGGAGAGCAGCTTCGACTGGGGAGGGCCTGATCGATCCTAAGTGATCGGGGTGCCCACATCAGTTCCCCGCCCTTCCCCTCTAGGGCTGAATTATCTCTGTAGACTCCCTTGGTGAACTACAGCGCTGAGGGGGCGTTTTGCCAAGGTTGAGACCAGAGCAACCGTCATGGCAGAGAGAGGCAGCGAGCCGGCCAAGAGAAGTCGTCAATCAGAGGCAAGTGGAAAGAGCACCACCAAGCGAGCCCGACTAAGCAGGGAGCCACAGAGGGAGGAAGGGGGCCAAGGACCGAGAACGGTATCCCCAGATCTGGCAGGCACGAGGGGGAGGTCTATTTTTGAGCCCCTTTCTTCTCATAGTGCCTCAGCCCCAGGGGCTTGGTCTCCCCCCAGAGGAATTACCGAGTCAGATTCGAGCATAGCTGTGGCCTCAGGGAGGGGTATGACTGGTCAGGACACCTCAGGGCCCCAGGCCACATTTACACCCACTGCAGCAGGGCTTCGCCTCCCTGAGAACCAAGCCCTGAACCCGAACTTGCTCCAGTCCATGATAGCCCAGGCTGTGGCTCAGTTTATGGCCTCCAATACTCCACAGTCACCCCCCCAGACCACACATCACTCACAATCTCCGGACTGGATGGATGACCCCACATCGGACCTGGAATCTACAGGAGCTGAACAACCTGACCTGATCTTGTCTGATGACGAGGGCATCGCCCCATCCGAGCCCACCCCTCCTGTTGGTCTCTTTGACCATTCCTTCTTTAATTCCCTGCTACTCAAAGCCTGTACTACTGCAAACCTCACCCAACAACAGGAGACCCCACCAACATCCCAAGGTCCCCATGCCATATACACTGAACCCTCTGTCTCACAGAATCATATTCCCTGCCCTCCCCTTTTTCTAAAGATGGTCCAGAAACAATGGGAGAACCTAGGATCCCCCTTGAACCCTGGTGCAGTAGAAAGACAATTGTTCAATGTCGCTCCTTCCCTGACCTTCCTTTTGGAGATACCCGAAATTGATGAGCCCTTGAACTCATTGTTTCCCAAGTCCAATATTCCTGGGGACATAAATGAGGCACCAAGAGCAGAGGACAAGAAGATCGAGTCTGCCCTACGCAGAGCCCACCAAGCGTCAGCCTGGGCAACGAGGGCGGCAACCTCCATGGCCTTCTTTGCCAGGGCTTCGGTCCTGTGGTTACGGGAGCTCCAGGACATGATTCCTCCGGACCAGCTCAGAGCCCACCAGAATCTAGGTAAGTTGGTGGCCACGTCCCAGGATCTGGCCGATGCCTCCTTACACACGGCCAGATACACTGCCCGGACCATCGCGGCAGACATTTCAGCACGAAGGCTCCTCTGGCTCAGAAACTGGCGAGCAGACACCAAGGCCAAGTGGCGTCTGGCCTCCAAGCCTTACACAGGTGGACAACTCTTTGGTAAGGCGCTAGAGCCATACCTAACCGAAGGTAAGGATAAACGCAAGATCTTGGTCAATACATCAAGGAGGGGAGCTAGGCGCTGGGGGAACTTGTTGCAGAGTAACTACAGAAGGCAGCCCTTTTGGCCAGCGCCATCCTGGGACTGGGCCCAGGCTTCTCGCCCCTCCTTTCAGAGGCAGGAACGACAACAAGATCGTTCAGCATACAGAGGCAGATCACAGTTCCAGACTAACGGTCCTTTCGAGGCACGGGGAGCCGTTCCTTCAAGCGAGGCAAGTGAGCCTGCAGCCTCACCTCCCATAGGAGGCCGGCTGGCCCTCTATTTCAGCATTTGGGCGGCCACTACTACGGATGCATGGGTGTTAGACACTGTCTCCCAAGGCCTGAGATTAGAGTTTTGTTCCCATCCACCTGACAGGTTCCGCTCTTGTCCTATTTCAACGAACAGGGCCAAAGCTGAACTTATGTCAGAAGCAATAGCTCATTTATTGCAAATACAAGCAATTGAACCAGTTCCACAAGAACAAGAAGGGCGAGGGTTTTACTCAAACCTCTTCGTCATTTCCAAGGCTTCAGGGGGCTGGAGGGCGATCTTGAACTTAAAAGGTCTAAACCTCTACCTGAGGTATAAGAAATTTAAGATGCAATCACTTCAATCAATCCTGGCTAGTGTCAGGCAAGGTGACTTTCTTACCTCCATAGACCTGACTGAGGCATATTTGCACATTCCCATTTTTCCTGGACACCGCAAATTCCTCAGATTTAGTTATGCCCGACGCCACTACCAGTACAGAGCCCTTCCATTTGGCCTCTCATCTGCACCGAGAGTATTTACAAAGGTACTGGCAGTGATTGCAGCCCACCTTAGACTAATTCCCATCAGAATTCAATGTTATTTAGATGACATTCTAATTCAGTCATCATCATGGCAGAGGGCCCAAGCAGATCTCGCCCTAGCCATCAAAGTTTTGCAGAAGCACGGGTTTTCCGTTAATTTCCAGAAAAGTCAGACTGTACCATCAACTCGGCTCCTCCATTTGGGCGCAGTTATAGACACAGACAACTGCACGGTCTACCTATCTCAGGACCGACGGAACTCTATCCAGACTCTTGTACGTCGGATCTGAAGGGACAGAGTAGTCACATTGGTATCCCTTTCACAGCTACTAGGGAAGATGGTGTCCTGCGTGCAAATTGTGCCATGGGCACGTCTCCATGCCAGGGAATTACAGTGGCTTCTCCTTCCATTTCAGAGACTTCATACCAGCACATCCCACCAGAAGGTCCGAGTTCCACAGACGGTGTTGAACTCCCTTCGTTGGTGGGACTCTCCGGCACTGTCACGGGGAGCAGAATTCAAAGAACCAGACAGGATCACCATCACCACAGACGCAAGCCTATTTGGGTGGGGGGCACACCTCCACACACACTGGGCCCAAGGGCAATGGTCCAGGCAGGATCTAAAGAACAATATAAACTGGCTGGAACTAAGAGCCATACACATGGCCCTAGAGAGATTCAGCAGCTTAGTACAGGGCCAGCACATCCTGGTCTTAACTGACAACATCACAGCCAAGGCCCATATCAACAGACAGGGGGGAACGAGGTCCAAGCCTCTCATGCAGGAGGCCAGATTGCTGGGGTCTTGGGCGGAACTGAATCTTGCCTCCATCAGGGCGGAGCACATATCCGGAGTGGCCAACCAGCAGGCGGACTCACTGAGCAGAGCCACCGTGGACCATTCCGAATGGCAGCTGAATCCGGAGATCTTCAGAGAGATCGTGGACAGGTTTGGTTCCCCAACCCTAGATCTGTTTGCCTCCCCAGCCAACTCACAGCTTCCCAGATTCCTTTCCAGGTTCCCGTCCCCATCAGCAGAAGGAACAGATGCACTCCGCAGTCCCTGGCCCAGGGAACTGCTCTATGCCTTTCCTCCACTACCTCTTCTACCTGCCACGATCAGGAAGATCCTTCGCGAACAAGCAGAGGTTCTCCTGGTCGCCCCACATTGGCTGAGACGACCTTGGTTCGCCGACCTGATGGAGCTCTCCACATCCACTCCATGGAGGATTCCAGCCAATCGGATCTCCCTCATTCAGGGAGAGTTACATCATCCAGACCCTCAATGGCTCCAGTTAACCGTCTGGCACTTGAGAGGCAGGCCTTAGGCCTAGACTCATATTCGTCAAGGGTCATAGCCATGATCCAGCAATCCAGGCGACCCTCGACGAATAGAATATATGATGCCACGTGGAAAAGCTTCTGTAATTGGTGTTTAGCGCACAATATTGAGCCCTTACAGGCTACAGTGCCAGTTATCCTGGAGTTCCTGATGGATGGTCTGGACAAAGGTCTTTCCACAAGTACCATCCGTAGGCAGGTAGCAGCACTTGCCACGGTTATTTCCCATGGCAAGGAGCCCTTAACACAACACCCTATGATACGCTCCTTCCTAAAGGGAACTAACAATGCCAGACCACCAACGGTACATAGATATCCCTCCTGGGACCTTCATCAGGTTCTACAGGCTCTCGTCTCACCACCCTTTGAGCCTATTGACACTTGTTTGCTCAAACAATTATCAATGAAGGTGGCATTTCTGGTTGCTATAACTTCAGCCAGAAGGATTTCTGAGCTGGCTGCCCTGTCAGTAAGAAAGGACCTGTGTATTTTCCATAAGGACAGGGTTACTCTCAGGTTAGATCCCTCCTTTGTGCCCAAGGTCAACTCCTTATATCATAGGTCCCAGGACATAGTGTTGCTGGACTTCTGTCCGAACCCATCTAATAACACAGAGGCTCAGTGGAACAGATTGGATGTTCGCAGGGCCTTATATTGCTATATACAGAGAACCTCATCTTTCCGCAAGACTGAGGCTCTGTTTGTGTCATTTCACCCATCGTCGTTAGGACAAAAGGTTTCCTCACCCACTATAGGCAGGTGGATTAGAGCTTGTATTTCTCTGGCATACCAAACTCAGTCACTTCAAGCTCCCAGCCATATCACGGCCCATTCCACCAGGGGCGCAGCCACTACAGCAGCCTGGTCTACCCAGGCGTCCATAGAGGAGGTTTGTAGGGCAGCAACATGGGCATCGCCCTCCTCCTTTGTCCGCCACTACAAGATGGATGTATACGCATCTTCTACGGCTTCATTCGGCCGCAAGGTACTAGAACACGCATTAACATTGGATGGGACCCAGGCCCAATCTAATTTCCCACCCTAGGGACACAGGGCTTTGGTATGTCCCATCCGTGGGTTCTCCATCCAATCATGCTGGAGAAAGGGGCGTTGTCTTACCTGAACACCTTTTCTCAGCATGATGATGGAGAATCCACTCCCTCCCATTAGGTCAGTTGGCCTGGTTCCCATTTATTCAGACGCGTCGGACTAAAGTCTGGGTATTGCCTTAGTCTAAAACTGGGGTGCACTTGGCACAGAGGGGGCGTTACCAATTTCAGACTTAGTCCAATTGGAGCAGATAGATTAAGACAACCCATCCGTGGATTCTCCATCATCATGCTGAGAAAAGGCGTTCAGGTAAGACAACGCCCCTTTCTCTGTGTGGATGCCACTTCTGCAAGTCCATTCTGGGCCTGGGCAACAAAAAATTAGCTACCGGTTCTGCCGAAGTGGTGCGAACTGGCTGAATCCCATCACTGCCTCTCTGGCACCCCCCATGCTCCTTACCTCTTTTTTTCTGATTAGGAATCCATGTGTTTGGAGATTATGATGGCAACAGAGACATTGTGTTTTATGATCGCATTACTTAGCAATGGCAATCTTGGTCCCAATTGATATCATAACATGACAATTATCTAATATGTTCCTGACTTGTTTAGAGTTTTGCAGAGAAACGCTAATACTGGGAATGTCCCCTACATATCTTTCTCCAAGGCATTATGTACTTATTAACTGCATGGTATCCATAGGGCAGATGAACTTGCTGGCTCCTTAGCAAAGCTACCATGCATTCAGCTTCACCAAAGCACCAGAGGGCAGGACAAGAAGCAATGGCTGGAAACTGATCAAAGAGAAAAGCAACCTGGAACTAAGGAGAAACTTCCTGACAGTGAGGACAATTAATTAGTGGAATAGCTTGCCCCTAGAAATTGTGGGCGCTCCCTTACTGGAGATTTTTAAAAAGAGGCTAGACAGTCACTTGTATAGGTTCTCCTGCTTGAGCAGGGGGCTGGACTAGAAGACCTCCAAGGTCCCTTCCAGCTATTCTATTCTATTCTATTCTATTCTATTCTATTCTATTCTATTCTATTCTATTCTATTCTATTCTATTCTATTCTATTCAGAGCACCTTAATAGTGCTTTAAGGTGAATATCAGTCTTCTTATGTGTCTGAATGGCTAGCTATCAACTAGCTATCATGTATAAATATGTTGCCCAAAATATTTGGATGACAAACATGTTAACAGAAAATGCTGGAAATTTCTGTTGTTCAAGAAATGTAAAGGAACTATTTCTTGAATTGGAGATGGATTTCTTCCAAGCCTTTTTTCTGCAGAAAGCTTGCAATGCGTGAATAATTCATCTAGAAATTCTATAGTGAAGTTGTATCAGTTTCCACAATAAAACCTGGACTGGAAAGGAGGGAAAATACATCAACATCTGTGACAGGCCTTATGAAAGGATCGTTACAAAGCCTTTCAGGCACCAGAAGCAAAGCAAAATATAATAAATTCACCAAGTGTCAAATTTGTGTTGCCTGAATAATGACACCATATGGTTAGACTGCTGTGTCACTGTAGGATCTTTTTTTTTTAAAAAAAAGCCCAACAACTTTGAAACTTCCTCACAAATATTGTAAATAAGGACTTCATCTTTGTCAATCTATAGTCATTTTAACTATTATCTTAATACATAGTCTTTTCTGGTTAGTGATAGAGCAGTAGAAAAGCAGTAGAGAAACTGTGATTTCTGCCAATATATATTTAATTGACCTTAACTTCTGCCAACTTATATTTAATGGTCTTTCCCAAAATAGTTTAAACTGGATTTTGATAGTCTTGCTTTTAAAAAAGATTGAAAACAGTTGTTATCACACTTTCTGACAGTGAGAATGATTAATTAATAGTACAGTTTGCCGCCTGGATTTGTGGGTGCTCCATCACTGTAGGGTTTCAAAAAAAAATTGGACAATGATTTGTCCGGGATGGTATAAGGACTCCCATCTTGGGCAGGGGATTGGACTAGGTCCCTTCCAGCCCTATGATTCTATAATTCCTCAAGGAACCTTTGAAAACTGTTGCTTTAATTATGTTAACATTATGTATTTTTTATTGGAAAGTCTCTAAGTAAGAGCTCCCCAATCTTTCCAGCTGGGCAGCCCGGAAGGAAAGGGAGCACCAAGCGCAAATGGGCCACACCCACCCACATGTACAAATGGCTGTTGGTGCCTGCGTGACACTGGCGGTGGTGGAAGTGTCCCTATGCATGCCCAAATGGGGCTGCTAGTCCTGCGCAGTGGTGCTATTACAAGTGGGGCGGGGGCCCTCGCCAGCTATACCCAGGGCCCAGTGGCCAACAGGCCATGGCCCAGTACCGGACCACAGACCATAGGTTGGGGACCTCTACTCTAAGTCAATTTTGACTTCAAGGATATATCCATGTAGGTGTTTTGGTAATAAGATAAAAATATATTGTTTTTCTTTAAAAATTCCCAATTAATTTAAATAGGACTAAATGTTTTCTGTTTTGAAATGGTTAGTTTTTAGAAATCAGACAAGATTGGCTAATTTTGATTACTTAGTTAGGCTGAATTTTTGTGCTAGACATTTCTAATTCCTTCACAGAATTATAGTTCCAAAAGTTCATCATTGACTGGAAATCCTGATAGAAGACGGGTTTGAAACTTATGTTTTATGTGAACTGGAAAAACATTCATCATAAATGATAGATGATGATGTCATAATGTAAAGATTCCCATGGCATTATTGAAATCAAACAATAATGTTTATTATGTATGTAATTTATGTATTTCTTGCACCTGTTGAAAATAGAATAGCTTTTGAATGTGCAACCTGTTGTGATGCCCTAGTCAATGGAACTGGCATTTCACATGTATGTATATAGAAATATGGGTTTGTTTTGTGCCTTTCCTGATTCCCTTAAGCTGAGGTTCAGGAAATAACTTCTGAATTTAAATTGAGGAAACAGGTAATAGTAGTGCTGGGCAGTTGCATTCAACTGCTTTCATAGTAATAATATAGTTAATAAATAGTAATTATTTTTATTTATCACATCTATTTTTATTGCAGCGTAACAAATAGTGCTGAAACTCTTAAAAGATGCCCTTTGCTTATTAGCATCTTAATATATGGAAGTAAACAAAACAAAAAACAGATATTCAAAAGAAAGGGAAAGAGGGAGAGAGTTTGGATATGATTAAGAAACCAGACACTGTAATTTTATTATGTTAGGTAGTCAGGTAGCATAAGAGTAAATTTAAAACACTCCATGAAATGAAGTAGAAACATTAAATAAAACAAGTGATCCTCACCTCTTAGGTTATACTATAGCAGGCATTTACTTGTCATCACATCTTTTATGTACCAATGACAGGTCTATCCATAAAAATAGGAGCAGCTGAAATCTCTGCTTTGAAATGGGAAGGAAATGCAAGAGATATACAGTAAATGTTTCTGCAAGATGTCAAGTTGAAAGGGAACAGGAGAAAAGAATGCTGCAGTATAACAGGCTTAGGGACAAGGAGGAAAGGAAACAGTTGTCCAGACCAAAGAGAGGGATGGGAGGTCTGTAGACATTTTAAAATGAAAGGAGCACTGCTTTTTAAAAATTTTAAATATCCCATTTACGATGGATGAAATCCATTTGCAGCTGTGCCTATGCATTCACTTGAGTGGCTTTTACCAGATGGATCCAAGACATTTGCTGCAAAAGCCAAGTAGTGCTCTTTTTCAGTCTATCCTCCAAATCAACTTGACTGGCCAGCCTCTTGTACATTAACATTGGGCAGTGCAACAGCACTTGAGATAGGGATACTGAGAGTGGTTCAAGGACAACTGGAGGGACAGCCATAATTGCTTTGTAATACAAATTTCCTTTCAAATGTTGAGTGAAAGCTGTTTTTACTGGATTGTTTGGAAAGAGAATAATGGAGAATATAATCAAGGTAAAGAAGCCACTCTGTTGAAGCAACTACCTTACCTTTGGCAAATTAACAAAAGGGGATAGTTTGCATGTCCTTTTGTTGAAGTGAAGAGGCTGATCAAATCTGATCAAGCCAATCTCAAAACTTTATTGATGGGGAGCACATGCCTCACTAAGAAAAATTGTTTTATCTTTGTGAGGTGAAGTTCCTTATTAATATGCAGATTGCAGCCACTTCTGTTAATATGTTTCTTTATATAACAACCCCCTCTCCCTGTTTTATGGCCTCTCCAATTTATTATATGGCCCAGTGATGCTTTGTATTGTATTGTATTTATTTTGAAATCAACAAGAAATGTATTAGCTCTGTGGATTTAGTGTAATAGTTAAGTGTTTGACTTAGGAATAGAGATGGTCCTCACTTCACCATAAAAATGACTGGGTGATTTTGGACTTGTGATTTTGGACTTTCTTTCAAGGCAACCTCCCAGCCAAAAGAAGGAAGAATTTGACTACTGTGGAAAGATGGAATCTAAATCAATAAATCACTTATGTCTATCAATTTCCGTCCTGTTCAATATTTGGTATACTGTATCCCATTTGGAATACTTCATTTCAAGAAACCAAAAATAGGACTAACTGCAACAGATATTGAGATGGAAGTTGAAGATAGTTAAGAATATACTGTAAATATAAAATTGAAGGAAGGAAGGAAGGAAGGAAGGAAGGAAGGAAGGAAGGAAGGAAGGAAGGAAGGAAGGAAAATAAACACATGAGACTAGAGTAACACTTTTTATACTAGGAGGGCATCATATGGATCAGAGCTAAGATTTTGAAACCATTATTAAACCTAATGGTTTTAAGTCACTAAAATATAGAATTTAGCTAAATATTAGAATAAATTTCTTAAGAAGATAACAATTCCACAATGAAAAAATGGCATGGAAATGGGTAGTCTCTTATTTGGGTTATTTAAATGACTAAAATGGTTTCTTCCAATTCAAACCAGACTTTTAAGATCATTAAAAGTTGGGAAATGGCAGTCTGAATTTTTAAGACTCACTCCTGTACATAGGAGTATGGTTATCAAACAGCAACATTATTGGATACTGTTTTACTATGCATAGTTTCGAAACTTTTAGGAGTGCCATGAAAAAATTACTGAGATACTAAGAGAACTGTAAATTAAGAAAGTTTAAGAATTTCTGACGTAAGAGATTGGCACTGAGCCACCTATTCTTGTTCTTGCGAATATGTGTGGCCCCAGTTCAGTCACAATCACCATCATAGAAGCACTTGTACCCTGTATTAAAAAAATGTGGCATGTTCACATTTATCCTCTCCAAGGGGGAGAGACAACACAAACTTTTTTTAAAAAGCAAGCAGTGACTTAATTTGAACAAGAAAATCAATTGAATCAGTTCTTCAAATTAAATTTTTGAATTGAATATTCAAATTTATTTAAGTCAAGTATCAAATTCAAAGACTACTTGGAGATTTTGCTCTGCAGCCTCAGATTCTGTTTTAAGCTTTAGCTTTCCTTCCCTATATAGACAAAAGTAAGTTTGTGTGTGTGTGTGTGTGTGTGTGTGTGTGATATTTAATGGGTATGATGGGTATTCTGATTTTGATATGAATAACTAACCCATGAGTTTTATCATTCAACAAACTCTGTTGTCAGAACACTGGGAGGAATGCTGTTCTACTGGTTTATATCTTACTTTCCTGCTACTTATAAAATTTACTTGGAGGAAAAAAGAGAAAATGAAATAGCAGCTCAAATGTATTCTGTTGGTCTTTTCTTACACCTGATTTGCTTTGATTACTTTTTAAAGAAATGTTTGACTTTTATGAAATCTATAAATTTTATCCTTATTGTTCCTTGTGTTTTTTGTCTCACTTTTAATGTAGATGTCATTAGCCTCTATCACGGACTTGGTCATTAGTCCATCTATATTTCTTCAGCTTTTTCTTCCCTTCTTCATTCTGCCTACCATCCCCCATAATTTTTCAACCCTTCGAAATATTCCCTTATGCTGTTTGTATGTATCTTGTCTTTACTTACATAAGGACAGTGTGTTTGGTGCCCAAAGAACAAATTTATCTATATTGTAATATATTCTATATGCAATAGACTTTTTGTTTATTTAGTATAAGTGAAACATAATACATATTTCCGAGAAGAGGCTAACCTTGACAATAAGCCCAGAATAGGCTAACCTTGACAATGAGCCATGGAAACAAGTCTGGCAGCCCAGAAAAACAAGTGATCAGAGAGAAAGGCTGCAGCAGATCTTTTAAAGTAGTTATTTTCAAAGCCATTTTCAAATGATGTTTCTTGTTGTCCAGTCTCTGTTTGCATTTTTGCATTGTTGTTACTATAGTACAAAAGAGGGATTTCATCAACAACCGAAATCTCTCCTTGCTCCTCTCTCCTTGTAATTGTGGCATTTTAGGAGCTGCTGTTGTCAAGGAGAAAAAAAGAAACTCTCCCAGATTCACATCCCCATAAATTTCACCCTATTTCTATTATTCCCTGGAATATTACTTCCATGCAGATTTTTATGATCTTTTCAGTGGTTTAACTTTTAAGGTGGAGAATACCTTATTTATGAATGGTAGCATTATATCCCTTTTAGTAAAGACTGTTATTTCAGCACTGATGTAGCAGCTGAGAACAATTTCTGTTGCTCAGAGATCCAGTTTTTCTTCCAAAAACCTATTATTCTTTCTATTCACAATTTAGGGTCAAATAATGTTCATTTTACTAGGTCAAATAATGTCCATCTACTCTTTGTACAGCAGTGGTTTGGCAGCACAGGAGGCAATCATCTTTATTCATTGTAAGACTTGGTTGGTCAAAGCTGTTTTGAGTTTCATGATTAAGGGATTGTAACTGGGAAATCAGGCGTTCTAGTCCCGTTTTAGGCTTGAAGCTAGCTGGGTGACCTTGGTCCAGTTCCTCTTTCTCAGCCCTAGGAAGGAGGCAAATTCTGGCCAAGAAAATTCTGAGACCTGTTCAGGGAGTTGCCAGGAACGAAGACTGAGTTGCAGGCACTAAAAAATAAAACAAAAGTAACAAGTCTCACACTTAAATATGATTGCAGTGAAGAAATATTAATGTTGCATTTGTATGCATGTAGGTATATTTCCTTTGATAGGATAATGTGATCAGACAATATTCTTATGCCTGGCTTTTCCTTACACTTGTATAAATGGAATAAAATTAGGCTGTAAACTTATCAGGGCAGGAAATTATTTTGTTGTTTTTTTTCTCCACATATTTCTATGTTCAATATTATAATCATTATCATCACCAACTTATAGTGCAAAACACAGTAAAAAAGTATTTAATTTTATTCACCCATGTAAGGTTTTAGTTCCATATCCCATTTTTAAAGTCATTACAAAGTAGATGTAATAAAATGCCATTTCTTTTCTTATTTCTTTTCCTTTAAAAGCATACATGCAACTTGGCTTTAATATATTAATTATATAATATATATAAGGTCTGTAAAATGTGGTTGGCAGGCATTTGGCAAGCTAAGTATAATTTTCAAGAACAACCTGTCCCTATACCCAAAGAGAAAAGTTTTTGATCAGTGTGTGCTACCTGCTCCAACATATGCCGGTGAAATATAGACAGTAACCTCACAATCAATACAAAAGCTAAGAATGGTGCATAGAGAGAGAGACATGCTCGGCATTACAAGACAAGATAGAAAGACCTGCCCATGGATTAAAGTGTACAATATCATCAAGAGGGTAAAAGAAATGGGAAATGCAGTGGTCACACAGAAGAAAAACTGAGGGCAGGTGGACCAAGGCAGTCACAGAATGGATCCCATTTGATAAAAAACGTCCACAAAAGAGACCTAAACAAGATGAATCAATCTTGTTTTGCAGGCTCAATTGGCAAAAGAAAGCTCAGGACCATATTGGATGGAAACATGCTGAATGGGCCTTCTTCCTGCATTGGATAAATGATGATGATGATGATGATGATATTAATTTAAAAGAAATATATTTTCAAGAACCTACTCAGGAGAAAGTAAAATTAGCATTGCAGGCTTTAATGCTTTGTTACTATATTAAAGTAAATTATATCCTCTTAGCTTTTAATCAACCCTCCTAAATCAATTTCACTGTTAATGTGTTTATTTTTGTTGTACTTTTTTTAAACTCCATCCAGTTTATCAATACACTACTGGTAATTACTTGTCCAGATTTAGCATTCTGTTGCAGGAATAACCATATTAGGGTTACACTGGAGTGAGTAAGGACTAAGAAGCAACACCAATTCTTGTTTCAAGCACTTTATTGTCCAGTGTGCAGACAGAATGGCAAACCTGGAATAAATAGGTTATAATCAGTACTCTCTCCAGAATTTAGGAGTTTTATAGGATAGGTACCTTTTGTATCTTTAACTTGAGCAAAAGGTCATGTACTCCCCCATCACACTGCCTTTGACCTATTAGAATCCTCTAGGCAAATCATTGTTGCTATATTGCATATTCTCTTCTTGTTTTATGACTTTTGGGGTTACAAGAAATATCCAAAACTGACACTAAAGGAAGCTAACTTGAAACAAGTGTCTTCTAACTAGATAACTTTGGAGCAAGCATAAATCTAGTCTAACATGGCTCACAGAGTTAGTTGTGAGGAAGAGAATGCAAATGTTCTATACATGGAACAGGAAGAAGAATTGATCTGCATCATTTTCTTATATAACAGATTCATAGGCTTGAAAACACTGTCATCTAGTTTTTTCTTCCCACCTGGCTATCTTCCAGGTATGCTAGATGTTCCCAACTAAACTTGCTGAAGCTGATGGGAAATTCCCAGGATCATTGTCTCAACACAACCAGAAGTTATGCTAGAAACACCATTTGAAATAGTACTACAGTGCAATTTTTTTTTTCAAAAATCAAGACAACTGAAGCAAGTGCTACAAGCTTCATATTTCAGAAAACAAAAAAAGCACATAATGACCATCTATAATAATTCTATTCCCATTTCCTTAAAATATGAAAATTACCCTCTCTTTTAATTGCCCAAAGTGAGTTTGGCTGCTTTATTTGTCATTAAGGTGACAATGACATTCTGTCTTCTGATCATCCCCACAGCACTTATGTCATTTGGCATCTTGGGCTTAATGCAGAGAAAAATAGACTTTTAAGTTTGTAAACTTAGTTTAAACAAGTCATAAAGGTAAGGATTTTAACTTGAAAAGAAAGTCTCCTCTGGATAAACTAAGCTTAATTCCAATGGAAATTATGTGAATGGAATTTATATTTACTCAATTCCACCCTCCCCACAAAACTCCAACTACGTTTTTGACAATCACCAATATCCCAAGACTTGGAAAAACATATATACATACATACGTATCTTGATAATTCCTTGTGGGGTAAACAACATTATGAAAACTGCTTTGGAAAATCATAGGTAATTATTTGGGAAAGCAAAACATGAATTGATAAAAATCAATAAGATGTGCAGTACCTGCCATACATATAAACATTTGCCAAGATTCTATATCCTTCTAAGAATAGCATTCTCCAGCTATTGACTGAAGACTTCAAGAAATCCAGGGAGCTTTAAAGGATCTGTTTAATTACCTGCTTCTTTCCATACCTTTTATAGTTTATAAGTCTTCCAACTCTGATGAAGAGCTGTCCCCTGATTTACCTGTGGCAGTAAGAGCAAACCTGTGCAGACTGGAAAACTGCCGGAGGCATCAAACCTGCAGCCTCAGAAACCACTAACAAGTCTCTTTCTTTCTTGTATATCTCTTTCACCTCCCAAAATATTTCAACTCCTGCCAGAGACACTGAAAGAAAAAGAAAAAAGATAAATTCTCCAGCTCTTGGCTGACTCTGCTCGCCCTCAAGTCATGAGTTCATTGTCTCTCTGTTCTTTTGAAGCCTGGGAAAGTACATATCAAAGTATTTTAACTGCCAGAACTTCACACCATTAGACACTGCTGCTGTCACAGAAAATGCAGACAAGTGGAAAGATGTCTGGGGTTTAATATTGCACCACTCCTTCAGCCTTTCTGGGGCTTGAAAAGTAGCCTATATTAATGTAGTAGTTACCAGCCCCAACCCTTCCAAACAGAGGTGCAGAGGAGGAAGAGAATAGTAATCTCTTTTACTTTGGTCCCCATTCTCTTTCACAAAGAACTCAGAAACCCTCAGGTAACATGTGACACTTTATTATAAATACAGGAAACACAAGAGACTTGTTATGGGAACCACTTCATTTCCTTGCCAAGGGTTGTATTGTCCTAAGGAAGAGTGACAGTTTAGATGGTTCAGCCTAAAATCATGCTGCTGCTGAAAAGTTAGCAATATTCTGGTGCCATTTCTTTGGTTTAAGAAGGAACATAAACAACCACTGGGATGGGAACAAAAACAAAGGTATTGGTACATACAGATATTCCTGGACTGACAGTTAAAGGATCATATAGAATAACCAACAAAAAGACATTTCAGAATTATCTGTTACTGTTTTTTAGTAATGTGAGTGCTTATTTAGACAAGCTTTATTTCCAGGTATATGTGCAAATGATTTTCTCTGTAATTACAATCATTGAGTTCAGTGAATTAGTTGATTAGGGATGGCTTCAGCCAACAGCTACTTTGGATGCTTATCTGGATGGCTTTGATTTTTTCCCCCCATAGAGGAGGAGTGCAAAACATGAGTTAATTTATACTAGGATTCAGAAGACTCAGGCTCTTACTCCTTCAACAATCAAGGCAGAGTATAGGATGTGATTGTTCTTGAAGTACAAAGAAAATGTATAAGGACCGGAGATAATGAATATATTTCATGAATTTGACTAGATCAGTTGAATTGGTGGGAACTGATTGTCTGGATATAATTGTTTCTCCAGGCACTGGACCCAACTGGTATTTACTTAATATCAACCATATAATCCACTTCCTCACTTTGGAACTTGGTGTTGTTGTACTAACTTTGGACTCTTATGATGTAATCACAAGATTACAAGATGGGTATCCATATCAATGCCTATTTATGCAAATTACACAACTCTTCTAAGGAAACAGACAAACCAGAGAATAAGCCCCAAAACTTACATGATTCAACTATTCTTCCTTGGATGACATAATCAAATTGCATATAACTTTGGAGGCCTTCTCTATATTGTACTGTAAAGTATATACTATAGTATAATATAATATGTTATGCAGGCCTGTAGAGATAGAAGTATTCCATTTGGTCTATTTATATATGATTAACTGTATGTGTAGAACTGAAGCCATTACAGCAATCCAGAAAAAAAAAAATAAGATAATCAAACAGAAAAAGAAAAAAATAGGACAGAAGACAAAGAACCACTAAGTATGTATAAAAAGTATTGTGTGAAAACCTTCTAATGACATATTCTCTCTTTCATTTCTGTTTATAGTTCCAACTGCTAACTATTCTAGATATTTATACTTTACATTAAGAACATTAAGGATCATTGCTAGTTTTTCTTTAAGCACTTTCATTTGTTATATTTAACTGGTTTCATAACTTTTCACTAGAAATCATATTCCAAGGTCTATATCTGCCTTGCTGTGTAATGTGTACTATATTTTAGGGAGTCATCCCTGTTTAAATTTGGTTAAACACCTGCTAGGGATATATACTGATAAATTTACCATTGCTGCAGACTCTCCAGTTTTGGTCTCCCAGTCTGATATTGTCAGCAAGATTTCTCATTTCCAATGTTGTGCTAAATTTGTTCTTGCAGCTGTCAGCATATGGCTTAGAAAAAAAGGTTGCTTTAATGCTTTTTTCCAGTATGATAATGTCTTTCTTCACTCAGAGAGATGAGTTTCTTATGTCTTTCTTTTTAAAATATACTTTATTAAATTTCAATAGAAAACAAAATATTAAAGCAAAATATAAAGTCTTTTCATTAGTTCATCTTGGTATCATATGAAAATTCATTGTACTACATAGGGAAACTAACACTTGAGTGCTACACAGGACTTTTAAATGACTTTAAAATTCTACCTTTTATTTAATAACTACCTAAAAAATCTTGTCCTTTTTACATCCTCTGTGATTGTTTAACCACAGAACCTTTAGTTTGATGCATGACAAAACCATACAAAATTGTGTGTTGCTGTTGGTAGTTGAGGCATCTGCCAATCTTATGTCATGCTGTTTTTCTTCTCAGTGGCACCCCCCCTCAAAGAATTCACTGTTTCTCTGAGTTAGTTTTAATTGACACTCTTCAGTTTATCACACACCATCTGTGGAAGTAACAGTTTGTGCTGAAATGGAAACAATAAAAAGGGATTTTGGTGGGCATCAAAATGATAAGCAGGCATAACAGAGAAGAATGGAAAGAAATAAGGAAGGTAAGAAAATTTTTGTCTTCAAAAATCTCTCCCTTGTAGATAGAAAGCTAGCCATGCAAGAAAAGAGTGGGGTAAAACTTATCTTTATAATCTTAAACTATTTAGAGCCAGATTATCAGAAGGACTACCTCCTGACATATATTTCTATTACCCATAAGAATCTTCACAACATCTTTCTTTAAGTTCTCCTGCTTAAGATGGGCAACAGCACTAGAGATGATCCATTTGGTTGACCTTGATCTAGATAAGAGCTGTAGTAAAGGGCAAAATGATGCAAAAAATCAGAGGCATCCGGTTGTGCTGACTGGATGCACTGACACGCCTATGTCACTTGCTTTCCTTGTATTCCTGCACAAGGCCATGATTCTGATCCAGAATGGTAGGTATATATATGTGTCTGAAGGAAGGAGACGGATTTGATAGGGATTTTTTTTTTAAGGGGGCGGATTTGTTTTCAAAGTCTAAACTATCCCAGTAAAGACTGGGGGTAATTATATCTCCAAGGAACCAAGGGGGTAATTTGGGCTTATCCTGGGGATAATAGAACAATTTGTAATTGCTTGTTTGTGAGTCAAGGTTCCAGTTTGGGACTGCTGCGGCCAAGATGTTTGTGTAAAACAACAGAGTCTGGGTTTTTTTGTGGGCATAATGGCTGTATTTGGAACTGAGAAAGGGGAGAATTGAATCACTTTAAAAAGCACTGAACTAAAGTAAAACCATCATCAATCATATTTTGTCTATTACAAGTTTATCTTATTTTAATTTGCAAATCTTCATTGACACTTATTTGGATAACCTCAGGGTATTGAACTGACTGAGATTCTCTAACTTTAACAATGTGGCAGCATAATATATTATCATTCTCAGGACTCAATTTTGTTCAGATTCCAAAAGCTCTGGCAGGTGACTGTTGCTATAGCTTTACATTTAGACATGCATTAAGTAATTGTTACTTCACAGAGAGGTTGCCGTTATGATTTGATTCACTGGAGGCCCACAATACAATATGCTTCCTAACAATTCTCAGCAAAACATATATTTCATCAAGACATGATCTATATTCAGACTGGCTGAAGTTCTTGATCCTTTGTTAGTCTTTATTACAGATCTTTTACCACAATCAATTATATGAATTTTGAAAACAGCAGTTTGTTCCAAACCATTCAGTTTATTTCTGAGCTCCCGTTTTAAATCCTATCCTTTTAGAACACTTAAACTTGGATTTCCTCTTTTCTTTCTCCACTAACATATCAATAAGTAATATTTAATTTTTGTTGCTGTTTTATACTTTTTCATAAATATAATTCTATGGATCTCTGCACATTCATCATAGTTGTTGCACAACAAGCAATGTATTAATATGCTGTGTTACACAGAAGCAACAACACAGAGATGAAGTTACATTTCTTTGGGTTTTGGATAATTTGTGAATGCCAATTTATTGGGCACACGTTAGAGTTTCCAGGATATATTAAATGACTTAATAATAGTGTTTTTATTTTTATAACATCTGCTGTTAACATAGATTAATCTTTTAGCATTAAAGGGCATAAAGAGCACTTAAGATGTTTTCCCCACCTCTTCAAATATTCTTCGTCTTATTCCTGACCTGAGATAGGTGTAAACTATTTTCATAGACTACCAATTATTATTGCTAATGAGCTAACACATGATGAAATAAAATCTCAACATGTTGCAAGAAGGAGGCCTCTATGATATGAAGGTTAAAAAAAAAAGGTAAAGATTTTCCCTGTCCAGTATGTTCGACTCTCGGCTAGGAAATGGTGTCATCTCTGTTTCATAGCCGAGGGAGCCAGCGTTGTCCGAAGACTCTACCATGGTCATGTGGCTGACATGACTATACATTGAAGTGCATGGAATGCTGTTATCTTCCCACCAAAGTGGTATCTATTTATCTACTTGCATTATCATGCTTTCAAATTGTTAGACTGGCAAGGCTGGGGCAAGAACGGGAGCTCACCCTGTCAAGGGGAGCTTGGGTCTTGAACTGCCTACCTTCTGGTCAACAAGCCCAGCATCTTAATAGCTAGATCACTGCACCTCCTCTAGAACATTTCTTAAACTATTTATGATAAATGATGCAGGTCATAAGGTTTCATGCAAGATTGTCAGAATCTTCTGAAATGTCTTATCAGAGTTTGGCTTTCTTATCTTCATGAGATGTGTGAATTTTAAGAGGTCTGAGCTATTCTTATGATTCTTCAAAAGTTTATAATTTTTAAAATTTTAGTTTAAGTTTGGGAGATGACAGATATTCTAAATCCTGCAAAGGCCAGGTAGTTGATGCCCTAGTTAAGGATACTTGATATTTTTCTTTTAAAAATGCCTGTATACCATCAGGCTATTCAGTCTAAATAGATAACAAAAATTAATTTTAACTGTTAATTACAATCTTTTCACATATTGTTAGAAATTGATTATACTGGTTTCCAAAATGGCCTACTCTTCCACATACCTTATTTTGTGTTTTAATTCTATGAACACTCAGAGATACTGAAGGATTTACAGTACTGTCTCTGCAAATCATGTCCCTGGGATGTTATATGATATTCTACTCATGGGAAATGGAAGTGTGATCCATTGAACACAGCTGGATTTGTGTAATAATTACACAAGAAAAATAAGATATTATCCTGAAAAAATAATGTGCCTTATACATATTTCATTTGACAATAGATTTGGATGGTCACTAATATCTGAATCAAAGCCAAGGAAATTTGAACAGCTTAGTTCTGTATTATCAGGTATCCCCTCACTTTGCTCAGCTTAGCTCACATTATAAACAAAAGGTTGTCATATGCCTGTATATGTACAAGCTGAATCTCAAATACAGCACAAATGCAATTCAAAATTAAATTCAAAACTATTTTTAAAAATGTAATGGAAGATGATAAAACTGTAAAGGAATTGTTTGGGCTAATGATAGAACTGAAGCAAAACCACTTTATCCCTGAGACAAGAGAACTCATGAAAGAAACTCTGGAAAGAAACCAAGGATTTTTGTGGGGAAATTCATGTGGTCCCACAGAGCTCAAGATCTTGTAGGCAATGTCTTTGAAATAAAATTTTATAAATCACTAGTGCCTAAAAAAAATTGTCTGCAGATGTTCTAAACTACCCCTTTGGTAACAATTGCCAAAAAGGTAAACCAAGGGTGGAATACAGTAGATGTAAAATGAAAATCTGTAAGAACGATTATTTTTGTGAGTGCTGTATAGAAACATGTTTTTCTTTTCCTTCCTGCTTCCTGTTTTGTAAAATGAATATAAAATGATGTATGCTCCATTGAAATTACTGTAAGCTGTTCATTGGTACGCAATAATAAATAAGTCCCACAGTATGCAGAAGCTAGGGCCCAAGGCCAGATTCGACCTATCTTTTCTTGAAAAATCCATAGATTACATATACAAAGAAATATATGACATACATAAAAAATGGGCAGAATTATGACCCAGCTGTCATGTTGACTTTTTAAACAACACCTTGTGGACAGCCCTGGTGAGATCATAGCAGCTGAACAGCCTTCTGCCTAATGTCATAAAAGGATACCTCAGACCTTTGTTAATTTGGCCCTCCTTTAAAGCCTGCCATTGGGGAGAATGAAAGAGATGAATTAAGAAAACAAACAAAGAAACAAACAACAGATTGGTCACATAAGAAGTGTGGCTATGAGAGATATAAAGTATGTCCACATCCACTTTTCTCTCTGGCTACACCACTGCTTGTTTTGGCTCCACTGAAAATATAGAAAACCTGAAGAAATGACTCTCTTGATAGAAAAGAAGCTGCTATCTTCTTAGAAAAAGAATCTAAGTGTTAAAGATAGGACTGGGCTGTAAATTCAATCATACTCTTTTGCAGTACTTTTTTTGTAAAAAAAAAAAAAAGGTGCCGGAACTCACACATGTCAAACAACCCATATGGCCTACCCTACAAGTTCCATTCAAAAAAGATGCCGGAACTCCGTTCTGGGCGTTCTATGAGAAAAAAAGCCCTGCATGTACCACTGCTGATACATTGGCACCTGGCAGGTGGTATGCGGCCATGCCCAGCCTAGCCAACTGTAGCGGGGGAGGTAATGAGCCAAAGCAGTGCAGGGCAGGACTTGCTGTGAGAGAGTCCTCAGGAGCTGCAGGGCGGCTGGGGTGAGGCAAAGGCCCCAGGATCACCACTCCCAGCACACTTGGAAGAGAAAGGACGTGGAGGATGGAGCCAGGAAGGGATATAAAACGAGGCAGTTTGGGTGGGAGAGGGAGAGAGAAAAAAGATGCAGCCTTGGGAAGAGGAGTCAGGTGAAGTTGCACCAAAGAGAAAAGAAGGAGGAGGAGGGGCGAGAGAGGAGACGATAAAAAAAATGCTGGCCGGCAACCAACCTACAACTTCATGCTGGGTGTGCACATAGGTGGCAGCAATAAACAGGCAAGAAACGCAGCTGGGGAAGGGTCGTTCATTCCTCTGGGAGAAATGAAGAAAAGCAGAATCCCCTGAAGGAGACTAGCAAATGGCCCTCGCCCACTTCACATAACCATGACTCTGGGGAGGGGACGCTGCAAGTGACATGAGAGTCCATGTTACCTGTGCTATGCCGACCAGACCCCAGCCTGCTCAGATTTGGGAGGTAGTGGTGCATTCTTTTTATTGTGCAGAGAGGCTGGGCCAGGCAAGGTGAAGCTGGCGAGAAGCTGAACCTGCTGGGGTGCGTGCAGAGGAGGTAGTGAGCACATGGCATCCCAGATGCCTGTTTTGCCCCGTATTCTGAGTGCTTCCCTCTCACCCAGGATGCCAGGCACCATGTGCTCTCTTCCTCTTCTGCACACATCCAAGCAGATTTGGCTTCTCGCCAGCTTTGCCTTGCCTGGTCAGCCTCTCCGCACAGGGAGAGAGCGCCCAGGATGGGACAATGAGAGGGAATGAAGGAGCGAGGGAGGGAGGGAAGGAAGGAAGGAAGGAAGGAGATTGGAATGAGAAGCAGAGAGACAGGATAAGAGGGAGGGTAGGGATGAAGGGAGGAAGGAAGGAAGGAAGAAAAGAAGGAAGGAAGGAAGGAAGAAAGGAAGGAAGGAAGGAAGGAAGGAACAAGGGAAATTGGAATGAGAGGGAGGCAAGATCTGAAGGAAATCCTGCATTAGCATTTTGCCACCAGCAGCCCTGCTGCCCTTTCGCCATCCCCTTGCCTTCTTCTCCTGACCTATCCTGAGCTGGGTCTCTTCGCATGGGGAGGGATGGGCCTCCCTCTGATCCAAATACTTTGCTCTCCTGCAGCCACCATGAGCAACCTGGTGAAAGAAAATGGACACATCAGCAGCCTTGAAGAGGAGGTAAGCACAGCCAGGCAGCCCCTCAGAGAATAGGGGCTGGACTGGGTTGGGTGCCCCAGGAGCTCGAGGGTCGGGCTGGGTGCTTGCCCTCCGTTGCCCAAAGCTCCAGGTAGCTCATGCCACTCTCTGGGAGTCCCCTGCATAGTCCAAGAGGGAGGGTGAGGCTCCTCTGGTGGACCATGCCCTAGCTCCTACCCCAGCTCCACCCCCCTCCACCAGAGACCCTGGAACCCCCCACAGCCCTGCCCACACCCCCCACAGGTGCCCTGTGACCTGAGTGACGAGCTGGCCATGCCCCCCACCATTGACTTCACTTGTCAAAAAGTTGCAAAAGGTGATCACCTGACCCTGGGACACTGTGACCATCATAAGTATGAATTAATTGCCAAGCATCCAAATGTAAATCACATGACCCTGGGAATGCTGCAACAGTCATAAGTGTGAAAAATGGCCATAAGTCACTTTTTTCAATGCCATTGTAACTTCGAACAGTCACTAAGCAAACTGTTATAAGTCGAGGACTATCTATACTTTATCACTTTTTTCCTTTTTTTTTTTGGTCATCAAGTTTTTGATACCTTGCTAGGCGACTGTGATACTTGAATATTGTCATACCCTAAAAGTTGGACAATCAGTGAAAAGCCCTGTTCTAGTCCAACTCCCTGCTCAAACAGTAGACTCTATGTCATTTAAGACAAGTGGTTGTCCAATCTCTTCTTAAAAGTGATGGAGCAACCACAACTTATGATGGCAAGCCTTTCCACTGATTAAATGTTCTGTCAAGAAATTTCTCCTTGATTAGTTTCCATCCATTGCCTCTTTTTTGTGCCTTCAGGTATACAGTGATATATAATTCTAAATCACAATAGTCAATAAATGTTAAATTGTGATTTGACTTTCATTTTTCAGGAAAGCATACATATCATTTATGATTTTTTTCTCACCAGTTTTCCACGCAGAACCAAGAAACTGTTTTTAAGAAATACACAGAAAGAAAAAGCATCTTCGATAAATTCAGAGAAACGAGTATGAGAAAAAAATTGGTTAAAATTGGCTTAAATGAAAATTATTACACATTTGAATCACTTAAAATTTTACAGACCTTTGCCAAATTAATTTTAAAATAATTAACAGAAGAAAGAAAGGAATTTTAATTGTTTTCTGTGAATGATGCAAAAAAGACAGGCAAGGGACAAATGTTTCCTTTGTACTGATGGGGATGGATGGTTACTTGTACATCTGGAAGTAAAACTTTCCTGAAGAAATTATTCACCAGACATAAGTGAGTGATGAAATAACATGATGTAAAGTCTTAATCAAATTGATGAAGCCTGGGCACATGACAGTGCAGCTATGCAACAGGAATCCAGATCAGTTGAAGGATTAGAAAATATGGGGTGGGAAACCACATGTGAATGAATACTCCCTTCAGCAGATTTCTTCCCCCTCCAGATGTTGGGTTTACAGTTCTTAATATTCTGGAAGTTGTAGTCTGGTACATTTGGAGGGCACTTAGAGAAGCTGGCTTTGAACATCCAAATCAAAGGCATTGATTTTTGTGATAGAACGTCTTTCCAAAAGAGATGGAATTTTATCTGTCATACAAAAGAAGAGAAAGACAGGTAAAATAAAATGTTTCTGGAGTTCATTCAAACATTTTACTGTATTTTGCTGTAGAAAAAAAATTGTAATGCTGAGAGAAAGAGAGGAGAGATATAGATAGCATAATGGTCACATGGTTTTCCAATATCTGGAAGCTGTTTGCTAATGACTGAACCTGTCACAGTTAATGACAATTCATTACAGTAATATAAAAGCCTTATAAAAGTCATTTCAGTATCTTAGTTTCTTAATAAAGGTACTAAGAATAAAGAACCAATTTCTAGATCATTGATCCATAATAAGATTAAGAAGGAACAAGAAAGACTCAGATTAGGCAAGGAATGCATTGGCTCTGCTTTTATTTTCCTGCTATTTTTTTTTTAAAAAATGCAATAAACCTTTACACAATGTACAATGCAGAATACACCCTTATTGAACCAGCAATATTATATAATAAAGGGACAACTTAACTATTGACCAATTTTCTATTTTCTGAGAAAAAAAATCAGAATACTTTAGTTTGTAATGAAAATAGATTTTAATGGCAAATTGGTGCTAGTATAGTTGGATTGTTTACTATAGTTCAAACTAGACAATCTTTTGTTTTACTTTGTACCATTTCACTTTTATACTCTGTACATTGAAATGTGCAATTTGGAGGGTTGGTATTAGGGTCACATTTGGAATGGAATTCACAGTATTAGGACAAAAATATAATTCCTCCAGTAAACATACAAGTTTAAAACAAACAAATAAATAAATTTTAGTTAATAAATGTCTAGCCATGTATTATAGGCTTCTCTATTTTATCAAATAAAAATTGCAGAGCAAGATCGAGAATTTAGATGCCTGGAACTGCTGTACATATAGCAGTGTCCAAATAGGTTGAGATTTTATTTCTTAAATGGAACGGAGCACAGTGAGAATTTTGAGAGCTGTAGTCTCAATACATTTGCAGTTTACAGGTTAAAGAAAACTACACATGTAAATATTGGTTTATAATCTGCAGCTCCTTTTATCCATCTTGCAACCTAATGGTGTCCTGATTTAGCTGAAGCTCCCATAACATCAAGAAATAAATATTTATCTTGGCTTATTCCCTTGTAAACTATTGGAGAGACATTTTGAACTCCTTTTCATTTGGACTCTTGGCTGCTTCACAAAATTACACACAAGTATAGGCCTTCACTTATTTTCCAAATCTTTGCACTTTAGTTAAATGTCATTCAATCAACATTTGAATGATAGCTATTCAAAAGGAACTGGTGCAAACTAATTAATGGGTAATCCCCAATTCAGAGTGTGGGAAATTAGGTTGAAAATAGCTATTGATTCTTCTAATCCACCCTTGCTTTTTTTTTTTTAAAGCAGACTTCCATGCCTTGAAGCATTTTCTTATTTGTAGTTTTACCATTGTAAGAGAGGTTCATTTCCTAATTATAGTTTTGGTAAATAAATAAATCTTCAACTAATATCCAACCTAATCCTTTGGCTACCCTTTTTTCTTCATTCACTTCCTGGTACCATTGAAATCTTATGCATCAGACAATGGTACTTATAGAAGTTTTTCCTCCCATTGATTTACCTTGCTAAAATGAGTGATTTAGTCTGGCAGAAATATGAAGATTAGATTTCCCAAAGCTCTTAGTACAAAAGGTTCTCCTACTGTAATTAACAAGCTATATAAGCTATATAATTGAAGTTAAACATATTGATATTTCAAAATTGCACTTTCCACATTCCAGATTCAGAAGCCTGTTCAGACATAATGAGGAAACAAGCTGCATGTTTCTGACAGTGGGCAACTATGTTTTCTTAATGGCTAGAGATATGACCAAATATAGTTCCCTGATTAGGGAACCTCTGTGAAGCAGTTAATTGCCAATAGATTGCCACATTTATACTATTTGGTACATGGAAAAGAATAGTTTTCAGGACTTCAAATGAGACATAATGTTACATGTGGCATATCTGCCCTAAGCAGCACCATTATCACTGTAATGGTGATATGCATATGCAGTTTTTATTTTCATTTATGTTTGCATTATGCTGCTCTGGAAAGTTACACTGTCCTCAGATAAAATCCAGAGATTGTGTGATTGAATAAATTAGATTTTGCCTCCATTAGCATTGTGAGTGCTAATGTCTCCATATGTCTATAGAGGTCAATTTGGGGGTGTTAAATAAGAGGGAAACAAGAGAAAAATATTTTGATCATTTCAATTGCAAGAAAACCATTCAAATGGTATAGTGATTAATGCTGGATTAGGTCAGGGAAAATTTAAATCTCCAGTTAACCAGAAAGCTCAGAGGCTGGCTTTGAATTTATCACCACCTCTCACCTTATTATTTCCCAAATGATTATTGTGGAAATAAGCTGGAAAGGAAGAGAATTTTGGATGGTAATAATCTTTAAGTATCTGGAATAGGAAAAGGGAATATTTTCTAGTTAGGCAGTTCTTGTTCTTCTTTGAAGAGTAGTATCATCTTTATAATGTCATTGCAAGTTAAAAGGGCAACTTTGCTTCTGCTAAAGCCATCTGAAGTCTCAATAGATTTTATTTAGTTTTTTGCCATAAATAAGTACAACGCTTTTTTAGGTTTCAGCAGTCCCTGTGCATTTTAGTAGAATATCTAGGTCAGGGGTGTCAAACTCGCAACTTCTTGTAACGTGTCGCAACATATTGTGACTTTTTTTCCATTGCCGGCAATGGGGTGGGTGTGGTTTCGGCATGACTCATCTGGCCCGCAGGCTGGCAGTTTGACATGCCTGATCTAGAGTAATTCTGGAAGAAGTATAATGGAGACTACATGTGATCCATGGGTTTGGATGGTCCTTCCTCATCTTAGACAATTGTAATAAATAAATAAATAGCAATTACTTTTTTTTAACTTAGAAAGAAGTTTCTGACAATTTGCTCTAATAATCACAAGGTTGCTTTCTGTGTGTGTGTGTGTTCACACAGTTGTTTTCAATTATCCTAAGAAATTTGATGTATGTTATCATAAGACATTAATGCCAGGTCATTGCAAAGTATCTGTCTAATCTTTCAATAGTATTTTGTTCATAACAAAACATCTCTTCATTAAAGTGATTCCCAGAAGTATACAAACTCCATGTAATGAACTGAAAAGCCTGCATTATACATTTAGTTAGTGCTTCCATTATTAATAGGCCCTTCTCATGCCCTCAGCACTTGATTGACATCTAGAAGCCTGTGACAATTAGATGACTTTAAATTGCCTTAAGTTAGTATCATTATTTTAACAAGCATAAATGTGAGGGTATCTACAAAGCAGCAGTGTATGAGCAAAATAGGTGCCATTAATGTCAATGGGATTAAAATAAAGCTAAATCTAAATACAAGCTTATGTATACAACTTTATTGTTCTATACTATGGTGAGCAGCCTTCAGTCTTAGGCTAATTCCATGTAGATTCAGCCTTATTCAAAGTTCTTTGGATGGAATCTGGATGTGCCTTTAGCACAGCCACCCATTCCTTTGTAGTCAGCTGCTTGGAAGAGAAAAAAATGGAGTATTAGACAGTTAATAGTCAACTCCAACCTGTTTGGGCTATCTCTATCCTCTGTTTGCTTGCTTTAATCCTGCCATGTGATCTTCAACAGATTATTCATGAAATGTGGCCCTTGCTATAAATATTTATATAAATGATTCACATTTTTAACATTTACAAAATTAAAATAAGTAGTATAAAACAAAAATATGTAGAGAATGTTTTACTATTACAGCAGTTGCCATCTTATTTTATATCTGAAAAGAAACTTCCTAATATTTTAAAGGTGAAACAAAGATTCTCACTGTTAGTACAGAAAACATGTATATTGCATTGAACACTGATGCACACATCCTTATACCTTTGTCACCATTGATGGGAGCTCATAATATGTCTCTCCACATAGCTGAAATCTGAGAGGCTGCAGGGGAATTCATCTCTCCAACAGCCTTGTGACAAAAGCTCTCTGTCTCAGATTTCACTATTATCCTTCAAGGTGCTGCCGCCCTTCACTTCCTTCTAAACTAGCAGGCCAATCCAGAGATTTGTGAAAGCAGCAGAGGGAAGATCAAGAGGTGGAGGGGAAGGGGGTAACAATTTGGCACTGTATAAAGAAGGCTTTATGTAGGAACACAGGAATCTGCCTTCTGCTGAGTCAAGCCCCTGACTTGTACATAGGATGAGTGGTAGTGGGGACAGGGGTAAGGGACTTAGTGGTCTATGTCTATTATTACAGTCCAATATTGAGACCACATGACAAAAAAGAGAGTCAACAAATAAAAGTAAGATGGATAAACCAAGACCTAAAGAAGAATCTATTGTGATGAATACAATATGGTTATTCTCATATAATAAATAAACTGAACAAGATACTTAGTTTGCTATCCTGAAGCCCTAGCCATACATACCATCAGGTGCCTTCTCCGCGCTTCAGTCCCTCTACAAAGTTTGGGCCATAACCAAGTCCTTTGTCCAAGACCAGAAATGTCCCTTTTGCTCTGTTATTCATTGTACAATTGTTTTTTTACCCAAATTTTTGCAGTTCTTCTCCTTTTGTATTTCAGATGAATTTCAAAGTAAGACACTATGTAGAAATCCTTTTACAATGATTTTCAGACTAGAAAAAAAGGGTGGGTTGGAAATCTTCAGAGGGAAGGAAATTAAAATATCTGAAAATTAAGCCTTCCACAATTCAAACTATATAATATGTTCAAGTACACCACCTTTCAGTTAAGTGTTTAAGAATAAAATCTCAAGTTATAAGAAAAGGTGCAAAAGTTTATTCTAACACCAGTTGTTCCATAGACATTTATGTCCTTGCTATTGTGATTCTGAAGAAGATAACAATAAAATGGACAATGTCTTTAAATAATCTGCAAAAAAAAATCTCATAGTTGAAAATGATCAGTACTATCTGCACGATGGGAGGTATTCTTCCTTTTTCTTTTTTAAAAATGTCTTGTAGCATCATGTTGGTAAAATATTACTGAACTACGTATTTTTATCTACGTGCCCAAACATATATTAGTTTGTAGACAATTTATTGGGATTGGCATAGAAAAATGTACAAAAATGTACTGTTATTCATCAAATAAAATATTACTTTGCTGGTAGGTTTTCAACTTGATATGCGACACTTTAGTAATAACAAAGCCTCAAACATCATTTTTTTAAATAGATTTTCAGTTATCACAAATAGATTAGTATAACTTCATACATGTTTATTTGGCAGTTATTTAATTGGGATAACTCATCAGAAAATGTGCATAGCCCTACAACCTTATATATATGTCAATTAGAAAGGCAACAGGTATTGTGAGCTGAGAGCTGTAAGACAGAGAAGCCTTTAGAATTGCTTTAGAGGTTGCTAAACTGATCTATTTCTGCCTGTGTTCTCAGAAAGGAGTTTTCAGTTTGTTAGTTTGAATCTGCTTCTGATAATATCCTGGACAGTGGAGAAGAAAGATTTTCTAGCCTGAAAAGTCCCAGAAAATCCTCTAGATCAATGTTTTTGCCTGAGCTTGTGCAGAATGATTAATGAAGGAGACCATTAGACGTTTGGAAAGCCTTAAAGCAGTGTTTCTCAACACCTTGACAATTTTAAGGCATGTGGACTTCAACTCCCAGAATTCCACAGCCAGCATTGACATGGGAGAAAACCCGAATAACCAAAGACCTACATATGTGTGTGTGTGTGTTTTCGTAGATGGCAGCTCCGATCACACTTTGCTCGCACAAGCACGAAGCCGAAGACACCAGCCTGAATATGACAAGTGGGACCTTGTCGAAACGTCGCCAAGATACTCTCAATCTTACATGGGAAAAGACCCGAATACACCAAGACCTGCATATATAGTCAGCTCGATGCAATCCAGGAAAGGAGGGGCAACGATCGAGAATTCCCACTACCCCCGCAATGTTAAAACGCTTGCAAAAAGCTAAGAGAGCGATAGAAATTAAAGCCCAGAATCCCTGCATCATGAACACCGGAGATATCCCAGTTGGTGTGCAAGGAGACACGATAGATAAAGATGGGGAGAGTTTGTCAAACCTGACACCTCACCGGCGCTCAGAAAGAAACAAGATGACCGATTCAAGGGGGAAGAAGCGATCCCCCCACTCCGCATCGTCAGCCGATTCCAAAACATATGGAGCGTGGGACTGCGCCGTGCATAACAGCAAGCTAGCGGACGCTCCGGAAAGTAAGGAGAAGAACGGGTCCAGACGGAGAGGTGCGCGAGAGGGCGGAGCTAATGAGATCAGCCTGCTGCGCCTCGTACCGGCAACACCCATGGACTCCAAAGACTCCCGTCATACACACGCAGGAGCGAGAGGTGTCGGAACGAAGAGGAGAGTAAGGAAGGAGCGTTACGGTGCTCAGGAAGATCGTAACTCCACCCCCAGACCAAGACCTCGGACTATAGCATACGCGACAAGAGCGCAGAGGATAAAAAGGAGGGGAAGGGTGTAGTAATCAAAGATAATTACAACCATGAGACCACCCCCACAGAAAAACAACCTATCGAGCCACCCCACCCAGTCTGGAACACTGTGCATGACCATCTTGACGACAGTTGGGTACGAGGGAGGGGCGTTAAGGACGAAAGGAAAGATACTCATAGAGAAAGTGACTGGGTGAAACGTGATTGGGGAAAAGAAAAGGACAAATGTAAATTACCACTCGAACTCGAAAGGGGGAATGGATTGAGGGATAGAGACAATCGGAGAGACGAGGATTTTACATCACCTACCTTAGAATCCAAAGAAAAGAAGCCAGGTTCATAAAGGTAGATGAAGATACACATGCAGCTAGGAAGGACAGAAAGAAACGAACCACCGGAGCACAATCTAACCAATTGGGTCCAGTGACAAGATCGAGGAGCCGAGTGCAGACCTCGATCTGCCTATAAAATGACTCTCTTACACCCTGGCGGCTCAGCCCTGATGATGCCGGCAGGTGACGGCGAAAGCTTGGCGTTTTTAAATTAAACTTTTATAGTTTTAATTAATACCTTGGTGTTCATTTTATTATATATATATATAAATTTATCATAGCAATTCAGTAATAGCAGTTCAGTAATTGATGGGGTTATCCTATTAGGGAGTTTTATAGAGCAGATACTTCTTCACCTTCATGTATCAGTCCTTTCAGATATTAGCAGACTGAGGCTAATGGCTCCACAGCACAGCCTTGTAATGTAGGCTTTGTGCCAGAGTAGAGGGACAGTGAGATGAGGAGACATCCATCCCTCCAATTCTCAGCTATTCTGCAGCTGCTGCTGCTTCCTCAGAGCTGTCACGGCCCTGCTGCTCCTGCATATGCGCTCTGTGAGCCAGAACAACAGGTGAAACCACATAGCTGACGATCCATCAGCCTCGCCAAATGCCACAAGCAAATTTTACTTCATGCTGGACCGCCTTACTGTCTCCCCAGACTTGCTCTCCAGATTTTACTCTCAGGGCACAGAAGAGTTTCTATGGAAATTTATTTTTCTCTTTCAAATGTTGGACATAAAAATCATGTTTTTTTTAATCTGTTGAAACTGCCACACAAGCCAAATTGAAGAACATTTGGGATAAGAAGCAGCAATATTACAATTATATTTTTCCAAGCTGATTTTTGGCTAAGGTCTTTATTTTTTTGTATTTGTTAAATGGATATTCTGCCTTTTCCTAAAATCTAGAAGTAGCTTGCAAGCAGGCTAGAATCTAATTCTGAGATAGTTGGGCTGAGAGTGACTAGCCCAAAAGTAGCCAGTGAGCTTTCATGCCTAAGACAGAACTAAACTTTGATTATTGTAGTCCTAATTCCTTCAAAGGTATCACTAGAAAACACTGGTTTTCCTCAAAACTACTTGACTACCTTTACAAAGAGCTTTTCTAAATCCTACCATCACCTTTTCATCAAGCCCAGTAAATTTTGGAAATATATCCATTAGACCATGGGTATCAAACTTGACCACGTCATGTGACATATCATGATGTATCTAGACATTTTTGCCTTTGCGGAGCTGGGATGGACATGGCCTGTGTGGGCCCATAGGCCACAGTTTGACACCCTTGTGTTAGACTAAACTCCCTTCCCCTTTCTGTTATCCCCTTGCCCTACAAGCTTTGATGAGACTAAGTGTTGTGATTGATTACATAATAAATGAGATAATGCAGTAACCTAAGCCAGCACTGGGCAACCTTTTGATGGCTTAAAGCTGCCCTTATATTCAGGGGTTTAGAGATGCAAAGATGGTGGAATTATATCATACAGGAGCCTCTGAGAACCTTTCAGACACTGGCAGGTGACGAAGGAAATAGCAAACAAGCCTAGTGCTGATCTTTAGAGAATGTTAGGTTCATTTTGTTATTTTACTTTTAAAATGCATTTTAAACTTTTTTTTGCCACAGTATATTGCTTATACCCAAATCATCTTCATGGCCACCTGCTTCCCTTGGATTATTTAAATTGTCTAACTGCAGTACCGCTTCTGTGCTTTTCAATTTCTTTTAACCTATGTGTGTGCAGGTAAATATTTCCTTAGAATTTAGACCTGCTTTAAGGTTAATTTGTTTGAGGAAATTAAGATAAAGACTCTCTCACAAAAAGCTTGATCCCTAGTCCCAACATGAACATGTCCATGTAATTTTCACCTAATCTTTTCAATACAGCCTCATATATTTTTGTGTATTCTGAGAATATAAATGCTTAGTGAAAGAATTAATAATCACAACTTTAACTAAATGTTTATTTTGCTGCTTAAGATTATTATCATTTATTAAATTTATGTGTCGCCCCTTTCACAATAAAGTGATTCTGGACGGCAAGGCAAGATTTCAACGACAGAAAAATCTAATATAGAATTGGCCAGGTTCATAAATTGTGAATAATTGCAGAGACCTATGCTTCTCATTGAATTTAGGGAAGCAGCAATTGCAAATAGATGATTTAGGGTATCTGGATCAGCAAATGTCTTCTTTTCACTGTATTTTTATTTTCAGAGATAGAGAAATGTGGCTTTTTCTACCTCAAGTGCAAGATATAATCTGTTTTCAGAAGGTCACTTCCTGGTCCACTTCAAGTTGCAAACTCTCTCGACAAGGGCATCTGCAGGGCTGAATGTTAGTATCTGCCAGATGGGAGATTTGGGGCTGCAATGGAAGACTCATGACATGTACGTACAAAAATGTCATATGCAACCTTTGGTCCTGACACCTTCTTGCAGAAGAAGCCTGTTTCAGAGAATGAAGGATTTTTTTAAAAAGCCAAATAAATTCTGTCTCTTGTCATTAATAGCTTTTTTGCACCATTTTCTGGTAACAAGTGTTCACAGCTGGGTTTACAGTAAACAGTGTAGCTTGGATCTTAGCTTAGCATGATGAATATTCATTCATTATAAATTATATACCATGATTAAACTATGGCATAGGTATGAACCAGGATACTGTGATTTAATCAAATAAAATATGTTATAACATGGTATGGAAACTCTAGCACTAATTTGCTAAGAGAATAAGACTGGAAGGACAAAGGTTGCAATTTTGACTGACCTTGAACCAATTATTGTATCTCAGCCACCTTACTTCTGGAGGATGTCATGAAGATAAAACAGATGTATGCGAGACACAGGTATATTGTTTTGACAATGAATCAATCAATGAATGCATGAAAATAAATATAATAAGTTTATTATCCCACTTGTTTGAATGTCCTGGGCAGAAAGATACATCTCAAATGCCTGTAAGAAACAAAAGAAGGGAGTGGGATTTTAGGATTATCTTTCCTTAGATTCTCTTGATAACTGCAGATCATCAACTTAAGTCCTACTGCACTGAAAGCTTGGCAGGTAGTTATGAGAAAAAATGAGTCTGACTTTTCTTTTGAAGTTATAGAATACAGGTCATCCTCATTTAGCAACCACAATTGGGACCAGCAAATTGGCTGTTAAGAAATGTAGTTTCTAAGTGAAACTGTGACTGTGCTTATCATCTTGTTCCAATTTCCTTACAGACTTGCAAAGGTCGTAAATGTGAGAATGGGTCATAAAATTACCATTTTATCTTTGTAACTGCAAAGATCACTAAACGAGGATTATCTGTACCTTTCCTGTGATCATCCGGGCTCATTCCAACTAGCAAATGTTATTAAGAAACATATAAACTTTCATGAACTGTAGCTCAATTCACTAGAAGCATCCAATGAAGTTATTTATACTCACAAAAGTTTAGGCTTTTTGATAAAAATGTGTTAGAAATTGTGTTATCAACTCATGATTTTTTCAATCATAGGCTAATTTGACTCTCCTTCTACAATCTCCCTTGTGATATACACACTTCCTTGGCACCAGACACATTTATTTATTTTCCCAAAGAGAATTTAAACAATACAAAACAAAAATTTCTTTGTTGCTATAGGTTTTGTTGTATTAACGATTATAATAATAATTCAGTTTTCTCTTTCACATAAATATATTAGCATTTTCTGCATTGGGGTTTGTTTTTTATCATTAGAAAGTTTCAATGATTAAGTTATCTGTATGACTGACTTTGGTTTGTTGTTTTGAAAATAGTTGATAAGTGCAGCTAATCACTGTCCATAGTTGAATTCTTCTACCAAAGTCTAGGAGACTCCCCGTAATAGTAAAAACATAATCCTTTGCAAGCTTAATATGAAATAAGTCTTTTTATTTATCAGAGACATTTGTTGGCATGGCCTGAAGATTTCTATCCTGGGCAGGAGTTGGATCTGCAAAGTCCCATCCAACTCTGATTCTATGATTCCTTGTGAATATAATTATTGTAACCGAATGCCCTTTTTAGAACCATGACATTTGTTCTCTGTGTATAAAGACATTAAAGTAACAGCTTCTGGAGTTACTGATCTATGTTAGTTATTGGCTAGGATTGAATTTTGCCCTTTTCTTTTCTTTCTATGGTTTCACCCCCTCTGCACAACTTCAATAAACTTGTATCGAACTCAGTGTTACTAATACTGATTTGAAATAAGTAAAATGATTTCATGCAGCTGAATGAAAACTAATAAGCTGCAGTAGTGTATAAAATTACAAGTGATAATCATTTTCACATTATCTGTCATTCAGTTTTGCTGTGATATATTCGCTGTCTTTTTGGCATAAGTACAACAATTTTCTGTGGGCAAGCACATGGCTGACATTCCAGTGTTTGTAATTATGGTTACATGCACATTCCATAATGGGTGAATTCCAGAATACATGGCACAAATGCCCATATATTTATACAATCTGTACATTTGAAATGTTTGGATATTAATTACATGTTTGCAACACAGAGAAGCAAAGAAAATTCTGAAACACAGCTTATGCACTTGTACACACACACACACACACACACACACACACACACAAACACAAATGTACACATACACATGCACAACAGCATGTAGCAAATGGCTATCAGTTTTCCCAGTATCTATTTGACATTGTACATTTCCACATTTATGTCTTTCCATTTAAACAACTGAATCAAGTGACAAAATCCTGTGTGAAGTTTGAGCCATCAGCATGGTTCTGAGTGCTGTTGTGGAACCACAAAAGCTTGATAGTGGTGACACACCAGCAATGCATTGTCCTCTATGGATATTGGTATTATTGACAAAGTGGCATACTGACTTCTTTCTGATAAAAAACATAGCAGAGTAGCCCCATTGTGAAATAGGCAGATAATAATAATAATAATAATGATGATGATGATGATGATGATGACAAAAAAGTCTGGATAGTGGGCATGGCAGTGCCTGGAGACAGCAGAATAGATGAGAAAAAATGGAAGAAGATAACAAAGACCTACAAATAGAAAGACTGTGGCAAAAGCAAGCAAGGGTAGGACCAATAGCAATAGGCGCCTTGGGTGCAATCCCAAAACAACTGGAGCACCACTTGAGCAGCATTGGCACTGACAAATTCACCATTAATTAATTGCAAAATTAATTAGTTCCTTACTAGGAACTGCTTCCATCCTGCATGGTATTTATAATACCATCAAACATCCACATCTGCCTATCTCAGGTCCTTGGTAAAGACTTGATAGGTAGACAAAATACCAAATCCAGTCTGAACATCTGGTTGACTGTGCGATGATCCATAATAATAATAATAATATCTCCTAACCTCTGCTATGTCTATTCTAATCAAAAGGCCTAGATACTGCGCTTAGGCCAATATTTTGCCATTATTTCAATAATCTTCCATTATTTTAATATTTTCCAGCTGAACTGATATGCAACACTTTTCGGTTACTATACATGTTAACTGCCCTTTAGGGTGAATTGAAGCATGAGTGGGTTGGTCTTCTCTCCCCATCTTTTTTTTTTTAAATTTACTATTACAATTTTCAGGATTCTTTAAAAAATATTTTGATAATTTGCTTTCTGATTTTCACTGGTCCATTTCTGTTATTTAAATAGGGCAACCAGTTCTGACAGTATTTATTTTATCCTATTCCTTCAAAATGAGAAATTTCAAAATCATTAATAATTGGGAGATACCAACATATCTTTGAAGCCACATAATTGAACCTGGAAGTTTTCTGGTACAGTTATCATTGCAACTTGTGCAGTAAAGTTGTTACATGTTTATAATCAAAACTATTTAAAAATAGTCTTGCATATTTATATATAAAAAAACCAAAATAATCCCGTGTTTCACAAAGTTAACAAGCATTTTGTAGAAATAGCAAAAAATCTGGACATCCAATGATACAGAAAACTCTTTGCTTCCATTTAGTGATTGTCAGAATTTTCACAGCCCAGTTTTCTTTTAAAAAATATAAAGGGCCAAAACCATAATGCTATCACAGACTTCTCTGTGAAAGAGATCTAGAACCTTTTCAGGTTAGTAAGAGTAGTAGGATACTTTTGGAAACCATGAGATGATATAAAGAGCTCAAGCTACCACCATAAAGAGTATAGGTATCAGAGTTTATTAATTCAATTGATATTCCAGTGAAGGAATGCCCATACTAGGAACAGAACTTTTTGTAAATAAATATGTAAGTAAATAGACTAGTTTGGTCTTATGTTGAAGACTCCAGGCTACAAACCAGAAGACTGTGAATTCTAGTCCTGCCAGACTAGATGACTTCGGGCCAGTCATTCACTCTCAGCCAAGCTCACAGGATTGTTGCTGTGTGGGGAAGATAGGATGAGGAAAGAGCATTAGGTATGTTTGCTGCCTTGTGTTATTTATAACAACAAATCTTAAAAATAAACAAATAATCGACTCTTCTTGAATAAGTATGCCCTCAAGAGTGGGAGCATTGCAAAGCAATCCCTTATGGCTTAGCCTTGGGAAGAGTTCTAAGAATTCAGGCTAGAAAGACAGCAGTCTTGATGTGGTGAATTATGTACTTTTATTAGTGGTTGCTAGAGTTCTTCATTCATAAAACACATATTTAGATTTGGTAGAACCACCAATTACCATTGGTGTGATGATTAAAGGTCTGCCCAATTAAGATGGCACTTAATGAAATTGGCTGAGGTTGCTGTTCTAAATTACATGTTGCTCTTTTCATTCCCAGGAAGGCATTCTGATAGCTATATGCAACACAATTTTTCTTAGTTATAACTTCTACATATAGAACTTATATAAATGTATTCAGAAAAATTGCGGGTTTTGTGGTTTCATGCTAAGGTTATACGTATGAAAGCTTTGGTTTTGATTTCATGGGACTATCTGAACAAAACAAAGCAGCTGTTCTGCATATAAAAATGAACTTTCCATCATTGTTGGCAATAATTATAGTGATATAAGAAATCTGATTAAACAGTTGCCATTTATGATCAGGACCAGCTGTAATAAAGGAATTGCTCATATGATGATTCCCCACTCCCTGTCCAATGGGGCAGCAGTTATTTGTGTGTGTGTATATTGTGACCTTTTAATGTTGAGTCACACACTTTTCCTCTTTGTCTAAAAGATTATTTTTCAGAATTGGTAACTTTAATATGTATGGACATATACGATATACTGTAGGTTCGCACATCCTAAAATTGCCAAGTTTGAAAAATAATATGCTATATTAGAAAACGATGAGAATATTTGTAGGTCAGGTTGTAGGTTTTGGCAGAGGTCTGTTTTCTGAGCTTGTGGTTTAGCTCCCGGACGTTTCATTACCAAACTAAGTAACCTCTTCAAACTCTGCTGAAGAGGTTACCTAGTTTGGTAACAAAACATCTGGGAACTAAACAGCAAGTTCGAAGAACAGACTTCTGCCCAAATTTGAGATATTGTTCCGATTTATTAATCTAGCACCTCCTCTTATCTCATTCAAATTGAGACATTTCTTTTGGGATAAGAATTATGTGATAGGTTGAGGACAATAGTCAGTATTCAAATGGTATGCTTACTTAAAACTAAATTGTATAAAATGTACTATAATAAGAGAACAATGCGTAAAATCTGTCTCTTTCTCTCTTTATTATGGCTTGCTCCTGAAAGAAGGGCAGTACAAATAACCTTCAATTGTGGGGATGGGGCTGAGATTACTGAGATATTAAAAACCACAACATGGACTGTTATGCATCAATTCAAAACAAAAGGAAGAGAAAATAAACAGGACACCAGGAGCTATACTTGGCTATAAATTATAATTAAATTTTCTTTGAGAAGATATGATTGCATTGACAATTGTGAAGAACTGGCAAAATGAGAAAGATCCGAGTTTAACAGCAACATAATCAAGGAATACAACTGAGTTTGAATAAATTTAGATCCCCAATTGCAGATGGACTGCATTTTGTGCTGCCACAAAATAGTAAAGGACCTTACCTCAGTGCTTCCAATGGAGGCATTCAAATAGAATGCCACCAGACTGGCTGTTTCACGTCAAAAGATATTCTGAAGGAAACAAACATAGAATATCAAAGCAGGGCCAACAAAATGGCCTCTGGTAGTATCCATAGTGAGAAAGCTCAAAGGGACATCTGGATTATAGCTTTAGTGAAAGTAAAATACCCTTTGAATCTTTTATAGAGACTTGCTGGATTGTCATGCCAGATTAATTTGTTTCAGTTCTAGACTGGATAATCAACTATAGGAATTCTGTGGATTTTCTACAAGCGTGTGACAGAATATCTATTTTGATTAGCACAATCTAAAAACAGGTTTAATGGCAGTCTGTTAGGTGAATCCACAGCTCATTTGAAAAATCTGTTCAAATAGTTAGCACTAATATGACTCTCCTCTTACAATATTTAAATTGTAGTAATTATTTTTAAATTTGTGCTGTTTATGTATACTCTTTTCTCCCTCTCTGTTTGACATTCTGCTTTGTTTCCTTTTTTTTCTTTTTGCAGGTCATAAGTGGCTACTGTTCTGTTTAGCTTCAGTTAACTGCAGAAGGAAGCTTGTTCAGTCCTCTCAACATTAAATTTGGATTGCTTTGTACATTTTTAAAAAAGGGGTATGTAATTATTAGATGTTAAGGTACCTTACTATGTGCACCTGTTCTGTTATCTATTTCTGACACTGCCTAAATTGTTGATGGATGTTTGGCAAGGCAGCTTGTGAGACAACTCCCTGGAAGCTTGGAGGTTTGGAGACTGAATGGAGAACAAATGGGAAGAAGAATCAGATTACCTTCCAGAAGAGTGCATTAAGGCTCAAGCAATGACAGAATCACATTAGTCTAAAACAGCTCTAACAGGGATGGAATAACTTATCCTTTAAAAGTCATCTGAAATAAATTGGAAGATCTAATCTGGGTCGGTCACTGGGAGTAGAGGTTTAGGCTTCCGAGCTTTCAGACTCATGTTAGAGTCCAAGCTCAGGGAACTTCCCTCTACCAGAACATGTACTTTGGGCTATTTTATGTGTCTATTTTTGTGGTACCTTCCTATTGGTCAGTGGTGGGATTCAAGTATGTGAATAACCGTTTCGATGCCACTTCCAGAAGTCCACTTTGGGCCTGGGCAACAAAAAAATTAGCTACGGTTCTGCCGAATTGGCTGAATCCCACCACTGCTATTGGTTGATTAGCATGTTGATGGCCAGCTATTGGCTGTTGTTTCCATGTGTTGCCAAGGCTTCAGGTCGACACAAGTTTGAAAGCTGAGAAGAGTAAACCTCTGGTCCTGGTGATTGATCCAGATTGGGTCTTGCAATATTATCCTCAAACACATATATTTGCCTTCATTCGTGAAACAAATTGGAATTTTTATTTTAGTGCTGAAACACTGCTAGCTAAGAAATAGGAACTTAGAAGAATTGTCATAATGCTATGAAGATTATCCAAGGATGTCCAATCCACAGTGATAAGTAAATAAGTAAATTAAAGTATATTGTATAGCACCAAAATGAACTTGAAGGCCTGAAGACTTCAACAGGTACTTATTTTAAGACCACTTGAAATCAACTACACTTCCTACTTTGCTTCCTTTTTTTTACTCATTTTTCTCCAACTCAGTTCCCTGTGCCCTATAATCAGAAGTGTTCAGGCATGCATTTCCTGCAGTAAACACTGGAACATTGCATGATTTTGTGGCTTTAAAAGAAGCTGAGGTGGTATGCAAAGCTTACATGGTTGACCTTTGCTTTGGGTATGCAAGTATCCAACAGGAAAAAAGCAATGTCCCAACTGGGGGCCTTCAAGACAAGCTGGCATATTTTCTCCTGTCACTCCAGAGATTCCAGTTCTCTGAGATGCTTGTGTTAAAAAGACCACCACAAATTCAATTCATCAGAATTGAAACCAATGCTGATGTTGTCCTATTTGTCTACGGAATGCTCCTTTTGGATCCAGAAAGGGAAAAAAATGATGTTTTTTCTTAAAACTGCTGTGCTATCATCCAATCTTCACATCAGTGGGTATTACTTACTTTCACACCAGCGAGTTGTTACAGTGTAGTTTTTGTGCCAGTATCTTTCATTCTCACAAGTAAAACAAGCTTTATATGGGAAAACAACACATCTTACAGAGCCCCATGAATGAGAATACAAGTGATCCTCAACTTATGACCATAATTGGTACTGAATCTTCCATCACTAAGTGAAACAGTTGCTAAGTGAATCATGCCCGATTTTATGAGCTTTTTGTTGAGGTCATTAAGCAAATCATATGGTTGTTAAGCAAATCTGGCTTCACCCATTGATTTTGCTAATTGAAAGGTGCCTGGAAAGGTTACAAATGGTGATGACATGACTTCAGGACACTCTTCTGTTGTTACGGTGATACATGCTGGTTGCTAGGCACCTGAATCTTTATCCCTGCGGATACACTGCAAATAGTTACATGTACTAGAACCAGTTCTACATAGCTTTTTTTCAGCACTGGTACAACTTTGCATGGTTATTAAATGAATGGCTGTAAGTCAAGGACTACCTGCACCTGCACTGACAATACATAAGAAAATACGGAGTCTTAACAGTGCAGTTCTACGCATGTTTATTCAGCAGTGAGGTTCTTTATGTTAGTGAGGCTTGGAAGCTATGGGTAAGATTGCTGCCTAACTAAATCAAGCAATTTGGTAACATTGGAGGATGGCAGCAGAAACAAATCAGCTCTGAAATTTGAGTAGGCAAGTGGATTTTCTGTAGGAATTTGTTGGTTGTGGTCAAGAAAACTGATCTGAAAGCAAAATTCCACCTGTGGGTTTTACATGTGCCTAATATTAAATACTGGCCTTCAGCATTGTAAGTATATATAATGAAATTATTCCACCAACTAAATTTGATTCATTCTACGGTATTTGTAGTTTCCCAATATTTACAAGTGTGAGACGGCTGGATTTTTTCTTTTAAAAGATGGCTTTAGAAAATGTTCTCCCTTTAAAACTTCTCCTAGTCTAAACAAATGATATTTATTGAAAAGTACCAACTCTGACAAGGAGCGTATCTGATAGTATAAACAAAATGCAAACATCTGACAGTCATTTGTACAAAATGGTTTTGATTTTACTATATCAAAATAAGGAGGCTTTTTTATATTTTTATTTTCCAGCCCAACTCATGTGGTTTTTACATATGTTGCTTTGGAAATCAAGTACCATTAGTAAAATGCAAAAGGCATGTTGACAAGATTACTATTCAATCACATAGTGGAAAAATAGTGTCAGAGTATGTGAATTTAAAAAAATCCAATCCCTTCTGTTACCATATCATATGATGGGAACAAAATCTGATTAATTCTGAAACCAGGAAGAATATGAAATGGAACATGACATTGCTTCTCTGTATGATTCTCATTGGTCAACAATACTTACTTTCCTATAAAAGTAATATATCTTATTTATTCAGCATTTTAGGATGGCCAGGAATTTGCATATTAGAGGTAATTGTATCTGAAATGTCTATTGTCTGTTCCAGCTTTCCCTGTTTGGTACCACTAAAACATGTGAGATTTAAACTATTATAATGCATAGCCAACATACCAATTTCCCATGCTGATTTGGAACTGAGGTATGATAGTTCCACACACAGGGAGGAGGAGCCAAGGCAAAGAAGCCTGTCTTTCTCTGAATGACAGCAATTCTTTTTTTGCAAGCATAAGTCTACTACAGTAACTTACCCTTTTTGAAGCAGAGATGCTATAAATGAACCCATGGCCTTGCTACATATGAAATATCTTCCTGGCCCCTCAAGTATGGTTCTTATTTATGAGATGAAAAGTTATCCCAAACATTCAAAGTGCTATACAATATTTTACAGATATAATTCTTGGTCTTGATAGTCCATTTCAAAGGTAGTCTATTTTCTGGGCTCTTCAAGTCAAACTTGATTCTTGGAAACTTATCCATTGTTGTTTTCTTGGCAACATAGAGAATGTTTGGTAATTTGTTCTTCTTTTAAACTTTTCTAGGGCCTTGATATTTTTGGTAGTCTCCCAGCAAAGTACCACCTACATCTGCATATTTAGCTATTATCTATCCAAGGCTAGACAAAGTTGGCCAAGTGCTCCTAAATAATGAGCTCAAGCGAGATCTGAAACAGAGATGGGCAACCCATGGATGCAAACAGTTCCCCGACTTTCAAAGTAGCTTCAAGACCATTCTGACACTTAATGAAAATTAGAGGCATTTTCCTCATCATGTTGAGGTAGAAAACCTCAAAAACTTGTTATATAAACTATACAAAAGGCTTAGTATAATTTTAAAAATAGTGAACTTATATATCAAAAAAGACAGAAAAAAATCACTTTATATTTTTGCTCCATCTAGCCTTAGCTTTCTCAAAATGCCATCAAATCCCTGGTTTCACGTAGAATACCAAAAATACACCAAAGGATTCAAAATCCTCTCTTGCTGGAGAGAAGGAAGATGGATGCTCACTAGTACAGAAAGTTTTGGGGAAGTATTTTGCTCACTCTTATTATTCTTCTGAAAAAGTTTTGTTTTGGACTTTCTTCTGTGCATCTTGTACAACAACTTTTTGTCTCTTAGACCCTAAGAAGTTTTGCTGTCAAACACTGTCATAGTTCCCAGCTATTGTCACCAATTACATCATACTGTTTTTAAAAAGGACATTATCTATAATGTACATGTATATATGGACAAAATTACTGTTTGAAAAAGAAACAACATATATCTTGCCATACTGTAATGCGGAAGACTAGTTTTCAACTAATATTCAATTCCTATTACTCACCCTTCGATGTAGTCATAACATAGTATAAAAATGTTATTGATTTTTTTAAAAGCCCCAAACCCATATTACTTCCACCATCTCAGGAATTGTTTAATTCACAGTTGTCTTTGTTCTGTAATAAATCTTCACTTGTTTCAACACCTCAAAATGATTTGCTGTCTCAAGGTGTGGTAACAAATTCCTTATGTGAGAACTTTGCTGCTTGGAAACTCTAAAGGGGTCATTGGTTGTGTAGAGTGATTAGTCAGTCCTTACAACACTTGGTTGGAGAAAACCAATCACAGTTCTGGAGATGTAACTTGATATACAGTTTATCTTCCTCTGCTCCTAATTACTTAGGAGACTTATCTTATATCATTAGTTGCTTTGCAAATCCCTTTTTAATAAGAGAAGGTGTTGAATTGGGACCACAGTGAGTACTTTGGAATGTGGAGAATGCCTCCTGAGCTAGCAATAAATCTGAAAGATGGGACTTTGGCCTGTGCCCTTCTTTTGAAAATGCTGGCTGAGACTTCTGGGAGTTGCTGTGCCAGTACTTCAAAATTGACACAGAAAAAGAAAAGTAGAAAGCCACTTAAAGAAGAATGGCAAATGATTGATAAGCCCTGTTTAAGCAATTAGATCTGCTATAAAAAGGAGAGAAAGGAAGAACATGGCAGCCAAATCAGTTGAAGTTCTGAAATGGAGAATAATTTGTGAATCAATTGAATATGTCTCACTCATCAGGAGACTTTGGGAAACAACTCTTGCAGAATATGCTACACCTAGGTATTCTGCTACATGTGCTGGTCAGACGTATGCCATCCATGTATTTGTTGTATATAGCTTGAACATCTGCACTGAACTGACAAGGTCACATTCTCTTCAACTGATCTTAATTTATTTTAAAAAGCAGTGTTTTCTCTTGAGGTCAAAATTATTAAAAAGTCTAAAATATATCTCTTGGCATTTTTTCTTTAAAAAGAAGATTCCTTAAATTAGTTTCCACATCTTTTCTTCATTTTCCATGTATCTTTTCTCTCTACAACCTGTTGACCCTTTCTCCTTTTCTCTTGTCCCTTTCTCTTCCTTTACCTGTTAAATATGTCACTAAACAAACCAGATGATGGTTTGTCACATGTGTGTGTACTTTTCCACTATAAATGTTGGTCTCAAGCACTATGTATGATATGTCTGACTGTTTAAGTCAGCGGTTCTCAACCTATGGGTCGTGACCCCATTTGGGGTCGAACGATCATTTTACGGGGGTCGCCAAACAATGCGATCCGCCATTTTTCCCCCTCAGGGGGCGCCGCCATGCATGCGGGCCGCGCATGCGGGCAGCGCCGCGCATGCGCGCCGCGTCCGTGTGATGGGGGTCGCCATCACACAAAGGTTGAGAACCGCTGGTTTAAGTAGAAATTAAAGTGAAAAAAAAACATTTGTTTCAGGAAAAACTGTGATAAGAAAAACAACTGTCTATCTATTGCCATTTAAAATTATTTTATTACAATCATGATGGCTTAAAATTGCAACAGATGAGTCTTTGCATTTTATGTCATAATTTAATAACAAACAATTTAATTGAATTATTGTTCTTCTGTACTTCTCTAAGTTACCCAGAGTACAGTAGTTCACAAAAGAATAAATTAATAAATTACAATAAAGTAATCATAAATCTCCAATGATTTTAAAAATCAAAAATATAACAAACAGTCCAGAATGAAAAAGAAAAGCAATATAACAGACATCACAGAAGACTCTGCCAAAAGGATTTATGCTTAGCATACTGCTTTTTATTTTAATTACTGTAATGAAGGAGAAGAAGCCAGCAATTCAACATTATTTCTAAAGTGAATGTTTTTGGAATTTCAAATTGTAGGTATGTTATGCAGTCTGATCTGCCAGATTTTGCTATAATCCCAGATTGGCTTTAGGAGGAAAAGCATTCTTGTTCCTGTTCAGAAGCTAATAGCTTTTCAGAAACTAATAACCTTTGTGTGGGTTACTAAGTCAGGAATCCTATTGGCTCTATAAGTCCAGCTATTCTATCTAGAAGTAGGTGGCTACAGGAGACCAAGGCTGAATGGGGAAAAACTGATTTAAATTATTAGCTTGCTTAATCCTTAAATATATTTTGGCAAGGAAGCAACACATTTCATAAACAAAAGCAAAGAGTAAAACCATTTCATCATTGCTGGAAATTTAAAAAGAGAGAATCAGATTGCAGGCTGAGATCAGATTTCAGGAGTTCTTGATTAGTACGTCCCCATCATTCTCAAGAAAAGAACTAGCCACTTTGTGTGTCTTTGTGTGTGTGCGCACAGGCTTCCACACATGCACAAAGATTCATGAACTGAGACAGTTTTACAGAATAGAACACTGTAGATCAGAAAGTTATTTTCATGGCTGCTTGTCACTTGCCATTTTGGATGTTCTGTCTACTTTTTGTGCAGCTAGACTGAGACTGATTCACTTTTAATAACATTTCGTCCCTTGGATCAGCATAATTTTTGAATTAAAAAAATAATGGGCATATCCTAAGCCATTGTGTACATCACATAGGATTATAGGATTGTAAAAAGCAAATTACATGCAAGAAATATGATTTTAGGCATTTGAATGAAAAAGAAGATAGCATTTTTGATTTTTAAAATTTCTACTTTTCTGCTCATGAAGGAAGAAATGCTTGTTATGCTATTATGTCCAGCAATAAATATCTGATTATGGTAGCCATGGCAACTATTTTGGTATTAAATTCCACTTAATAGTAGAACTAGCAGTGAAAGCCTATTTCTTATTGTTTATAACCTCTTTTTGAATACAGATTTATAGATATGATGCAATTCTATAATTAATAGATTTTTAAATATTCTCCTAATTCCCCTAATAAAGAACATTGGTTGCATTTTTTACCATAATGAAATAATATTGTATAATGAAAAATTGCTTTTCTTTTTCTATAGTTTTAAACACCTTTTAGAAAATTAGATGCTACAATTCATTGCACTATTCATGCTATTTCATTGCATGAATAAATTGATTTGCATAAACTGAATTAGCTGGTCTCAGAGATTATTTTGTTGCAAATATCAAAATGCATCCTTATTGGTGGCACTTCTATGTGAAAAATTAGTTAAATTTCTGAATTGCTTTTGTAGTTATACCATTCTGACAATCTCATGTAGCATGTATAAAAATAGAACTATCATATATGGTACCCCTACCTCTTCTGTTACCTGCAAAATTACTCTATCATCAGATGAGGATATATGTCACAGAAGCAAACTCATAGAAATGAAGGACACCATTAATTTTGGGAATAATCACAATATGATTATTCTATTTCATGAGACCTATAAATTTCCAGTATTTATATTGCCTTGTCTAATGTATCCAATCTTTGAATGGATTTTTGCACAAATTCACTAAATTGAGAGGGATAAGACACTCTCCCAAAAACTCTATTAAATAAATTTATCAAAATAGATAGCATAGTATATTGGAACAATGCCAATATAAAAAGAAAAGTATATTTATGATACAAAAGTATATTTATGTTCTGCTCACAACAGATTGGTAATTTATTCTTATCCTGCAATTATTACTTTTATAAATAACTCAAGGCACCCAATATACCTAATACAAGTAATTAATGTAAGGGACCTAGATATAGAAAATTAGTGCTCAAGGCATATACATAGAAAAAGGTCTTTCTTGACATCATGAAGTGATGGATATTACATTCATAGACATAATCTGTAAAAGGAAACTTTGAGTAATGTTCCCCCCATTTCTGAAAAACTGCCTTCGAAGAGGTATACCTGGCTTTTATTTTTGGCACCCAGTGAAATAATTTGAGATGATAATATAATATTTTGAAATTTGCTCTGAAGAGGACATTTCCTGATCTTTTTGTGTAAGTAAATTTTAATTTTAAATTATATATTTACAATATGGCAAACCCCACTGGGAAAATTTTGATTTGAACAATAGTATGTACAATTTTAAATGAATAAATATGTTTTTTAAAAATTATCTACACTTTAATATATTGTATTAAATATTTATATTGTATTAGCCCAGGGCTTTTCAACTCATTGTACCACTTTTAGGATATGGCAACATCCGAGTACCACCAGTTGCCTAGCAAGGTGTCAAAGACTTGATGACCCCCCCCCCCAAAAGTGATAAAGTATAGGTTTGCTTAGTGACTGTTCGAAGTTACAATGGCACTGAAAAAAGACAGTGCCCGGCAGCACTCTTCCTCCTGTCCAAGGTTTTCACTGTTGTGAGCATTTCTGTTGAGGATTGGCAGTGGGGGTGGGGTGGGCGGGTGTTTGGTTTTTATTCCCCCTGTCTGCTGGGTGGTTGCAGCAGGTTTTGGTCACTTCACATGACAATGGGACACTGTGACCGTCATAAATATGAATCAGTTGCCAAACATCTGAATGTAAATCACAAGACCCTGGAGATTCTGCAACATTCCAGCTGATCACTGCTTCTTCTGGGCTCAGCAGAAGTGCCAGGATAAGTGTTGCTTTCCACTGATTGGTGCTTCTTCAGGGCTCAGCAGAAGCACCAGGATCAGCGCCGAGCTCCATCTGGAGCCTGGCGCTGATCCTGGTGCTTCCGTTGAGCCCTGACAGTGCTTCCGTTGAGCCCTGCAGCTCCAGCCATCTCTCGCTCAGACTTGTGTGGTGCTGCCACCGGTTCAGCTCATTCCCCTCCCCCACTACCACTTTTCTAGGATGGCCGCATACCACCTGCTAGGTGCCAATGTTCCACAGGTTGAAAAGCCCTGTATTAGCCATATTAAAAATTCATCTTCTGGACAGCAGAAAATGGTTACTCTGGGTGTCCAGCTCCTACCTTAGGGAGCGTTTTGTAAAAGTTTTAATTATCACAGTAAATGAAACATCAATTATCCTTTTATAGGGGTATCAGTTTATAAGCTCTTTCTCCTGGGTTTTAAAAAAATAATACAGTAAAAGTGACTGGTGATCGAGAATTAGATTATTTATATGATGGTGTTTAATTAGTGTTGTGAAAGTGCCTTGCAGTTCTAAGTAGAAAATTTATTTATTTGGTTTTGTTTTTTAGCATTTGAAGTAAACGAGCAAGTAAAATAAAGATATTCCTTGATTTACGACAACAGTTGGGACCAGAATTTTAATTGATGAGCAAGACAATAACTTATTAAGTGAGTCACACCCAATTTTATGACATTTTTTGCCATGATTGTTAAGTGAATCACTGAATTTGTTAAGTGTATCTATTTAGTGATTCAGGGAATCAAATTTCCTCCACTGATTTTGCTTCCTGAAAGCAGCTGGGAAAGTTGCAAATAGCAATCATATGATCCCAGGATGTTGCAGTCATTGTAAATACATGCTGGTTGCCAAGTGCTCAAATTTTGATCATCTCACCTTGGGGATGCTGTAACGGTTGTAATGAAAGTCAATTTTTTCATGCAGTTGTGACTTTAAACGATCGCTAAATGAATGGTTGTAAATCAAGGATTACCCCTATGTCCTTTAGCACTGTCTCTGCCAACTTGACTCTTAGCCAGACAGTGGAGCTTTAAATTGTGAAATTTCTAGCCAGGATGGCCACTGGCTATGATGGATGGAAGATTATGGGAATTGTAGTTCAGTACTTCTGTATTTGTATCATTATATTTATCTGTAGTTCAGCATCTCTGCCATACAGAGGAAGGCTGATGTAGAAATTCCTTATGCATTTTGGTGGCTGTCTATTTCATATGATATTTAAACTGACATGTGCTTAGCATGTTGTTAAAAGTTAAGCAAATTTCTTTAGTTTTGGGACACAATTTTAATACTGCAAATGCATGTAAATTGGAAGGAAAATATAAAAACCTTATTTATTGTATAGGGAGATGAGATTTTTTAATTAAAACATTTTTACTCTATTACTGATTTAGAAATACCTTAGGAAACAGAAACATGCATATAACTCTTTAGAGAGTTCTATTAGTTTAACATATGAAATATGTTAAACTAATTGTGTATGTAATTTAAGAATGGCTAAAAATGAAGGTTTTTCAAAACCATATTGTTAAGCATGAATGGAATTTTATTTAGGTTTCTATTGTTTGTTTAAATGTATAATGTTTTCAAATGAGAGTCTGACTGATGGTATGGAAGAAAACAAATGATTTCATAAAGTCTGGTCTGGCCAAGAAAAAAAGTAACCAAAATAATTCTAAATGCACCATGCATTTACTAAGAAAAAAGCAATTTAACACAGAAAAGGTATTAAAAGAAGTCTGCATTAAAGTTCAGGTTACAGTTGGAGAGTTTCAGTGCTCAAAATATGGTACATACTGTAGCTTTCTACTGCTGCACAATGATTTTGTCCTAATTGAGGTCAGCTGAGAAAAGAAGAAATTGACAGCAAGGCAAGCCAAGAATTGAGTGAGAGCTACATGTTCTGGTAAGACAATATTTTAGTATTCTTTAGAATATATTGTTCTGATCATTTGGAGGCAGGTCATCATTTTCAGGAAGTGGTATTCCCAAACAAGAAGTGATTTTTGTTTTTCCAGATGGAAACTGGTCTTGAAATGGGTCTGCTTGAACAGTTTAAGGAACAGGAAGAGGATAAGCATGTAGGGAGAAATATGCCATCTACAAATAGTGCGGAGTTCTACCACTGCAAAATCAATGACTACATCAGTGGAACAGCCTGCCTCCAGAAGCAGTAAATGCTCCAACACTGGAAGTTTTTAAGAAGAGACTGAACAGCCATTTGTCCGAAATGGTGTAGGGTTTCCTGCCTCAGCAGGGGGTTGGACTAGATGACCTCCAAGGTCCCTTCCAACTTTACTATTATTACTATTATTTGTTGATAGCTGGATATAAAGCATGTCAAATATTGAAGTCAGCTAATATCAGGGATCAAAAACCCAAGCTGCGTATAAATTGGCAAAGTATGTTTCTGTGGAAGTGTTCACATTGTATTCCTAAGATGTTTTTTAGGATGTACTTCTTGTTAATTGCTATGTAATTTAATGTAAATGTAATTTAAATTGTAAAAATTGCCTGTTTATAAGCATTTGATATTGTTTTGCTGAATACTTGATTTCAATCTTTCTATTACATTCTAAAATGTAATTTGATTTATTTTTTAAATGAATATTAGTTTTCAGGTAGAAGAACCTATAGACTTCTATTCTGTGATCATTTGCAAGTAGAAATTCTCTGTGGTGTCACCTGATCTTTGTCATGTTTTCCATGGCCAATATTGAAGAGCACTTACTGCTACATTTGTTTTTTTACTTTTGAGAAGGCCTATCTTTTCATTAAGATCTTCCTGTGCAAAAGAGATGTATTTTCTCTTTGCTTTCTCTCACTTATAGGCTTTATAAGAATGTAGGTGCTATGAAGATGCTTTGTAAGAAATGCTTCGGTCATTGTGCAAAAATCTGCTATTAATTAAACAGTCTGCCTTTTTTCAAGCTTCTGTGGCAGCTAAAAAAAAGATGTGGCTGTTTTTAAGAGTTCTATTTCTTAAGATATTGGCATGTTCTTTCATCTTCACATGGAAGCTTTAAAGGACAGATGCTGTCCAAGTCTGAAGCTTTTGTTCCAAATAATTTTCAAACTGTGCATAGATACATTGCTTTACATGGAGTGTTTTATTTTACTGTTAGTCCTCAATTTAAAATTGTTCATTTAACAATTGTTCAAACTTACAACAGCACTGAAAAAAGTGATTTACCATTGGCCCTTGCACTTATGACCACTGTCATGTGATCAACATTTGGGTGCATGATTTAAACAAATAGAAAAATATCATAAAGTGTTTCCTTGGACAGTAAGAATTCATTTTTGCCCATGCAATAAAACAAATATTCACTTAAATTGATAATTTATACTTTATATCTATTTTATCATATAAATGACTGTTTTAACTTTATAATATTATCCCCAGATTTCCCTTGACTTGAGAATCACCTTGGGAATTCAACAATCTAATCTATATTCTAATTATCTTCCAATATTGATATTTGATACCATAAGAATGTAATGTTTCAGTCAGTTTGCAGGGTAATACCTTTTATTCTGGCTGCATATGAATTGGAATACCTGAAATGAATTAGAAACAATAGTTAAATAGTTAAATCTGGATTTTTTCCAAAGCAGCTCAAGCCCTGTTTGATCTGGCTTAATATGAAGCTTAAGATTTAAAACTTTTTGACTGGCAGGATTTTAAACTCTAAAACCTGACCATGAGAGTTATGCACAAAACATGCTGGCCAACAGAAACTGTACTACAGTATATGCAGTCTTAATTCCTATATTGTAGTTTGCTGTAGTATTTGTTGGCTGTATTTTTCTAAAGAGTATAAGGACATGGTATTTGTAAGTCTTCAGTTTTGGGGTAGTAATCCTTCTGAGTGCATGGTTTTATAAATACAGATGAATTTGTTGTGTAAAAGTTATCCAAGCATTTTTCTAAATTGTGAAAGGTTTAATTGATTCATCCATTTGTTGGTTTACAACTATTACCACCAGCTACAACCAAAGCTATGTCATTACAGATTAACCATCATCACTCCAAGTGAGTTGCCTGTGAGAGACTGAGCACCATCACCCCACATGAACTGCTGTTGTTAGAGATTGACTACCATTATCTCCTGCAAGCTGCTGCTGTCAGAAACCAATAACTATTACCTCACATGAGCTGCTGCTGCCAGAGACTGACCACCATCATCTCACGCAAGCTGCTGTTGCTAGAGATTGACCACCATCATCTCATGAAAGCTGACCACCATCACCTCATGAAAGCTGCTGTTGCCAGAGACTGACCACCATCCTCTAATGTGAACTGCTGTTCCCAAAGATTAACTACCATCTCATGCAAGCTGCTATTGCTAGAAACTGACCATTATCATCTCACGCAAGCTGCTGTTGCTAGAGATTGACCACCATCATTTCATGAAAGCTGACCACCATTACCTCATGCAAGCTGCTGTTGCCAGAGACTGACCACCATCATCTAATGTGAACTGCTGTTCCCAAAGATTAAGTACTTTCTCACGCAAGCTGCTATTGCCAGAAACTGACCATTATCATCTTGTGCAAGCTGCTGCTGCCAGAGATTGACCACTGTTAAATCCGTGGGTTAAAAGCATTGCGAGGAAACGAATGGTGTAACAGAACTGTCGCTACGTGAGTAATGGCCAATGTATCCCATATGTATCCCAACGTATCCCGGAGCTGGAAGACCAGCAGAAAGGAGAGCCCCGGAGACGGAGCCAGCCAGTCGCCATTGCCGCATCGGCACCGCCCAGCTGGAACCTTGCGGGAGGACCGCCGTCGCCAGAGGACGACTGTAGAGGGAGGAGGAGAAACACTAGGCCCTTCTCTCCTTGTGACCTCTGGAGGGCTACACCCTTTCATCGTGTGGCCATGTTTGTCGGTCCGGCCTTGCGAGACCAGTGGGGCTGCCACGCACCACGGGGGGGGCTGGCTGGCACCATCCCGTTGTCATTGCTGCCGTTGCTGCCGGGGGGGGGGCTGGCTCTTTGTGACTCTTGACCTTGATTCTCAGAATCTTTTAGCTAGTGTATGCTGATTGTATGATTGTTTTTTAACCTTTTTAGTTTATTGTATTAGGGTGTGTATGGGTGTGAGTGATGGAGCTGGGAACAAGAACTGGTGCCCCCTCTGCTGAGTGTGTAAACAGAAGTGGAGGGGGGGCCGGATGTACTTCCCGGGTCGATTTGAATGTGAGATGTGGCCTGCCGGGAGGGGGGGATGGTGGGAGGGAGACCTGCGGGGTGGGTGGGGAGTTTTTGGGGGTGGAGGTGGGCTGGAACATCCCGGTTATCGTAGGGAGAGGTAGATATGGCGGGAGCCAAGGGGTGGGCCATCTTCGGGGAACAAGGACTCGCTGCATTAGAGCGATTACCTGTTCCGATCCCTTGGACTCTTCTCCAATACCTGGAGAGGGGGGTGTTCAGGACCCTGGCCTCAGGCTGCTGCTTTTTAATGCCAGGTCGGTTATTAATAAAGCCCCCCTCATCCGGGATTTGATACTGGATGAGGAGGCCGACCTGGCATGTATTACTGAGACCTGGCTGGGCCAAGAGGGAGGTGTTCCTCTCTCAGAGATGTGCCCAGACGGGTTTCAGATAATGCACCAACCGCGACTCCAGGGAAGGGGTGGGGGAGTGGCGATTCTTGTCCGAGAATCCCTGAGACCTCGCAGGATCCCAGCCCCAGAGGTTGTTGGGTGTGAGTCCCTTCTCTTGAGGTTGGATTCAAGGGTTCAGTCGGGTTTGTTGTTGACATACCTGCCTCCCAGCTGTGTGACAACAGCCCTGCCTGAGCTGCTGGAGGGGGTAGCCGGGTTGGCGGTGAAATTCCCCAGGCTTATGGTGCTGGGGGATTTCAATTTGCTGTCACTCGGCGAATCCTCTGGTGTGGCTCAGGAGTTCATGGCTTCCATGACAACCATGGACCTGACCCAGATAATTCAGGGTCCGACCCATAGGAGAGGACACACGCTCGACTTGGTATTCCTCTCGGGGCAGTGGAGACGTGATTTTGATTTAAGGGGTATAGTCACTTCTCCCTTGTCATGGTCGGATCACTTCCTGTTGAGGTTAGATTTCTCAGTCCTACTCCCCCACCGCAGGGAGGCGGAACCAATTAGGTGGTTCCGCCCCAGGCATTTAATGGACCCGGAGAGGTTCCAAATAGCGCTTGGGGGTTTTCCTGATTCCCTCCTCCACGAACCGGCTGAGTCCTTGGTCGCTGCTTAGAATAAGGCGGCATCAGGGGTGTTAGACCGGATCGTGCCTTTGCGACCTCTCCGTGATTGTGGATCCCGGAGGGCACCTTGGTTTACCGAGGAACTACGGGAGATGAAGCGTCAGAAGAGACGTCTAGAGTGACGCTGGAGGTCTAGTAACTCCGAATCCGACCGGACACTTCTAAGAGCCTAAATTAGGACTTATTTAATGGTGATACGAGTGGCAAAATGTTCGCATTTTTCCGCACTTATTGCGTCTGCAGAATCTTGCCCCGCCGCCCTGTTTAGGGTGACCCGTTCCCTACTTAATGTTCGGGAAGCTGGGGAGCCCTTACAGGGTAGAGCGGAGGAATTTGTGCAATTCTTATCAGACAAAATTGCTCGGATTCGGACAGACCTAGACTCCGATTGGGCAGGGCCTTTCGAGATGACTGGGGCAGGTTTTAGCTCAGTTTTATGGGATGAATTTGAGTCTGTGACCGCTGAGGATGTTGACAGAGCGGTGGGAGCAATGAGCGCCTCCACTTGTTTATTGGACCCGTGTCCTTCCTGGTTGGTCTCGGCTGCCAAGGAGGTGACACGAAGCTGGCTCCAGGTGTTGATCAACGCTTCGTTGAGGGAGGGGTCTTTTCCCCAATCCCTGAAGGAGGCGGTTGTGAGGCCCCTGCTCAAGAAGCCTACCCTGGACCCGGCTGATTTAAATAATTTCCATCCAGTCTCCAATCTCCCCTTTGCGGGGAAGGTTGTAGAGAGAGTGGTGGCGCTCCAGCTCCGACGGTCTCTGGATGAAGCGGATTATCTAGACCCTTTTCAATCTGGCTTCAGGCCCGGCTTCAGCACAGAAACCGCTTTGGTCGCGCTGATGGATGATCTCTGGCGGGCCCGAGACAGAGGTTATTCCTCTGTCTTGGTGCTACTTGACCTCTCAGCAGCCTTCGATACCATCGATCATGGTATCCTTTTGTGACGACTCGAAGGGGTGGGAGTGGGAGGCACTGTTTTACGGTGGTTCTCCTCCTACCTCTCTGGCCGGTCGCAATCGATATTGGTGGGAGGGCAGAGGTCATCCCCGAGGCCCCTTGAATGTGGCGTGCCACAGGGGTCGGTCCTCTCTCCCCTCCTATTTAACATTTATATGAAGCCGCTGGGTGAGATCATCAGACAGCACGGGGTGAGGTTTCATCAGTATGCTGATGATACCCAGTTATATATCTCCTCCCCGAGCTCTCTCAGTGAAGCGGCCGATGTGATGGGCCGTTACCTCGAAGCCGTGAGGGTCTGGATGGGGATTAACAGACTCAGGCTCAATCTTGACAAGACCGAGTGGCTTTGGATGTTGCCTGCCAAGGATCATGTCGACTGTCCAGTGTTGACTCTTGCGGGGGAAAATATACCCCCTTCAGAGCGGGTTCACAACTTGGGTGTCCTCCTTGATCCACAGCTGAATTTGGAACATCAATTGACGGCTGTGGCTGGGAGGACCTTTGCACAAGTTCGCCTGTTGCACCAGTTGCGACCCTACCTGGACCGGGAGGCTCTCCTTACAGTCACTCACGCCCTCACGTTTGGACTACTGCAACGCGCTCTACATGGGGCTACCCTTGAAAAGTATTTGGAGACTACAGTTGGTCCAGAATGCAGCCGCACGAGTGATGTGGGTGCTCCTCGATACACCCACGTTACACCTATCCTCCGTGAGCTGCACTGGTTGCCTATTGGTCTCCGGGTCCAATTCAAGGTGTTGGTTATTACCTTTAAAGCCCTATATGGCTCAGGGCCAGGCTATTTGCGAGACCACCTACTACCTCATAGCTCCCTACGTCCAGTTAGATCCCACAGGCTGGGCTTCCTTCGGGCCCCGTTGGCCAAGCAGTGCCATTTGGAGGGGCCGCGGAAGAGGGCCTTCTCTGTGATGGCGCCCACGCTTTGGAATCAGCTCCCCCCGGAGATTAGGACTGCTCCCACCCTGTTGGTCTTCCGTAAGCTACTTAAGACCTGGCTTTTCCGGCAGGGCTGTGGTTTATAAAACCTTACCCCTGGATGATTGTTTTTGTATTGTTGTTTGTTATGTTTTATGTGTTTTTTATTGTTAGCCGCCCAGAGTCCTTCGGGAGTGGGGCGGCTTATAAATTTTAAAAATAAAATAAATAATAAATAAATAAAATAAATTACAGCTGGGTTGTTATGCTAAATTAAGTTGTTGTTTTTTTCCTTTGTTTTGGCATTGATCTGCACCCAATTAACATATGGAACAGGAATGCTCCATCACATATCTTGACATTACAAAGGCACTTTGGCTAATATGAAACCAGTCATGCCATTACTATATTAACATATTACATTAAAGCATAATTTGACCCTGGTTTGTTTAAAATTGACTGGATTTGCAAAACATACTAAACCACAGTTACAAACCACATTATGGTACATCAAGGATAAAGAAATCACTTGTCTTACTAAAGTGCACTAAACTTACAGCACCATTGGTTTCAAAGTTAGTATTAGAAACATTTTAAGAATGCAACCACTTACTTTGGTAGTCTATGAACTAAAGAGAAGGTCACAGTAGTTAGTTATTTTTTATAGGCATTATTAAGTCACTTTGTTTTTTTCTGATAATATAGATCCAGGAAAGCTATTTATTATTTCTAGAAGAAGTGGTTGAAAAGTACTTGTGAGAATATTTAGTGAATACACAGATATATAATTCAGCTATATATTAATAAAGGAATACAGTGGTTTATCAATGGCTGTACAAATATTTTATGGATTGGATTAGACTTAGTCAAATTATAACTTCTCTATAATTCAATTGCTTCTGAGTCTTCATGAGCCATTTCTTAAGAAAATGTCTGTCAAAGACTTTCAGGGAAGATATGTCAAACTAAAGATAGCTTCCTGAAAGCAGATCTGACAACTATAGCAAAGATCAAGCTTGTTGATTTGGCAATTCTTGTATTCTCTCTAGTTAGATATTGTAAAATCTGTAGTATTTTACTAACCATTGAGACAAGCTTAATTGATTGATAAGTGGCACCTGTTTGAACATTATTTAGTATCACCCTTTTTGGTACTGGAGTATAAATTGATCTCTTATAGTCTTTTGGCCATTGCTGTTTTCTACGCTACTTGCCACAGGCCACATTGAAGTGCAGCATTTTGTAAGCTTTTAAATAGTTCTGCTGATATTTCATCAAATCTTGCAGCCTTGATTAAAGTATACTTTTTCTAGAGATCATTGAACCTTACTTACATACCTTTGTATGTGTAATTTCAGTTTGTGACTTTCTTATTTGTATCTTTATCCAATAGTTCTTTGTCTTTTTTGTCTTATATCTTGCCCATCTTTGTATAAAGATTTCCCTTGATTCCTGTAATTTTCTGAAATACGTTGTCCATTCTCACTTGATTATCTTCAACTTATTTGCACTACTTATTTACATTTTTTCTTTTCTTGCTCTTATGTAGAGCTTGACATGGGCAAATTTGTCTCTATTTTTCTTCAGCTATTGTCAATATGTTTGCATATAGCTATTTCCTCTTTCCCCCACATTTTTTTTTGCTTTAATGTTATAAATTTAAGTTCTGAGTTATTCTTTATTCATCAAATCTACTTTCACATAGTCATATTGAATACTGCAGAGATTCTATCTTGTTGGTTTTATGATTGTGTTTATTCTAGCTTAAGTTGTAATTTTGCAATGAGTTTATGATCTGAGTTGCAGTCAGCTAGATCTTGTTTTACTAACTGAATATTGCTTCTAGAATGTACAGAATTCAATTTCAGTATTATTTATATGGTAATATCCATGTATCCAGATGTCTTTGAGATTGTTAAGAGGAATTCATTTGTTATAACCATTGAATTTTCTTGGCATAAATGTATTAGTCTCCTCCTGCTTTGGTTCAGAACCAAGGTCAGATATTCCTATTATTCCAGATGCTGTTACTTTAACATTTCAATCTCTTACAAATAGTATGATACCTTTTTGGTTTTTCTGTCAACAGGGTTTCAAGTCATCATAAAAGTGTTGCACTTCTTCTGGATTTGTGGTATACATTAGGAACATATTTATTGATTTGCTTGCTTTGGACTCAAACTAAAATCATATATTTTGGTTTGTATCTTCACCTTTTTGTTTAGAATAATGACTATTTCATATGTTCTCAGTATATCTTGATGTTCTTCTCATAGTAAGTGATACATTTTGGTAATTTTGAACATTTTGTTGTTCATTGCATTCAAATGCATCTATGTTCTATCTTGATTATTTCCTCTAACAATATTATAATTGTCTTGGTTTCTGGTTCTGACATTTTATGTATGGATTGTATACATATCCTGCAGCATCAAACTTTTATTTTAGTTCTGGGCATATTTGTAGCATATTGTCCTTTCTGCTTTAAGCCAGTGCTACTTATACTTACTTTTTCCTCCGGTAGCTTTTGGGATATCTTCAACCTGAGGCTCATTCTATAGTATCATACTGACATTTTCTTGGTCCTGAATGTCTATATTGCTTTTATAATAGAATAGTGGAATCAGATACTATTTTATTTTCTAATGAATATTTAGCTGATAATTTATATATTACCTCCATGCTATGGGTTACCATTCATATACTTCCAAAGGTATAGCTCATATTGTTACAAACCCCTTTCACCAATACAAGTTCATAGTCCATGATGGGGCTTAAATATGCCAATTGAAATCAATAAGATTGTTAAGTTAATTTTAATACATCTGATCTGGATTCAGACTAGACTCAGTCCAATGTACATCTCTCTCAAGAAAGATTAAAATATACCCTTATGCAGATCTTTTAAGAGTAACGTATTTGCATACAAATCGAAGTGTCAGTCATAAAAAATACTTGTATACATTAATATAAAGTAGCCCCCTTTCTAGAAATATAAATAATAGTAAAATGTTTATATACTTTATATCTTTATATACTGGATCATCATCATGACATTCCTTTCCTCTAAAAGCTCATTGGTTTTAACCATACATTTTGTAGAGCAGGATAAGTGTTTATTTGAACATATGCAATCAGAAATAAAAGGGTGAGTTTTTAAATATCAAGAGGAAAATATCAGTGGAAAATATAAATATATATCAAAGTTTTTATGCATTTCAATATTAAGGTGAAGGAGTGAGTTTATGGTATTCAAATAGTAAGATAGAATTGATATGCACTGCAAAATAATGTCAACACTTTAAAAATATGTACCATTTATTAAACAGAATGTAGGTTTGTGAATTTCTAGTAGGAAAAATAATTGGAAAACAGACAATGGGATTCTGATACTTCTAATTCTTCTGGATTCCTCAATACTTTACAGGCCACAGTTATCAATGAAGACATCATCTTTAGCTTATTATTCAGTGAAGTGAATTTGTGAACCAGTCAGCTCTGCTTATTTTTTTTGAATGGGATTGTGTTCCCCTGTAAAGACCAGCTTCATCTGTGACATCATACAACCTCAAAATTAAACTGTTATATTATGGTTTAATGCAATGGAGACACATCTTTGAACATAGTTTGGAAATCTAAATCAATATGAATATAAGTGATTATATCAACTGATTTAAAAAAAAATCCTAAATAGTAAACCTATGCAATGGTTTAGATTTGATGGCTGCAAAAGGCTGCCATGTGTTCATAGTAACAGATGTGCCTGCTTCAAATGTTTATTTATTTAATGGATGGCTGAACTCCTGTATGACTCTTTGGCAGCTTACAATTAAAAAAAGCCTCCAACATATAAAATGAATACAAGAGACAAGAAGAGCAAATACAAAGACAAACGAAAACAAATCAAACCTATCCCAAAAGGGGTGCAAAAAAAAAAAAAAAAAGAATCTCTTGCAGAGTTGCAGATGGGTATTATCAATAAAGGAGAATATTTGTAGCACAAGATTGAAATGTGCACTGATGATGTTACCTAGTTAGGGTAATGAAATATCTGCAAGAAAACAACCAAGCTCAGAGACCACCAAGAATCCTCAGATAGGTGATATGTTCCTATATATTCCAAAGCACCCTTTTGGAATTAAATACCAGCCTGGCAAAACACTCAAAAATACTCTGAATCTATGGAGATCTATTAAGTGAGTTGTTTCTATTGCTCTCACATCTGCATTTGAGTTCTTTGCATGAGGCCTGATACATCATAGCATATGACATAGCAACACATCTGTTGATATGTCATATCAACACATAGCCTTCTACTGTAGAATTTTCTACCAAGAAACCCATATAATATGCTACTAGATTTCTGAAAGGAGATAACTTAAATATTATATGTTAAGGGATGGGAGAATTCAAATACATTCAAATACATTCAAAATGGCTATATGTCACAAATCAATTTTATTAATTTAAACGCAAAGTGAATGGAGGAAAGATTCTGTACATAATGGTTGACACAACACACTGTTTGTACAATAAGGGCCAGACATACTTTTAGTCAGCATACAGATTAACTCCCTTCCCCAAAAAGGAAGGGGGAGCAGGAAAAAAAATCCTTAGTTTTGCCTAAAACAAAAACCAGCTTTGCAACTGAAAGACTTACATGTCTGCTTAACCACAGACTTTAAGCAGTCCTAGCATTGGCTTGTTTTGGGTAGATCAAGTTACTGAAGATGAAGGGCTATATTTATAATCAAACAGTTTGAAATAAGTCACAAAATAATGTAAACTTTAGCAGCAATATGCATCCCCCACAAAAAAGGAATTGCCCCAATAAGGCTGCATGAAGCTTTGATTCAAATTGAGGGAGAATCATCAAATCAAATTTTCACACAAGTGCCTATTTGAATTTATTCAGCTAAACTTACAGATTATGGATGTGAATTGAATTTTTAAATTGAATTACAAGTTCAAGTTGGATCTTGGCCGAATCACATACACTTATTGCCTAATAGCTATTTTTGCTACTAGCTGGCTTAAAAGCTGGTTTATTCTACAAAAATAAAAATCTAGAAAGTAAAATATATCTAAAATATGTATTACTAGATAAGCCAGCTGAGCCTAATATTAAAATTTAGGCCAAGAATTTATACTCATGCATAGATTCAGGCAGGTTTGGTGTAATAAGGGCTTTGTTTAGTCATGGGTTTAAACATGGACGCTCACAGGATATTACATATATTTTCTCAACCTTTGCCAATTTTTCCTTCCCATTTATCAATAGCTAAGAATCCTGATTAAATATGAAAACATACTGCTGTTGGTATAATATAGTAGGAAATAATTTTTGAGGAAGATACAAGATGCATTTGTTACTAATTCTGGCCAAGTAAGCCAAACTGATTTATCTAAATCAGGTCAAAATAAAACTGTCAGGATTGTCGCAGATTAGTAAGAAAGGATAGAATTAATTAAACAACTACAAACAATGAAAACAAAATTGGCAATTACAATTTTACTGTGCCCATTGCCAGCAATGGACCAATACAAAAATCTGATTGTTAATGCGAAATTGTCAAAATTAAGGATCTTCCAGACATTTGCCATTCTTAGTTTCAATTCAAGATGTGGGTTTACAAATAAAATCATTTCAAAATGCTTGCAGGTTTTAAGCATTCTAATGCTTAAAGAAATATGCATCACCACTATAGCTTCTTATTTTAAGTAAACACCACATGGTTTGGGACATATTGTGCTCTCATGTAGAGTTAGAAAAGATTTGGAATTTCTGTTTCTAAATTACCCATCTTAAAATTCTTAACTCCTACTGTGCCTGGTCTTTTCAATAGGAGGTGTTAATGAGATTTGGGACTGCTATAATTGACATGCTTACTTTCGAATTAAGCTCATTGAATTTGGTGCTGGCAAGGCATATAGAATATGGTTATTAAAGTGTATAATTTTTTTGCAACAAATTGGTTATTTTTAAAAAAGTAAGACTAGTTTCCATAGTCAGTATGTATTGACTGACTCCCCAAAAGCATTTCCTGTTCTATTTTAAGATAAGATATTTAGGTTTTGAGTGCAAAAACATCTTTTTTACTTTATTAAATCATGATACATTACACAATGTTATCTTTTTAAAAAGTTCTCTATATTTCTGACAAAAAGAATAGATTATTACTCCACATTCAATATTTGCACAAGAAGACAATGACTTGAATGCAAATATTTTTTCATTGGCAGAATTCCAGTAATATTGCTCCTGACAGTAAAAATAGAAATAGGGAGAAGTAATTTTTGTCACTCTCTCCTTTCTCCTAAAATCCTGTTCTGGAACTTATCCCATTTGTTTGCAACATATTTCTGGGGATTCCTGGGGTACAAATAATAAAAAAAATGATTTTATCCATTAGGAGGATTCTTCTATTGTATCAACATCCTTCCATGGACAGAAGCTGTTCAGTTTATGATTCAAACCAGTTAAACAAAAGGAACAGAACACTGTGCTCAGTTTGCAAGCAGTACTAATACATATGATTCATATTAGTTAGGAATATATTTTCATGTGTAAACTTGCTACTTTTCTTGGCAAAGTACACATAAACAACGACAAATCAGGCCTCTATATGCACTTTAAAAGAAAAGTAACAATTTAACCAAGCAAATTTTTCTCATCTGATTTAAATGAAGTATATTTTGCACTCGAACCTATATTTTCAAGTACAAAGTATAAATGAGAAGGTAGCCTATTATAGGCAAGGTAAAATTAGGGATTTGATATTGTGATATAACAAATTTTCAAAGAAAAAACCTAAAAGAATGAATAAAAAGTGATTCCTCATTGACACTTGACAACCATGGTTTTGGTCTTGATCTTAAAAATTTCAATTTACACATTATACACAATTCTTTTATAAGGCACAGCACAATAGTTTGTGCACACACTGCCTCATTCTTCACCAAAAATCCATTACTACTATTCAATAATATTTGTCTAAACAATATGTAAAACATTGTCCATTAGAAATTTACACAAAAACATTCTTCCTGTACACGATTGTCTCAGTGATGTACTTATTTGCTTAAATTAGAAATACTTCTACTTTGCAATGTGCTAAAACCAAAATCTTTCTGTGATCAGAAGGCAATGACGAGATATAGCCTTCCCACATATTGTACATATCCACATTTAAATGATGACGTCAAAACAGAATCTGTTCATAAATAAGTAAAGATTTACAGAGTACCCTGGATCTGAGGAAAAAAACAAGAATAAAGTAAACCTTTAAAAATGTGTCCATGTTTTTTAAGTTCAGTCTTAGTTGTGCAATCAGGTTTGCTGTATTTAAGATGTGTTCATACCACATTGGAGATTCTAGAAATCACAAAGCACTTCCCAGTCTCTTCACATGTATGAACATTTAAATGTAGTGAATGTGGTAAGAAGACTTCGCTAAAACATTTTCATAATGGCTTGTTCTCATTGGATTCACAGTACTAGAATGAACAGCTGCTTCTGAAGAAAAAGATGTGATCTGCTATTTATTGAAAGGGCAAAGGTTAAGACCATCTGCAGCTGCACATCAACATGATGAAATCACAAAATTCTGTAGGCCAGTGCTGAAACAAGACTCAGGAACACCGTCCACAGATGTGAGGGAGGTTCCAGAGGGTACAAAGTGCTACTATAAGTATTCCAGTTCCAAGGCATGATGAAGCGCCATAAGGTCAGAGTGACTTGAGATCCTCCAGAATGGCATGGCATGCTGTGACAATATAAACACATTATAGGGAAACAATGTTACATGCTGTTTTATTATCACACTAGATTTAGCTTTTCCATATTGCAAACTAAGTCAACAAGAATGCAAAAACATTGTCAAAAATCATCAACCCTATAAGAAATGCATACTTAATTGTAAACAAAGAAAGACATATAAAGGCAGATCACACTGAAAGCAAGTACGTTAAATAATGCAAACTTACTGTGTTAAAGTCCTGTCTATTTTACTTTTTTTTGCAAGTATTATTACAAATATATCTCGAAATGGATTCTATTCAGGATAATACTTTCCATTAAGAATTCTAGCTTTTCACAAATAAAGATGCTGGAGCCAGGTGCCGCTATGGCCGATGCACAGAAGTAGTAATGCCTAAAGCAATCATTTTATTCTCTAGTAACATTTGAAAAATATTAATAATTATGCATTTAGTCTGAAGTGTGAAATGCCATGAACTACCCCACTAATGCAAAGTCACACTAGAGCAGGGGTAGGCAACCAAGCTGGCTCAGGAATTCTGTGAGTTGAAGTCCACGAGTCATAAAAGAGCCAAGGTTGCCTATCCCTGCACTAGAATAATAATTTGCTATGTATCTATGGGGATTTTCAGTTAGAACTGAAAAAGCTTTTTGCATGAGAAGCAAAACATCTTCAAGGAAAAACAAAGAAAGTCCAATTGCCTTTTGAAAAATCACCTTTGAAACAATTTGTTATGAACTTCATTATGTATTCAAATTTAGGACTAATGTTCTGAGATTCTTTTGCTAAGTGACTCTAAGTCAAGCCTATGTTTCCGAATACAACAATCTCAAAATAAAACAAAGTGCTTTGATTAAAAAAATGCTGAACCAGAGTGTCTTAAGTGAGCTTCATAAAGATAATACAGGTTGTCAACAATATCTTTAGATGCACTAATTCTTATCACTTGTACAACGTATAAAACAGCAAAATAATATTCATAGTTGGAATCCAAAGAATAATTACTAAGTGTTGCTATTTACAGTGCGTACGTGAATGATTGCCAAATGTCCTTTTAAGCCACAATACTTTACACTTCATTTAAATTCCACTCCAGAAGTTTCCATAACCATCACGACCAACTATAAAATGGTTAAAATAAGACGGGACAAATAATCTTTAAACCATGTGCAGCCCTCGGAATCCTAGCAAAGGTTCATAAAATTCCATAACATTCCTAATATTCATAAAATTCCAAAAATGCAGCTTACTGTTTTTTACCTGAACAATTAATTGTTTAGACTATAATTTTTTAAAATCTCTATCAGCCTATATGTCAATAGTTTAATCTGAGAAACAATTTGGAAATTCTTTTTAAATAGTCAAGTAGGCCAGTTTGGTAGGATTAGAGTTAGATTTAGGAAAGACAGAAACAAAATAAAGAGAAACAGTCTAAAATGATTAATTTGGTTACACATTTGGTGTGATGATTAATGAACTATTCATTACTAAACATTTTGTTTCTGTCTTCTTGTTGACAAATAAGTAGTCTAAGAAAAATCCTATAATATAATTATTTAACTTAATCCTTTCCTATTCCTTCATAGCACATGGACATAGGTAACATTGACCTTCCAACAAGAAAATTAAATATACAAGGAAGTATGCATATAAAATTTAAACATATTTGTAAATAATGCAAATACTGTCAATGACTGTACAAATACTCTGTACTCGTGTCAACAAGTTCTTATATTTTTTTATTACAGATTTTGTTCAAGGGACTGTTTTTTAACATCTTTCTTTATATGGCTATCAGCAAGAAACAATTGTTTGAAATAAGAAATATCACAACACAGGCTACAGCTTGGGATAGACTTATAAGTACCATATATTCCGGTGTATAAGGCAACCCGGCGTATAAGACGACCCCGGACTTCGGCGCCGAGTCGCATGCCTAGAAAGTCATCTTATATGCCGGAAACTACCGTTATTTCCGGCGTATAAGATGACCCCCAACTTCGGCACCGATTTCAATGCTTTTAAAAGTCGTCTTATACGCCGGAAAGTACGGTATAAACACATATTTTAATATTATTAAGATTGCTAAATTTTTAATTACAGCAATTAATTTGAATGGAAAATTAGGAATGAATGTAAAATAACTCTTCATCGTACCATTAGGTTAGACCAGGCCAGAAAATGAACTCCATAGGAAGATTAGCTACAATAATGGAATCTTCCAGTGCTGTTCCTCCTTCTCATCATCTCCAGCGAATCAGAGCAGGGCTTGTTAAACTGCTTCTAAATATTATTTTGTTTCCTAAGACTTTAAAAAGGTTTTAACCCCCTTTCTTTAGGTAATAGTTCTTGCCTGTTTTTCTATAGCACCTCACATCTCCAGTATCAGTAACATACTGATCTTACATACTACAAGCTCAAACTGAAAAAAAAACCCCACTCCTTTATTTTCATGCTTGAAAAATCACAATATGGTAATTTGGGAAAGGCTAGATAAATAACTAAGCATTATGATAAATATTGGTAATATTCAGATGTAGATATTTTCTAGTATGGTAAGCATGTCGTACATATAGATAAAAAAGTTCATACATCATGATTCTTATCTGCATCAGTTATCCTGTGAATTAGTCCAAGTAGTTTTTCTCATTTATTATTACATGGACAAATATTTTAATTATCCAACTGCCATGTATCAGCCTTGCATACAATACTGATTCTGAATACCTTTCATCTATTCTCCAATACAGAATAGTCTAGGCTCTAAGCCATAATATTTTAACAGCATACTTGAATTAGTTTATTGGCAGCAGAGATGACTAGAACATCCAGTTGAAGAGCAGCTGGCAAGATAGCAGCTTGTTTTTTGACTGTCAGCTGTAGTCAGGGTGGAACTCTAACTTGACCACTTGAGACAAATAGCAACTGGGATTGAATAAAATTAGTTTGTGTGGTATGTAAGAGTACCTAACTTAAATCCTTTTATTTTAGTTTGTGTTCTGACTATTCATACAGCAACGGAAGGAACATTTGCAATTCTTTGATTATATAACACCATCTGTGTGCTGTACATGTGTTATAAAGAGTTCTGCCATGGCTCCAGCTCACATCTTCCTGCAATTTCATCCAAACTTAGGCCAAAAGAATAGAGAAGGTACATTTGCTATGATGGGCAAAGAGCCAGCACAGTTTGTTCTTTCACCAAAAGATCAGGCATACGGGAGGAAAATCTCCCTGCTGGCAGCATTGGCAGCGTGAGATCCACAGGGTTTCCTTTATTATTCTGGATTCAGCAAAAACCACAATTGAGACCTTTACATTGAAGGCATATAAATATAGTCACAGACAGCCTGAAAAGTAGTGTTTTGGGGGTGAGGTAAGAATATGAATGGTCACAGACTCGGGAGGATGTTTTTCTCAGGCATGAATACATATGGTTACCAAATTCATTGTTGATATAATCCCATTTAATTCACTGTTGTTTTGCCAGGAGAAAATGTGGCTGCTGCCTTGTGTCCTAGGCTGGAAATTTCTTCCGGCAACAAAGAACACATGAAAGTAGTGCCTTCTGAGGATGGTTCATATTTATTTATTTATTGTATAAGCATCCAATTATATGAGAAAAAGCTTCATCAAAGTCATGAGAAAACACGATAAAGATTGCACTGTAAGTTGTAATTTACATTTTAAAAACTGCTTATTAAATGTTAGCACAAATTTAAGTGCATAATTCTTTTACCAAGCACAGTATGCTTTTCAATTATCACAACACAAAAGAAATACTGTTTAGACTAAATATAGAAATAGATTGCAAGGTAAATATTTGCAAGGGAAAGACTTTGGAGGACCGGACAAAGGGACGTTGCCAAGAGAATGGTCAGATAAGAGACAGCATAGCCTGCAGATAGAAGCAAGAGGTTCTCAGGTGTTAAAAGAGATGGGGAGGGCCATACTTTCAGACTTGCAATATTTTGTCACTGTAGCTTACAATAAAGTAGAATTAGCTCAATTAATTGTGAGTCTTACCTGGCTTACCCCATGAGGCCAACAGCAATCTTGCTAGGCTGAAAGCATAATTCTCCTCCCCACCCCCCGCCCAAGGTCTTTCCCACGTTCGAATACAATACTTGATTTTAAAATTTATCATTAAAGCTTAAAAATAATTTTATTTTCGACAGTTCTCCAACATTTTTCCTTGAACAATAGCTATAGCAGTGCAACCCAAAGGAAAAGACGTTGTTGCTCTAAGAACTTACTCTCTTCATCAAAGTTTCCCTAGTTAAAATTACCCAAGCAACTTCATCTCATGAGAACAAAGATCTCAGTATTTATCAAATCTCACAGATAGCAAACAGCATGAACTAGAAGTGCTAGACCAAGAAGAGTTACAAGTTATGGAAAGAATTTAAAGCCTGTAATGATTTAACATTTTGATTGTTCTAAACTTGAAAGAAAGCCCTTATGTTCTTTATTATATTATAACAAATATTTTCTTTCAAACTCCATTGTTTTAACTGTGGAAGCAACATGGATTTTAGTAGGGCTCTCATTCCAAATCTTTTGAATAAAACCAACCAACTATGCAACTATGGCAGATAGGCTGTCCCTGAAGTAACTGCAGGGGTTTATAGGTAATAATCAACACTTGAAATTGCATTTGGAAGCAAAGCAGCAAACGCTGCAGTTTGGAGAATAGAGGTGTCCCATGCCCACATGTTCTAGACCAGCTGAAGCTTCTAAGTAGTTTTCAAGGGCAGCATTTTGCAGTAGTTGAGCCTGACTAGGGCATGAATGACTGAAGAACCACCTAGTACAGGAAAGGCACATTGGCACAAAAATATTGCTCAGCAAAGGCTACCTGGCTACAATTGCCACTTTCTTTTTAAGCAGAAGTTGTGAGTCCAATTGGACTTTTATTCGAGAGTATGAATGGAAAGTCCTCAGATCCAGGGGTCCAAATATCTACAGCCCAACATCAATGTTGGTAGGATTGAGTTGGAATTAGTTCCTCCCCATATTCAGGCCTATTCAGCCCCTAAGCACTGGGACAAATCTTCAGTTTCCCCATTTAGCCAACCTGGATATAAATGGGTATCAGCATATTGATGGCACAGCATTTGCTGCTGCTTTTTGGCAAAGACAAAAACGCTGCTTGCACTTTGATGCAATTCTCCTTTTTCAAAAATCTGTTATGGAGAGATTAAAATTGATTTCAGTAGATATCGTGAGTGAAGGCAGGGATTATAAGAATGCAGATTGCATGTTATAAATATAAATAGAACATCTAATTCTATTAATGATTTGGCTGCCTTGGTGCATGTTTTTATTCTTTGAATTATATTATGTCCGAATGTAGTTGAATTTAAGGATGATTTAAAATTTCATTGAGGTTTTTGCTGTTTTGGACTGATTTGAGCTTTGGTATATAGATACCAACGCTCTTGTGTTTTGATCCTATTGAGCTTCATGGTGTCTTTAAATACAGATTTTGATAGTTTGTAAAGCCTTGGGCAGTGGAGCTTGTTTTTAAATTTTGGAGCGCTACTATAAAATAAAGTTATAAAATGAGTAAAACATCAACACTGGAATTTTTGCAGCTTTAATATGCAAACTGTCACAAATGGTGCAGTATGAAATCTTTTGTGTATATTTTGCAACTTTGCAAGTAACTATGCAGACTGCAAAATCAAATGTGTTGTCTGAACTTTTTATGTTAACACACACACACGTATATATGCATGTATAAGATGGTAATCCATAATGAGGTGGTAATCTGTGCTGACTACTATCTGCTATCCAAACTACATTAAAAGACAGCCAGAAACCCTCATAAGAAAATATGTTTCCCATTTAGTTCAAATATGTAACAAAAAGCCTTTCTTCTCTCACTATTTTCTGCTCCAAGTATCAGTTTTTATGGTTGCTTTTCAGGAACCTTAGAGAGAAAGTGTCTGAGAAGACAAATATGTATATTACCTGAGATAGCTTGGTCCTAAGAGAGAATGTTCAATGCAGTGTAACTAAAAGTTCATCATTTTCAAAGGAGGGAAGAATAATAGATTGCATACTAATTCACCACTACAAATGCATAGTCCTTGGAACAAGCCTGAAGCCACCTGTATGTATATATGAAAGCAGATAATGTTTATGTTTGATAAAACTTTTTATTGATCTTGAGGTTGATTGTTAATATATAATTTTATGTTATTTGTTGAACTATATCTAGTTCACTAAGTGGCCAAAATATTATTTGAGCAACATATTAATTTGGCTGGGGGGGGGGGTGGAGCTGTTGATTTCTTTTAAAATCTTTGAAGAAATGATTTGCATTTTCTGTTTTTAGCTTGTAAGTGTAAAACATTTTTATTTTATTAACATGGTTTATTTACTAGGTTTATGAATTTAAAAAACTTAAAATCAATAATCATGGATAAAAGAGTAAGCTATACTGAGCACCATGGGATCTACTTATGAGGAAGTATACGTAACAACTTTCTCTGACTTGATTGCCTCCAAATGTCTTGAAATGTCCTTCCAATTAGCCACAGTCACTATGGGCATGCTTGGAGGGGAGACAATGAAGATTTTAATTAAAATGAACTATACTTTATTTGAATAAATTATATAAGATTTTTTTTTTAAATCTTGTGTCATTACCTTTTTTGCTCCTTGTTCTTCTTCCACACCATCTCCTATGACAACATAAACTACTTTTCTTCCAAATCTTTGAATTATGCGCTCAAAACAGCTTTCTTTTCCTAGAAAGTTCAAGCATATCATCAAGCCCCAATTTGGGAAAGAATAATGTAGTTTATTTCAGTTTAGGAAGCAATAAAATGGCTGGACATGTTTGTTTTATACTGTAAAATAATTATTCCTGAACTCCTGTACTTACTAGGTAAAATTGATTTAACTTGATGCTAAGATCATTAAGTTATAAGTGGGCAATTGAAATAAATGTTCTTATAACAAAACCACATATAATAAATAAAAACATAACAAACCATTTAATGATCCAGGTCAGAATTATCCATGCTTATCAATAATGATTAGTTCTAAATAATTATATAATCAGTTTTAAATGCTCAATGAGATTTGGAACTTGAATAGTATGAACTTGAACATGAATAACAGATTCTGTTCATTGTAAACACTCACCTATTTTTGTTGCACTGTAAATATTTTCTATTGGAAATACCACACCTAAACCATATAGCAAGACTTTGGCAAGAGCTGGGATAAGCTGAGTAGTCGTTACTAAAATATTGACACAATTTGTCCTAGGAGAATGTAAAGAAGTATTTTATTATAATCAAACAAAAACTGCAATACCATCAACAAATTATTAGTTTCATTTAAAAACCTGGAAGGAAAATTTAGTCTACAATTAAGGCTAGGAAGGGTTCATAGATGGAGAAATAGTATTTCTATGGATCCAATATACAATAACTAGGATTCTCTATTTTCTGCTTTTTTTCTGGCTCTCGGTTCTTAACAAGGCTGATACTTGAAGGTATAAGGCAGACCATCAATGATGGATATTTAAAGGTTCCCAAGAATTCATGGAGACTAAGTCCACTGTAGTATTAAATCAAATTCTATGTTTATTATAGCATTGCTCCCTCCCCCCTCAAAAAGTACCCTAAGGCTGTTTATTCTACTTCAATATAGGGTCATATTTCCCAAAATGACCTAGAACAGAGAATGTCATTTGGTAAGGCTGGTAAACTGCAGGAGTTTAATTAGAATGTAGGTATTCTTGCTATCTATTCTGGAAATCCCAGTTTTTCATAACACAGAAATACTGTGTCCCAATAGTGAATATTTTGTAGTTTGTTGGACATATCACAAGTTGGACACTTGCTGTGGAATGCAGATGTAGTGCTACTTAGAAGAACTAGGAAACTGTGGATCAGATTAGGAAGGGCTATGTGACTGAGCAGAGTGATAAGAGTGAAGCCATACATTCCTTATGCAAAAGGAGGAGGAAGAAAGAGTATATATGTCTACATGCCAACTACCTACTGCAAAACTCTGGAACTTGGATGCCAGTAGATGCTTCCAATTATTAATGGGGTGGGTAGACTGGTAGGATCTGCATACATTCCTAGCTTGTCCCTCTCCCCATCTTGCTAAGCAGTGGAAAGAAGGATTAAAAAAAATTATATAGATAGAAGAGAACCCTTTTGAGTTCCAATAAGGTTTTTGTGTTGGAATCATATAGATCCTTTGAAAAAAAGGATGAGACCTTTATTGGGCTGCTTGATGAGATATAATATACCAAAAGTAGAGAAATCTTGTCCTTATGCCCCATGTTTCAAATGCATGGAGGTAGCACTCACTTCTGTCCCTGGAAGAAGGCTATACTGGATGCTATTGGTAAAGCAATGGTGTGTCATTATAGTTTATAACTATTCTGTATGCATCATAGGACAGAAACTAAACAGTTAATGCAGTACAATAGAAAAAGATTTATGAAATATATGGATACAAAGATAGTAATTGGCCAAATCTACCTTATAGGGCTATTATTGTGAGGTAAAACTGTTGCAAGTGGGGAAGTGGTCTCTAAACTTCCTCAACTTTTCTGGAAAAGACAGGCTATGAACCTAAGAAATAAATTTAATAAATTAAAGAGTTAAATTTTATTGCTATCTTGCCTGGGATATATAGAAATAATTCTGTATAATAAGTTAAATAGCAAATTTTCTCTTCATCTGTCACTACTATCAACTAATCTACTACAGCATGATGCTATAGGGGGAAAATGGAACAATTCATGTCCACTTTTATAACAACACTGCACATCAATTCACCAATTTTTAAAATGCCATATTTTATAAAACTATAAATTTTAATTAAACCAGCTATTCCTAGCAACGCATAATATATTAATTGTAACTTACAGAATTGGAAAATGTATATTTACATTTTAGATCCAGTTAGTCCAGGGGTGTCAAAATCGCAACATCACGTGTTTTGATGTATCACGATTTTTTTTCAATTGCCGGCAATGGGGTGGGCATGGTTTCACCATGACGCATCTGGCCTGTGGGCCGGCAGTTTGACACCCTTGAGTTAGTCTGTATTACTACTTATGTGAAATCTACTTACCTAGAGTGAATTAGTGTCAGTGCTTTCAGTGCAAGCGTTAACCACGAATCTGTAAGGGCTTCAATTTCTGTTCTAAGCTGCAACCAAGCTTCTCTCTTTGATGGGCCCAGAAGACCTGCCAGGGAATGAGTGAGGGAGAACAAGCACTATAGCATTTACATGTCAACTATAATCCCTTGTCATGTTTTACAGTTGTAAATAGGTGGGAAAACTTAACCACAAGATTCAAAAACTTCACACTGCAATGAAACAGTAATTACATGGACAAGGATATGATGGGTACTTGCCTCCAACATTATTTTTATATGTGTTATAGATTTCTTTTACTCGTCTGTATCGGAAAGCTAGCTTTCTCATCCAGTCCACTCCTCCACGCACCCCTGTTGCTAAGCATAGATTAGCACTGGTAGCTGCTGCAGGAAACCCATCTGTCCCAAAGTTATAGGTGCTGTTTTGGATGTAAGAAAATTTTAAAAATTATCAGATAGTTGAAGATAACTGAATTTATGCTGGAATTTTAGATGTCTTGGAAAAGAATAGAAATAACAGTATTCGGAAATTATTATAAACAATTTTATATTATAAAAAGCTGAAAACAAGCAGGCAAACAAAAACTTCTATTTTTTCTATCACTGTCCTATATTAGTGTAAATTTACCTTAAATCCTGGCCATTATCATCTGACGAAACATCATCAATATGAACTTGGTCACATTCCTATAATAGAGGAAAATCCACTATATTTACTTTAATTTGCCAATTGCAATACAACAAATACAAATAACAAATAGCAATTTTTAAAGACAATCATATTTACTTTTTATATTGCTATAGCTGAATTGATAAAAGTAATTTTAGACACTATTGTTAGAATTTAGAAAAAAAACTGCATTTGGAAGGAAGGTTGTTAAAATAATTATGTACATTCTTATACATTTTCAGCCACCCTCCAGTTTTAAGTTATTCCAAAGGGTTTTCAGGCAGTGCAGTGTATAACTCAAACCAGACTTCTTGGTAAATGTAACTTATTAGAAAAATTAAATCTGATGCTAACCACCAATGAAACTATGACCTCTGATTGCTGTTGAGCCACACACTAACACAGCCTGAGGCTAACATTTTAGAAGAGTGCAGACAAAAAAGAAAAAGTTATTTATTTTTCACTATTTCTGCTTTTTCTGAAAAGTGCAAACCCAGAGTAAAGTAGAAGCACTTCGAAGATTTACAGAATGCTCTAATTTACTTCTTAAATCCACTGCATAGAACAAGTCCTTTATTTGCTTATAATTGGGCAAATAAAAATACTTTATTATCTCAACATTAAACAACAGAATCACTATTACTGTTAGTACTGATATTTTACTGCTGATAAATAAAACAGCGTTCAGAATTGTGTTTAATCTAACTCCAAAGTCTATGGTTTCTTTTAAAAGTCCTAATGTAAATACCAATAGCAAAGATGATCCATTCGTAAAGTTGTGATACTCCAGAGATGCATATTTCTGTGTTACTGGTTCTCTCTGAACAATTTTTTCAATCTCTCTATGGGCTTGGAGGGAGGGAGAGGAGCTAGAAGTGGAAAGAAACTCAAAACAGCTGTTCTCTAACAGAATTAAAATCATGACCGTTAACCTTTTTTAAAAAACCCTTTTCTCAGCCAACCCTGTCCCAGCAAGCAGTGAGTTCCAAGGAGGAAAAGACTTTGACCCTATAACCTTCTTCACCTCTCCTGAGGTCAACAACCTCAGATAAGAAAAAAAAATGAAGAATGGCCTCACATTATGACTATGAGTGTAAGTCTTTTAAATAGAGAAAACATAGGCTACTTTAGAATAGCATTAGGACTTATATACCGAATAGGCAGGATGACAAAAGAGATATTGGATAAAATAAAAGAAAACTGCTACAATCTGTCTGAGGTTTAGTAAAATCAAAGTCACAAACTTAAAATAAAAAAATAAAAATAATTATTTTAAAAATTACATATTTGTTTCTACAATTCTGTATATTTATTCTGATTAAAAGTTTTATACCTTGTTAGAACAGAAATCAGAAACAAAGTAGGAGAACAAAATTCCATTCCCTAAGACATATTTCTCAGTTTCACGCCAACAACTCTGCACTAAAACAGAAGTGTATTTAATGCAAATAGATATTTCCATCACCAATAAAATTAGCAAAAGTACAATTATTTGCTCTTTACAGGTAGTCCTTAATTTATGACTGTTCGTTTAACAATTTTCAAAGTTACGATGGCGTTGGACAAAGTGTCTTATGACCTGCACTTGTACTTACATCCCTATTGTCATGTAATAGTAATTTGGGTGCTTGGTAACCAGTTTGCATTTACCAGTGGTCATGTGATCATGATTTTCAACTTTTTTTGTTGATTTCGGATAAAATAACAGCATAAGGGAAGCTGGATTTGCTTAACGAGTGCTATAAAATTGTCTTAAAATTAGATCTGACTCAATTTATGACTGCAATGACTTATGATGGAAATTCTGGTCCCAATTGTGGTTGTAAGTAAAAACCTATCTGTAAATTTGCATTTGTGAATGTGTGTTCAAACATACGTACACACTTTGCTTATTTATGCTAATTTACATTCAAATTTGCAAGTAGAATAGTTATTTTTGAATAACATAAAAAGTTCAAGAATAAAGTTTCCTTTGTTGATATTTTCAGGACCTTGCAAGTAAAGAAGAAAATAATTACATATAACATAATCAGCTTTTTCTGGAAAAGAAAATAAATACTAATTTAAATTCAAAAAAATCCTTTTATAAAAGTAGTGTAGGGGAAGCAGGGAAAGAAAATGGATGGGGTACAGTTTTATTGGTTTGTCTCTTATTTCTGGAGCTTCTGGATTATATCCTACACTCTTTTGGACAGTTCTCAAAGTCTCCAAGGAACGGTTCTGTCACATGTTCCAACTAATGAAGCACTTCAAAGAACTTTCAGGCATGTTTCCTAAAATCTTTATTGCAGAGCTACAGTTTTGCCGGTCGCCATGATGGACTGGTTGATGCCAGAATCTGAACTTCCTTTCGCTGGCATCAAGCTTTCCTTGCTAAACCCCTCCCTTCTCATGCAGTCACAGGTCACATTATCCAATTAGTGAGAAGGTCAAAAGTTTGCTTCCTCTTTCTTTCCTGGGCTTTTTCCCCCGCCCAGTCTAAGCTAAGTATTAACCCAATAAATGCCAGACAGTTTTGCATATTGTCAAAGCAAGAATATACAGTATTTGCAGCATTGACAGGTTCTTTAAGCTGAAGCAAATGAAATGAGAAAGGTGACTCAAGAACTATGGATTCAATTGATTTTTCTTCTTCTCTTCCTTTCTCACAGAAATTTTTAAAAAAATATTTAAGAAAGAGGATTGTTGTTTTAAAAGATAGTTACTACCTTTATGATAAACTTTATTATAATAATTATTTTTGTTTGTTTAAGTTATGGATAATGCTATTATAGTTCTTATCTTTTATTAACAATGACTGAAACTAATCTTAACAAATATATTCCTTAGGGCAATGGTTCTCGACCTTTTTAATGCCGTGACCCCCCAACTGGTTGTAAGTCGAGGACTAACTGATCGTAAGTCAAGGACTAAACCGGTCGTAAGTCGAGGACTACCCAACCGGTCGTAAGTTGAGGACTTTCCCTGCCCGGGAGCGCCGTGCATGCATGATGCCGCCCCCTGTGCCGGCCAAGGCGTAGCTGGCAAGCGGCAGAGACGGAGCAGGCTGACCACCGGCTGGGCCACCAGCTGGCCCAGCCCAAGGGAGTAAGGCACCCGCCGGAAAAGGGGAAAAAATGGTGGACAGCCTTGCTTGGCGACCCCCGTGAAATGGTCGATCGACCTCAAATGGGGTCGCGACCCATAGGTTGAGAACTGCTGCCTTAGGGTCAAGTTACAAATAGCTTATTTTTTTAGCTGCTTAGGTAGGTCTGCTACTAAACCCAAATTTTCTAGGCCCTGTTATAATGGTAATGCAAATGTCAACTAGATGATGGTAGATAGATACAGTAGGTAGGTAGGTAGGTAGGTAGGTAGGTAGGTAGGTAGGTAGGTTAGATAGATAGATAGATAGATAGATAGATAGATAGATAGATAGATAGATAGATAGATAGATAGATAGACAGACAGACAGATAGATTTTAAAAGGTATACTTAAAATTCTAGGCAATATCTATTCCACTATTTGCTATTTAATCAGTGTGAGATTTCTAAAAATGTTCTTTGACTAAATTTCAGGTGTTAAATAAAAAAACACAAGTGAGATGCATTATTGGAGCACTGCTTTGGATAAGAAAGTTAACTTGATTGCAGGGAAAGAAATAGTAGGAAAAACAATTCAAAACAAACATATATAGAAAGGCTGAAAGAAGAATGATTGTGATAGAAAAGAGGAGAAAATGTAAAGAGAAGTCATTCTCAGTTAAGAAGACAAAGGGCACCAAGTCTGGGCTATGAGGTGTCTGATCAAAAACATCCTAATAGAACTGCTTCAAAAGTTCTTGGGTGGGTCTAGCAGTGTGCGGGTGAACATTATTGTGAACCGACACCACACCAGAAGTCAGCATGCTCTAATGCTTGTTATGAATAGCTTGTCTGAGTTTTTGTAATGTTTCACAGTCGGCTTCTGACTTGATGGTCGAACCATGCTCCATGAATGTCACTGAACAGTAGTCCTTTGGCATCTTCACATTTGGCGCGATTTTCTATGGCACCACTTCCGATGTGGTATTGGTTCACGATAATGCTCGCCTGCACACCACTAGACACACTCAAGAACTTTTGAAGCAGTTTCATTGGAATGTTTTTGGACACCCCCCCCCATAGCCCAGATGAGGCGCTGAGTGGCTATTACTAAGGAATTTCAGATTTGGTGTATAATTAAAGTTCTGTATCTGTGAGTGGTTGTCATTGATAACCAAACAGAGGTTTATTTCTGAATTGCCCTTGTACATGTTGGTCTCCAAAAACCAGATTTCCTTCATATACAACATTTGGTTCCTTAGTAATTAGATAGTATTTAGCTCTAAATTATGTTATATGGTATGAAGGGAAGAGGGAAAAAAAAATTAGATAGGAAAGACTGAGGCTTATTTTTGCAAGAATCTAATTATACAAAACAATTAGTTTACAGGTCCTTTGTTTTTATAAACTTAAAATAAAAGTGAAACATTATCTCAGTATTTTCTTATAAATATATAACTAAATAGAAAATAAGAAGTAGAAATTTGTAGCTGACTGAAAGCAGGATCATATTCATTTTATTCAAATAAATAAAATAAATAAAATAAATGTAAAGCAAAGATATTCTCAGGCAAAGTGAAATGAAGGACATAGAAAGTCACTAAATAACTTTACACTTGATTAAAAGGGACAATATGAATAATATTACTAATGTAACCTCTTCTGAGAATTGGAAATCGTTACAGACTACAGATCCAAACATGCTGATCATAGTTAAAATGCAGTCCTGTGTTTATTTAATCTTTCTAATTTACCATGAGAAAACTAACACCATGCTGTCAACTAATTGTTTCAGTGATTTGCTTTACAAAGTAAAATGAGCTGACAGGGAAATGCTCCATCAAAACTAGCTCTTTTCCTCTATCCTTTACACATCACAGTGTCCTTTGAGACTTGCTGGACATTGGCCAACTCATAGGAAATGATCAGTGGATTCTCTGTTCTCCTCCTATCTGTCATTATGCAATTATCCTCCTGTTTCATTTTCTCTATTGAACGAACAGTAGAGAAATTTGGTCCAACTATGTGTGAGAACAAAATGTTTAAAACTGCAAAACTTACATATCTGCAAAAGCTCTGCTTAGTAAAAAAAAAAAAAAAAAGAGAACACTTTAAATTCAGACCAAGTATTTCAAAGAAAGAGCTTCATGTTTCGTTCCAAAATATGAATATAACATAATCATTTATTAAACCTACTAAAGTAAATGTTTCAAGAAAATTCATCTCATTTCTAACCGAAACAATACCAGGTATGTGAAATGATGTACAGTTTTCCTCTCCTTTCCAGTTTTTCTTTTTCGTTGTTTCACTACTAACTCATTTTAAAGGTATAAACCTACAGAAATGTATTTTGTTGTTAATATTTGTTTTTTAAATTGCATGGGGTTTTCATCTGGCAAAAACATGAGCAACATGTATGGTTGGTGGTGGTGGGCAGAAGACAGACATGGATCTATCCATAAATAGGTTGACAAGGATTTTTCATTTCCTATAGTTTAATAGAAGCAGCAATTATCCCAAATTATAATATTGGAATGAAAAAAAAACCTTCATGTAATGAGTAGATTTTTGAACTCGTAAAAGATTCATAATAAAAGTTCCAGGCTCAGGATTAATACCTTTTAATTTTGGTTCTTCAATCTTGGTGAGACATTTAAGGAATCCACAAGTTATCAAAATGCAAAACAGTACATGTTACTAAATAAAAAATGAAGTCATATTTCTCTTTGCAAAATGGCCCAATAAACAATATCACTGGATTCAATATCCCGACTTTTGAAAATGTTCAGAGCTGCCGCTATGTATGAAGTTCTTTCTAAAACTGACTCAAATTTTACAAAACAGTTGCCTGTTTGCAAATCCTAAAGAGTAGTTGAAAGTTGAAAGTAAAAAAAAGTAAGCAAATTAGATTACAGCTATTATTTACTTTTGTAACTGAAATACCCAAGTCAGTTTGTGTACTATTAGAAAACATTCTGACTGTCCTAAAAGCTGTTCTAAAAGCAAACAAACATTTTAAAAATCACTCTTCTCACATTTTGGAGATATAAATTCCAATGTTTAGAATCAACGTGTTTCTACAGTATCTAACATAGATCTCTTGTGGAAAACAGGAGAGATATCAACATAGACAATCATATGAACAAGATTAGAACTTATTTCAGGTAATTGCTAGGTAATTTGCTAGGTAAATCAAAACAAAATTATGTAATGTGCCTCTATTAAATATTATCTCACAATGATGATTTAAAATCTCTTTCTAAATAGAATTTTGACATTGAACCATAATTATAGCTATGTTGGACTCTTTTCCTCATTGCCAACATAGCTATTATTTTCATGCATAAAAATGATTTAAAAAATCTGCTTTCTATTTTCATGCTATTAAATATTAATTGCATTTCAATAATAAATGTACTATTTATAATATACTTTTGCACATAGTTATTTTTGCAAGAATTAAAAGTATTTTACTGCACCTTTTATATATTTATATGTAAGGTAGCTCTTGCTTTATGACTGGTTAACATAGCCCATAAGACTTCCAGTAATTGTAAAATGTTGTGCTGCCCTCTTCTCCATCGTCATACTTTAAGGTGCCTAACAAGCACATGATTTGCAATGTTTTTTGCTGGTTTCCAACAAAAATATGCATTTGGGAGAATGGATTCAGACTATTGACTATCTAATGTGCTTAAAAATCATCATAAATTTGGGTCTGGTTATTGTGGGGTCTTGTGTTCCAGATATTTATGATAAAAATTCCAATGTCAATTGCAGTCACAAATCAAGGATTATCTGTATGTATAGGCCCAAACCAGAAGCAAAAATTCTTATAAACAGTCATACAAAATAAATTTGCAAAAGTATATATCTTTATATGGAATCATAATGTGAAAAAAATATCAGAAATGCCCACTGTTTCTCAGTTGAAAACAATAAAAGCTTAAAATATGATGTATAACCCATGATCACAAAAATCTTTTTAAAATACAACATAAATCCATGTGAAAAAAACAGCAACCATTAGCAAACATGCCATCTTTGCCTGGTCTGTACTTTGCATTTTCTCATAATAATTATTCTTTTCAGAGAGTAGAGAAAAGATACAGATTACCTATGTGATAGGCACAGATATAGAAAACAAAGAGATCTCTTGAAATCCAATTCACTGAATTTGACAATTTGTGGATTAACAGCCAAGGAATTAAAACTGACCTTGAAGAATTTTCTTTTAAAAATAATGAAATGGATTTATAGAATTTATATTCCTACAAAAACAAAATAACAACAACAAAAAAACAAAACAAAACAAATGACAGAAATGAACACTATGAGGACAAAGTCTAAGGTGAAAATCCTGAGAGTAGAAATTAAAGTATAGGAAAGTGCTTGATTTTCTGCTTATGAAATCTGAATGTGTATGCTTGTACACATAATTCTTCATGTAATATAGAAGATATTTAGATTATCACCTCGAAAACTAATTCATTTATACTGAATATTAAATATAGTTAATATTTTAGGTATATATTGATGAATTTTAAATAGTAAAAATTAAGTTCTGCTGAAATAGGAAAACTATATATGCACCAAAATTAAAATTAAGATGCATTGGTAAATAAGAATTATTCATGCTTATGTAACAATGAGGGCATTCTGAAACACAGCAGTCTATCAGTCCAGATTAGCTCCTCATGTCTGTAGACACCGCCAACAAACCAGATGGCTCTGTCTAAGTTCATTGTGATGTGTGACTCAAAAATATACCAAAGTCAGAAGTAATGATTCTTGTTCTTTTATTCTTATTCTGAGATGAAAAACAAGGATATCTCATAATAAGACAATTTTGACAGATGCCTGACTTTGTAAGCTTTGCCCATCAGCCAAAGATAGAACACCAGTAGGATGCCCATTCCTGGTCTTCCATAATTCTTCAGAATTGTATTTTAGCAGTGAATGTGAATTCTTCCACTGTATTGATCAATATTCCTGAAACTTCTTAAATCTTAGCAGCTTGTTTTAACAATAGGCTTAAATTGTGAATCAGAATTCACATGTTATATATTACCCAGAAGAAGCCAAATTACAGTTTGGACAAACACGCTTTTGAAAAAAATATTTTTTAATAAAAATGTTCAAGGAAAACAAATCAAATGCAACCAACATGTAGATTAAAATTAGTCTCTACAATTTCTTCTAGACAATAAATATATTTTTTTTCTCAATGTAAATAGATATTGATGATAATCTTATATATTCTAACCTGCATAATTGCACTGAATAAAATGTATTGTATTTCAAAATAATATATCGAACAGAACTAATTACCAAATGGGGTCTTTTTTAAAAAAAAATCAAAATGAATATAAATTGAAAAAAAGAAAATAACTAACAGAGTTTTAAATACATTTAATTGACAATATTTCAGAGTGCACATTCTTTAATTCTATACAATTCCTGCATTTAGTATAATTGGAAAGTACCAATTACAAAATTCTTGGCAGGTCACAGAGAAGTTACTATTCGGTGGACAACCAAATAATAAGAATTATCCTAGATACAATGCTAGGAAACTAAGCAGGATAAAGTCATGTCTTCGCTTAATGACCATAATTGGGATTAGCAAACCTGTTGATAAATGAAGCAGTCATTAAGTGAGACTTTATGTGACTGCGACAGATTTATAGCCTCACTTCTATGGTCATTAAGTGAGTCACCATAGGTCATTAAGCAAGTCATCACATGAATCCAACTTACAATTTTACTACTGGATTCTCCATTTACCCTCTATGAGAAGCTGGCTGTGAAGCACGCAAATGATTACACATGACCATGAGATGTTGCAATATAATAAATGCCTACTGATTGTGAAATGCCTGAACCTTAAATCATGTGATTGCAGGAACATTGCAGTAGGCATAAGCAGTAGTGGGATTCAGCCAGTTTGCACCACTTCAGCAGAACCGGTAGCTAATTTTTGTTGCCCAGGCCCAGAATGGATTTCTGGAAGCGGCATCCAGACAGAGAACTGGTTGTTCACATGTTTGAATCCCACCACTGGCCATAAGTGTGTGGATCAGTTGGAAAGTTACATTTTCAGTTGCATCATAACTTGATGATTCACTAAATTGGACAATCATTAAGTGACTGTAGACAGTGTTATTTCGTTTAAGAAACTAAGGCCAGAATATATCATCACTATCTTCAATGTTAACGTATTTTACAATATATAAATAAGTTGGATACTTTATTATTATAAACCTTCCTGTACAAGTTTTTCATACAAAACAATGTATCTATATATTTAATCTTACCACACTTAAAAAAAAGAAAAATACAGACACAAAGAGACCTTTGAATAAACAGGCATAGTTGCAAAACACTGCCTCTTCACACTATTAGGTATAAAATGCAGATTTCATCATATCTAATAAAAAGTTTTAATCTTTTTATTTTCTCTTAATAATGTTCCTCAATAATACTTCTAACCATTCTGATGTAGAAATTGAACAAAATAGAAATTCCCACCACAAATATTAAACTCCTTGCAGAAGTTGAAGTCTTTGTCCTGAGAATGCTGTAGCCTACTCATATTCCTTCCATCTTCATACTCCTGCCTTGAAATTTCTAATTGAAATCTGGCAAAGTCGAATAATTAACTCAGATCTAATAATTTATCCTGTAGTCTGTCTATTCAGCTGTTGATAGAACTCTAATCAGCAGATGTTTACCTAGATTACCTTATTCAGCAACAGTGGTAGATCAAAAGCAAACTGCTGCTAAATCTGATCTATGTGTCTATCAGATAACAAGTCCAGGCAGTAGCATCTCCTTAAATACTAGACTTTTGTGTGGTTATGGGGCATTATTAACTATGGTAGCTTTATATAGTAGTCCTTGTATAGTGGTTTCTTTCTAGTGTTACTGTCTTCTGGGAATACAGAACAAATAATTGCTTATCTACCTCTTTCATTATTATGCTAATGTCACCTTACGAATCTCTGTTATTCAGAGCCAGGTAAAGGCTTTGGTAGGAGGGGGATATGTGGGACTTCAGACTTACAATTATCTCTTCATTCAACTGGACTGTAAAAAATCTAGCCTCCCTAGCTGAGAATGCACTGTGGACACATTTTCCACCATATCCAAAATAGGAGCAGCTCCAAGGAAGCCAATTTATCTTTGAAACAAAAGACTTTAAGTAGTACTTTAGTCTGCTCTTTGATCCTTCTTTCTATTCTTTTCCTTTTATGTTGCAGTTTTCAGATTGTAAAGGACAGAAGTTGTCTTATTAATTTTTATGAGATGGCCTATGATTCATTAGGCATGAATACAAATCACTCGTACGTAGATATCCATCAAATTATTTTACAAGTCTCATGCTTTTAAAAAAAATCTACATATTTTCATCATTTTAATATGCATTGTTCTATCATCTTTAGTATTATCTCTAATAACCCTTTGCCTCTTTTTTTTCACTAAATTTGTAATCTTTACTAATCTTGTAATCTTGCAATGCAAGAGTATATAGTCCAAAAGTTTTGCCAAAAATTATTCATTTGCAATAATATTAGCATTTTTTTAACTGATAGCAGACTATGAAAACTAGCATTTAAGAAAACGTTCATCCCTTGCTTATTTTAATATATTGGGTTTGGAAAGAAAAACATCAAGTGTTACCAACAATTCATTTCCAGAATTATGCTAATCTTAGAGTAAACACGATACGGTAGAGCCGAAAATGACATATCTCACACCATAATTATTTTGTAATGATTTGAAAGGCAAAACAATTTATTTTTACATTAATTCTGAATTTTATGTTTTGTTTCTAGGCCATTAATCTAAGCTTTGAACAGATGTTTTTCATTCACTGCAATCTAAAATCCACATAAAATCATGTATATTCATAGTGACAGGAAAAAATGGAACATCCTACTTAAGTTATACTTCCAACTGTGGGAATGTTCATATATAAATAACATTCCCAGAGAGGATCATGGAAGAAATTGTATTTACATGAATATACTAGGACCTGCTGAAATGGGTGAACAATTATAATAAATAGGATCTGATTCCAGGAGAAATAAATGTTTCACACATTAAAATGACCAAAATAACAATCTTTATTGAATAACAACAAACCTTGGAAGAATGGCATTCTTCTGAGCAAGTTGTTACAGTTATACCATAATATTTTTTGTGATCTCATTTTAACAATAGTTCCAGATTGGAAAAATAACAACTTTTCCCAGAGGCAATGTGGTTAAGATGGTTCCTGACAAACTAGAAAGAATGCTAAGAATTATGGAGATAATATAAATTGAAAAAATGTAACTGAGAAAGCTAAAACATACTAGCTAGTCTCCTACCTTTTATTTTGCACTAAGAATATTCATACAAATTCACAAGATTGTGCAACCAAGCATATATTTTTGAAGGTCTCGCAATTGTAAACTATATAAAAACTTAATTTTTCATTTTTTGCAACAATAAACAATAATTATCTATTGGAATAATTCAGCGGGCTTATCTTTATTATCATGGGATGTCGCATAGTCAATTTCCTTATCTTTATCATCCTTCAAGGTAATGAAAGGTTTGTGACTTTTGACCATTTATTAAGAGTCCACTCAGGACATATAATCATAGGGTAAATTTAAACAATAGGTTGTTCACACATCAGATCCATCTCTAGAAGAACATTTGACCTAAGAAGTGAAATTAAATACTCCTTTAGGTTTCTGGGTTTTCTTATTTAGTTTATCTAACTAGATCATTTGTGCTTGATGGTTTTTAAAAGCATTACAATGATATGTTTAGTCCTGGCTTGCCAATTTAAAATTAAGACAGCAGAACAATAATTCAGGACAGGAGTCTAACTATAGGATCATGCAAATACTATGACTTTTATCCTATGACTTGCAAAGACAGCATTTGACTGATAATATCACCATGTACAAATCATTTTTTTTTTGTCATCATGGTTTGTGGTGAATGCTAAGCTATTTCCTCTACTTTTACATTTATTTTTCAAAAGTTTACTTCATTTTTCCATTAAAATGTTCAGGGTGGCTTAAAGTCTAGTAACAAAATAGCAATAATATTATTACCTAATGGGGTAATGGTAATGTGGGGATGGGGAGGACAAAATTAATAAATATTTCAGGTTAAAATAGGATTTTTACAGATTTATAATTTCCCATTGGAGAGCAGGAAATAGAGAACAGAGAATTCAAATAATACCTTTATGGTGATATGTATTAAGAATTATTTTGGAATTCTAAAAATAAAATACTTTTAAATAAACCTTTTATTTTACTTACAGTTGCGTAGAGCATGAATGCATATGTATAATACATTTATCCTAACCTGATTCTGAAAAGGGAGTTTTCTGTAAAGCCCTAAATTTTGGGGAGTCAGGATGAGAAGAAAAATAATCTATTATTTATGGCTCAAAGATAGAGTAAGATCTAGTTATCTTGGTAGTGAGTTCCAGAAATTAAATTAAAACAAAATAAAATAAAGGGACAGAAATGCTGTCCCTTTATCATTAACAAGGTAGCCTATATACTGATAGGATGTAAAAGAAAGTCCTGAAGAAATCCTTAATGAGGCAAACAGTTTTATTTGAAATAAACATTTTAACTTTTTCAGTTTCAAAGATGCCTCATGCTTTAAAAGTTGTATAGAACCATTTTATCTGATCTGAAAATGAATTGAAGTCAGTGGAGCTTTTATAAGCTCCTAATATCCAGTTTCTGTCAACAGCCTAGAAAAATCTTTTGGGGCAGGTGAATTTTCAGACACCTGTCAAGGACAGTACCATGCAAAGAACTTGGCAGCAGTTCAATTATGATGTAACTTCACCACCTGGCCGCCTTGAAATTAGGTTTTCAGATATTAACTGAAAACACTGAGTTTTATATGCCAACCTAATAAAAAAGGTAAAAGCTCATGTATAAAATGAAATTGAATAAAGGTACACTTTTGGCCATGGATGCTGCCTGAATGTTCATAACTCAGATTCAGAATTATGTCCCAGAGCAAAACTGTATTATGTTGTAACTTTGTGTTAATATGGTAACACCTAATCCAAGAAAAGTTAATTCTTATGTCAGAATCAGTAGTTTTATCAGCCAGGGGCACCTATGTGCTTTATGGATTACATTCCAAATTCTTATCAGTTCAACCTCAAAAAGTTCAGCACAGAAAGAACAGAGTTGCTATTATGATGATGAAACTATTCCCTAAATACCGAGATTACTTGATTAAGCCATAAAGGAAAAAAACCCTGCACCAGGGCACTATATAGAAATAGTTGGACATCTCAATGCCAATAATGTCAGCATGAATCACTATATTTTGAAACTATTTGTAACCAAACTAACAATGAGCCTGATGCTGGGAAAGATTGAGAGCAATAGGGGACGACAGAGAATGAGGTGGCTGGATGGAGTCACTGAACCAGTAGGCGTGAACTTAAATGGACTCCAGAAAATGGTAGAGGACAGGAAGATCTGGAGGAACATTGTCCATGGGGTTGCAATGGGTTGGACACGACTTCGCAATTAACAACAACAACAACCAAACTAAGAAGCTATACATTAAAATACAAAGTGATTTGTGAATATTAAATAAATAAACTGATGAATTTGTATTTTATTTTTCCCTCTAAGATATTTTATATTGAGATTATTTCTCAAAAATACTGTAAGTCTAATGCTCTAAATTCTGCATGGCTTCAACATCATTTAAAGATAATTATAGAAACTTTTTTCAGAAAGAGTTTTTTAAAAAAGGTTTTTAAAACAAAGATTACAAAAGGCACAGAAGAAATAAGAAAATCTTTTTCCTTACAATAAATTATAAAATAAATCATAATGTTTTATATTTCTGCAACAGAATGCATATTATATTTGTATATATATATATGGGTATATCACTGCACCATTCCTTTCAAGCAACACAGGGATTAATTTAATGTATTTTTCACAGTAGAAAAATAAATAGTTTAAGGAACATAAGCAAGTGCCTTAGTTCTAATTTAATGATAAACTTTAATAAGTATTTTTTTAATGTTAGCAGATATTATGACCAGTTCTTAGATCATGAATTGCAACACTATTTATTTTTAATCCACTTTGAAACAGTTACAATTAAGTTAATTATCAATAAGACATTTTAATAGAAATCCAAATAGAGTCAATAAACTATCTTGCATACTCATAAAAATAAGAAACCCATAAATTTAAACTTCTGGATAGAATATATATGATTTCTCCCTAAATTATAGTCAGTATCAATGTAGAATTATTCTACAAAAATTATCATTTTGAGATTCTCTAATTAAAATGATGACTTTAAAAGATTTTCCAAATTGTTGAATTCTTTTCAGCCTTAAAATGAGCATCAGACCTAAAAGGTATATGCTATTTCAATTCATCTTAAATATCTATGACAAACTGCTTCCAAAATGTTGCCAAGAAAACTGCATGGACTTCTCCACACTGTTGCTAAAAATTCAGACTATCTGAAAGGCACTATAGAGACACACACAGCGTATTTTAAGGAATAAGTCATATTACTTTAAAACTTAATTCAGTGAGAAAGTGTTTACTGATGCCAATGTATTCAGCATAACTGTCTGTTCCATCATAAATAAAATATCAACACTGGAGTGTAGAAATCTCATAGATATCACAGTGTTTTTTTCAAGAGTGTAGGATATTATAGAAAAATCATAAGATGAAAAAAAATGAAAATGATATTGCTGCAATTGCATAGTGTCACATATTTCAGCATTTTATTTATTTAAAAAAATTATATTGCTGCCTACTCTCACATGGCAACTCAAGGTGGCTTACAGGAAATGAAAACACAATATAAAAGAAAAAATAATAAAATAAAATAACCCCCACCCACTATCCCAGCGACAACACACATTTATACCAGCCATTTAATGCAGAGTTACAATTATTTTTGAAAAGACATAATTCTAAAGCCCTATGCTTGCATCAACTTGCTGTCACTATTTGAGAGTGTAAGTGTGCAGATCTAGTAAGTTTGTTTGCAATTTCCACAAACCTGCAGGCATAATACCAATGGCAAGTTGGCTAGTGAAGAAAAGAGGGAAAGCAAAGGATCACATTATTTTTAGGATAAGAAGCATTTCAGCTCATGTCATACTATACAAACTAAAATGTTTTGCACAGGTAATAGCTGAAACAAGCAGAGATGTATATGGATATATACTGTTCTTACCCAATAGAGATAACAAACCAAAAGGTCAAAAATATTGTATTGCAAGCCCATACATAATTCAGTGCTTTCAGATAGCTGAATAAACTGATGCTAAAAACACCATGGGAGCTACAGTTTTTATTCATTGCTGCTTCATGTTCAGTTTATCTATAACAAAAGAAATTTATGATCTTACCACTGGGCTACATTAGAAAAAAAAAGGAGGTGCCAGAAACAGGAAGATCCAGAGCCAAAGGGATCATAGTACTAAACTTACAAAGGTTTACTATTGCCGATTAAATGAAAAGAGACTCAAAGCTTAATGCAGAGGGAAACAAATCTTTCTAAAGGTTTGAAAGTCTCAGATAACTGCCCTGCCATTGTTTTACATTTTTTCATGCCTCTACACTTCCTGGTTCTGCCTGAGACCAGATGTGCCAAAATACTTTAATAAAGAGTGTTGTCATAGCTCAGCAAGAAGCAGGAAACATAGGTAATCTTGTAAGCAGAAATAAAATCCCCAAATTTAAAACATCTGCATATATTTTCATTAGACCTAATATCTATAACATAGCCACTTTGCCTATTAATCCATCTATCTAACATCTATCTATCTATGACCTATCATAAATAAAACTGATGATTTCACTAGCATAACATGCCTGCAATTTCAATATTTATTACAGCATGCTGTTTTCCAAAGCTATGTTAAAGAGTAGGTGCAAAAAATTACCACATATTTTCCCTGTTTTCAACACAAGATAGATAGCATAGACAAATTATTTAAACTATTTATGTTCAAAATTATGGAATAGGGATAATCAGTTTTGGGGGGAGGGGAAAGGGAGGGTTGAAATACAACACAAAAGATCCCTCTGTCAAATAAAAAGTCGCTGTAATCCAGTATTCTGCACCATAGAGCCAACACATGGTTTTCAATGGTACTTGTAGCTCCATTCTAATGCTTTTCCTGACCATAGTGCAGGGGTCTTCAAACTTGGCCCTTTTATGACTTGTGGACTTCAATTCCCACAACTCTCTTCAACACTGGCTGAGGAAATCTGGGAGTTGAAATCCACAAGTCATAAAAGGGCTAAATTTGAAAACCCCTGCCATAGCACCTCTGAATTTATTGGCTGTAGCTACAATAACATGTAAGCACTAATACCTCTACCTTTCATGAATCTGTTGAGCTCATCCTAAAGTCAGCTAAGTAGTGACTATCACCATAATTACAAGTAGTGAAATCTATAGGTTACATTGCTTATCTGAAACTGCTCAAAATATTACTCCTTGTAATATATCCTAATTAAATAGAATAGCATGACTCATAGCAATAGTTCAGACATGTTCAATTGGAATCCTAATTCTTGATGCTATACCAGAAACTCATTTTTGTAAGATCCCTGTTTCAAAATCAATTTTATGGATTGAGTGAGGAACTACTACTCAAAACAATAAAACTTAGAAGTCATACTTGATACACAGTGGAGCTGACCAAATCCCTGAAATGTTGACATTTAACAATTAAATTAAGATATTTATGCTCAATTATAGTGGTATGCAATTATTTAAACATATGGATGTATATTCCATTTTGATTAGAAAAAACTATAAGCTAATGGGCACAGATAGAATACTCTTTCAGCTAAACTTGGGCTAAATTATATATTGTATATTCAGAACACAGAAACAGAATTTCATATATGCACTTGGTCAAGTTATCTTGTATTGAAACATGTTTATGTTTGTGTGTGTGCAACATGAAATTACCATACTGGCAACATTTGAAAATAGTGTTTATTTTAAATATTTAAGATACAATGTAATAATTTTATGTTAACTTGCTAATGTATCATTGAGCAGTTTCTTTCATAAATAAAACTGGAATATAGGACAATATAGGAGAAACCATATTTAGTGGTTGCACACACTAATTTCAAGTAACATCAGCTCATCTATTAAATAAGGTACATTTTGTTAGATTTGGGGAAAAAGAAACATCAGGGAATATTTAAAGGGCAATTGTTGCCAATTAACTTTGATCAACAAAAGTTGTATGTGAATCTTCAGAATTCTTTTGCCTGCCTAGAATAATGTATATTTATATTTTCTAACAAAATAATACTGTGATGATTAATGCTTATTGGCAACGCTCCCCAAGCTTGTTTAGTGGTTCAGTTTTAAATAAATAGCTGCCTTTATTATGACAGAAGCAAAATTTGACTGTCTTACCTGAGTTTGAAATTTTAATGAAAATATCCAAAAGTCTGTTTTTCCATTGTTAAATGAAAGAAACACACAAGTTGGAAACTACTATTCACAACCAAGGAAGTTCTTTTAGAGGGGAAAAAAATATTAAGACCAAAGATTTTAAGCTTTTGATATGGTTCTAGAAAGTTTGACATTACAACTAACTGCTAGAATTTCCCACGGTTCATGCAAAAGGCCTACTTATGTTTATTATTTACATAAACATTGTGAGCTGAAACATTTATCATCATAACTACAAAAGTATGAACCAGTTATTCAAGTTTCATTGTGCAATTACTGTGCTATTGATAACAAATATGTTCTTGTTTTGTTGTTTTCCTAATCTTGTGTTAGCAATCCAGACTTGCAATTACTGTATATGCCAGCGTATAAGACGACTTCCGGAAGCGCTAAACTTGGCGCCAAAGACGGGGGTCGTCTTATACGCCGAGTCATCTTATACGGCGGAAATACTGGTAGTTTCTGGCGTATAAGACGATGTTCTAGGAAGGCGACTTGGCGATAAAGACGGGGGTTGTCTTATATGCCGGGTCGCCTAATATGCCGGCATATACGGTATGAGATGGATGGCAGTATAAAGCAATGTAATAAATAAAATAAATTTTACAACAAATACACCACCCACAAGATACATGATAAAGAAATAATAGCATAGTGTGGAATTGGGAAAGACAGAAACCCAGTTTCTTACAGGCATTTAACATATGCAGTACTACTGAATTCACATAATTTCAACACAGTTTCTCACTCTGATTTGTATTAGAGCAAATGACCTAGGCAAATTAATTTAAGTAATTATTAGGAAGATAGCATGCTTTCTTAATAACTATCATATGGTTACATTTTAATATTTAAAATTTAGTCAAAATATTAATATCTTAATAACACCAAAGAAAATTATGATGACCATTAAAATTTCCAACAAGTTTTGCAGATATTATAAGCATTAAGCCCAGAAGTAATAAATGATAAATTTATATTTTTGAAAGAATATATATACATACAACAGTAGATAAAGTTTAAGTTTCTTTAAGTGGACAATACAGCTAATTGAGTGTTTTGGGTAGACATAATGAGAAAAGAACCACAGGAACAAACTGTGTAAATATTGTAGGGAAGGAATTATTTGTGGAGAAATACCAATATGAAGGAGCAGAAGAATTGTATCTATCTCAACCTATGCCAGGAATCCAATAGACAGCTACCTGAAACCAATGACAAATAGTGGGTAGCCTATTAGTTAGCTATACCTAGAAGCAGACAGCTAATTATCATGAAATTAGTATAAATAGAATGATAAAGAAGGACTCCAGAGCACTAACTTTGCCAATGTAAGTCTTCTTTTAAGTCCTTTCATAGAAAGTAGTGGTCACTCGGCCATTATTTAGTCTTTCAAAGATTATGTTTGTCGTTCAAATAATAATTACTTACTTCTAAATCATTAAAGAACAGATGCGTATCGGCCAAGTTGAAAATCATCTCCTCCATCCTTAATCCCAGTGAAACAGAAGTAGGGGGGTCCTCATAAAAGAAAAGAAAGAAAAAGGAAAAAATTAGACTTATCAGAGAACAAGCATCTTCCACATAACACTTTAGACTTAATCACTGTCAAGAAGAAAGGCAAAAAAGTTTGGATAGTACATGTGGCAGTACCTGGAGATAGCAGAAGTGAAGAGAAAGAACTGGACAAAATCACCAAACACAAAGACCTACAAATAGAAGTAGAACGACTGTGGCAAAAGAAAGATAGTGCCAATAATAATAACCACCTTGGATACAATTCCAAAACATCTGGAGCACCACTTGAATACCATCAGCATTGACAAAATCACCATCAGCCAATTGGAAAAGGCAGCTTATGATACCTTTAAATATTATTAAACAACATCAGCTTATCCCAGTTCCTTGGGAAGGACAAAAATATCTAAATATCTAGATGACTATGTGATAAACCATAACACAATAACAATAATAATCTCCTGTATGGACACCCATAGTCATGGAGATAGGTCTTGCGGTACTCTGTTGAGGTTGACAGCTCCGCTGGCATTAGTCTATTTTATCAGAAGAGTCACTCAGGCTCTGTCTGTATCTGTCAGCCCATTAACTATAGTGAGTAAACAGAAAAAGAATCCTGTACTAGATTCAATGACCTGATAAGTCATTGCTTGTTTCAGCAAGGACTGTATCAGGTGCTAGAGTTCCTGGGTAACTCTTGACAAGTGGGCAGCAGGACTGTGATTCAAAAACCAAGCCATTATGGCCTATTATAAATTCGAACCAACAACATGAAGCTACTTAAGCAAATTTTTAAATTTTAGAAAGAATTTATCCAAATTCAAATATTGCTGAACAGCTATTAGCAGACAAAAGGAGATTTATTATTAGAAATAAAATATTCAAGAATGCAGAACTGAAGAAGTTTAGAAAAATTGTGACAATGGAAGACCCAAAAACAATATAGATAATCCATACTCAACAACTATTTATTTAGTGACTGTTTGAAGTAACAATGGCACTGAAAAAAATAATGTATCACCAGTCCTTGCACTGATGACTGTCACAACATCACAGTGACTGTGATTTGGATGCTTGGTAACTGTCATGTATTTATGATGGTTGCAACATCTATGGTCATGTGATCGCCATTTGTGATCTTTCCAGATGACTTCCAACAAGCAAAGTCAATGGGGAAGAAAAGGTTGCAAATAGTGGTGATGTAATGTTGATTTAACAACCATAGTGATTCATTTAATGACCGTGTCAAAAAAGATCATAACATTGAGGATGGTTATGTGCTATCTTATTTAATAACCATACCACTTGAATTTTCTAGTCCCAATTGTGATCATAAGCCAAGGACTACCTACAGTAGTTTACTATCTACAGTAGTAGAAAACACTGAAATAACAATTGGAAATATAGAAGGACTAGCTGATATACGTAAACAATAAAAATGGTAACTTAGAAAAGGGTTGTCCAATTTTTGGGCCACATCAAGTGAAGAGGAATTGTCTTGGGATGCATTTTAATATTTAATATAATTAATGTATGTGAAAAACAAATTTTATTTGTTTATATTTTTTATGATCTTATGGGGTCATATTATAGTTGTCCAAGGCTTATGCGCCCCATGGGCCAAAAGTTGTTAGAACAAGTAATAACAAAAGAACTAGTACAAAACTGACTTTTTGAGAAGAAGAATCAAAAGAAAAAATTATGGCATTATAAATCACTAGTAGAAAGACAAACTGCTAGCACAAGAAAGTGGTGCCCCCCCCCCAAATTTTTTTGTGGCACCTATAATGAAAGATGAGTATAAGATGCTTGCAAAGATCAAGGTAAGCCTGGGACAGCTTTCAAAATAACAAAGCAACAAATAACAGTAAAAGGTAAGAAAACTGAATGCTATAAGGCACAAATAATCAAACTGAAGCAAAATCTACTATTCCAATCAGACCAGAGGTGATTCTATCAAAGTGGCAATAGAAATTCTAAAAATGGAAAACAAAAGAAAAGTGAAACAATCCAGTTTTGGAAAGATCTATGGGAAACTCAAAAAGATTATAATAAAAATGTTGAATGGATAAAATAATTTGAATATGAACTTAGTAAAAATCAAATGGCAGAACTAATAAAAATAGTAGAAAAGATTACAGTGAAACCAGTGAAAAAGATTTAAAAATGGACCTCTCCTGAAATGATTAATTTGCTTTTGGGTCAAATATTTGCTTAGCTTACATCCAATTATTAGCTTAATAAGTATTGCATAGAAAAGACATCAGCATCTGGTTAATAAATGCAAAAATTTAGATACGTTTTGAAAAATATCCCAGCAAAAGGAACAAAATCAGGAATCATAGGCTGATAATATGATTGCTTGCAATGTTTAAATTACTCACTAGCATAACAGTGGGCAAAGGTGGGCAACATACAAGATTATTTGCAATAAAATTATTTTACTTAATATTTAAACTTAGCAAACCATAAACAAGTAAAATGGAAAAACAATCTATATAAATTCCTATTTGTAAGCTTTCAAAAGATAACTAATTCAGCTGTTTGAATTAAAACAAATGCTAGATATGTAACTGTTTACACTAATTGAGAAAAGAAGTCTTACATTCATAATTTCTGGGTCCAGTGGTGAACAAAGCTTGTAGTCCTGAATTCTTGTCTAAACTAACCAATTGTCTACATGATTAATTTAATTATCTCCATTTCTCCCACATTCAAAGTGACAGAACCTATTATTATGATTAATATCGGTTTTCTACTACACATTCTCATATACATTGAACTAGAACAAAAAAATTATCTTCAGTATATTTAGAACTGATTGTGTTTTAACCCTCTACAAGTCTTTGGAGATAAAATATCTTTGTTCACTTGGACCCTAACAGAGAATCTAAATATTAAATAGCACAATTTTTTTTAAAGGTTGTATACTTGAACACAAAAACAATAGTGGCTAGAACTGGTTAGTAGACCGAGATAAAATAATGGAACATTAGAATCTTAATCTTTGTTTATTTAATTCATTTCTGAATAATTATTGCAAAATTAAATGTTTGAAAAGTGCAATGAACCATTTAAAAAGTACTATTTATAAATATGAATGGCATATTTATTATGATTTATTACTACACACATTAGTACGTCATCTTAAAATCCTTGCTCCTTTTGTTTTCTGGTGAAGGAGGAGTTGAAAAACAGGAAAGTTCACTTTTTGTTCCTGCCTCAGCTTATTTTCCAGTTAGCTGGAAAGTCAGAACTGAATACTTCTGTGGGCTTTCCCCTTCTTTTTATGTAACATGTTATGACATATATCTCCTAAAATTAAATCAAAGAAACAAAAAAACTTCATATTAACACTACAAACTTCAAATGATGAAGTGTTGAACCACAAGTACTGCTACATAAACAAATTATCAGAATTTTAGCTAAGTGTGTCCCATAGTCTTCTTTTAATGCTCTTCTGCACAGTGATTTCCTACCTCTTTCAGGATCTGAATCAATTTAGTTTTCATTTAATCTAAACTGGCAAACAGTTTTCTCTTTGAAGAATTAAAAATCAGTATTTGATAATGAGAATAGGAAAGAATCAATACAAAGCCTGACATTCATTTACGTTTTACTTTTCCTACTTTCCATTTCTTGTTCCATTTGTTGCAAGGGCAATTTGGGCTTCAAAAAATCAGTTGTCAGGTAGGAGGACCTGTCCATCTCACAATACATCCCAGCTAGTCACTGGTGAACTAATAAATAGTAAACAAATAGCCACCGATGCACAGAAGGCATCACTGCATATATTCAAAGAACATCTCCCACTAGTTCTATACTTTATTTTCAGCAAAATATCTACAGAGCTGTTAGTTATTGTTGCATGTGATTTATATTCAAGGTAGTGCTCAAAGAAAACTGTTTTTCAACAGCATTCAAATTATATACTTTATTCCTGAAAAAATATAATAATTCTCTCCTCTAGGGCTTTTACTGCTATCATGATTAGTATGAAAAAAATATTGAATCTTATAAACAACCCTTTGCTTATATCCACATCAATAATTATATCCAAAGTTATGCAAGTAGCTTTCTGTTAATGTAGACTTGCTACCTCAAAACCTTTTCTTTGTGTAACGCCCACCAAGCTTTATTCAAGGCTATTGCTGGAAAATCTAAAACCATACACTTTTCTTTTAGGACTGATGGATAAATAACTGGGAAAAATGTAATTTAGATTATAGAAATATGTAAGTAATAGTCTAACCACAGAGGGAGGAGGAGGAGGGGGAGGAGGAGAACCAGAAGAAAAGTGAGTGGATTCAGTTGCAATGGCAATAAATGCACCATTAGAAAATGGGAGAGACTGTCATGGAAAAAATCTAGCTATGTGGTCACTAAAAGTTAATAACTTGATGACATATAATCCATCCATCCATCAATAAATTATTTTATCATATCATAACCTCTGTACCATGTATAGCCCATTTATTTAAGAGCAAGATTTAATTTATTTTTCATTATAGTGGTATTATATTAGTACAGTTTGTAATACTAATCTAAAAAAAAATGAAAGATAATCCAGACAGGCATATATAGAGAGTTCTTTATGTAGTTCCCATAGAATATTTTATTTATGTCCAGTATTAAAAAGCTGGAACGGAACATTTTTTTAATCCATACCATGTTGGATTTACTTCATTTTAAAATTCTAATAACAAATTGCATTTAATAATTTTGTACCTTTTTTCTTTCATCCAGTGGAAAAATAGAGATTACCGGTATATGTATTTAGAGATATGCTATTATTTAGAATGGCAAGTTTATAAGTATATAAATAACTTTACTTTTACAATTATTTGGTAAAAGTTTTCTGAATTCACTATCAGCTCCTGCTGACTACATGGAAACATTTGTACTGATTTCTTTACAAAGTATGGGTATTTCTAGAGTGTTATTTCTTTTCCAATTTCCAGAAGGTTTCCAGAATTGACCATTTACTTCCAATGTTTCATAAGCACTGAAACCCCAATGACAATTATTGTTTTTATTTTACTTTTAGCTTCAACACTTCATCCTATTACACTAAGTTTTTACTTTTTTCTATAGATTGCTTCTGATTGCACACATATACAAATGTTGTCTTTTATACTTACTCTTCCATATCTATTAGCATATGATCCTGTGAGAAGTGAATGGAAAACGATGATTGTCTCATCCAAATCCCAAATGAATACTCTCTATAAAAATAAAATCAAAATATTTATACTTGTCATGTTTTATAAAGTTGGTAACTATAGTAGATTTACCTAAAGGAATTGTTCTGAAAGTTGTACTTATTATAAGCTTATCTATTTTTATTCAATTTCAGACCAATGTCCATACTATATGTCAATAATAATGTCATAATGCAAAATTTCTCAAGATTTAAAATGGATGGTTGCTTATTAAATAGCCATATCTTTTTCATGATTATGCAAAGTTTTAAAAATAATTCAGGTACTGGGATATGCTAAGCTCGTGTTCCTCTGCTTTTCAAAATATATCTTCCAAATCATTTCTGAAGTAAGCATATCTTTAGTCCATACATATAACTGTCATAAAATTAGTTCAAGCTAGATGCAAATATTTATAGCAATAAGGGTAGATTCAATTAATTGTTGAATGTTATAAATTTAAACACAAATTTGACCATAAAAGTTGCTTTTCACATGGAAACCCACACTCTTAGTTCATTAGTTGTTTGTTTTATCCATAAACACAATCAACTTACTAGAATATTAATTGTAATTTAAGTTATTTCTTTTTAAAATGTGATATTCAAGATTTGAACTGAACTATATAACTATATATAGTCATGAAAGAATTATGTAACTGTTTACCTTGAGAAAGAAACAACAGTTCAGCTAGAGATGAATAATTTTGTAGAAGAAAACTCACTTGTAAAGATACAGAAGTGGTGCTAAGTATTGTTTCAGCTAATTTTACTTTGTTTTCAACAGTTTTCATGAATTCATCTTTGCTTTCCTTACCAACTCTCTCTAACACTGCTAAAAAGGATAAATCAATGTACAAATAAATAGCTATTTTGCATCCAATACCTCTAGGTCAGAGTCAGGTGGTGGTGAAGGATTGTTATTCCTTCTGCCTCGGCCACGAGATTTGCCATCTGAGCTGCGACGCAACCTATCTGCCTCTGAATCTTTAATTGGTGTTGTAGGAATTGTACTATACTCTGCTGAAAAAGAGAAGAGAAAATTGCTCATATTTTAATTCAATTGTAGTTTTCTGAACTTCATTATTTTAAGTAAGCTACACAGATTTGGCCAATTTTGTGTATACTGTAGCATTCATCTTGTGTTAATATTAGCATACCTGGAAGATCTCTTTCTAATCTTATCCACAACAATCAATAGATAATAGAAGTTTACTTTTTGTCTATAATCAAGTGCTTTTTGCCTAATTTTTTTTTTTAGAACCCAAAATATGTTCCAGTTAAGAATGTCTAAATTTTGGTGATATCAATTAAATATACTTTTTTGTTCCCCATTTTTTTAAAATTATCACCATAAAAACTTTTACTTTAAGTGGGCTAGTGATGAATGAGGTGTAGCAATTTTTATAGAGACAAAAAATAAATTTTGGTTGTTTATTGGAGAGATTTGAAGAGATCCTTCCAATTATTTTTTTTCTTAAAAAAACCAGAGTGGTGTTTTTCAGTAGCCAAAAGAACTGTCCATTGTACAAAGGAAATTTGGGACAGAATTTGGTTTTAGTGCTTATCAAAATAAATAGCACATGTGCGGCTAATTTTACATTCTTACTCATGGCTTAAGCTCATGATCAGTTTTAACTATATTATAGGGTTAGTAAAAATAATACGAATTAAGCATTCCCATAGAGATTTTTCAGGAAGGTCAAGGTTCATAATATGATAGACTTACAATAATAGTTTCAATTTACCTATGCATAATTAATTCAATTTCTTCAAGAAATTGAACATATATATATATATATATATATATATATATATATATATATATATATATATATATATATATATATATATATCCCTCTTATATTTAATCAGAATTGTTTTCAAGAGTTCTTTCCTATAAGGATCCTTCCTCAATCTATTGCATTTACAACCCATAATCAATCTAGCGTGAAGTAGGAATATTTTCCTTTGGGAAGAGGAGACAAAAGTCTCTCATAGTTTTATGACAATGTTCAGATGATTAGTAAAATGCTTGTTCGTTTGGAAGCATTGATATCAGCCAGTAAGAGCTACTTGATAACTTTCTAAGAGAAGAATACTAGCTCAGTATCTTAACTCGGCTTAGTGCATAAAGCTCTTATCAGAATATGCCAACTCTTACTTATGTAATGTCTCTAATTCTAATCATACACAAGCACATTTAGCCACCGAAATCAATGAAACGAATTTTCAAACGTTTCCTTATCGCATCTGCTAGTCAGAACAACATTTCTTCAGAGAGATATAATCTGGTATGTCATCTAAGTCCTGACCTTAGTACAAGCATAATAAAAACTGGGAATAGACAAACAAGGTGTTCAATACGTTGAGCTCTCTATGGACAAGTTGTTTTGGGATTGTATCTTAGGTGTACTACCTTTTCTTTAGTACATAGAACAAAGGATAATAGGGTTGGAAGGGATCTTGGAGGACTTCTAGTCCAACCCCTTGTCACTGCCATTCTACTTCTATTTGCAGTCTTTGCATTTTTGTGATTTTCTCCAGTTCTTTCTCTTCTCATCTGTTATCTCCATGAGAGAGAACAAATAAAAATAATAATCTTTTGAGCCTAACTTGTTGGAATTAAATTTACTTTAAAGTTATACATATTCTAATTTGAAATTTTGGTTGTGCTTGTAGTTCCCTAAATAGAGCAGCCAGAAATACAATTCTATATCTTTTTCCTCTCTGCCCGTACCAGGAAAAACCTGTACGTAATGTTTTGTGGCCAAAGATTGCTTTTCTCAAAAATGTCTTGTTCTGGAACTATTTTTATGAGCTTATTCAAAACAAATCTCTCTGGGTTTGTTTAAGCATACTCACATACAGTATAAGCAGCTACAAAACTGCACTCTTAGCCCAGCACCTAAAATAGTTTAGGTAAGGAAGTCAGACTCTTTAAATACTATTCCTCATCTTGCAATTTTTATTACTGCAAACTTTGACTATTTTACAAGAACTGTAGCAAATCATGCACCTGAAAATTCATTGCTATACAATTTATCTTTAATCCATCTTTTCAGTACTAACAAAACAATAACATAAATTTCTATCTTTATGCATCCAATATGTTTATTGAGACAATAAAATAGAGCAATTACCTGCTGGAGGATCTGTTACAGCTTGATTTGTGATGCCAGTTGGTGGTTCTTGAAGTTGGTAAGTTGCATTGGAGGAAGGAGTTGTTGGGCTGGTGTTGCTGCTTGCCACATAATGTGAGGGATATGGAGAGCTATTATAATACTGTGCATATTGACCCTGGCCAAAGGTGGGATAAGATGGATATTCCTATCAGAAGCAAGAGAATGCTGAATTACACTTTCCATCAGCATGCAATTACATTTTATTTACTTCTAATATAAATTCAAATTCTGTATGCATTTTCTGTTACCTTAGCTTTAAATAAATTTTGTTCTTACTTTATTTTTAAAGAACAGTTAGTTATAGAAATTGTCTCTACAAAAATTGAACTACTGTAAATTCCGAAAATGAAAGTTATATACTGAATTTTAAAAATTTTAAATTTTAAAATTCTGTTACTAAAATAAAAGTAAACTCCAAAGTTCTAGATAATTTCAAATTGTCTTTTTCTTAGTGAAGTACAGGTAGTCCTTGACTTACACCTTGACTTAGTAACCTTTCAAAGTTACAATGACACTGAAAAAAAGTAACATGACTATTTTCACACTTAAAACAGTTGAAGCATCCCCTTGTGATCAAAATTCAAGCACTTGGCAATTGACTCACATTTATGACTGTTGCAGTGTTGCAGGGTCACATGATCTACTTTTGCAACCTTCTGACCAGCAAAGTTAATGGAGAAACCGGATTCACTTAACAACCATGTTATTAACTTAATACCTTCTTAACACCTGACTTAATAACTGTCTCACCTAGCAAAAGATTTTCATGCTGGTTATGAAATGCGTAGACTAGATATTTACTGTTCAAGTACAACATTCGGAAATGTACAAAGGTACATTTATTTCATTGAGTCTGTCTCTCTCTGTGTTTGTGTGTGTGTATGTGTGTGTGATTATTCTAAATACCTGAATCCCAGGTGTAAACATTTTTTAAAAAATCAATAAAATTAGTGAACTCCGGGATATAAAATAGCCTTTTTTATTACTGAGCTTTTGTCAATTTGCTGTTGACATCATCAGAGTAAGGGCTGAAGATTGGAAGAGCTTACAAACATGCTTGTGTGACTGTTTTAACAGTCAGGTCATGGAACGTATGGTCAGCACGCCCACCACCCGCTCATCTGTATTTAGCCTCACTAGTTCCGGCTTGTTGATATAAAAGCTGGTCTCGATCTGAAATTTGAAAAATTCCTCCTCACAGCTGTTCGGCGCGTCAGTCTCGCTGCACTGCGTGAAGCCGCATGTCAGTTGTTAGTGTCCTCGTGATGCAACCAGGCAGATTACACGTCTCATGAGGACACTAACAACTGATGTGCGGCTGTGCGCAGCACAGCGAGACTGGCATACCGAACAGCTGTGAGGAGAGATTTTTCAAATTTCCGACCGAGACCAGCTTTTACATCAAAGCCGGAACTAGTGAGGCTAAATGTGGGTGAGCTGGTGGCGGGCGTCACCATATGTTCTATGACCTGACCATTAAAACGGTCACACACACACACAAGCTCTTCCAATCTTCAGTCTTTACTCTAATGATGTCAACAGCAAGTTGTCGAAAACTCAGTAATAAAAAAAGCTATTTTATATCCCAGAGTACACTAATTTTATTGGTTTTAAATATACACACAATATACATATACATACCTGAACAGGGCTTTCCATTGGCACCTGGAAGGTGGTATGCAGCCATGCCCAGCCTATCCAAGTATAGTAGGAGAAGGAACAAGCCAAAGCGGCGCAGCACAGGACTTGCCATGAGAGAGTCCTTGGGATGAGGCAAAAGCCCCATGATCGGCACTTCCGGCACACCCGGAAGAGAAAGGAGGAGGAGGGGGCAGAAACAGCAAGGGATATAAAAGGGATGGATGGATGGAAGGATGGTACAATGGAAGGGAGAAAATGAAGGAAGGAAGGAAGGATGGGACAATGAGAGGGAGAAAAGGAAGGAAGGAAGGAAGGAAGAGACAATGGAAGGAAGGGAGGGAAGGAAGGAAAGGACAATGACAGACAGGGAAGGAAGAGAGAAACAGACAATGGGAGGGAAGGAAGGGAGGATGGGACAATGGGAGGAAGGGAGGAAAGGAAGGGTCCCACCCCCCTCCACCAGAGACCCCAGGATCCCCTGCACAGCCCCCCCCACCCCCCACGCGCTCTGCGACCTGAATGACGTTGAGCTAGCCACGTCTCCTGGCCATTGACTTCACTTATCAAGATGTAAAAAGTGATCACCTGACCCTGGGATGCTTTGACCATCATTAAGTATGAATCAGTTGCCAAGCATCCAAATGTAAATCACATAACCCTGGGGATATTGCAACAGTCATAAGTGTGAAAAATAGTCATAAATCACTTTTTAAAATGCCATTGTAACTTTGAATAGTCACTAAGTGAACTGTTATAAGTCGAGAACTACTTGTACTTTATCAGTTTTTCCCCTTTTTTTGGTCATCAAGTTTTTGATATCTTGCTAGTGGTGATACTCGAATATTGCCGTATCTTAAAAATGGTAAATTTGTGAAAAGGTTGAAAATCCTTGTACTAGAGTAAATAGGCTTTAATTATGGAGTATTTTGAATGAACATACGAGCTGAAAATTGATTGCCAAAAGCAGTGATGAGTATATAATAGAAATGAAGGAAGTGTAAGAATAAATAAAATGATTCAATTTAAATAAAAAGCGAGTTTGATTTATGTATGTTGGTGGTTTATATTTGGATAAATCTATAAGGTACTGTGGCAACATTAGAGGTGTGGATTAAATACAAAAGTGAATGATTCATACGAAGAAAATACACTGAAATGGTTTGATCACAGAGAAACTAGATAAAGATCAAATCAAAATGGCAAGCAAGAGTAAGTGGATCAAGAAGAAAAGTTTGCATGGAAGTCTTAAAAAAGTTGAGCTACTTCATTGAATGGCAGAGGGATGCTATGCTCATGCTTGCAAGACATCCAAAACACTTTTTTCCCACAATCCTACCAAGTGTTCCTTTTTATGCTTTTCTCTTTCCATTGCATATTATTTTTGTCATGTTTTTTAAGATTATAAATAATGGGCAGGAAGTCAATGTTCATTCTTTCAGGAAAGGTACACTGAGATTTCAATGAAAACCAAGAAAAATATTTCAAATAACTTCACCTCTCATATTTACCTGCTGCGAACCATTGAATCCAGTAGAATTTGTAAGTGAATTATTTCCAGCATATATTCCAGATGATGTTGTGAAACTGCTTCCTGAAATAAAACATTGAAGAGAAAGTATATAAATCTTTAGTATAACTACATTCAGTCAGATTAAAACATGCTGAACAGGGATATACAACACATTTTGAATTTGAAATTGAAAGATTGAAGAATAATCTCAAGATTAACATAGTTTTTCCAATCTTAATGGAAGTGTTGCAGTGCTGTTTTAACAACTCCATTTTGTGCTCAACATATTAGCCCCATTTGACCTCAAAATACCAGTTGCAAATCAGAAACAGAGCTGTTCAAAGCTCAGAATAGTAAGGTGACAACAATCTGTTCTGAGCTCAAGACAAAAAAATTAAGTTTAAAATACTTTGAATTCAAAATGTAGTGCATATTCCTAATATTTAGTTCAAGGACAGGACATAAATGAAAAAGCATCCCTTTCTTGCTTTTCCCACAGCTGGTAGTCAAATGACAGAAGTCTCTCTCTCTCTCTCTCTCTCTCTCTCTCTCTCTCTCTCTCTCTCTCTCTCTCTCTCTCTCTCCCTCTCCCTCTCCCTCTCCCTCTCCCTCTCCCTCTCTCTCTCTCTGTGTGGTAGTATGTATATGACATGCTTTTGACTTAAAACAGTAATTCAAGAAAAACAATGTGATTAGTCTGACTGGGTACATATTGGATGTAATATGAAAAGATTGTGTCAATATCACATGTAAAAATAGCTACAAACTATTTTAAATTAATTTCTGTTGATCCTGGAAGAAACTAGTTATCCAGAGTTTTAAATTTAAGCAGTTTAATATCACTACGTATACCTTCTTGCTATAGAAAGAGAAAGTTTTAGCTGAAGGCAAACCTGTGTCGTGTCTAATAGTGGCACAGAAAATTATAAATTATTTTAGTGTTATTGACTATATAGCCTTGGGCAGCACTTTTCTCTTTCTTAAGAAGTTACTGTTTCTCCTGATACACAAAGCATTATTACAGTACATGGCATTTCAAACAGAAAGGCTACTGACTAAAAGGGTCTGGATACTGCAATTCACTGTCAACTTTGTTTCCCAAATGGACAGATGGTCCTCTTGTTTTAATGTCTTTATCTAAAAAGCTGTATTTTCTTTTAAGCTCAAAAGCTAATTTGAACATATGGATACTTAGAAGGAAAACATGTGGAGGATGAATTTTAAAAAAAGCAATAAAGAAAAAAGCTGTAAGTGATAAAAATATTATATATACAGAAAAGATGCAGTAAATAACCCTTTAACTGTTTCATTCATTTGATAATCTTGTCAGATGGAATTATGAAAAGGAAAAAAATTTTAGTGGAACGATGATCAAAATTACCGGATGATCCATACATATATGGATCCCCCAATACTGTATTCTTGACACATATTAATAAACCTGAGTACAACTAACCAACATATATGCTTATTTAATATATTCATAATATGTGGAATTATATAGCAATGTAAAACATAACTATGTAAGAACTAAATAAAATGAGTATTTCTAATAGTATTTGTTACATCTTGATTAAGTTTTTTCTTGGGCTGGTTAATGACTGCAGTAGAGTTATTTAAGATTAATTTTTGAGAATATGCTTAATGGAGTCTTTGCAATACTTATAGTCTAAAGGACTATCAGCTTCAAAATAGGTCAAAAAATGAAAAAGCATTTTATTTTGACTGATGTAAGCCCCATTCACTTTATTTTTCCAAAACACTGAAAAACTCTGGAAGTGGCAAGATAATTTCAGTATTGTTTCTAGGGATTCAGAGACAGGAGTTATCCTACCATGGAGCAGCTTTGCACTGACTGGCTTCAGGGACTATTCCACTTTCCCCCCCTGTAACCTTCAAATATCCCATGCATTCACACATCTCTTTGGTGGCAAGAAGTATGAGTTTCACCCTCATCTGCAAATGATGGATCTCATTATTGGTGCTACTATATAATAGTATATGATACACCTTTATAGAGCAACTGAAATTACTTTTACAATGCATTGTTATAGATGCCCTTATCTTTATCTATTCCTACATAATCACTTTTCTTTAAGCTCAATTTGATTTGCTCTGAGGTTAAAATTTACAGAATTACATCTGAAGCACTGTATATATCAGCGGTTCTCAACCTATGGGTCACGACCCCATTTGGAGTCGATCGACCATTCCTTGGGGGTTGCCAAACAAGGCGATCCGCCATTTTTCCTCCTCAGGGGGCGGTGCCGCGCATGCGTGCCATGCATGGGGGCGGCACCCCCATGTGCGCGGCGCTGCGCATGCGCGGCATGTTTGTGTGATGGGGGTCGCCGTCACACAAACGTTGAGAACCACTGGTATATATAGTCTCTCAAGATTCATCAATTAATAATAATTTTAAAATGCATATTAATTAGTAAATGCATTTCAGTATATTTCACAAAATCATTAATAAATGCATGAAGCAACCCATGTCTCATTTAGGCTTCATTAGTGTGAAAGAGAAAATTAATATTAATATCCAAGCATTGCTACAATATCTAGGCAATTATTACAATAACTGTCAAATAATTCTTGATTAAAATTCCTTTAACTATTAATACTTTTGGAACTGTGCAACGGTCCAACATATATTCATAAAAAGTGCAAAAAAGCCAATGACAACTATTACTGCATCTAGAGTAGCATATTATAAAGAATGGTTTTTTAATGTTATAGCTATTACTGACTGCTACAGAGAATGAGTAAGACTCACAAAAAGTGTAAGAAATAGAAAAAGGATTTCTGAAATCTGTATCCAGGCCACTAGAGTAGAAATTCTTTCATGTTTGCCACATCTTATCAAGGTTTATCATGACATAAAAGTTTACTGCTCTTCCATTAGTCATTAAGAGCCTACAAAAATAGTAACTACTGTATTCTAAAATACAAAATCTTTATTGTAACATTAAATATTATACAGCTTTGAAAACCAAAGATATGTTTTAGAAGGGGCGTTGACTTACCTGAACGCCTTTTCTCAGCACGGAGATGGATAATCCACGCAGTGGGTTGAGACTGTATTCCTGGCCAATCAGATCAGTCAGCCAAAGTTGCCACGCCCCGTCTTGGACCATGATCCTTTAGTCTTGACTCGAGCGCAGCCATTAACTGACAGTAAGACGTTTTGGCTCCACTAAATATACCCTATTATTCTAGTCTATAAGGGTGGGTGTGGATTATCCATCTCCGTGCTGAGAAAAGGCGTTCAGGTAAGTCAACGCCCCTTCTCCAGCACTGGAGATGGATAATCCACGCAGTGGGACATACCAAAGCCTATTGTCCCTTGGGTTGGGGAATAGACTGGTCCCGTGTGCAACTTTGGTCTAGCACCTGCTGGAGAACCCTCCTACCGAAGGAGGCCTCTGCAGAGGAGTACCTGTCGATTTTGTAATGACGAATGAATGGAGAGGGCGAGGCCCAAGTGGCTGCCCTGCATACCTCTTCAATAGAAGCCTGCATGGCCCATGCTGCTGAGGTGGCAGCACTCCTTGTGGAATGGGCTGTGATATGCTTGGGGACTTGCAAGGACTCCGCCTGGTATGCCCCCGTGATGCATGCCCTAATCCACCTACCGATGGTAGAGGACGAGACCTTCCGGCCCCTAGTAGCAGGGTGGAAGGATATGAAAAGCGCTTCCGAGCGTCGGAATTCCGCTGTGCGTGAAATGTAATGTCTTAGTGCCCTGCGTACGTCCAAGGTGTGCCATTGTTGTTCCAGGGGATGAGCTGGGTTTGGACAGAAGTCTGGTAGGACTATTTCCTGTGATCTGTGAAAAAGGGAGTTGACCTTTGGAATGAATGAAGGGTCTATTCTTAGGACTACCTTGTCCCTGTGAAAATGGCACAGGTCCTTCCTCATTGAGAGAGAAGCTAACTCGGATATCCGCCGAGCTGACGTGATGGCTACCAAGAATGCTACCTTATGGGTCAGATAGCGAATGTCACATGTTTTGAGTGGTTCGAAGGGCGCTCTGGTAAGAGCTTGTAGTACTCGTGGTAGTTCCCACGATGGATACCTGTGCACGGTTGGCGGTCTGATGTTTGCAGCCCCCTTGAGGAAGGATCGTATTAAGGGATGCTTGCCCAAGGATTCACCGGGGCTGGCAGAAAGTATAGTTGAGAGGGCGGCGATTTGCCTGCGCAGTGTGTTTGGCGAGAGGTCCCTCTCTAGGCCATCTAGTAAAAATTCTAGGATCTTGGGAATTGTGATCCCTTCGAGTAACAATTCCTGTTTAGAGCACCATGATTGGAAGCTTCTCCACGTGGCCTCGTAGATACGGTTCGTGGAGGGGCGCCTTGATGCCTGTATGACCCTAATTACACCCTGTGAGCAAGCCCCCTTGGCTAAAATTGACCGTTCAAGAGCCAGACGGCTAGTTGTAGCCATTGTGGCTCTGGGTGGGAGATCTCCCCCTGCTTGAGGGAGATCCTCTCCGGAGGAATCCGCCATGGATTCGTGCAGGAGAGACTCCTCAAGTCTGCGAACCAAGGTCTCCTTGGCCAATAAGGGGCCACAAGGATTACCTCGGCCCTTTCCCGCAGAATCTTGCGTACTACCGCCGGAAGGAGAGGTAAGGGTGGAAACGCGTACAGGAGCCCCCTTGGCCATGGGCTCCGTAACGCGTCCGTCTGCTCTGCTCCCTTGGATGGGAATCGGGAGAAGAAGCGAGTTAGGTGGGCATTGGAAGGAGAGGCAAAAAGGTCCACCTGGGGAAGCCCGAAGTGGTGACAGACCTCCCTGAAGATCCTCGGGTGTAGTTGCCACTCCGAGTGATCTATTGTTGATCTGCTCAACAGATCTGCTTGGATGTTTGCCTCCCCCGATATGTGGTCGGCCTTTATGGAGGCCAGATTTTGTTCCGCCCAGGCCCCCAGTAGGAGGGCCTCGGCCGAGAGCGAGCGAGAGTGTGTGCCCCCCTGACGGTTTATGTGGGCCTTGGCTGTCACGTTGTCCGTCAGGACCAGTACGTGCCTGCCTTTTATGCTGCTGTGAAAATGCCTTAACGCTAGGTGAATAGCCCGCAGCTCGAGCCAGTTTATGTTGTGTCGGAGATCCACCGCTGACCAGCGGCCCTGTGTCCACTTGGTCCCCAAGTGGCCTCCCCAGCCGAATAAGCTCGCATCTGTTGTGACTACTACTCTGTCTGGTTCCCTGAAGGGGGACCCCCTGAGGAGAGCTGGAGATAGCCACCACCTGAGGGAGTGTCGTACTCTCAGAGGTATGCCTACCCTCTTCCGGGATGCACTGATTTGTTGTCTCTGAAACGGGAGCATGAACCATTGCAGTTCTCTTGAGTGCAGCCTTGCCCAAGGAACTATTGCTATGGTCGATATCATCTTCCCTAGCAGCTGGGAGAGGCAGACCAGCGTCACTGACTGCCCGCGGCTTACCTGTTTTACGGCTTTCTTTATGCTGCTGAGGCGTTCCTGTGATAGGTACACCTTGCATTCCTTTGTGTCTATGACCGCTCCCAGGTGGAGTATTCTCGTAGTTGGGGTTAGATGGCTCTTTGGAAAGTTCACCGAGAAGCCGTGGTCCTGCAGCATTTTTATCACTAACTTTAGGTCCGCCCGAGACTGCTGGGCGGACGATGACTGGATTAGAATATCGTCCAGGTAGCACTGGACTCTGACTGGTACGTTTCTTAGTTGTGCTGCCAGAACCGCCAGAATCTTGGTGAACACCCTGGGCGCTGATGACAGGCCGAATGGAAGTGCCCTGTATTGAAAATGGTGCCCCCTGTAGGCAAACCGTAGAAAGCGGCGGTGAGCCAGAGAGATAGGGATGTGCAAGTATGCCTCCGTGAGGTCGATCGATGCCAGAAAATCCCCTTTCCTTACGCTTCCAAGGATGGAGCGTAGTGTCTGCATTTTGAATTTGCGGTATTTTATGTAGAAATTTAGCCTTTTCAAATCCAAAACGGCTCTCCAACCCCCTGAGGGTTTTGGGACCGCGAAGAGGATAGAATAAAACCCCTGGTCTCTCTGGTTCATAGGCACCGGCTCTACGGCCCGTATGTTTAGAAGGTGCTGAACGGCCTCGTTCATGAGCCTTCTCTTTGTTGGGTTTGTGGGACAGGGGCACGGGCGGAAGCGGTTCGGGGGCTTTGAGAGAAATTCTAGAGATAGACCATGACGTATGGTGTTCCTGACCCATACGTCCGTGGTGGTCTCTTCCCACTGGGGAGCAAACCCTGCTAGTCTGCCCCCTATGGGAAGGTCTGGGCGGGAGTCATCTGGTACGGCGGAAGGGGCGGTTGTTCCCCCGAAAGGGCCGTCTTCCCTGTGTTTGCCTATGTCTTGTGTTCTGTCTGTCCCCCTGTCTTTCCCTATCCTGTCTAGCTTGGAAGGGTTGGGAATTTTGAAAGTAGTTGACCCTGGCTTCCGTACGAAAGGATTGTTTCCTTCCCCAGGAGCCGGGTCTCTTGTCCTGCCTTTTAAGCATGTGTTTAAGGACCTTGCGCTTGTCCTTGTTCTCTGTCAGGTATGGCGTTAGTGCCTCACCAAACAGCTTTGCCCCTTGGTACGGAGCCGAAGCCAATTTCCACTTGGATTTGGTATCCGCCTGCCAGTTCTTTAGCCAGAGGATGCGCCTGCTCGTGTTGTTTGCCGCCATTGCCTTGGCTGAAAACTTGGTCGCTAAAAGTGTTGCGTCCGACGCATATTCCGTGGCCGCTACCATTTTGCTGAGTTCCTGGTGAGTGCGTATATCCTCCATGGGAACCCGGCCCTGTAACTCACGGAGCCAACAAAGTGTGGCTCTGGAGAAAAAGGACGCAGAGGTAGACGCCCTGGTAGCCCAAGCTATTGCCTGGTGCGTTCTCCTGTAGTTGGACTCACTCTTTCGGTCCTCGGCTTTAAGAGCCTCAGCAAAATCTCCTGATATGGCCGTGTCCGATATCAGGGGACCTATGGGTTCGTCCACCACCGGCACCTCCAATGTTCCCTCTAGCTCCCTTGCTACGTTAAATAGCTTCCTCTCCGCATTGCTAGGAAGCGGTAGGGAGGTTGGCGCTGCCCACTGTTTCCTTATTGTGTTTAGGAACATGGTCGGGCATGGTATGCGGTGTTGAGTGGTTACCTTTTCGGCGAACGTCGGCTCAGCCTCCGTGTCAACTGTGACAGGCTCCGCTGGTGTCCCATGCCCCAGATGGGCTGTGGCCTCAGCCTTGCGCAGAATAGTAACAAAAAGAGAAGGGTTAAACAGGCCGCTGAAGGACGGCCCTTGAGGTGAGGTGTCCTCCTCCTCCTCAGACATTTGAATCCCTTGTGACGTACCTGGCTGGTCCAGGTAAGCTTCCTCAGAGACCGACGAGTCTGAGATGGAGGAGAGGTCCTGATGGTCCTCCGTTTCCTCCCGATGCCTCGTTCTAAGTCCTAGAGGCTTGGCTTTTGAAGTTTGAGCCCTGGCCTCAAATGCACGGTCCACTGCCTGTGCTATTAGGGTAGCTAGCAGATCCCCTGTCAATGCAGGAGGAGTGACCATTGCCTGCGACCCTGCAGGTGCTGTGGTTAGCATGGTCCTCGGGGTTTCCTGTAACCTCCGTGGGGAGGGGGATCGGGAGAGCGATGAGAATTTGCCTATCCCACCCTCTGTTTGGGACTGTGATGAGTTCCCTAATGACCAAATGGCCCGTGGGGATGAAGGGAGACCCAGCGGTAGGTCAGGACCTATTCCCCCATTCTGCCTATTTTCAATTCTGGCCCTTTTCTGGGCTCTGTCGAACTCTTTTTCTAGGGCTTGGTGTCTTCTGATTGCCTGTTTGTCAGCCTTCTTTGATGACTTCCTTGCAGCCTTTCTAGGGGCTGCAGAGGATTCCGAATCCTCTGAAGCAGGTGCTCCAGAGGATGAAGGCGGGGCTCCAGTGGAGGGAATGATTGCTTCCTCCATTCTCCACTAACGCTGGGCCGCGATAGGGGGGACCCAGGTAGTAGGAGAGCTCCAACTTTGAGTAAGGACAGGCGCACTACTGGGGGCGTCTGGAACTCAGGAGCAGACTCTGCAAAATTGTCAGAGTTAGTCACTGTGCACGGATAAGAACAGGCACGCTAATGGGAATGCCTGGAACCCGGCTTGACTATGGTGGGTAAGGACAGGCACGCGACTGGGGATGCCTGGAACCCACCACTAAATCCAGAGGCGTACGGGCCACTAATGGGGGACCCGAAGTCTGGGAGGAGCCAAAGGCAACTAAACACAGTTAGTTATGAAAGGTTCTTATTTACTTTAGGTAGAAGACACCAAGTCCTGGAACCAGTAGCTATGTGTCTGATTTGAATGTCTCTGAATGAATAATAGATGCTTTAGTACCCCAGTACTGCTTGCCTATTAATTCACTCCAGCGGCTGAACCTAGCTTTCTTAAGGAACTTTAACTCCCCTGTTTGGACAAAAAATATGGCCGCCGCTGCCAGGAAACTACTGCGCATGTGTTAACAAGGCTGCCTATGCCACGTGCGGTTGTAACAAAGAGCTGCGCGTGCTTCCAGCTGTGCAGACAATGGCGCCTCGTTTAAAAAATCCTGAGCAGCCTGGAGTGAAAAGACTGCTCCTTCGCACGCCAGCTGTTTCCCTTAATCAATCTCCCTCCCAGCATGCGTCCCCTTTGTCCTCCGCTTCCCTTGCTAACTGCTTGCCTTTCTGTCTTTTTTTTTTTTTTTTTTTGTTTGTTTTAAACGCGAGGGGTTGCCCGAGCCTCCCCGTTTGTTTAAGGCGGCTGCCGGCTGCTGGAAGGTGGCTGGGGTTGGTTAGGGAGGGGAGTTAGGGATTTCCCCCTTTTAAGTGGGGGTGGTTTCCCCTGTAGGAATCTGACTTCCTGAGTTTTACAATTTAGCAAGGAAATTTTTGAGTGGTCAATTAAATTGAATTAAATTATCTCTAATTAACTTTTAAACTAAGCAATTTCAGCTACTAGAAAAAATCCCCCCTAATGGAAAGGAACTATACCTGCCCAGGAGCCAAAAGTTGTAGATGTCTCGCATGGCCAGATCAGTCAAGACTAAAGGATCATGGTCCAAGACGGGGCGTGGCAACTTTGGCTGACTGATCTGATTGGCCAGGAATACAGTCTCAACCCACTGCGTGGATTATCCATCTCCAGTGCTGGAGAAATGAAACATGCTCAGTTGCTGGCACCTGGAAAATGCTGAGATCATCATCATTTATATGCAAAGAGATTTTTGCTCATTACTTCCATAAAAAATACCCCAGTAGTTTATATTATTTTGTAAAAGTAAAAAGTTGAGGTTTGAAGTTGATATTCGACTTTACTGCACCAAAGGAAGTCGGAAGTCAGTGCCTTTTTTCTCCCTTACTTCACTTCCATATCTTTTCTGCTATTTACTTTCATTGCATTGTATATGATAAACTAATAAAACTTTACATTAAAAAATATCCCACTAGTTATATGTTTGTTACACACTCCTTGGGCTATAGAAATATCTATGATTAAGGTCCAAAATATATGAAACAAAAATCAGCACTTGTGTTTTAAGGCAAAACTACCATGGACAGACAGCATTATAAATGTATAATTAATTGCTGTTTGTATTTTTCTTGTTTTTAAGGTACTTATGACAACCTTAGTTTTCACAATATCATCCCCATAATATATGCCTAAATAATACATATATATTTGGAGTTATTTCTAAAACACCATGCAAGCAGTATTATATTCAGCTTTCAATGTGGTGTGATATAGTTTCTTTAACAGTAGTCAAATACAACAATTATTTAGGCATATAGTGGAATATATGTCTGCCTGTATAATAACATACACATACCTTTTACAGTAAGTCTTTAATGAGAAAAACAGAATAAGCAAACAACTTATTATTTTGGAATATTAACACAAACAATGAGAAATATAATTATCCATGAGAGGTTGGATTAAATGACCTACAAGGTCCCTTCCAACTCTGTTATTCTAAGTCATATGACAAAATATTCATTTGAATATCATGATGGAAGCCATAACCATGACTTTTGACATGCCTTTGACATTTAGTGTCCTAATTTCTAATTATAACCCAAACTACCCACATTGTCCTCTACAAGTAGCCCCCGACTTATAATTATTTGTTTAACAATGATTCAAATTTGGAACAGCTTCGAAAGAGGGGACTTATAACCAATCTTTAAAGTTGTGACTGGGGCATCAGCCTGCGCTCCTATGATCGCAGTTTTAGCATTTGGTAACCAGCCTGCATTTATGACAGTTTTATCATTTTGCAGCTATGTGATTGCAAATTATGACCTTCTCAGTTGGCTTTCAATAAGCAAAGTCAAATGGAGAAGCAGAATTTACTTAATGATGCACTATTCAGTTAATTATCATCATCATTTGCTTAACAACCAAGTGATTTGCTTAACAACAATAAAAATGGTTGTAAAAATTGGTCTCGTCATGTGATGACTCACTTAATGGTATTGCTTATTGATCAAATTTCCAGTTCCATTTGTAGTTCAAAGTTGATGACTACCTGTACATGCTAATATGTTTGACTCTCTCGACTAGTTTCCATGTTAATTATTATAATTATAAATTCCTATGTTGGGATCAACTATTAAGATTCACATTTTATGTATTACATGAACTTGGTACAAAATTAGTAATAACTATAATAACATAAAAAATGATAAAGAACACAAACCACAGGGATTCATCATTGATTGCACTAAAATATTATTATTTGCTTTTACACAAAGCTTTAATAAAATGGTTAAAGTCAAAAATTATCAAAATAAACATGAAACTAAACCTGGATTTTCTACCTCAGGGGTCCCCAACACCTGAGCCGTGGCCCATTATTGGGCTGTGGCATATTTGGAATCAGGCTGCATGAGCAGCTGGGGTAGCTCAACTCCTGTCCCCCCCCAGACATGCCGCCAAGCCCCAAAAGTTGGGGGCCGCTGGTCTACCTGACAATTTCAAAGGCAAGAATATTAACTTGTCAGTGTTATATTAGAATTTAAATTTTGGGTTGTTTTGTACTGATGACTGACATAAATTGATCATTTCCTGTTGCAGAGTAACATGATATCATCTAGTAACCATAGGACAAGGATTAATAGATTTATCAGACTGGGATTAATTTCTGGTGAGGCCTACTGAATTCATTAGTATTTACTATAAATGTCAGACTGCAGCAACTTATCAATATTTACGATTCTCTTATTTGTTTCAATTAAGCTTGCTTCCTAAATATATAATTTAAAATTGCAAGCCAATGAATGGATATCAATACCCTAATAATTTTCCAGAAATTATTAACAACCCAGTTTTCCCCCAGATTTGGGGAAAGGATGGCTGAAGAGCCTCATAGTTTTTATTCTTTTGTAATTATAATTATAATAATAACAACAATAACAACAATAAAGTTGAAAAGGACCTTGGATTAAATCTAGTCATCTAGTCCAACTCCCTGCTCAGGCAGGAAATCCTATACCATTTCAGACAAATGACTGTCCAGTTTCTTCTGAGGCTGTGTTCTAATTGCTTTTGAGGATTTTGCCATGTTGTTTTTCTTTTCCTTTTATCTGTGTGGTGCCCCAAATCACTAATAATTCAGATGGCCTCTAAATAGAATAAATAAATAAAAATAAAACTAGTGTGTTTGTATATACTTATCCATGTGAGTTTATAGACTTTCTTAATCTTAAAATGATGTGCATGCATGTGAATATGCCCACTTAGAACTGTCAAAGAGAAAGAAACACAGTTTACCAAGTGTTTCATTCATGTAAACGTGTGTCACATATCTCTTTTGAATGACTGAAACTGATCTATAATTATAATTCTTTAGGCCTCACATAAATACCTTTCTGTTCTCCTAGCTTGTAATCATTCTGAATAGACATTATAAGACTTGTGATCTGTAAAGCACCAGTGTTGTGTGGGCTGACATGTTTTAAATAATAAAAAAGTTATATATCTTTGAAAATGTTTGCTAGTTATTCAAATTGTATTTAGCGTTCACAAGGGATAAAAAAAATCATATATTAAGAACAAAAATAGTACAACACATTCATTACCAGTTGCGACCTTACCTAGACCGGGAGGGTCTCCTTACAGTCACTCATGCCCTTGTCACCTCACGTCTGGACTACTGCAACGCACTCTACATGGGGCTACCCTTGAAAAGTATTCAGAGACTTCAGTTGGTCCAGAATGCAGCCACGCGAGTGATAGTGGGTGCTTCTCGATACACCCACGTTACACCTATCCTCCGTGAGCTGCACTGGTTGCCTATTGGTCTCCGGGTCCAATTCAAGGTGTTGGTTATTACCTTTAAAGTCCTATATGGCTCAGGGCCAGGCTATCTGCGAGACTGCCTACTACCTCATAGTTCCTTTCGTCCGGTTAGATCCCACAGGCTGGGCCTCCTTCAGGTCCCGTCGGCCAAGCAGTGCCATTTGGCGGGGCCGCGGAGGAGGGCTTTCTCTGTGATGGCACCCACGTCTTGGAACCAGCTCCCCCCGGAGATTAGGACCGCTCCCACCCTGTTGGTTTTCTGTAAGCTGCTTAAGACCTGGCTTTTCCGACAGGCCTGGGGTTTATAAAATCTGACCCCTGGATGACTCTTATTGTACTGTTTGTTTTGTCATGTTTTAGTGTTTTTATTGTTAGCCACCCAGACTCCTGCGGGAGTGGGGCGGTTTATAAATTTTAAAAATAAAAAATAAAATAAAAAATTAGTACTTACACTTTTAATCTGTCATGTTGTTATTTAGCAAACGTAGAATAATTATATGATAAAGTCATTGTGCTCAACAAGATTAAAGCAGCAATTGTATATCAGAGATAAAAAATATAGTTTAACCTTAATACTTGATCATCATCTTCAGCATTAAAATTTACTATTATTTCAGAAAGTATTAACCTTGCTTTCCAGCTAAGGATTCTGTATATGTTTTCTAAAAGATAAGCTCGACCTCCATTAATATGTTAAAGTTTCTGTCCTTCATAACAATTGTGTAAGTGTTGAGGTTGTCCCACTTTAAATTTATAGAGATTATGTTTCTTTCCATTTGTTATTTCAAAAGAATACTATTTTTAAAAAATACTGGCATAAAAATATACAGTTTATTAGAAAAAATGTACACTATTGAAGTTAATAACATTTAATCAGTAATATTTTATACTTAAACAAATTCCAAAGCTGTCTTCCAACATTAACTAGATTGTACTGACAAGTTAATTTGAGAGATTATTTTAAATTTTTAATAACAAACCCATACTTATGAATACAACTGTCTCAAACTTAGATTTATATTCTTGAAAATTTTTCCACATTATTGTATTTTATTGTGATGGAGAAGTAGACTTTAAGAAACATTTTTGAACCTATTGATATTCCAAAATCACTAAAATTGGTGAATGCTTATTCACAAATTGTATTCAGACGTTCAGACACAAGAACAATGAACTGGCAATAAGCCCTGCCCACCTACAATTTATATATGTACAGATGGTGTAGCAGTCAAAAACACATATAAAAATGTTTATGTTTTGATTTCCAGACAATAAAAAACCTGTACTGTCACTGTTTCTGCTCAGATGGAGGCTAGAATATTTACAACCCACAATTCCTTTAAAGGTATTTTCATCATAAATATCTATGTTGTATTCATATAATAATTTATACAATGTGTGCATAGTCAGGGGCTTATGTGGAATGACTAAAATGCAAAATATATAAATGTACAACTGTCATCAACTGATTCACTGAATGAATTGAAGTCCTGAATTTAATAAATCAAAACAATATGTTAAAACCAAATGAATTCTAATCATTTATACAGACCTTGCATCTGGTAACTGTATGGAGCCTGTCCTGGTTGAGGAGCGCTAAAGCTTGCACTGTAGCTCAGAAAGCCTGTCTGACCAGGTGACTGTGTTTGTGTCAATCCACCTTCTGTCTTGATGCCTGCCCACAATGCACCTAAATCAGTTAGTGATAGCAAAGCTATTTGTTCATTTTCAACACTTAGAGGGCATTAATAAATCACATAATGATCCATGCATTAAACCACAATTCATCATTTAAATTACATCATTGTAATTTAAATACTTAATCTACAGTAATCTAGTATGATCAACAAATCCTAGATTATATTATGTACAGTGCAATTCTATGAATGTCTACTAAGAAGCAACTTCAATTGAGTTCAGTGGGGCTAGTCTGAAGAATGATCATAGAATTTCAACATAAAATATTACATTTATGCCCTTTAGAATTTGGTGGGTTTAATTGTTGAGTAAGTAAAAAACAAGGGCCTTGTGAATACAGATCTTACTCAAATGTTTCTCTATATAGAAAGAAACACGATGGACAGCATGAAGTAGAAATAACAAAGCATCGTTTTAGTTTAAAAGCATGAAGTATCTGATGAACTTTTTCTCTCTCATTCCAACTGATATAAAGTGTTTCCAATTAAACACTTTATGACTAGAAACTGATAAACACGAAGTAGTAGTAAAAAAGAAGAAAGATGGAAGATATGTGGTTCTAAATTGAAGCTCATAATAAGGGATTTATCTTGAATTAAAACTGATTTTCCTAAAACTTAAATATTATAAATATAAGAATGATCTACTAACAGAAATAAATTCAACATTTTGATTTAGTTTATGAACTTTAGTATGATTAACTTATAGATTAAACAATGTTTGTATTTATCAATTGCAAGGATCAATGTATACACATTTAAGTTTTCTGCAGTTAGCACTGCTTCTAACATCAAATTATGACAAAAGAGCCATTTAAAAGAAGGGCGTCTTTTTCAGCCTGGAATGGACTTAAGAATACATGTCCGTTGGGGCTGTGCCAGGATTCAAAATAATTGGGAATATATGCTTCAAAACCATCTCTGCTGTTCATTAAAGCAACTTTCTTAACTTTACAGTCTTTTCTTCAAATTTTTCAGGAAGAGATTAAAATAAACCAAATAGGGTTTAAATACTTACTAAAATGAAAATTCATATCCTATCCCAAAAATGTTCACCCTTATTAAATTAAAAAAAATATTTGCAAATATAGAGATGCACTCTAGAGAAACTTTCTTCTCCAGCATAACAATATTATAATAATAATAATAATAATAATAATAATAATAATAATAATAATAATAATAATACCAGGTGGTCCACTGTTTCTTCGGCCGCCTATGCAAAGAAGCTGAAGAAACAGTGGACCACCTGGTAAGCTGTTGCAAGAAGATTGCACAGACTGACTACAAGCAGCGGCATGACAAAGTAGCAACAATGGTGCATTGGAAGATCTGCAAAAAATATCATTTGCCTGTAAGCAAAAAATGGTGGGATCATAAATTAGAGAAAGTCATTGTTGTTGTTGTTGTTAATTGCAAACTCGTGTCCGACCCATCGTGACCCCATGGACAATGTTCCTCCAGGTCTTCCTGTCCTCTACCATCTTCTGGAGTCCATTTAAGTTCACACCTACTGCTTCAGTGACTCCATCCAGCCATCTCATTCTCTGTCGTCCCATTCTTCTATTGCCCTCAATCTTTCCCAGCATTAGGCCCTTCTCCAGTGAGTCCTTCCTAAATTAAACTGCTCTGGGACTTCAGAATTCAAACAGACAAGCACCTGCAACATAACACCCCAGACTTAACAATTGTCGATAAGAAAGACAAAAAAGTCTGGATAGTGAACGTGGCAGTGCCTGGAGACAGCAGAATAGACGAGAAAGAACTGGAGAAGATAACAAAATACAAAGACCTACAAATAGAAATAGAAAGACTGTGGCAAAAGCAAGCAAGGGTAGTACCAATAGTCATAGGCTCCTTGGGTGCAATCCCAAAACAACTGGAGCACCACTTGAACACCATTGGCATTGACAAATTCGCTATTAGTCAATTGCAAAAGGCAGCCTGACTAGGAACTGCTTCCACCCTGCGACGATATCAAACATCCACATCTGCCTATCCCAGGTCCTGGGTAAGGACTCTATAAGTAGACAAAATGCCAAATCCAGTCTGAACATCTGGCTGACTGTGCGATGATCAATAATAATAATAATAATAATAATAATAATAATAATAATAATAATAAAAAAAGTTGGAAGGGATTTGGAGGTCATCTAGTCCAACCCCCTGCTCAGGCAGGAAACCCTATACTATTTTGGACAAATGGCTGTCCAGTCTCTTCTTAAAAAATATAGACATTTTTTTTAAAAAAGTCCTATTTATGCAGAGTCAGTCTAAAGATATGTTAAGATGTCTTTAGTTAAGATTATCAAACTATTAGCCATAATATTTGACTATTCTTTTCCAATTTTAGGGACTGCAAGAAAAATCTGTACTGGAAAGTAGTTATGTATTCTTGAGACTTGGAAATGCTTTATGAACTTTTATGTATTGCAGCCTTGTACATGACTTTCACTTTGTGGTTGGTTTCCATACCACAAGTCATTGTATTACATTGCAAAAACAATCTATTTGGAATAAATAAATATAATGACTTGACATACAGAGGAAGCTCATCAAGTGGATCATGCCAATATTGTTTCAAGCTATACATGAGCTATTTTTGTGTTATGAATAGGCCTGAAAGCTTCTTCTCCTTGAGGCTTATTGAAAAAGGAAAGCTGACATTATGGAAATATTACATACAGCACTGGTGTAAATTTTTATATGATCCTGTTAGTCTATGGGATGGCTTTATTTTAAAAGAGTTTCTTAATATTTTACTCTCTTTATTTATCTTTAGAAGAAAAAAATATAAATGATATTATTCAATTTTGGTAATGATAGTAATGAGAATTATGAGGATCTACATATGCATATTGAACCCTAATATAAATAAAATGAAGGTCCATTAAATATGTGAAAGCAATGATATAAAGAAAAATACTGTGGAAACATTATAGATCAGAATGCTATAGACTTCAATCATCTCTATTAACATTCCCCATTTAGCAATACTATATTACATAATGGGGGAATGGAAAGAATCCATTCAAAAATGCACCACACTAAGGTACTCCAAAGTAGGCTGATATGTATGTAATTAAGATTTAAGAGTGGTTACACTGATTTTATTTTGTATTAAAAATGTATATTAAAATAACCCCACCTTTTTTTGTTTGACTATTGTACTGTATAAAATTTGTTTTCATCCAGAAGTAATATATCTATAACCATTGGTGATATTTATTTTCCAAGGTATTTTAAGTGACTCAGCAGTCTTTCAATATATTTAGGTCATAGATCAATCCCAATTAATTGACATAAGTAATGGTGCTTAAGTAAAGCTGTTAAAGCCTGTGTCCGCTATTGGTGGTCAGCTGCAAAGAAAGTTTGCAGTTCAAGATTAACTAGGAAAAATCTGTTCTGCATTTATTACATTTTAAAATCTCAAAATCTTTCTATCATTTTAAAAAAGAAATCTGAATTTTAGTAAGCTATTTAGAAAAGAGGTAGCAACTTGGTACAGGCATAGTATATATATTATACTTTGTAACTTCTATTATTGCATATTACTGATGTTCTTGCATTGAGTGTGGCTTTTATTTACCATTTAGCACAGCCTGGCTGCAGCAAATTATAAATTCACATCTAAACAAATAGAATTGGGGTTGTATAAACCTTTCAGAAAATGTTAAAATGTTAAAACAATTGCATCTTTTGATAGGTTTGCACAACTGGGATGTCATATGCTACCTATCTCTATATATGCAAAAAGGACTGGCATCAACTTCCTAGAAAAAGATGCAGCTGCTTTAACAATTCAAAAATGCATGTATTTGCACAACTTCTTTCAAACAATATACACAGCTTTAGTGATTACTTCAATTTAGCACCATAACTTGATTCAATGTATAGATTTAAAATACTCAAGCCTAACTAAAATCTTTTTAAAGTTTTACAGTTATATTTTTAAAGTCAAGTTCTTTTTGTACCTTTAAAATAATATTTGCAAATTGTGTCAGCTGGTTAAATAACATTCTGCTTATCCCTCTGTAATAGGGATACCTGTTGCCATTTTCCAGTTTCACTCACCATATGATGGGATTCCATAGTGTTGACCAGGCTGTGGGTATGCTGAATAAGTAGAAGCTTGTTGCATTCCAGTGGTAAACTGTGTCTGCCCATAGGCAGCCATAGTTTGCGAAGAAGGGGTAGGGAGAATATGTGGGTATGGTCTGCTGTTACATGCAAAAATGATAGAAAATAGAAAAAAAATCTTTGCATTAAAATAACAATGATATATTGGTAAAAGTATTATCTAAACATTTTAGTGATATATGAAAGTATATTAATATAGTTCTATAACTAAAGATTTATTTTGTTATTTTGAAGTTCATTCTTTTGCAATAGGAAACTGATTTTAACTACAATTTAACAGATGGAGTCAATCACAGCAATAAAAAGCTGGATATAACTTTTCTTTTTCAATTTAAAATAAAGATATCTTACTTGGAAGGATATAGCTGAGGTGAGGAAAACTGGTGAGTTTGTCTTGGGCTGAAGCCACTGCTCCCAATTGCTATAGGGAAGGGGGGGGGGAAGCACATGGAAATGTAAGCACATATACAGAACATATCTAATCTAAATATTATTTTTGTTAGAGAACTTTAGACATTTAATTAAACTAATATCAAGTGGTAATTTATTAAAGTCAGACTAGCATGACAACTTCCTGTATCTTTATTACAAATTACATTTTTTCAATTGCTCCTAAGGGATCATTCATAATTTTTACCTCCTGTCATACTTGGCTCTATTTAATTAATGTTGAAGTTACTTTTTTTCTTTCAACTTCACTCTTCCTTAATACTCTACATTTTATATGAGTGATATTTTAATCAGAAGCTAATTATCTTTAACTAACAATCTGATTTCCTTTTCCTCTCTCACATGCTAAAAACCTAGAGCTGAAATTAAACATTTATTAATGTAAATGAATGATATCTTTAAAATCTTGACTTCAACAAATTTATACAACTCAGGATGTTCTTTATATCACTGCAGATTTTTAATCCATTACTTTCTAAACCAAAACTGAGGAGTATTTTTCACCTAAGGGCCATGTTTGTTGTGTTTAATCTTCAGATGAATCATAGAACTCATCAGTCAGGGTTCCCATTCAAAGCACAAATGATTAGGATCTAATTACTTTATTTAAGGCACATTATATGAGACTCAGTTCTCCTATCAAGTTTGTAATGCTGTGAAAGTATAGAGAAGAAGATGGCAATTAGTAGCAGGATAGATGCAATCAATTATACCAGCAACAAGTGCACCTCTGGAAAACCTGAAGGGCTAGGCTGGAGACACATTATCCTGGTGAAGGTCCATCTGTTTACTGACACCAGCTTGATGGTACATACTCAAATTTTCTTTGAATCATAAATTGACAGCACTGTTTTTTTATATGGACAGATTGGCACACAGTGCAGAAATTCTTATAGAGGACTGGACAGCAACAAAATAATACAATTTTTAAAAATAGCAATTCAGTTATGAATGTAGCAACATTTTTAGTTTCCTACATATTCTACCTAACTTTTGAGATAGCAAGAGAGTGGATGAATTAATTTCCTAAGCAGGATCTCTAATCATACATTTGCTACCAAAGAACTAATGAATTAGAATTGGAAGCCTAGCAAATAGTATCCGAGATTTTCCATTTCTGTTGCACATTATTTGACAGTAGTCTCCCAGGGTTACAATGGATCTTTTCAATAATATGTAAAGATCTGAAAATTAAACATGGGTCCAGTCTACATATTTTCTACTGAAATTCAGAAAGATATGCAGAATATCAAGAAGTTAAACATGGTACTACAAAGAAAGTTCAGTGCTGAACAGAATCTTAAAATGTAAGAATATTCAGATTGAAAAGATGTAAACAGTATATTTTCAGAATAAGATTGTTTAGTCCCCCGAAAATATGCAGAAGCAGCAAACTACACAAGCTGCTTGGTTGTTACCCATGAAATTAACAAGAAGAAGTCATTCACTGTAATATCTGGAGCTCAACTATTTTATTCTTTATTCTATGAATATCAAAAGGTTCAGGAAAACTATTTCCGTATTGTGAACTGGATTAGACTGGCAGGTGATTACTTCACAGTTTCTGCCATGGGAGATTCAGAGTTAAGCTGCTCCTACTGTGCTATGGATAAACAAATGTTTATGAGAAGTTCTTAAGTGAGATAAGCAAATAATACTACCTTACCTCATCAGCAACTGGTGTTAAGAAACATAAAGCTTTTTATACTAGACCTAATCTATATTAAAAATAATGGTCATTAACATATTTATCTTCTATAAATTTGTCTAATATCTGTTTAGGGCTCTCCATGCTGGTGAAACTTATTACATGGTCTAGAATTAGATTCCAGAGTGTAGCTATATACTTCATTATGTAAAAACAAATCCTGTTATTTGTTCTGAAAATATTATGAGAAAGGGTGAGAAATTCTCTTCATACTATACACCATACATGTCCTACATGCCTTTCTTGTATTTTCCTTGCCTCTAATTCTATTCTGCAACTTTTCTGGTTCTGTGTTAATCTTTTTCAGTTGCAATAGTTAGTCAATATATCAGTATGATTTAAAACTATTACAAAACTGACAGATTTATTTTTTATTCTTTTCCTAATGATTCCCAGTAATAAAACTGTTTTTATAGCAATCACCCCATGGAATATTTACAACTCCAAACTCTATTCCTAGCCAATTACTATAGATCCCAAGAAAGAAATATATATTACATACACAAACGTACACACACACAAAGACGCACATACACACAAACTCCACAGCTTGGAGTTTGATACTGACTGGCTCAAGGTTGATTTAAACTTCCATACTTCAAGGTTGGTAAAATGAGGACCCAGATTGTTGGGGACTGTATGCTAACTCTGTAAACTGTTCAGAGCGCTGTAACGCATTATGGAGTAGAATATAAGTCTAACTATTACTGCTATTGCTATATAATTTTCTGCCATGAAAACAACTTGTTAAATAAATATTAAAACCATTATTTGTTTTATTTATGAGTCAGACATTTAGATATGGTGAAAATATTTTATATCTTACCTGATCCTGAGAAATTCTCTAAAGACCTGTCTGTTGTTGTAGTAGCAATTTCACTGCTGCTCATTGGCTCTGTTTTAACTAAAAAAACCACAAATAACATGTGTTCTATATACCCTATTATTTGTGCACAAACCCATGCATACATGCAAAACACGTACATACTATAAGCACTCAGTGGGATCACATACAAAAATGCAACACATCACAAACCACAACAAGTACATTTATAGAATACAGAATCAAGAAATGTTTAAGTTAAAAGTAAGTAAATAATTCATTAATAATTAGTTAAATGATACATTATTTTTCTAGAGAAATATCAAAAGCGATGAACATAGAAGATAGTCAATATTCTCAGATCTGAACTGGATCAATCCAGTTGTATAATTTTTGAATATATATTACATTGTAATTAGAAACCAGACTACTTTAATTCTTTATATGCTGCAGGCTTTTTCTTATATGTTCCACTTGCTGAATACAAGCAATTTCAGAATTTTGGTCCATTCAATATTATCTACATTGATCAACAGGTGGTTTTAAGGATTTCAAGCAGGAACTTTCCCTATTCTATGGGTGATGGAAGAAGTTAAAATTTAGGATCTTCAAGAGGCAAAGCATGTGCTTTATTCCTGGTTTAACACTTGCCCTAATTGTAGTGTAGTTTCTGGAGTCTATTTTATTGTGAGAAGAAGACATTTATATTAAAAATAGTTGTTCTCATTATCTTACATTAAAACTGTTGCATATATAAAAAATGTACAAAAAAGCCAATTAGATGGTTAATACAGGATGTATTATAAATGTGGAATAAAATGAATCAGTATAACAATAAGAATTTCTAAAGATACCTTTTTAAAAAGAAAAGCTGTAGCTGCTTTCTCTGTACATAAGAAGTGTAACTATAGTTACCTTTCCCTCCTTTTTGAGTTACTGAAGTATATATTGGGTTTTCCCTTAGAATGAAATCTCATATTTCTACTGGCTTGGTCAGAAAGTGTTTTATTCCTGAGGAATTGTTTTTTATAGTTTTATTGACTATCAAGGACTCAAATGCTTATGGTAAATGACAAACGAAGCCAGTCAGCATAAAAATTTAACTTTTTTTGAAGAGTTTTCTTGCCTCACATTGTATGATATGATAAAAGTGCTTCAGGCTTCAAGCATCTATAAAATATTAAACAATTTACACTGTTTTTGATAATATAGAATGTAGAACATACAGTAGTTACTTTATTTCTAAAAATGCCAAATTGAGCTAAGACAATGAAAAGAACAAAATCTGACACTTTATTTTGTAAAATATGGAGCTGGGCTTTTCTCTATTCAACTTTTCCTACTATTAAGGAAAGCCTTAACCACCAAATATCATGAAGACAAATTGAAAAAAAAAATCAAACTCAATCAAACAAACACAATATACATTTATACATTATTGCTTTTTTAGATTTTTTTGCATACACAAGCATTAAGAAACAGAGAAAAATTGTTTTGCTGCACATAACAGTTGCTACAATTAAAAGTACAGGAGTACTTATGATACAGGAGTAAGAACTTGGAAGAATTTTCTAAAGTTTGGCAGCAAAATGACATATTCTCAAAGTAGTCTCAAGAGTGAAAACAGAAAGATATTGTAAGACATTTCAACATGCATTCTTTAATTCTAAAGAAAAATATGCTTTGGAATGCAGCAAATGTGTATAAAAACCACTTTACCACATTTAAAAAACTCCACTATTTGAGCAAATGGAAACCTTATTCAATCACTGCAGGAATTTTGCCTAGCTTTGACTATATTTTTCCTATATTGCCAATTATTCCTCTTTCCAAATCTAACATGATCTTCCAATATTATATTTCCCTTATCTTAATTTTATCCCTTTTATCCTGATCTTGTTACAATGGTTACTACATCACTACTACACTTACAAACATAGACAGAAACAAACATTTGATAAAGATCAAACTATGCTTTATGCTAATTATATATTCAACAGTTCTCTTAAGCAAACAGGACCTAAATCAGACCCGGTCAGAGCAAATACACTGCAGACATAATTTTCTCCAGAACGAGATACTTTAATAAAAAATAAAATGCTCCCTTCCCCTCCTCCAACTGTCAGGCATAATTTTGCTTGTTTTTAAAATAAATTTATGGGCCTAATCTAAATCTAGATTCTCATATACAAGAGGTGCATAAAAATGGAAGTCAAATGAAGATTGGGCACATGCTACACAATGATATAACATAGTTAAGCACCAAGATAGCAACCAGATGTCTTTAAAGCAGGTGTGTGGGTGAGTTCTATATGTGGCCACCTAAAAAGTAATGCAAGTTATTTTATGAAAAAAGAAAACTGAATCCTAAGCCATGTCTATTGCATTTATTTCATAATACAGAATTCTGTAAATGTATTAAAATATATAGCATTTGTTTTTCAGTTACTCATGCTTACAAAATGTACAGCTATCTCCTTTTGAGTGCCAATATGTAATGTAATGACAACATTGAGGCCCTTCCTTCCTTCCTTCCTTCCTTCCTTCCTTCCTTCCTTCCTTCCTTCCTTCCTTCCTTCTTTCCTGCCTCCATTTCCTCCCTCCCTCCCTCCGTCCCTTCCTCAATCTCCTGCACATATGCCTCTATTCTTTCCTTCCCTCCTCCCAATATTAACAGATTTACTTATAGATGCACAGCAAACAATGAAGAACCTAGCAAGAAAGAGTCTAGACCAACAATAGTAACAAGATCTAAATATAGATAAAGAGGCAAAAGGAGGAATTGAGATTATATCCCTGAACGTTAATGGTTTTAACTCCCCACTGAAGAGGAAAAAATTTCTAAATAAATTGGGTAGGATGAATTTAGACATAATAGTCCTGCAAGAAGTACATATTAAAAAACAGCACCAAATGGACATGAGGGAAGGCAAAGGCCTATTGGAAAAGCATACATACGTGGTTAGAAAAAATATTGGGCGAACAAGTGGATTTTAAACCTGAACTCTTTTTACTAGGCATTATGTCTGAAAAGACTAATAAGCAGAAATTATATTTAATTCTACATATTACCACAGCAGCAAGAATAATTTTTGCACAATACTGGAAGAATGAAGGATTGCCATCAGAGGAAGAAATAATCACGAAAATATTGGAATGTGCAGAGATGGACAGACTAACTATAAGGCTAAAAGATAAAGAAGATACGGACTACTATAAAATTTGGAACTTATTTTATTCTTGGTTAGAGAAAAGAATGAAGGATTAGGAATTGAACATGTATTAGCTTAGCAAACTCCAGACAACTTGTTGATTGGAAAAATTAGCATATGTTGATGGAAAAAAATAATAATAAAAAAGATTGTTAAAAAAAATAAAAATAAAAAACAGCACCAACATCTACTAAATTGTTCCAAACTGGGAAAAATGTTTGCAGCACTCTCACAACAAAAAAAGCAGGAGTAGTAGCATATATTAATGAGGAAATTCCAACAAAACATACATATAATGATGAAGATGGCAGAATCTTAATAATAGAAGTAATTTTGAACAAAATAAAAATAGCTCTAGTGGGAATCTATGCTCCTAATGAAGGCCAGAAACAATTTTATAAAAAATTATATAGCATTATTAGTGGATTTGATTATGACAACTTTTGTATAGTGGGAGACTTCAATGCGATTAAGGATAGACAATTGGATTATAAAAATCATAAGACCAGAAAAGGAATTAGACCAACACTACCTAGTACTTTCTTAGAAATGGCGGAGGAGTTCAACATTCAGGATATTTGGAGGGCGAGGAATACAGGGAAAAAGCAGTATACATATTTTTCGGGGCGACACCTCTCATGGTCCAAGATAGATATAGCGTGGTTGTCAACAGATCTGAATTTGGAAGTGAAAGATGTTATAATTGATACAAATTTGTGGGCCGACCACAATCCAATAGAATCAAATGGAGAGAGCAAAAGAAAACAAGAAGGTAGACTCTAAAAAGAGCAATTTTAAACCACAAAGAATTTAAATTAAAATTAGAAGAGCAAATGGGCCTATTCTTCCAGATGAATAAAAAGGAAGACACAAATTCTCAAAACTTATGGGACACAGCCAAAGCCTACATGAGAGGTGTCGAAATTGCTTATATGGCTAGGGGAAATAGAACTAAAATATAGTGACAAAGAAATCTTGAAGAACTTAGTAGAGTAGAGGAAAATCTACAAAATGAACCACAAAGGCGTGACCTGAAGCAACAAATAGATTTAATTAAACATAAGATAAATATTATTGAAAAGGAAGAACTGGAGCAACAAATAAAATGTACCAAACAAAATTTGAAAATGCCAATAAACCAGGTAGATGGTTGGCTTACAAGATAAAGAAACATAATGATAAAAAGAGGATTAATAAACTATACAATGAAAAAGGAGAGATGGTTTACCAGAATGAAAGGAAGAAAACGGTGGCCTATGAGTTTTATAAAAATTTATATGACAATGTAGAACGGAAAAACAAGGATGACATATTAAAATATTTACAATTAGCTGATCTACCAAAAGTTCCAGAGGAGACTAAAAATACATTAAACAAAGAGATAACACCTTTGGAACTATTCGAGGCAATCAAGAAACAAAAAAATAATAAAGCCCCAGGTCTGGATGGTTTACCAACAGAAATATACAAAATAATGCAAGAATCTCTAAGTCCAGTGTTAATAGACCTATTTAACGAGGTTCTAAAGAATGTGAAGATTCCAAACTCATGGGAAGAAGCAACTATCACTTTGATCCCCAAGAACAACTCAGATTTGGCGTTCATTAAAAATTACTGTGGGTGTGCGATTGGATTCAACTGGAAAATTGGAGATTATTAAAACTGGAAGGTCATGACATGCAGACGGGATGGCATGCCATGTTATGGGATGAGAAGCATAAAGTTTACCAGTACTTCCGGAGGCACTACATCAGACGGGCACTAATAGATGTATGGATCAAAATTCGATGACAGAACTACAGGCAGGTCCTAATTGGATCTCAATATTAGAAATGTACATACACCCAAGGTTAATTCAGTTGGGGAAAGTAATAACCTATAAAAACATACTAGATGAGAGAGGAGAATTAAAATCGAGGAAGAATCTCCAAGATGCAGGAATAGAATTAGAATGGTGGGCATACCTCCAACTACAAGCAAGATATAGTCAAGATAAAAAAGAGTGGGGTATAAAGATAGAACCGACAGAACTAGATAAAATTTTATTATGTCCCGAGGATAAAATGATTAAAAAAATATATCATTTTCTTTTAGATCAGACAATGTATGAAGAACAGGTTAAGGAGACCATGTTAATTTGGAGTAAGGATTTTGGTTTTAGTATCGACCTACATATTTGGCAAGAACTGTGGGAAGGGAATAGGAAACTCACTTTAGCTACCTCATATAAGGAAAATCTTTACAAGATGTTCTATAGATGGCATTTCCCATCCGTAAGGTTAGCCAAAATGGGTTCAAACATTTCACCCCTATGCTGGAAATGTAAAACAGCATTAGGTTCATATTACCATATGTGGTGGGAATGCCCAAAGATCCGTGAGTATTGGAACAGGACACGAAGCTGGTTGAGGGATATATTAACACTGGACTTAGAGTTAAAACCTGAACTCTTCTTGTTGGGAATAACGACAGAAAAATATGACAAGGGAACAATCTACCTGCTGTTACACATCCTGACTGCAGCTAGGCTTGCTTTAGCGCAAAAATGGAAGAGCAAGGAAATTCCCACAAAGGAAGAGTTAATACATAAAATATTAGCATGTGTGGAAATGGACAGGCTCACAATGATATTAAAAGATAAATGTGGATCAGTTTATTATGAAACCTGGGATAAATTTTTAACCACTGGAGGAATTTGAAGAGGACAGTAGGGATTAAAGACGAATGTTAAGATAGAAATATATGTTATTTTAGAACAAGTATTGTATATAAAATTTAGATATATATGTAGAGATGAAGAATTGATTGTAAAAAGTGGAATAATCTGATAAGAATGTATATACTGGAATGTCACGTCAAATCCAATGTTTGTTTGTTTTTAATTGTATTATAAATAAAATTTGTTAAAAAAAAAAAAGAACCTAGCAAGCAAAATTAGCTATTTTAGAGCAGAATGAATAAAAATCATTTAATATCATGAAGTTCACAAGTGAGTACTGCAAAATAGCACATATAGTGCCAACAGTGTTTTCTGATGTATATGCTATGTTTTTGTTTGTTCTCTTTTTTTATAACTTTATAAAGTTAAAAAGAAATGAAATTCTTACATATAATTGTCAAATCCATACCTCTTTACTAAAAACATATTTGATTAGTAATTTCCTATGAACATTCACTTTGAAACAAATGTACTGATTACAAATTGCTACAAAAAACAACAGAATACTAACAGGAACAGTTTTGAGCCATAAATAGAAAGCTTTCATTGAAATAAAAAATGTCTAGAATAAAAATACAATTAATAAAAGAACATTTAAAAATTGATTTGCACCAATTTCAGATTTTACTCTAAACAGATTATAAATTTTAATATAAACTTAAAAGTTAAAACCCTCAATCCTTTTAAATACATGACCCTTTTCTTTATAAAATATACGAGGTGTTTTACAGAAAAAAAGTTGGTTTAATTGAAAGTCTAAATATTTAACTATGCTACTTGCCATTTATTTATTTCTATAAAAATATTCAATATTTATGATTCTGTCAAACAAACATGGACTTTTATGTTTCAATCCAGTCTATATAAAACTGACAAGCTCTCATTTAGTCATACAATAATGTAATATTTTCAATAGATTCTCATACTTCTGCCTGAAAATATTAATTCCAGAGAAATTTTATTTAATGTATATAATGCTTTATATATTATATGAGAAATATTATGATCTCCAAATTCCTTTCAGGTTTGGATTTTGATCAGCTCTGGTAAACCTTTGCTTTAGTCCCTTACCCTATCTCTTTTAAACATTAACTACTAACAATGGAAAGAATGAACAGAAACATCTTTTTAGTACCATTTTACCTACATACAGACAAGAAGACATTAAAAATAGCAGCAGTGAAATAATAATAATAATAATATAATAATAATAATAATTTACGTCTCACCATATTTTTTATGGGAGAGACACTCTTTGTCTGACTCCTCTGATGAGACCTGTTCAGTATGGTTGAACCTCTGGCATAACTCTCAATGGAGGAAATACCATAAAGGCAATCAACACCTGGGCAATCCCAGTTATTAGGTACACAGCTTGAATAGTGGACTGGACTCAAGCAGAACTAAAAGCAATGGATAGGCAGACCAGAAAAATAATGACAATGAATCATGCCCTTCATCCACGCAGTGACATTGATAGACTTTATCTACCAAGGCAAATAGGTGGGCGGGGAATGCTACAAGTACATCAGATGGTTGAAGAAGAAAAAATGGCTTTGGAAGAATATCTGCAGAACAATGATGAAGATGCACTGAAATTAGTATATCAGGAAGGCTTACTAACTACTGGAGAGACCAAACTGGCCTACAAGAAAGACCAAATGAAGAACAGAATAGAGGCATGGGAAGACAAAGCACTACATGGCCAATACATGAAAAAAATAGATGGGAAAGCAGATAATAATAAAACCTGGCAATGGCTAAGAGCAGGAAAATTGAAGAAAGAGACCGAGGGACTAATTCTGGCTGCACAAGACCAAGCCTTAAGGACAAATGCATACAAAGTCAAAATTGAGAAGACAGCAACAGACAGTGCCGCCTATGCAAAGAAACTGAAGAAACAGTGGACCACTTGGTAAGCTGTTGCAAGAAGATTGTACAAACTGATTACAAGCAACGGCATGACAAAGTAGCAACAATGGTGCATTGGAAGATCTGCAAAAAATATCATTTGCCTGTAAGCAAAAACTGGTGGGATCATAAAATAGAGAAAGTCATAGAAAATGATAAAATTAAACTGCTCTGGGACTTCAGAATTCAACAGACAAGCACCTGCAACATAACACCCCAGACTTAACAATTGTCGATAAAAAAGACAAAAAAGTCTGGATAGTGGACGTGGCAGTGCCTGGAGATAGCAGAATAGAAGAGAAAGAACTGGAGAAGATAACAAAATACAAAGACCTACAAATAGAAAGACCGTGGCAAAAGCAAGCAAGGGTAGTACCAATAGTCATAGGCTCCTTGGGTGCAATCCCAAAACAACTGGAGCACCACTTGAACACCATTGGCATTGACAAATTCGCTATTAGTCAATTGCAAAAGGCAGCCTTATTAGGAACTGCTTCCATCCTGCGACTATATCTGTAATACCATCAAACATCCACATCTGCCTATCCCAGGTCCTGGGTAAGGACTCGATAGGTAGACAAAATGCCAAATCCAGTCTAAACATCTGGCTGACTGTGCGATGATCGATAATAATAATAATAAAGTTGGAAGGGGCCTTGCAAGTCATCGAGTCCAACCTCCTGCTCAGGCAGGAACCCTACACCATTTCAGACAAATGGCTGTCCAGTCTCTTCTTAAAAACTTCCAGTGTTGGAGCATTCACCACTTCTGGAGGCAGGTTGTTCCATTGGTTAATTGTTGTAACTGTCAGGAAGTTTCTCCTTAGTTCTAAGTTGCTTCTCTCCTTGATCACTTTCCATCCATTGCTTCTCGTCCTGCCTTCAGGTGCCTTGGAAGATAGTGATTCTCCCAAGGTACTATTACAATTCCCAGAGGGCAGCACAATAGGCTGTTTCTTTTTTTGCTTTTAATTTTTGATTGAGGATTTACATATGCATTAAATGCACTGCTTGAATGAAAGAAAGCTTTATATCCCATATTTTAATCTTCTGATCAACTTTAGAGTGAAGGTAAATTCTATGTAGAGGCAAATTCTCTCCATAATATTTAATCCAATTAATTCTTTTTTAAAAATCCTACAAACCACATTTAAAACTAATAAACTCTAAAATTCTATGAAGACAGCAGTAGTATCCAGACAGAAGACAGTTAACCGAAAGTCCTGGAATAAATACTTCTATGGCCAGTATTGGATATTCATAAGGGTTAGTTAGCATCAACTATATTTGAACAGAAACAGAATTTTATAACCACAGCAGTAAAAACAATTTAATCAAGATTTAAATTACAATATGAAGGAAGAGGAAATTAACCCTTTAATTATGGTGTAACTGTATGTTACAGAGGATTTAAATAGCATTAAAAATACATTTTGGTGGCATAGTATCTGATGAGCAGATTGCATCCCTTGTCTATTAATATAACATGCGAAGATCATCAAAATAACTTATAAACTTAAACTTAAATTATATTTCTAAATTTAAAATCAATCCAAAACAATGTATTATGAAGTATCCCCAGATGACTCTTCATAAAAAGTACCGAATGTATCCAGACTGAAATATATAAATTGTTAGGATGTCTGTTTCACTATGTGAATATCACATTTTTTTTGTTTTGTTTTGGTAGCACTAGTAAATTTGTTTCTGTTTTAGAATGAATTATTTATCATTTTAAACTAACAGATAAGAGCAAATATTTCTCTAATCCATTTAATTTGTTAAATAGTTAAAATATTGTTATATTTTAAATATATAGAAAACAAAATCTATGAATATTAATAAAAATAAGGATTTTTGATGGAATCAGCTGAAGCTTAGTGAAGCTGAAAAATTAAGTCAGCTCTGAAATCAGAGAGTCAGGGAGAACTGCAGTTCTTGCTTTTGCCATTAAACAGCGATACATAGTCTAAAACCATAGCAGATTTTTTTCAATGCTACCATAATCCTTCCTAAGATTAACATTTTTATTAGTATAGAAGCAAAAGAATCTTGTATCACAGACATTTATTACTTTTATTAAAGGTAAAGGGTCTTTCATCACTTTAAAAAGTAACATATCTGACATGGACATCTCAAGTTATTTATCTGCTATATACTTTATGTATTGAAATGCTGCAAGTTATAGAATAAAATTTCAATAATTTCAGAGGAGGCGATAAAAACAATGCTCTAGTATCAGGATCTTATCATTTATAGTCTTATAGTTTTAAATTAGGGAGCAGATTTAAAGCAGATGGCTTTAAATTCCAGAGAGAAACAGTAAGTAGGCAATACCTATTTTAAGTAAGCAATATTTTTTCTTATCAAAACCTATGAATCCTGGAAGAAGACTGTCACTGAATCATATTAGTTATGTAGGTGAATCTATTTGTATATATTCTCTCCCTCTCTCTGTCCCTTCCTCCTTCCATCCATCTACTGAAAAGTTCTAAGAAATGTTTCCAAATTTTGGTTTACTTTAAGGTATAAGGTATACCTTAAACTATAATATGTTATTATATTTCTGCAGTTAGATTTTTGAACAGGACCAGAGATACCTCATTTTAATATTACTTGATTTTTGTAGGGCAAAGACTATGTAAAATTTTCACAGAGATGTAGATGATATTTGAATGATACATCCGAGAGTAATATTCCAATGTTGGCAAAATCTGGACAATGGAATGAGGTAGGACAGGACAAATATATAAAATATATTAAACAGTGTAATGTGGTAGTTAAGGTGTTGGATTAGGAGCACTGAGACATAGGCCATCCTGAGCCATGGAAACTCATTGGGTAATTTGAGGTCATTCAGTCTCATTCTCAACTCAATCTTCTTCATAGGATTATTATAATTAGGATAAATAAAGGGTTATTTCCATGTACAGTATGTAATTCTAAACTCCCAGAGAAAATGCACCACCAACAAAAAACAGCAATAGGTTACAAACCAGACAGACCCCAAATGGATACTCAGCTTTAAGATTTGACTCAAATACAAAATACTCAGTAAAACCTGCATATTGGTTTCATCAGTCAACATTGTTTATGTTAAAATGTATTATTCAAACTATTATAACTAGGTAATATCTGTTTCACACATAACTACAGTTTTACTTATAATCATCATCTATAAATATTTTCATTTCTTATTTTTCCATTTTCTCTTTTCCTCTCCTCAACAACCTGTCATGCATGATCCCTCCAAAGCTTCAGATATAATAAACTCATTATTATTTATAATGATATGAAGTTACTGGTTACAGCTTGCTAGTACATCTAACACTTTGTAAATTATTTTTTCTTTCTGAATGAATAAATAAATATATAAGGGTAACCAATTTTCAAAAAAAGTCACATTCAGCAATTTTGCTTTGGTCTACTATTAGAAAATTAATATACTTTCCAATTATTGTTTGCATTTTAAGGATATAATTCTGAAAAGTTTTGTTGATGATTGTATTGCCACAATGTCATTAGTACTGTGCTTCATCTATAAATAATACACAGCTGCAACTTATTTTCTAAGAATTCTTCTATAAAAATATTATAGCAGAGTATAAGTGTCATAAAGTAGATAGACTTTTATTTATCCATGTTATCAAGGTGATTTAATTATGAATATGAATGACCAAATATGTAATTGCAATTTTAATTTCAGCTAATGGTTTTGCACTAGACAATTGGAAACAAGAAGAGATAATAAACTATATATCCATATTTAGAAAAAAATAACTTCAAAAGTCTACTTTCATCAATAAAACAAATATTAATATTGCCATTTCTAAAATATGCAACGAAGTTCAGCCCCATGTATCTTTACAAGAATTCAAAATGCATTTCTTGCTTATAATAAAACTGCTCATACAGGTTCAAAGTGGACCACAACAGCTTAAGGTTAACATACACTTTAAATAATTATTGCTAATGTTTAATAGCAGAGTACTTTGGTATTCAGTGCAAGAAAGGTGGAAAATGATAAAAAATGTACAATGCATTCTTTGCTCCATTTCCAATTGCACTATAGGTCTTCTAGGCAACTCTCTCTTTGCAAGTGTTTGGGAAATAGAGTGAACTGCTGTTTCATCTATAGAAACTGCCCATATAGCTTTTATAACCCTAAACAATAAACTTAAACCAGAATGTTATTGTTCTAAAACTGTTACTTTTCTCCACTAACATATTTCTTACCAAAAGGCTGTTTCTGCATAACCATTCATTACATCTTTTATCCACAAAAAAATCACCCATGCAGGCACATTACATATTTTGGGATTGAAGTCTAAAATTACCTAGTTGTTTCAGATAATTTGCTTTAACACAAAATCCCTCTTCTGAAATTTGCTCTTCTGTAGCACCTTTTTATCCATAATGCTGAACTTTTGGGGTACTGTACTTGCCTTGTAAAAGACATCTACTTCCAATGTAAGATAGTGTATGGAATTTCTAAGAATGATGCTACATAAGCAGGTGCACAATAAAAAGAATAATGCTGTGGTGCAAATGCAACATTTAAATGCAACATTTAAATCACTAAATATAACAACTGATAAAATAGCACATACTATCATCATTTTTGTTACAATAATCCAAAATCAGTGTCTCATATCAACTAGTTAACTTCAATATTATAATCATTTTAAATCTTAACGATGAACAAGTTTGCCTTTGAAGAAAATTGATACACTCTATAGAGAGGTCAAAGAAGTCTTTTAGTGTGCTTCTCCTTTCATAACACTGCAAGTGAGTCTACTATGATCATCAAATGCTTTTACATTATAAGTTTAGACTCAAAATGCAGGGTGCATAATCCCCACTGTACTTAGAGTAACCTATCAGGCATATCTCTCATACCAACTTCTGCACTGAAACTCTATTTAAATAGTTAAAGTTTTCTATACCAACCATAATATCACATAGTATATAGAAAATTGTACTTGAATAATCTTTCTTGTGAGGAACCTAAGTATCTCTGCCAATTTTTAATTAAGCTTTAGTTTTCTATAATACATCACATTTTAACCTGGGAAAATATATGAGAAGGAAAAATATACAAGTAATAAACCAAAGTGATGTACAATAAATTCTCAGTTATAAAGCATGAATGAGTTTCAATTACTTCAGGTTAAAACTGAAGCCTGATAGGTTACTCTAAGTACAGTGGGGATTATGCACCCTGCATTTTGAGTCTAAACTTATAATGTAAAATGCTACCTTACACATAAATAATACTGATGCAATTCATGTCATGTCCTATCAATGTGATTTTGACTTCCTTCTGAATAAACATATTTATGCAAAGGCTAAGAAAATGTTCTCTGCATGTTGCCATATGACATACAGATACTATGATTTACTCTGAAGTCCTATGCACAGTGAGTCTAATTGAGTTCTATGAGTTTATTTTATTGTTTATTTTATTTTTGCTAAGTGTGTTTAAACCAAACTAGTACTTTGATGGGAGACCACCAGGAACGCACAAGGCTGTAGGCAGAGAAATATTGTGGAAGAGAGGAATGGAAAACCATTTGCTTATTGTGTGGATAAGAAAAATTAGAGAGATATAGTCATCAAATGTTTAGTTTGTGTCAAGGAAAACTTTACCTTTATTATTTTTCATATAAACTAAATAGGTTTGACCTTATTTATTTAACCCTAACCCCTTACACTATAAATTCACATGAAGCATGTGAGAACAAAATATGGATTGCAAAATGCTTTGTTCAAACCCAACATTATCATTTAAAAATGAATATTATCTGTCTATTGTAGAAAGCTGAATATCCTCCAAATCCTATAGTTGTCAAAATAATCAAAGTAAAGCAAGAGAGAAAAGGAAAGGAAACTCCTCTTAACAAATATCAAATTCATTTTAAGGAGATAAAGCAACACTCGCTGTATGCCATAGGTGCTATATATTTTTTATATAGGCACATATGAAAATTGTATAGCAATCAATGGAGCTTACTTCAAGTATGTGTACATAGTACTGTGAATTAATTACCTTTCAATAAAGTTAACAGCACTAACAAACAAGAGTCAGAATCTTAAAATGCATGCTAGAATTTTGCATTCATTTTGGCTACACAAACCTGCAGTGGTCTGTGTATTAACATTTAACAACCAGTCTGCAGTGTTGAGCAGAGTCATGTCACCTAAAGGAAAATTGCAAAGAAAATAAAATGCTAGTAGCTTTTCCATATATGTCACAGAATCACATCTATATAATATCCATCAGAAAAGTTTTACTTCTTTTAAATTGGTATGGCATGTTAAGCTCTGTTTCTTCTCTCAATCACTTGGAATTGTTGCATTAAAATAATTATAACTTAACATCCTGATAGGTTTAGAAAGAAACCCCCTTGTGGATTTCATTAATTAAAGTTGTTAACTCCAGAATATAATAGTTATCATCATACTTATACTTGCAGCATATACAGTACATGCAAATCCGAAAGATTTTTTAAAGTAGCACCCCATCTCCCATTTAATTTTTAATTAAAACAGAGAGCAAAGATGATTGGGAGACGGGGAATGACAATGGTCAGTGGAGGGGTATCTCTCACTTAAAGGAATGCAGTATATGTACAAGTGAAACAAAACCTTTTTTCTTTTAGTGTATAAAAAGAAAAATACTAAGTTAATATACTAAACTTTCTTATAAAAAAGTTAAATTTTTCTATTACCTTTTTCACATATTTCAAAGGAAATTGTTAATTTGTTCTACACAGCATATTGTATGTATAGTTTCCCTAAAATATTGCCGTGCTAAGATCCTTATTCAATGCATATTGGAAAGCTAACAAGCCCTTTGCATTTGCATCTCCTATGGCACCATGTGTTTATGCATTCTAACCTATTAAATTACAATTTTGCACATTTTCATATTAAATTATCTTTTTAAAATATATACGTAAACTGAGATAGCAACAGAGTAGTCTGGATTATTTTCTTTATATATCACAATATTTCATTTAAGTGGCAAATTAACCATGTAAATGAATGTGCAAGATAAAAAAAATGTTGAAAAGTTACCAACAGCAAGCTTCAAACATCTATAAACTACTAACTAATTATAACTGGTCTCTAGCACCACCTTATATTCATTAAAAATGTACACAGTAGCAAAATTTATCTAGTTAAGCATTCTCTACTAGAGATGTCTGGTTTCCAAGATGCTAAACCTGAAAGTCATGATAGTAACTTTCAGATGCCAAAACAAAGCTGCTGCTTAAAATCAGCAAACAAACAGCTAGGTGAAAAAGTTGGTTATCCCTAGCCTTTATGCAGACAATTGGAGAAGGATTCCAGCATACGTTCACCACTTTCATTCAAATAGTAAAGCCCAAATGTAATGGGTAAGGCCTAATATAAAATTTCATATTAAGTTTACAAAGTATATATTGATATGTGTGTGTGTGTGTGTGTGTGTGTGTGTGTGTGTATCAATCAATCAATCATAGGCAACATACACAATCAGGAACTAACCTTCTGTGCCATTCGGTGTCATGGAATTATTATTTAGGTGAGAATTATCAAGTTTTGGACCATTAGGAGACTCACTGCCAGCACTCAGACGGCTATGTGGGCTGGCTAAATCCTGCATTTCCATAGGCCTAAAAAAAGAAATAATTTAACTTAGAAACACAATTCAAGACTTTTCACATACTATAGCTACAATTAATTTTTCTACCTCAAATACATAATCATTTCTATAAGTGCAAATCTACATATATTTATAGCTTTGGAAAGTCTGTAAGAAATAAAATCCAATGGATCGTATTCTCAGGTAAAGAGTTTTGCACCTTTCCATACACAATGCATTAATGTCTAATGAGAACTTTAACATAGCAAAAACAAGTTTCCTCTTATAATATATCCATTATTTGTATAAATTATGTGTCAGAGGCAATAACAGTACATTAAAAGGTGAGTACCCAAAGCAATACATTAACACTGCTTGCTTGCATATAATTTACCAACCAATTACAATTTAATGGGCCTCCAAACCAAAGAAAACACTTGAAGCAATAGTTGAACCTAGTCTACTGACAAGGAATGAGATATTCCTGATGTATGTGTTTACTTTAGCAAACTACTTAATTGTTCCTCTGTTTCCATTGAAACAAATGCAGCATTAAAATATTATTATGTCTGTTCTCATGTTTGCTTTGTGGATTACATAGAGTGTGCCCCACTGAAAAGGGATAAGACCAATGCACAATGAATGGTTTTAGCATTAATATATCTTAGCACTTTGCGGTATTGTCATTTAAATAACATAAAAATTGAGCTAAATAAAAATTTGCTAATGTTTTGTCCTTTAACTATGCTTTAGTTTAAATGCAAGCATTCTTACACATATCAGTTTTTATAATAAATTTCCATTTGTGGTTTTAAAAACATAATCATATAATATATATAAGATTAAGTTAAGGCAATAGTCAAAACATATATTCTGAAATAAAAATGATTTTGAATAAAAATAGTTTTAGAATAGTTTATTCCTTTTTCCAATATGAAACATCATTGGAATCAATTGTAGACTTTCCAAAATGCTAATAAAACTGGTTTGGATTTTCAATTTTGTTTGAAGAGGGTTTTTTGTAAAATGCTATCTGAAATTATACTTACAGGTAGATAAAGTTCAATAGTGCAACTGAACTGAATCTTTCCAGACTTACCTCATATTCTGTCAAACCCATGCAAACAATCATATTTTTCAAAATTTATTCTGATGTATTTAGTTTTCAATATTGTAATTGCTTTCTTGTAATAAATTCTTTTGACAATGGCACTGTTTATCAAATTCATATTTAAAAATGCACTAATTTTCCAACTTATATACAAGGCTCTGTGCTACTGTGATTTAAACATTCCAACCAGCAGAACATTTTTTAAAATTCAGATAAGTATTTTTTGGAAATAATCATTTCAGAATATTTAAAGCATTTTCCAAAGATAACATTTCTCCAGTTAAAATTTAGAAAAAAAGCTCATTCGTATATTTGTCACTTGAAGTAAACAACACAACTTCATTCTAAGCTTTTCTTTCCATAGAGAAGTGACTTTCACTTTAACCTTACCTGGGAAAGGATGAAACAGCAACATCTGAACTGACTTGGGCTTTTTACACCTGCAAACCAGGGACACAAACAGAAACCTATGTTATCCTATGTTCATGTCAGGTCTTAATCTAACTAAACAAAGAAATCTTCCTGGGGATCGTAATGCTGTTTTTTAGCCTAAAGAGGAGGGGGACAGCACTTCGGTGAAAGACATATTGTCTTTAAATTGAAGCCTCAACTGTTGTTTCCTCCAGCAAGACTATCCCCCTCCTGCCCATGTCATGAGGAAGGCAGCCAAATGACGGGATAGTGATTCATCACTTGTCTATGACAGCTGCACACTGCATTACCCCTCCCCCAATCAACATGTAAAGCTGTCTTCCTAGAGTAGTTTAGGAAGAAGTGCCTAGGTAAGGAAGCTATTAACAGAGCAAGCAATTTTAAGGGAAAACGCTCTAACACTCCTACAGCCTCTAAAGATCTATCAGCCAGCTTTTATTATCACTAGCTGAAATATATCTCCCTCCCACTCTTTAACTCTTTACAGTCTTTTATGCCTAGCAGGTTAATTTTTATCTTTTCACACAATTTATGTTTTAAAGTTCAGATGCCAGAAAGTTTTAAAAGATTTCAAGTCAGTGCTAAGCATGTAAAATGCAGCTAAATTATATTTCTATAAATCATCTGTAAAGTTTCTTCATATCTAACTGGGCCAGAGATTCTATAGCCTTCCGATCTGTGCCCTCCTCCTCCAATTAAGCTAAAAATAACCATACATGCCTCAGAAAAAAGGAACTTTATGGAGTCTTTTAAAATATGAATCCCACATATAAAAATGGTATTGCTAAATAAACTACTTTATGTTCTAAATGAGTATCATCCGTCAAGACAATTAATTTTTTTCAAAAATATCAGAATCTTTTCAAACTTCTATAATGTAAGACTAGCTTTTAAATTTGGAAATAACCTGTAAATAATCTGTGTTTAAGAGCAGACTTGATAGAAAATTTGTTTCTAAAGAACAGGTGATATATCTCAGGTGAAGATCCGCTGCTAGCCTGAAAGTACAAACAAAACTTCTCCAACTATGGCATATATTATTTTTTTAAAAATCTGAATCTAGAATTTCACCCAACCTTAACTGATATTTCCTAGATGATCACAGAACAAAGACAAGAGAGATGAGGCATTTTAAGTGCCATAAAAGTCATCTAAGCAAATCTCACTTATGTGTTTGTAGTTTTTGTTATTTTTAATCTTAGACAGAATTACAACTTTAGAAACTCCTATAAGCAGCCAGACAACATATAATGTTATACTTAAGGGCAAAAAGCATGCTGTTACAGAGCTAGAACTACAATATTTTTCTTGTGCTGTTTTAAAATGCCGCATAGTGTATTTTTAAGAGACCATAAAAAGCTAATTCAAAGTATCAAGTGTGTGTTTGCAACAGCTAAACCTTCTTTCAAGATTTTTTATCAAGATTTTTTTTTTAAAAGACCTGTTAAATGGAAACTTTTTACTCTAACACTCAAAATTGCGCTGTAATGCCTTTAGGATATGTTCTCTTATGCTTCTTGAGTACACTTTGAATAAATTATAGGTGGGAAAGTAACATACTTAAAACTATCTGTTCTTAAGAATACAGATATTTTAGTATTTTAAATTAACTGCTATAATATATATTTTATATTATTTGTATAATATTTAATATATAGAATATAATGTGCTAATCATGTACAATAATATGAATGTGTCTTTTGTAAGCTAGAATTACATATGATACCATATATAATACAAATATTTGCATAATTTTCATTATAAAAGCTGTGAGAGTTAATTTGCAAGATCTTCATACTTCAGTTGCAATCCTTTGCCTATGAAGGATTATTTAAGGCATGTGTTATACATTATGCCATTTAAAAATAATTCTTTAATCAAAATAACTTTAAAACTACTAATCTCCTATTAGATTGGTCAAATGAATCCACATAGTGGTACAGGAAAAATAAATCTACTCTCAAGAATGCAAATGCAAGCAACAATTAAACACAGATGTTGGTGACATTATTATAATTTACAAAATACTATACTTCATATGTTTTTGGAGGACTATGGGAGATGCAAAATTACTCTGTAGTGAGTAATTGCAGTATGACCAATTTGTAGAGAACATGTGGATGAATGACACTTATTAGTACTTTAATTAATACACATTTACTAGCTTAAAATTGTACTCAGAAATTGTAGGTGTTCAAAATCATGGTTGTACTAGTCAAATCATTCCATAGATCAAAAGCTTGCAGCAATAATTAGAATCAACTAAAGAATCGCTGCACTAAAATGGAAGATAGTGCAATATGCAATATTATTGCAATATGCAAAAATTTCATTGTGAAATCAGACCAACAAGTTTTGAAAAAGCAAAATCTGGAACTTCTTTGTCATATAAGTAATCACTACATGATCATGATTCAAGAACTGAATATAAGTTAATAAAATGCAAAATTGCTTTTTAATTGTTCCTAAAAATATGATGAAATTTTTAACTTCATTTAGTAAAATTACAATGACATTTAGAATAGTGATAATAGACTTATGTAGCTCTGTAAAGTTTATTTGTGAGCAGGCCTGCATAAAAGTGCACTGTTAAATATCTTCACAAATAATACCAAATTGTGACCAACTTATAAAATCTTTTCAGTTGGTCTTTTTTTCTAATTAACTTCATAATTCTTCACAGATGTAGGTTTTGTTGATATTCAATTTGTCTCTCTCATTTTGTTAAACCTCACATAGTACTCCAACAATCCAATGAATAGCCACATTAAATCTGTTAATACCATGCTCTTCAACCCCAGAAATTATTTCCAGAAGGCAAACTTGCTTTAAGAGTTCATCAAACAGAACTTAAGGTACACATTTTATCACATTTTCCCTACCACAGAGCTCAAGATGCAGAAGAAAATTCATGACTTTTGCACTGTTTATTATAGTTTGGTAAATTACAAATCAAAAGCATCTGACAGAAAATCATGTATGAAGCCAGAAACTTAATAATGTTCCGTGAAAAGTAAACTGTAAATGGGAAGGGTTTCTAAATCTCAGCAGCACAGAGCAAGTAAAGTGAAGATACTTGTCTAAATGATTGGTTTTCCAGACTTTTTAAAAATTGCTAGAAGCAATCCTTATAAAAAGGAATTTATAATTTAAAACATTTCTTCTAACCAAAAGGAATTTCTTTGAAGTAAAAATACTCTATAGTTCATATTTGAATTAATAAATTATATTCAGCCAGTTATAATTTAAACCCCCAAAGAGTTCTTTAGTTACTTTTTTCAAACAACCCCCTTTTTTTTTAAAAAAAAAAGTTGACTTACAAGAGTCACAAATGTTGCCAGTCTCAAACATGGAGTTAGTTAAAAGTTACTTTACAATGCATGTATCAAAAGTGCTCGAATTATTAAAACTGATTTTAAATAGCATTGTATCTTCACTCAACTGTTATTGGCATTACTAATGAAATATATTGACATATGACTCAAATATAAAACTGAAGACTAGATCTTCTGAAATAGACATGGAAGTCAAAATAAAATATTTTGATTTGTACAGAATGGACCTTTCTTTTGATAAATATATATATGATCTCTGCTCTTGAATCAGGGATCTTTTTTAAATTCTATGAATAATCCCAAAAACATCAAACAAGACATTCCTCCATTTTTCTGTACCACCTGAAATCATGTATTTCCCAACTGTATTTATGAAAAATGAAATAATGGCTTGTTTTCTAAACCTGTCATTGTGCAGGGATTCCTAAGACTGATCATTTTAAGGGAGTACTGCAACTCAAATAATACCAAGATTTGATAATACATATTTTGTTATAAACAAACATTGGGACAGGAAGACCTGGAGGAACGTTGTCCATGGGGTCGCGATGGGTCAACATGACTTCGCAACTAACAACAACAAAACATTGGGACATGGATTAACATAAACTATAATTCCTTCAGAAAAATAGGAAAAAAACTGAGCAGTGTTAAGATGCATACTATAGAGTATGTTTTCAAGAAAAATACAAATATAAATAAAATATTCTAATTTCTAAAAAGCTATTCTTAAAATTGATCAATTTTTCTTTTGCAGAAAAATATATTTAATTGGTTTAAATAGTGAAACTGTGAATTCAGATTTTATCATTTTCTTGTAAAGTGCACTTAAATTTGTTATCTGAAGCTAATTTAACATGATTATGGTTTGGGTATTTTAAACATGTAGTGGCATTTATAAAATAGGTCAAAATGAAACTTACACTTTTTTATGAATGATGAAAGTCAGAAGCTTCATGTAAATACAGTAATGCATTAATGCTATTTACTCGTAAGCATTTAGTTTTCAGAAATACCAAAATTTTACATTATACTTATGTCAGGTAGCTTGATAAAGTCCTCCTTTAATGCTCAGCAATTTTTCCAGGATTTCCTCCTTCAGAGTAAGCTGTCAAGATTTCTGCCACACATCCTTCCTCCAAATTTATTTTCTTTCCTTCTGAATTGTCTTTCACCAATTCAAGGATCTTTTTTAAATCACTCATCACTGGGTTATTTATTTTCAGTGACCCGCGAACACTTGAGAAAACTAAACAGTCATATCAAGCAAATTTAACACAATAAATACTTTAGAAGCACAGAACATCTGACTTGAAAGACGTCTACATAAAGCTGAGCCAAAATATACTGAAAAAAATGTGACGTATATTAGGTATTAATAGGAACGGGGGGAAAGAAATGTGCATATGGTACCTCGGTGGCGGATCACTTAGTTGCTTGGAAAACTTGTTTTTGCAACATAGGACATTCTTGCGGGTGACTTCCTTATAAAGCTTCAGTCGGGCCCAAAAAAAGTGTGTGTGGGGGGGCTTTTCTCACCGCTTTACAAGAAGGGAGAGTTGTTGTCAAATCCATGCAGTTTTCGAAACAGACAGGTTTGTACTTACAGCGAACGGCTTTGCAGCATCCACCAGGATTAGGTACTGCTTCACGTGAACCAACCAGTGTTGCTCACATCGTTTTATTCTTAAAAGCTCAACAGACTGTCTTGGTTGAAAAACAACAAAACAAACCAGTAACCCCCGACCCACTCCAAGCGCAGCCTAGAAGCGCCGCTCGCTCTGGAGGACAATTTCGCGTTTAGGGCGAGGAGCTGGTGAGGGTGACTTCTGCTGCTGTTGTTGCTGCCGCCGCGGGCTGTGCTTGCCAAGCGTCTGTGTGAGGCAAAGGACAGAGGGAGAGAGGGAGGCGGCGGCGGGAGGGGCGGGGTGGGGGAGCCTTTGGGTCTCCAGAGCGAAATTGAAAACAGCCAACGAGGACTTTCCCAGGAAGGCTTAAAGTCGGAAGTGGCACTGAGGGGTCCGTCTGCGGCAGCACCCAGTTCCCAAATCGGCGCGCGCCTAAGTTCCCGCTCAAATCCTCTCTCAGCAAACCAAGGCGCTCGCTCGCTCGCTCTTCGGCTGTCAGCAAACGCGGCCGGAGAGACGGTCGCTGAAGAACAGACAAAGGAACAAGCCGAAGTCTCGTCGCGCTCGCTTGTTGCTTCTATGTTGGCCCAGGCTTGGAGGTCTGCCCCAATCTAGCCCGAAGGCTTTTCCGCCTTCTTCTCCCCCCCCCCACACACAACACACCCCTCCTGCGACTCGTCCCCTTTTGTTTATTCCTAATGCAAACCACAGCTAGTCTCTTGCCCTTATTGGTTTGAAAATGCGAACAATCGAAGTTAGCCTTGGGCTGACTCGTCGGAGGCCACCTTTGCTGGCAAGCAATTTTGGTATGCAAATGAAGGATCCTGAGGCATGTGCATAAACAGCTGTGGAGGGGTGGGTGGGAGAGAAGCAGCTGAGCGCGCCCTGTCAAGAAGCGGGCCGGCGGGCTGGCTTTCTGCTGCGGAGGCACCGGCAGTACCGAGCCACGTAGAGCTTCGCAGAGTAGGCGGCACGGAAAGCCTCCTTTGCACCTTCCAAGCGGGCTAGCCCGGCAGCGGACTCCTTAGCCGAGAGCAGAGCTGGGGGATGGGAGAGATGTGGATGGACTTAAAGCCTTGGCCCGATCCTCAAAGCAGGCGGCCAGAACGGCGTTCACGGCACTCTGGAGATCTGCTTAAGTACCGCTAAAGAGGGCGATCCAGCATTACGAGCAGGCAACTCTTGCGTCGCCACTTTTTTGGATGTGTATCGGATTGGTTCCTGGTTGTTCCTTAAAGAGGCAAAAATACGAAAGAGAACAAGAAGGCTAAACGCTAAACCCCTAGCCCGTGCCAACCTCCAGCAATTTGTCAGAATAACCACCAAACTTTCAACTGTTAATAATGCAGGGGTAAAAACGATGGTGGGCAAAATGTATTATTTAAATACACTCCTACTTGGATTCAATGTTTATTTTTTGGAGAGGGCGGGAGTAATTCTGCATTATCCTTATTTCTAGCCATGTTTTGCACAATGACTTTGTTTATATAGTTGCGTTTGCGTATGTTAAACATTAACATTGAATGTGAATACTTTAGGAACAATTTTTAAAGCTAATTCTTAGATAAGACAATTATCTAAAATCCAGTTAGCTAATATATGTTGTTTTGAGCTATTTTAACCAATCTCAGAATACAGACCCATTTCTAAATTAATTCTGGTCCAATTCCAATACAAACAATGTACTATCAAAGAGAAAAAGATTGTTAAATCATGTTAAAATACCTGTAAAAACTGTTTCTGAATGAAGGTTATAGTTTTGCCTGAATGTATTGTTACAAGAAGTAATATGAGTACCCACTTGAATACTGGAATATTGTACAAAGTTAGCTTCAAATTATGTTTGTTATAAATAAAAGCGTATAACCTCAACATACTTTACAAAAATATTGTGCAATATCCAGTTTACATATTTTCAGAAAAAAATACATTGGGTAAGCTTTCCACTAGGCAAGGGAATTGTGCCATGACAACCTTGAGCAGAACTCTGGTTGCTTAGTGAAGGCAAAAAAATAATGATAGACACCTTCCATATATGGAAGGTTAAGGTTAAAATCCACATATGTCTGTTAGGTCTGCTTCTGTAGCATGGCACATATATTCATAGATATCCCCTCTTTTAATTCTTAAATATGTTCAAAGTGGAATTTGTAATGTTATATTAAATTGCATTGGCAATAAATTCATATGCAATATTTCAATACTTTACTGAGGTAAAATACTTTTAGGATGACAGAGAATGCTCTTTATTTTGGGAGTTCTTTTCATAAGTAATTTATTTAACTAATTTGTAGTAATATATACAATCATGTCCTATTCCTCAAGTATATGATTAATACAAAACTTCCTTGGAAAAAGTGGTTTTATGTTTATTTTGAAACACATATTATTAATTTTTCCCCAAAAGGCAAGAAAGGAGAATATGAGGCAGTGTGGCAAACACTAGACTTGTGCTAACCACACTTTCTTACAGTGCAGACCAATTCTGGCCAATTCAGTTTACTGAGAGTTATGCTCAAGAAAGTGAGTATAAGATTGAAACCAAATCCTTTTTAGAAAATATTTTAAAATGTTATTTTACCAATGAAAATACAATATTAGATATTTTGCATTTTTCAGTATTACAAATCAATGATAATGTTATATACTTGATAAATTCAACCTGAATTTATTTATGTTTAAATAATGTCTATTCATATATATTTACAATAATTAACATATAAGCTACCTCAAATAAGACAGATGCTTTTGATTTGCATTATTTAGTAAAACAATGTATACCTACTATATACTAAATAGAGCTACTGGTAATATGCTGCTAAGCAATTATATGTCTGTGCTAGCAAATATTTAACAAAGTGTTATACTTGGTAGTGGCATTAGAAAATGTGTTTTATACTAACATTTATTTTAATACAGTGCTTTTCAGCAGTTAGCCACCTACAATATTATTACCTGGGGGGAATAGAATTTTAAATATTTGATTTTATCTTGTCTTCTTTATAGTAGATGAAGCTCTTGCACTCAGTGACTTTTTATAACTTGACTGTGTATTCTTTTGTGGGAGGAGTGTTAAGTATTACTTATCATTGATTCCTCCTCTTTGTCACTGAATATCCAATCCACGCTCTCAGATTATACTACTTATGCATAACATATCTGGTAGAAAATTCTACTGAAATCAATGGGGGTAATTTAATGTATTTAAAATCAGGGTATCATACTTAAGTGAACTTCTTTGACCATTAAAACAGTTGAACCAGACTTTAAGTGCTTTAGTTTATGAAGTGAACTTGCATAGGCCCACAGTAGTTATTCTGAATATGTTTAAAGAGTTGCTTTCTCCAGAGGACAAAGCAGAATGCCATAAAATAACAGTAAAGGGTAAGTTTTATTTGTTTTCAAGAATGGTATATTTCCATTCAAACATCTTTTTGGAATACACAAATCAACAAGCATCACTAAGATACAGTGCAAGAAAATGTTCAAAAGTCTTTTTATGCTGCTGGACTAAACCAAAAGCTTTTTGTTTGCTAGTACTGTAAATATCAGAAGGGGACAATTCAGCCTGGTCTCTAGGGTAACTTCCGGAGATGAAGAGAGAATGGTCTGTCTGGTATTCTTGCCAATCTGCGTATGGAGTATTGGGATATAGATTACTCCCTATGATGTCCAAAGCCAAACAATCTGGAATCTCTTACATTTCAAATATTGAAACAAAGGGCAAAAGATGGTTAGCATAAGGCAATTACAGATAATATCTTACTATCTTTGATTTTTTAAAATAGCAATTTACTTCATAAGCAGCTTTATTTAATACTGAATGGGAATCATTTGCTGGCATGCAGATGTTGCGCTAGCAATACTGTACATACATGGAAATATAAAGTTATATTATGACATGGCCTACAGTATTTATTTTGTGAACACACAAAGAATATTAAAAGAAGTATTAAGAAAGTATTCTTTTTTCTCTCCTTAATATGTAAGTTTAGATGAAAGTTAGTTTAGGCACATTCAAGCATTCTCAGTACTGTATTCAATGAAATACTTTTGAACAGCTGTCCCTAGTGATGTATCACAAAACAGCTTCTGAAATACTGTGAAGTTTCAAAACGTGATGCTTCTGTTTGCGAATTTGCACAGGATATATATGGAACTGACATACTGCCAATATTCACAAGAAGATGTGGTACTTGGGAGTTTTGATAAAAATGTATATCAGACCAAAATCTGAAGACAATGATTAAGAAAATTATTTTAATTTCGGTGTTATTTCAGTTCTGTTAGATCCTAAAGTTACCTATATTGATCCAACAATTCATTTTGCGTTGTAGCAGAAATACACACATATAAACACATTTATTTTAAAAAGCTTAATTGCTTCAGGTGGTAGTTTAAAAGTAAATGCATGGCTTGAGTAAACAAGTAGACAAAATTAAGGAAGGACAAATCTGCCATTTCTTTTTTCTCGCTTTTTAAAATCTCAGTTCCAGTTACTACAGTTATGAAGAAACGTATAAATTTCAGGAGAGTGTTATTCAGAATGCTCAATTTGAATAATATTAACCATATATTCAAATTCAACAGATATTATTGTTAACCACATTGGCTGTTGTAAAAATAGTGGCATCTGAAATAATGTATCTGAACCCCAAATTTTAAGGATAAATAAGAATATTTTCTTTCATTCCCACTAGATTTTATTGAACTCTCAAGCTCTTTCCACTGTTTTTAATGCAAATAATAAAAATAATTTAATGAATGTTTATCAAGAAAAAAATGACCCAATTACAAATCTTATTCATATCTTTGCAGAGTGAACTTTCAGATCCATCCCAAGACCACAAATTCTTATTTCATGGCTTGTTATAGTTACTTCTATAATAGGAACCAGGAGGCAAATTCTTTATATAAATTGATTGATTAGTTATATTTTTTCTTTCTCTTCAAACTACTTTCAGAATGGCTTGCTTTCTGAAGAACATTCAATCAGGAAAAAATATTAGTGACAAGCCACCAACAAACTTACTCAACATAAATTTGATAGGATGGATCCATATATATCATTCAGATCTCATTCCTGACACTTTTTAAGCATCCAAACTTTTCATAATTCTTTCTTACTTGCATCTATAGTTACTATTAGAATAAATTTGACAGCTGTGACTTCTTTGCTTGTCTTGAGGAAAGGTTGATGAGATTGCGTTTGTTTAATGAATGATTGTATTTTACAGAGATAAAAAGTGCCTACATTATTTTGAATTATATTTTCATTAGACTTTCAAAACTGAGAAAGCCACTACTTTTGTCTGTGTGATTCTATAACATCATGTTACATTAAAGTCATATCCTATTGGAGTCATAGGCACTGTAAGAGTAATTCAGTTTTATCTATCAAGAACTTTTAAAATATAAATTATTTCCAAAACAACATGTTTCGGTTACCCTGATATGCAACAAATAGTAAAATATGATTTAGAACTTCTAGCTGTTAAAATTAGTTTCTTTCTCATACATAATTCCTTTGAGATTTAAAATATATGAAACAAGCAGTTTCTACATTTTATTGCCCAGAAGGTCAAGATAAAACAGCACAGGAACTTTATAAGTTTTCTGCAAAACACTGTGCACAAGATTTATAGAAATTTCTTTAGCGTACTCTCTAAACTAAGAGAGAAAACAGTTAATATCATGGTCATTTGCTAGATAAATTTTCAATAATTCATTTTAATAAACCACTCAATACAGACAATTATAGTTTTTCATGATTGATTATAATTATTATGAGTGTATATTTAATTGTATAAGAGCCAAACTATAATTATGAGATAGCAACATCTTTTTAACTTCTGCATCAGTTCATGGACTTCTATGAAAAAGACAAAGATTAGCATCCATGTGATTAGAAATCCCAAAATCTTTTAAAATATTCCAAAAGAAAATAAAAACCAGAGTTTATCTTTAAAAGGGTATGTACAGTAGCTAGCAGTGGATAACATCTTACGAAATCTAAAAACATTTAAAATAAATCTCAGCTATTGATTTCAGTGAGAAAGATAAAAGCAAGTGCTTAATTGTAATTGAAGCTAAAAAGAATTTTAAATCTTTAATTCCTTTTACTATTTATTTATTAGATTTACATCCAACCTTTTTCTCTATGAGCTCAAGGCAATGCATAGAGTACTATTTCCTCCAGATTTTTTTGTTACAATAGCAACCTTGCAAATGCATTTGTCAGTGATTTAGCAAAGAGTAATTGGCGACGGCACCAAATAAGCTGCCATAGTTGAGCTGGATTTTTATGAGGCCTTCCCTTTCTTAGTTCAATGCCCTAATAATATTAATTGATTAATTATGTGCCATTAAGTAGTTTTTGAGTCCTAGCCATCACACAGATATAATTTTTCTATGGCAATCTGTCCCCAATCTGTTCTTTCAGGCTTTCCAACAGTGTACTCATTGCCACTGTGACTGAGTGTGTCCATCTTGCTGCTGGTTATTCACTTCTTCTCTTTCTTTCTACCTTTCCCATTAGTAGAACCTTTCCAGGGAGCTAGGTCTTTGCACAACATGTCTTAATATATATATTCATTCAAAAGGGCTGCCAGTTATTTCAACAGAGTATCATCTCATACTTATTGTCTCCATCTGTATTTCTGCAATGTGTTATATAAAATAAGAGATGTCCTTTGTTTTCTTTTCAATGCATTAAGCAAATTCCCATATTTTATTATCTCCAAGCATTGTATCCGCATAATATATATCTGTGTTTTCTACCTAGAATTTTCCTGCAAGTGCAGGGTTCACTTACTTCAGCTAATCCATTGGTTGCAACAAGAATTGACCGATCAGCTTGTTGGCTCAAGCATGGCATTGTGGGCTGAGAGAGAATGACAAGCCCAAAGTAAGCCAGGCGGCTTTCATACCTAAGATAGAATTCATGTTTTCCTGGTTTCTAGGCTGGTCAATCACTAGGCCGAACTGGCTCTCAGATTGCATCCATATAAATGCATCACAAAGTTTTGTTTTAAAATTATTTTCTATTAGTTTTATTTAGAGTACTGATTATTGGAATCAATCCATATCTAGGATTTACAATCTGAACTCTGTTTCTTATATTAATATCTATAGTACTTCACCATTAGGAATTTTACCACTGATTTTTCGTGTAGCATAGATTACATCTGTTGTTAAGCATTTCTGCGACCTAACAAAGAGTTAAAGTATGATTAATTTGTTCCATTCAAATCAATTGAAGAATCATTCATTAAAAATGTTTGGACTGGATTGAGCTTGTAATAGTGCTATCAAAACAGATCACCAATTTAAAAAAGGAAATCCATTTCATAAACATACCTACCTAACATCCATTAACTTCAGTTAACTAACATGACTTGTTTTGATCCTCCATACAATATATGTGATTTTGTGTTAGGCAGAGGTATCAGAGCTCCATTAGTCTGCCAGAGATTGCACTCACCACTTTCAATCCAGGCAGGATAAGACATTAGAATCAGAGTAGTAATGATAGATACAGAATTTCATATTTTAGTTTTAGTAAATACTTAAAGCCCAAGCAGTTATATTTACAGAAGCAATGTGAGCAGGAAATATAGCAGCTTCAAAGATTCTGCCCTCCCCCTTCCTTTCAGGAGCATTTAGCTCCTTTTCTGCAGTCTCAGAAATCGGAAAAAGAGTAACCTCTAAAGCTGTTTTAGACTGAAGGTCAGAATTCAAAGGACTGGTAACTTAATCCACGAACTCTGTAATCACATTGCTATTGGAAACACACGAAAGAGCACCCGTATTCTAGATATTTTTAAGCAATGTCAATAACTATACAATCTGGACAGGCTTTTTTCAACATCATAAAGCTTAAAGTTTTTTTAGGCTGGTAGTTGCAGGAAACTGAGTTGCTTCATGCTACTGAATTTGACTTTATGCTCTGGAAGTTAAGAAAACCAAATTGTGTATAAGCTAATGAAAATAGCAGCTTTGGTTTGCTTATCTAATACCCAGAAGAGAGACACCTTTTTCAGACAAGATGCAAAAAAAGTTTTAACTATTATTAGGCTTTAGACACTTTCAAAGTACTAACAATTAAACATAGTAACAGTTAAACATGTTTCTCATCTAATGTAAAAACATTTTCAGATATCTGTGTTAACCCCAGTCAGGCAGGCCATATATACTGTATGTAAAATTAAATAAAGTTTCACCATAAGTATAGAAAATGTTGGTTATCTTTTCATCAAACTTAATTCAGGAAGCAGCATATAAATCTCAGTACTCTGTTAAAAACAAATGAGACTTAATTTGAAAATGAGACACCATTGTATGGAATAGTGATTGCCTAAGATTCATGTTACTTTTAGGAAAAGAAGTCACTGAAAAGCAATAATCACATGTTACTATCATGTCAAATCCTTCTGGCTCATTAATAGAACTCCAATTAGCTGAGGGCTAATCAGAAAGTCAATCATTTTTCTTTCTCTGCCAATCAGAGATGAAGTTCCTGACAGAGACTTGGTGGGTGAAAGTATTACCAAAATGGTTTTATATATGTACAATTTTAAATGTAAAACCTATTTAAGAATATTTTAGTAATTTTGTTTTACACAATAGGCTATTATTTATTTGACAAGCTGAAGGATTAAGTTAGTCCAAGTACTGTTACACTTATGATGGATATTATGGCAACTAATTATAAAAATATGCCTGACTAACCGCAGACCGATATAATAATAATGTGGGGACTAAATATCATATAATACAATTCTTTATTGGCCAAGTGTGGTTGGACACACAAGGAATTTGCCTCCTTGGAAGATTATTACTAGGAAGATTTATTTGTTTGTTTGTATTCAGAATACCAGAATGAAACAATGAACTGATGTGTTTAGTGCTTTTCCCAAGATATAGAAAAAGACAAGACAGGACAAGACTGGAAATCAGCTGGGTTGAAGCACTGGAAGAGAATCAGCAGTTAAAGCCAGAGTTCAGCTGAAGGAGCACAAATTTGCAGACCTACAGAAAGAAGCATCATAGAAAGGTGACCCAAAAAAAGAGAAGGAAACAGAATTGAGCTGAACTTCTTGGCAGATCTTTGGCCCTGGAACATTAAGTAGCAATAAAAAGAAAGAAGGCCAGATTAAGAAGGCCACATGTCTTAAAAATGACATCTGTTAGGACGGAAGAAGCATGTCTTCTCAGCTGCAGTGCCCACTCCCAGAGTACCATTCCCCCCTGAGATTTGTGGAATCTCGACCTTGCTAATATTCTGAAAATCCTTGGGTATGAGAGCTAGAGGTTAGTTGATTCTGTCACTATGTTTGTTTCCACAGAAATAGAGCACAACAGTGATGAAAACTGTCCTGAATGCATATGGGTCAATATAAAGGGGGGAGGGGGAATGACATTGCCATAGGTGTATACTATAGGCCGCCCAACCAGAGGAAATAGATGAACTTGTTGCTAGTCAGCTAACTAAGGTATGTAGGAAGCACACCACAATAGTAATGGGGGACTTTAATTACCTTGACATCAACTGGGAGAAACTCTGCACCAAGTGGAAGATCAAACAAATTCCTGACAAACCTAGCAGACAATTTTGTCTCCCAAAAAGTAGAGAAAGGAACCAAGGGATTAGCCATATTGGACCTCATCCTCACTAACAGAGATGAAATGACAGAAAGTATTGAAGCCACAGGAACCTTGGGGGGAAGTGATCATACAATATTGGAATTCAACATTAGGGAAGCTCAAGCAACAGAACACGGTCAAACTAGAGTCTTGGACTTTAAGAGAGCTAATTTCAATAAACTTAGAGAGAGCTTGGGAAGGATTCCATGGATGAAAATCCTCAAGGGGAAAACTGAAGAAGCTTGGGAAATTTTGAAATAATAAAAGCCCAGTGTAGCACAATACCAACAAAAAAGAAAAATAACAGCTCTCAAAAGAAACCAGCATGGCTGCATAAAAAACTCTCTGATAAATTGAAAGATAAAAAGGACAAGTATAAAAAGTGGAAAGAGTGGTACATAACTAAGGCAGAATATCAGCAAATAGCCCCAGCCTGCTAAGATAAAGTGAGGAAAGCTAAGGCTCAAAATGAACTAAGGCTAGCGACCAAAGTAAAAAATAACAAAAAAGCTTCTTTCAACATTTAAAAAAACAAGAAAAAGTTTAAGAAAATGATTGGTCCATTAATGGAGGAAAGTAGCAAGAAGGTGAAAGCAACAGGGAGAAAGCAGAACTATTCGTTTTTTGCATCTGTCTTTACACAAAGGGAAAAAACAGTCCAACCTATCAAAAACAGTACCATAAAAAACAGATTAGAAACACAAGTTAAGATAGGCAAGAAAATGGTAAGTGAGGATTTGTCCAGCCTAGAGGAGTTCAAATCACCAGGACCAGATGGATTACACCCCTAGGTTCTCAAGGAACTGGCAGAACCACTGAATTATATTTTTCAAAGATCCTGTAGCACTGGGGAAGTACCAGAGGACTGGAAGAGAGCTGATGTAGTTCCCATCTTCAAAAAATGGAAAATAATAGATCCAGGAAACTACAGACCTATCAGCCTGACCTCAATACCTGGGAAGATTTTGGAAAAGATAATCAAACAACGAATCAGTGAATACCTAGAAGCAAACAAAGTCATTACTAAAAGCCAACATGGGTTTTTCAAAAACAGATCATGCCAGACAAATCTTACTGCATTCTTTCACCATGACAAAATTAGTGGATATAATTTACTTGGACTTCAGTAAGGCATTTGATCAAGTAGATCACAACCTACTACTTGATAAGATAAAAAAATGTGGGTTAGACAGCATCACCACCAGATGGATTCGTAGCTGGCTGACTGGCCGTACTCAGTGTGTGTCCTCAATGGAACTGCATCTACATGGAAGGAAGTGTGTAGTGGGGTGCCCCAGGGTTCTGTACTGGGCCAAGTGCTCTTCAACATCTTCATCAACGATTTGGACAAGGGGATAGATGGGGAACTCATCAAATTTGCAGATGACACCAAGCTGGCAGGAATAGCCAACATTCCAGAAGACAGGCTTAAGATACAGGAGGATCTGGACAGACTTGAACACTGGGCGCTATCTAACAATATGAAATTCAATCGTGAAAAAGTAAGGTTCTACATTTAGGCAAGAAAAAACAAATGTACAGGTATAGTATAGGTTGTACCTTGGTCAATACTAGTAACTGTGAGAGGGATCTTGGAGTCCTGGTGGAGAATCATTTAAATATGAGCCAGTAGTATGCTGCAGCTGCGAAAAAAGCCAACACAGTGCTAAGCTGCATTAACAGGGATAGAATCAAGATCATGTGAAGTATTAATACCACTTTACAATGCCTTGGTAAGGCTACACTTTGAATACTGCATCCAGTTTTGGTCACCACGATGTAAAAAAGATGTTGAGACTCTAGAAAGAGTACAGAAAAGAGCAACAAAGATGATTAGGGGACTGGAGGCTAAAACATATAAGGAACGGTTGCTGGAATTGGGTATGTCAAGTTTAAGGAAAAGAAGGACTAGGGGTGACATGATAGCAGTGTTCCAATATCTCAGGGATTGCCATAAGAAAGAAGGAGTCAAGCTATTCTCAAAAACACCTGAAGGCAGGACAAGAAGCAATGGATGGAAACTAACCAAAGAGGGAAGCAACCTAGAACTAAGGAGAAATTTCCTGACAGAACAATTAATCAGTGGAACAACCTGCCTCCAGAAGCGGTGAATGCTCCAACACTGGAAGTTTTTAAGAAGAGACTGGATGGCCATTTGACTGAAATGGTATAGGGTTTCCTGCCTGGGGTTGGACTAGATGACCTCCAAGGTCCCCTCCAACATTTTTATTGTTGTTGTTGTTATCTTTCTTATGACCTTAGTTGAATTTTTCCTGCCACTATTACTTTCTTTAATTTTTTGTTATTGTGTATTGTGTTCTTTTTTGCTGACCTTCCTTATACTTTTGCTATTGTGTATGATGATTTCTTTTAGTGATTTTAATCCTGTTTGCACAACTCAGAGTTACAAATGTGAGATGTTCAACCATATAAATATATATAATCAACCCATAAATAAGAGCTGAGCCACACTGAGAGATTCACTAACATTTTGGAAAGAGAGGAAGCTGCAGTTGAATAATTATCTCCTGCCCAACATTCCTGATGAGAGAAACTGGTTAACACACAATGGCAGACTCAGAAGCACAAATGGTCCCCATAACACCAGTGGTGCTGTAACTTCAGGAATCCCACAACACAGAAATGGAGGGGAAAGGGGAGAAGGTTCAGGAAGCACAAAGCTCTAGAGGCCAAGAGCTAGCTGGCAAGGTGAAGAAATGGAAGGAACCCTGAGAAAGTCACAACCACCAACTTTCAAGAAAGCTAATTCCTTGTCAACAGCAGAAGGAGCCTTCAAGAAACAAGCGAAAGGCAATACCCAGTCTGCTTGGGACATGCAAGTCATTGGAAACACAAATAGTTCAAGTAGAATAGTTCAAGTGATTCGAAATAATTTAAAAAGAAAAAAAATTGTGTTTGTTTAAACAAATAAATATAGTAGAAAAATATTAGTATAGGGTTGGGTTAGGGTAGTGTATTTAGGAGTGTATTTAGAATTAAGAATTACATGTGACTGGAATATGGAATGGTAAATAAAGCAGAACTGGATAGGCAGGGGACACAAGATAAAAATAATTCATGGGAATAAGGAAAAAAACAAAATTCTTTGTGCTATACATCTTCGTATATATCTAAGATATCTTTATTATGAAGTATACTTTTATAACAAAATTATTTTTAAGAGATTTGTTCAATTTCTTGTCTTGTTCTGACATCAAAGGAATCCAGAACATGTGTGTATGTATGTATATATATATATATATATATATATTCTGAGGTTTTCGCGGGTATTTGTATGTAAGTCTTTGGTTGTTCGGGTTTTCTCCCGCGTAAAATTGGAAGTGTCTTGGCGACGTTTCGACGAAGTCCCATTCGTCATCTTCAGGCTGGTGTTTTCAGCTTTGTGCTTTGAGCAGCAATGTGTGGTCTTAGCTGTTTCTTCCTTTTAACTGCCAGTGGGGGTATGAACTGATTGGGTGGGAGCTTGGCTGTGTTCTGATTGGGTGGAGGTGTGTTCTGAATGGTTAGGGGCTTGGCTGTGCTCTGATTGGCTGGGGGAGTGTTCTGTTTGGTTGTGCTCCCCCAGCCAATCAGAGCACAGCCAAGCCCCTAACCATTCAGAACACACCTCCACCCAATCAGAACACAGCCAAGCTCCCACCCAATCAGTTCATACCCCCACTGGCAGTTAAAAGGAAGAAACAGCTAAGACCACACATTGCTGCTCAAAGCACGAAGCTGAAAACACCAGCCTGAAGATGACGAATGGGACTTCGTCGAAACGTCGCCAAGACACTTCCAATTTTACGCGGGAGAAAACCGGAATAACCAAAGACCTATATATATATAGTAGGAGTCAAAAAATAGTACAAAATGCAATAAATGACATTATTTAACAATAAACAATATAAATATTGTTAAAATAACTATTGACAATTCTTAAAAGCCAGAGGTGTGTCTTAAATCCCTTTCTGAAATGTCATGAGAAAGGATTTCACATTTTGGAACCCATACATGAGAAGGCCTTTTGCTGTTAAGTACAATAAATTGGCCTTTATAACTAGAAGTGTCCTCAAATGCTTATTTTGATGTTAATTATGAGATAAATTAAGATACTAGGTCATTATCTTCAATGACCTAATCCCAAGCTATTTAAAAACTTTAAAAGTTAAGACCAACACCTTAAATTCAACAACTGAACAAACAGTTGAGATCCAATGTAGATATTCCAATATCAGTGATATGAGATTGCATACTATTGGCAGTTTTTCTGTAGCATTTTGCACCAAATACAGCTTCTGCCACTGGAAAAACCTGATTGTCAGGCTTTTCTCAAAAGCAATGCACCTCAAAACAGCACAAGCAGGAATTCAAGGATACAAATCTCTGATAAGCAAATTTGGTGTTTTTCTTTTAAAAAAATAGCTAATGAAGCCATTGAAAAATAATTGTATACCTGCTGTATATCAGAGGCAAACCCTATTTATAGTAAAGTTAAGGTTTAAATTCTTGTGTCTTTTTAATCCTATCTATGTTATGCAGAAGTGTTGAAACTATTCTTTTTGGAAGAAGGATACTTTCTACCTGTCCTTTGTTTCAGTAACATGCTAACCTGGTTTCAGGCTATTCTTACCTTGCATTTATCTGCACTACCTATTTGCGCTTCTACCGGTTCCAAACTGTTTCAGGATGGTGATGTCATTCTGTACTTAAAACCCCTCACCCACTGTGAAAGCTATCTTTAGGGGTGTTTTTCTGCTGCATTTTCTAAGTATTGTTTTCCTGTTTCATTTGCTTAAACTGGTGCTGCTGTTTTGCCTGGTTTTTTAAAGCCAATTCCTTCATTTGGCTACATTGCAGAAGTAAGATTGCCCCATCAACTGGCTTCATTGTTGCTATGGACTCCTAATATCTTTCAGTGTGATTTTTCAGAACAGTGCTGCAAGAGTTATAACATTTCCCCTTCACAGGGAACACTGCTGGATTCGAACCCAACAGAAACTGAAAAATATATAAATCTTTCCTTGAACTTCATCCATTTTCATTTAATCTCCTTGAAAAAAATAACTTGATTGACATTCTGTTTAATCATTTTTCCTATCACTTAAGGCAAAAGTCTTGCTACCTGGGATTTGGGAACCTTGCTATTTGAAACCAGCATAAAACTGTACTGTATCAGGAACAGTACACTGGGGATAAATATAACAACATTCTATTACCATTAAATCCATTGAGAAGTATCCTTAGACTATACACTTGCATATTCAGGGAGGAATTCAAGCCAATTCCAAGCAGATTAAACTACAATAACTGAATCCGGTTTCCTGTTGATCAACAATAGCTTTACATGCATTTAACTCTAGTTTGCTCACTCTCATATGGTCAGTTTTTAGGCTTGGATGGTAAGAACCAAGCGTTACCCGTATGTTGATGGCAGCCAATTCCAAAGCCTTAAATAATATCCCTCAGGATATTATTTCACATAAATTTTGAATAGTTTCTGAAACAAAATTGATAACACAGCACTCTTGATTCTGAAGAGCATTTCTCCAACCTCGTCTTTGGGACATCTGTTTCTTCATCTTGTAGCTTGTTATTATGAATCCAATCAGCATTTACACATTTTGACTGGACAGGTGAGATAAATAAACAGAGCTAAGCATTATTTAATGAATGTAATACTAAGAGAATTTGACTACTTGTACCACAAATTAATTTGTAGACACAAGAAATATTTGTAAATAAAGGAAGGAAGAACTCCGATAATTCAACCCGTTAAAACCTAAAGCCTTAATACAACCTACTTCTTAAATGAATATCACTTTTTAAAAAAGATAATGAAGTTCATCAATGATTATCTTGCCATAATTTATTATGCAATCTTTAAAATTTGAATATTGAGCAATTGGCATACGAATTCCTCCCCACCCTACATGTACAAATACCAGCAAAGTTTTAACCACACCAGCCAGGTGATCATTTTCTTCTATAACAAATTCATAGATTATACTGTAAAATCAATTTTTGATCAGTATATAGTACAAATATTTTAGACAGATACGTTTGTATGAATGGATCTTTTAGGAAAAAAGAACAGTTGTTTACGACTTCTTCTCTAAATGTGTATGGAGATTTTCAGTCATCCAGGTCATAATTATCCCAAAAGTGCTTTTTCACCAGGCTTTCTTGTTTTTCTTTGAAGACATTTCGCTTCTCATCCAAGAAGCTTCTTCAGCTCTTCTTCAGAAAAACAAGAAAATCCAGTTGCCTTGTGAAAAAGTATTTTTGGGATACTTCTTCTCTACTAATGGGCTGTTCTATTTTCATTATGATAACATATCATAAAGATAGCAGTACCCTTTTATGCTACTACTGAGCTTAAGAGCTGAAGAAAATCTAGAAAAATAGAATGAAAAATCTAACCACTTTTAAGAAAAATTAGAATTCTCAGAATGTATTAAAAAAAACTGCTAAAACTGTTGTCTGTGAAGATATATTGGTCACTTCTCCCAACTCATGCTCTCCATTCCACTTTTATAACACATCTTATTGACCCTAAAACAGTTAGATGGTAAATAGACTTTAAGCAGATGTTTCAGTGGCCATGGGAACATGGCTGGATTTTTTATTTTTATGTATTAGAGAAGTGAGTTATCCCATCATTTCATGTCTCTGAAAGAGATGACTCCTTGAGCAATAACCAGTGGTGGGATTCAGCCAGTTTGCACCACTTCGGCAGAACCGGTAGCTATTTTTTTGTTGCCCAAACCCAGAATGGACTTCCAGAAGCAGCATCCACACAGAGAACTGGTTGTTCACATATTTGAATCCCACCACTGGCAATAACCCACCACTCAAGGCAATTCTTTTCATAATCCCGTAAAATAGGGATACAATCTGAAATAATTTGCTGGAAATTGTTGATTGAACAGATCAAAACTTATTTGGTAGGCAGAGTTCTCTGGATTTGCTCATCTAGATAAGACCAAAGTTTTACGAAAATGAGCAGAAGGGAAACATCCACTTACATATTTCCTGGTGGAATGGCCTTTTTTCCTTTATTTACTCTTAGTGGAATTGATATTTAGGGTGTAAGGGAAAAATCTTCTTTGATACTGAGGCCCCAGAAGATGTAAACCCATATCAAATTCTGGTTATTTCTAATGGAATCAATTTTTTATTTCCTTTGGGACATGAAGACAGGCTTAAGAATACAGACTGCTATATGACTAAATTTAGAGATAGGCAGGATAAGTATGATGCAGTTGATTCTTCTGGTCCTCAAGTCCTGTTTGAAAGTTAGCCAGAAATTAGACACAATTTTCCCTGTATTGTACTGTATCTATACGTGGCCTATACTTTTCAGTGTAAGTATTGGATGAAGTTATATATTGAATTAGTTTTTAATGTTTTGTATGTTAGTTTGGTTTCTGCTAGTAGACCCAATAGTCCATTTCAATGTTATTTGCTTCAGCAATAACTCCTGCGTGGATTATCAGGAAAGTGGTCATTATTCAGTGGAAGAGCACATATCTGAGTGTCAGAAGTTTTGGGTTCAAAGCATCCACGGCTTTGAATATGTTTCTCCTGGAAAATTATGCATAAATTTATATGTTTTGAGTATATTATTATGAATAACTTTGCATACATTCAAGTCAGGGTAAAGTGGCTGCTACTATATTGTATATTCATTTTGTAACAGTAAATAGGCAATGAACTTTATTTGAAGTTACACATAAGATAATCTTGCATATCCTTACCTGTGAATAAATTAATGGTAGACCAGAAATGGACTCTACTCCAGTATAAATAATAACATCAAATAGAATGAAATAAATATTTTGTGACTTATTACTTAAAAATTAATACATGATTATGATTAAAATGCTAAAACTGAAAAAGAGCCATATACCATCACTACATAACTAACCTAGTCCTTAATCAAGAATTAAATTTAAACCATATAGCAACCTATTGCTCTGTCTTCTCTTTTTTATAATAAAAGACATTACTCCAGGTATTTGAAGATTTTGCTATCAGCATTGCATAGATTGTTTGTGTTTTCTTAGTGATACATATCCTTTTAGTGCCCTTCATGGCACTATAAACTCTAGAGCTGTATGCTTTGGGTATTTTTTGGAAACTTAAATTTTTGTAATGGCATTTTTCAACCCCCTGCTTCTAATATTTATTGCCTAGTTTGTCTTCCGATCATATAAATCACATGAACTGTGGTCATAATTACAGAACAAAGAGCTGGAGATAATTGGTTTCAGAAAGTGGTACACAAGAGGGAAAGAACCTCATTTTCCTTAGGAGGCAGAGTTGTAGTTTCTTTCCAAATTGTATTTTCAATGGGCTGCAGGCAGAAGGAAGAGATCAACAAGATTGCCTCCAGGAGCAAAGGCTGGTTTCTTCTATGCCTGGCAACATTATTGGGCGCTCACGTCAAAAGAAGCATTGTCCTTGTTGTTAGTTGTTAATTGACGTTTTATGTTATGTTGTCTCCAGAAAGATCAAAGCATTCACAGAAACGCCTTAATAAAAATACAGAGTCAATTAATTGTTTAATTGAAAACATTCTTTAAATGTTAATTAAGGATTAACATTTAATCCTGCTTTACTGTTGTTTGCCTGGTTTGACTATTTTTTTTTCTTGCTGCAGACAGTTAGACCATAACTTTCTCTGGCTGGTTGTTGTTGTTGTGCCATAGTCTTTGGTGTTTAAGTATTATCTGTGTGATGCAAATGGTTTATTTGGTTGCCTCTGAGTCATGGTCTGGTTTCGGGTTGTTGGCTGGCTGGCTGGCTGTTGTTGAGACGTGGTCTGGTTTCTTGTGGGGTATTGTGATTTTTGTTGCTGTGTGCCTGGTTGTTGTTGCTGTATGCCTGGTTGTTGTTGCTGTGCCTGTTTGTTCATTTTAAATGCTGCCTTCGGGATTGAAATAGTTCTTTCGTTCTCAGTGGTAGGTAGATTAGGTCCATGTCAATGTGTCTGTTTATTGACATTGGTGGAGAACCAGGTTTCAAGGAATTCTCTTTCTCCCCTTGATTTTGCTTGGGTTACAACTATGATCCTGGTTAGATGGAACTTGTGTCCTTCTAAGTCTTTGTGGACGGATATGCGGGGTAGTGGGTCATGTCTTTTGATAGTCAGGAAGTGTTCATGTAGTCTGATGGATAGTTTTCTTCCTGTTTGGCCCACATAGTTCTTTTCACAGTTGCTGCACTGGATTCAGTATATGACTCCTGATCTTTGGTTTTTTTCTATCTGTTCCTTAGGTTTTGACAGGGTCGGTCTGAGAGCTGAGGCTGGTTTGTGGCTATTGCAAAGTCATGTTGGCATAGTAGTCTTGTTATCATCCCTGAAACATTCTGTACATAGGGAATTGTGGTTTGTCTGGTCATTGTTGTTCCTGTTATAGTTGTTGTGTTGCTTTGGTGTTTGTATGGTTTGTGTGTAGCGATCTCCAGATGAGGTTTTGTGGGTATCAATTTCTCTCGAAGACTATAAGTATATAAGTGTTTTTGTTCTGCTGATATGGTTTCTGTGGTGTTGCAATGGGATTCCGCTCTTTAGAACAGTGTTCTGATGCAGCTTTGTTTGTGGTATTTGAGGTGGCTACTGTGGAAATTGAGGATTTGATCTGTATGTGTTGCCTTCCTGTACATGGATGTTAGAAGTTGGCCATTGGTGGTTCGGGTTACAAGGACATCCAGGAATGGCAGTTCGTTGTTATTCTCAGTTTATAGACGAGCACAATTCAAAGCGCACTGAATGGAGATGAAACGTTTTCAGCCAAATCGCCAAGCTTGGAGATCAAACCCCAAACGGCTTCCATTTCTCTCTTCTTTATATCTATTTTCTTTACCTTTTATTGGCTGATTAATCTATTTTCCACTGGTTCATCAGAACCTATACTTTCTCTTCCTGAAGTTGTTCTACATTTATTCTTGTTCTACCTATTTCTTTTCTTCCATGTCTATTTTTATCCAAAATCCATTCTCACACTCAGATCTCATCTTTCTATTCTTTAGGAACGCTCTCAGGTGTCACAACATCTTTCTCGGTGCACAAGAAAGGACCAGTAGGCAGGTACGAGTGACAGGCGGTTTATTCCATACAGGAGAAAAGTCAACGCTGGGAGTGAACTACTCCCAGTGCTTAACATAGTTTCCCTGCTTCTGCAAGCCAGATCCGGCATGAAGTTCACATAAGCAGCTGTTCGGGTCCTCGCTTCCTTCCCTTGCAAAAGGCACGCAGCAGATTATTTCTCGGAGCAGACCCCAGGTTGCTGAATTCCGGCGCCCAATAGCTGATGGCCTCCCGGAACTGGCCCTGACCTTGGCTGACGGAATCTGGTCTGTGGACAGTCCTGGCGGTGGCGTCGGCCGGCAAGGAGATCAGTAGGGAGACGGTGGTCCAGCGCTGGGTTCCCCCCCTCCTTTGCGTGTCGGGCCCATGGGGCTCGACATCAGGTTTTCACCATCATTAACCATATTAATCATACTTTTTGACTAATTAATTCCTTTGTTACATATGCATATGAATAGACCAGACAAAATTGTATACATCAATAAAAATAACATTCACCATTTTCTTTTCATGAAGTTCCACATTGTATTTGTAACAATCTGTAGCATATTGAGGAACATTCACTGTCATCATACTTCAGTTGCACTTAATAAATTGCACCTTCCCTGAAAAGAAAAGGTGATGGATTGAAAAATGTTTAGCACACCCATGCATAATTGATAGGCTCCCTAGTGCAAATAAGTGTCTACTAAATAATTAAATTTAATCTCATTATAAGAGTTTTCATAATGGGATAATTTAATTAAATGAAAGCCAAAGGGTTTCTATGGGTTGAAAGATGCTCATGTTGCTATATTTGGCTAATGGTCTAGGGATACTATAGTGAAGAAGGGTAATTCACAGAGGTGCATGCATTATTTAATGAATCCCTTTAAGATAGAAGGACAGATCAATGATAAAATGACAAGTTATCATTGCTTACAAAGCACATTTAAACAATCTGGTAATTGTTCAAAAAGAACAAGTATGCAGTCTGTTATAAGGGAGGACGTTTTTTTTTTACTGACATTTACTCATTCTTTTCTTCTCAGATGTTTTAGTTTGTTACATTGTTATATTATAAAATTTTGTCTCCATGTCAGAATGAAAATAAAAAGAAAACCTTACAAGCTACTGGACAGTTAGCTCTAAGTGAAATTATAATGGCTGCATCATGTATATACGATACTAAAAACGGATAGCTGTGTCATGTGGGACCCATTAACAAGCTTTTTCAGTGGGCAGAGTTTGGGATTGTGTCTCCAGAAGCACTTATCTATACTAGATTTTTCAATCCATACAGACTAAGTAGTTGTCTTGCAGGTGATCAGTTATGAATTAACATGAAGGGAAAAATGTGCATCTGAGAATGAGGAAAAAAAATTCTGTGAACAATTATGATCAAAATACAAACTCATAAAATGCAACGGAAGTGACCCAGACTAAATTAATTGCTTAATTATATAACTAGAAATGCAACCACAAAGTTTGTGCATAAACAAAAATAGTGGTAGATTTCTGTAGACTACAAGCATAAGTTTGCTGCATGTGAATGAACATAGCTAGGTTGATTTGTTTCAGATTAAAGTTCAAGAAAAGAAACCACAAATATAAGAGGAAACTGAAATACTGTAATGGCTTTTGCACTGGAGTATCATAAATCAGGAACTGAGGTTTTTTTTTTTAAATGTCTCTGATTACCCAACAATACACTGTAACTTTTCTGGAAGACAGTGAAAATGTATCTTAAAAAGGAGTTTTTAAACATATCAGAAGGGCTGCATATACTCTGTTGGGAAGCTATGTTCCATCATCTGTTTTAGTCATGCTATCAAATGTTCAGAAGATATCATGTAGTCCTGTATTTATATTGCTAAAGGCCATTGCAACAAAAATTAAGCTTTTTCATTTTGTATGTATGCATGTGTGTCAAAAAGCAGATCTAGATATAAACTTTTGTTTTCAGGAATGTTGCATCACCATCACAACACAGAAGAACATGCAAACACAGATGTGTCCATAATTGTTAGAAATAAGAAAGTTCTATTCAACTTTTCATTGGAATAATTGATTTGGTTATTTAATTATTACTGATAGTTATATTCAGTTGCATAATTGTTTTTTCCAATTTCTTTTATTATTTGTTAGCCAATATTTGTATTTTGAAAATTACACAGCTTTCAAGCTGAGTTCAAAAGCACCATATTAAACATATGTTTTTCAATCATCATTCAATATTCTATAGCATTTAAATAATTATGTCAGTTGCAAGGAACCAGAACAACTTTGCGAATAGGTCAAACAGTTTCTTTATTGTTGATCACCCAATTCACAAGAATCTCACTAAGGTGGCTGCATTCCCTTGGGAACCAATACATAAAGTTTCACTAATCAACTCTATGATGTTTCTTTCTAGGAAACAACTCCTGCCTCTTTAGTCCTCTTTCGCTGTGATTCCATCATAATTATGTAGGATTGCTTAAAACAAACCATGCAGTCTTGGAACTTTGTCCATTCAACCTAGATACTCTGAATGTCTATGGATATTCTTAGACATCCAGGTCATGGTTGTCAGAACTGAAAAAGCTTCTTGGATTAGAAGTGAAAGGTCTTAAGGAAAAAACAAAGTCCAGTTGCCTTTTGAAAAAGCATCTTTGGGACATTAATATTCTGAGTTAGCATCCCATTTAGGAAAAGGAACAAATATTTGTTAATCCAAAAGTCTTAAGAATTATTTTATGAATTTTATGCCATTTGCAAAACCATATAATTCACATAAATGATATCATTTGCAATAAAATCTCCATTTAACAGTCAAATCCTTGATTCAGTGGTCCTTCATTATGCAAAAAATATGTCTGCTGATTTGAGGTCAAATAAATAGAAAATTGAATGTTTTGGGACTACTGCTGAACATTATGTAATATCAAACTACTTTTATGATTGGTTTAGAATGTAGTTTTAGTTTAATTTCCAGAAGTAAATGTGTATAAGTTTGTTTGGCATTTAGTTTGATCTCAGTGAGATGTGTAATTTAAGGTGACCAACCGTCCTCCTTTTGGGAGGATAGTCCTCCTTTTGTGAGTTCTGTCCTCCCTTGAAAAGTGTCCTCCTAAATGTCCTCCTTTTCCATATACCGTCCTTTTGGGAGAACAGTCCTCCTTTTGGGAGTTCTGTCCTCCCTCGAAAAGTGTCCTCCTACATGTCCTCTTTTTCTATATATGAAGACTAATCTGCAGGGCTTTTTTTTCCCTCATAGAACGCTCAGAAGGCGTTCCAGGACCTTTTTTTGATGTTTTTTTTCAACTTTTACATGAGCTGTGCTACTCCCCCTATTGCTTTCGAAAGCCAATAGGAATTGCTGCTGAGCACGCCAAAACACCCAGGCGACAAACTTTGCACGTGCAAGTTGCAGGAACTTTGCACCCCTCACTGCTACCCAACTACACCATCTACTACTTAGTTCCGAAGATAGCTGGAGGAGACTGGAGCAGTAAGTTTCTCTTGATCTTCCCTGTTCAGTTCTACACGGGGATGCACAGGGTAGGCAGTGGTGCTGGGGGGCGGCTGGGGGGGTGGCTGCAGGGTCAGAGCTGGCACGGCTGGTGCTTTGTGAGCCACGGGGCCAGCTCTACTGGGATGCACAGGGTGGGCAGTGGTGCTGGGGGGCGGCTGGGGGGGGTGGCTGCAGGGCCAGAGCCAGCGCGGCTGGTGCTTTGCCTTTGCGAGCCACAGGGCCAGCTCTACGGGGATGCACAGGGTGGGCGGTGGTGCTGGGTGGCGGTTGGGGGAAGCGGCTGCAGGGCCGGAGCTGGCACAGCTGGTGCTTTGCGAGCTGCGGGGCTGGCTCTCCACGGCAGGGCAGCAGTGCTGGCAGGGTGGCTGTGGGCGTGGCAGGCAGTTGACCTTCCATGGGCCGTGCCAGCTGGTGGTCTATGCAGTGCTGACCTGCGCTGCCACCACCTTGCCCTGCGCACCTACGTGGCCGTCCTGGAGCGCCTGGCTCACAACACCTGCTTCTGCCACCCACCCCCACACAGTCCAGCTGTGTAGATTTTTGGACAAGTGAGAAATCAAGATTGAATGTTGATATTCTAGCTGCAGCACTTGCCGTAAAATTCAATATGAAGGATATTTGTTGTTCAGATATTTCCAGTATACTGTTAGAAGATGATACATTGACAAAAAATATTCATTCAATGGAAAAGTACTCATTTAAATAATTAATAGGCATGTAAGCATAATTACAATATAAAATGTTATTGTTACAAATGTTTTTATTATGCATTTATCATATTATAGTGTATTCTGTATTATTGTTGCAATAAATACAATCTTTCTTTTATTTACGATATTTTTTTCTTCAATTTATTCATGTCCTCCTTTTCTTTGTAAAAAAGTTGCTCACCTTAGTGTAATTGGGTATCATCATAACATCATATGATTTACTACTCTACTGCTTTTCTTGTTGGACAAAATCTTACACATGAATTTGATACTATATCATAACAAAAAGATAATTGATTGATACTCATTTATTATGTATTTGGTAAGTTAGAAGGAAAACATAAAAAACATAAAAAGAAATATTAGCATAGAACAAAGAAACTGGTCTAGCATAATTGAGAGTCTTCACATTTGGGACCTCTTTATTATGCATTATTTCCTATCAGGTATTTTAAAACATTGGAGCCTATTGGACATTTGATCACCTTGATATTGATATTAATAGTGCCAGATGGTTCAAGTTCCATGTTATCCACCCGTCCCCCCAACAATTCACAATTCCAGTCTTTAAAAGTACAAGGTAGTAGTACCACAGTTCAGTTTGCCTGTTTTAGACTTTACTTCAAAATTGTAAATTTTTTTATTTTTCATTTTGGCAATTCTTTCTCGTGTGTAGATTTCAAGCACTAGAATTAATTAATGGTATGTATAATGGTAATAATTCAAGGTGAAGGAAACTAAAATTGGGGTTTCCCAATTGACAATAATCAGCCTCAAAAAGTTATTCTCATGAAACAATTTGAATATTCCACTTATGTTTCACAGCTTAATAATACTGTATTGTTCTTAACCAGGCATTAGCTTATTATTTGATTTAGATAATTTCTGCCCTGAAAAAAGTTAATCCAAATATATTAATTCATTAATGTAATATTTGTATCTAAAAGTGTGTGTGGTTTTTCCATTTTTGTATATCTGTCATAGATTAAAACAAACAACTAATGAAAAATTGAAATACACCTGATTTACAATGTAAATACATTATTTGTATTTAACTTTAAATTGCACCATAACATTATCTCATCAAACCTTTAGCTGGTTTCTTATCAGTCCCAGATTTTTCCATTATCTATCTGTTCTTATGTCAAAACACCCAAACTTTCCTTTGGTTACACAATAATATCACTCTGAACTCATTCTCTTATTCTTGTATCAATTCAACATTTTCTTTTCATGTATTTCCTTAGAGTATATCTGGGACTTTCTCTCAACTCTCTCACTTTTTTGGAGGGAAAGGAAGAGGGGGATCCTCAAGATGACTTGTTTTTTTCACATATACTTGCAGAGTTTTTGTTTATTTAGTTAAAGAAGTTATATGGCTGCCAGCTCACACAGTGAATCCAGGCAACTCACAACACTCAGTAGAAACAACACCATAAAACACATCATATCCTTCACACAAGGTGTGAGAACCATTCACACTGTTGACCCCTATCCCCCCATCCAACATCTTCTTAACCAATACTTGGGGGAGAGCCATCCCTTCAAGGACTTTTAGAATGTTAAAAGAGTGGCCTTGCTCTCCAACTCAGGTGGAAGCTATTCCAAAGGGCCAGGGCAGATACAAAGAAGGCACATCATCACCCTTGAGGAAAGGGACATGGATGTTAACTAAAACTGCATGCTAGTATAAAAGTTGAAGCAAATGTCCTTTAGAACCACTTGCAAGAAGGCAAAGAAATGTCTCAGTATTCTTAAGAAGCATTAGTAATAGAACCTTTGATGACAAGGTGTGGTTAATTCTCAGCAAGCCATATGAAATTGTAATAAGTAAATGATATCTTAAATTTGTAGTGGTCCTCTTCCACAGATGATAAGACCTCAAATAGTTTATTTTCTAAGTTATAAAAACCACAATGCATAAACTAATAAAGTTATTATAAAGGATTACTTCTGTAATTTTCCTTTATAGTAAATAGGGAATGGTTTTTAAAGTTAATTTTTCTTTATGTTATGAAAAAAACAGATAACTGTAAAGCAGTTATTTGTTTCTAGAGGATGGGAAGAAGTATTTTATTGTGAAAATACTGATAAAGCTAAGAAGAGCAGTTACTAATTTAATAAAAGATTAGGAGTTTTCTATTCCAAATCCTTCCCTTTTTAAAAATGTACTTTCAGTGTCAACACATGTAGACTTTCTTTTCCTACATCACAATATCACTCTGAATTCATTTTCTTATTTCTGTAATAATTCAACCTTTTCTTTCCTTGTATCTTGTTACACAAAGTACACAAATTTATGTTGGGGAGGGACATCATTATAGTTCACTGTTCATTTAAACTTCAGACCTCTACGTGCAGATACATAGTCAGAAATCTGTTGACAGAATTTCCTGTTTTCAGTTTTCCAATTGCAAGAAAAACAAATCCTGTATTCAGTTTGAATATATGATTGCACTTTCCAAGAAGAAGAAAATTATGCCACTTATATATTTATTAATTTACCAAGAGAAAATTTCTCCATTGCTATTATTGATACTGCACGTATAGACAGCTTAAACCACTCAACATGCTAAAAATAATGCTCCTTTGCTGAATAAGATTTTCTTTATATTCTTCAAGATTTACCAAACTTTATAATGACTGCACAAAAGAAAGGGATGGAATTTAAGACTTTTAAAAAAGTTGTAAAAGAAGCAGACTTGATATATATATTTCAAAGTGGCAAACATATCTAATATTCCTTCTTCCTTCTATTTTCCCCAGAACAACAATCCTGACAGGTGAGTTGGGCTGAGAGAGAGAGTGACTGGCCCCAAATCACCCAGGTGGTTCTCCTGCCTAAGATGGGACTAGAATTCACAGTGTCCTGGTTTTTAGGGTGGTGCCTTAATCACTAGACCAAACTACTGCTCACCCTAACTCCCCTGAGTCAAAGCTTCAAGAATCTAATATGTGCTCACAACTTTGTTATGGCTTCTTCCTCACAGCTGTCTATGAAGAAATTCATTAGGCAGTTGCGTGGCTTAAGACCATTTGCCTTTCCTATTATGCTACATCCACTTAGATTAGATCAGGAAAGGAACTGTACACATAGAACACCTGTTTGCATATGACATTCCATAGCCAGCTGAGAGGGCATGTGTGATTATTGTGAAAAACTTGATTGTCCTAAACTAAAGGTGGCTTAAGAAACAATTACAGTTGATGGCCTTTTATTTACTTATTTATTGGATTTTGATAATAAGACACTCACAAGGAATCATTACCCAAGTCCAATTGATATGCATAGTGGAGTTCGTATTTTATCTGTTCCTGAATTCATGGAAAGCTTTACGTAAAATCTTACAATTCTTTCATTTCTAATTTAAGAAATATAGATTAAGTTGTCCATCCAATGAGACTGCTTTTACTGACACTTGGATTTTTTTAAATAAAGCTCTATAACAATAATTTCATAGGCATACTTTCATAACACTTATAATCAACATTCGATTTATGTGATCCATTTATAATATGACACCCTAACGATTAAACATAACCATTTACAACAAACGGAGAAATAATTTGTTTAGCGATATAATCAGAGCAGAGGCCACACACAATAAAAGAAAGCATTCTGGTTCTAAAATGAATAAAAATTGATTGTATCCCTATAAAAAGTAAATTGGCAGAGTGTTAATTGCATTTCACATAAACATCTGCAGCAGGCTGACTCGTTACTAGGCTGTAATGCAATACAGGACACTCAGGAATAAATGCATCCTTCCAGATGAGTTCATAGATATATTCTAAAAGTGCCTGATGAGATTGTAAAAATCTGATTAGTCAGAACTGCTAATGACACTTAAAACAAAGGGAAATCTTTAAATAAAGTTATTTTGCTTTGCTTTCCTCCTGACAAATGATATGCAAATCAGTTCTGATTGAAAAATGTTTGCCTCAAGGTAATTTATAATAATGAAGAAAAAGGCTTTCAACTTCAGAAAAAAATACACTTGGCAAGTTGTTCTATAATTTGTAAGCAGACTCACTTTTTTTCATGGAATGGTTTAATCTGAATTATGATAGATATGCATATTTTTTGTCTATTTCTGTTTTCAAAGCAGATTCATTCATTTCTTAAAAGCATATATTTTGATGAATTCATTTTAAATTCTTAGGTCTGCTCCTCTAAATCAAATACTAATGCCAGTATAATAATATGTAATTCATATTTCACTTTGCGGAAACTTGCATTAAACTTACATGGTTTCTTCAATTTCATGAATTTTTGATTCACAGAACAATAGTACCATTTTCCATACAATCGTGACCCATTAACATTTAAAGGTTTGCAGAGGATTCTTCACTGGCTGTTTGTGGTTGTCAGACCCAAATGCAGCTGTGGTACTTCTTTTAAATCTTAAATACACCGATGTGCAAATATCCTAAACCAGTGGTTCTCAACCTGTAGGTCGGGACCCCATTTGGGGTCGAACGACCATTTCTGCCAAACAACGCAGTCTGTCATTTTTTTCCCCTTTTCCTTAGCTGTGCTACTCCCTTTTATTCTATTGGCTTTTGAAAGCCAATAGAATAGACTCTCTTGAATAGAGTCTAATTCTATTGGCTTTCAAAAGCCAATAGGAATTGTCCAGGCTGTCTCTGCCCTGCTGAGCCTACCAAAAGTCCCATTCTGAAAACGGTGCTGCACCAGTTGAGTAGTCCTCGACCTACGACCGGTTGAGTAGTTCTCGACTTACGACCGGTTGGGGGTCGCGGCATTAAAAAGGTTGAGAACCACTGTCCTAGACCTTCCTTTAGGAAAGGAAACTATTCTGTTATATTCCATAACATTTTTTTTTCAGCTAGAAAAGGTTCTTCTTTATATGCAGAGGCATCTCTGGAGGGGAGAAGTCAAATGGCTGCATAAATGCGTGGTCAAAGCTCTGGTCCTTTTTAACATCATTATACTTTTGATGCACATAAATTAGAGCAGAGCTGCCACCTTGATTGTTTGACATTCTTACAAATAGACTTTTTCCAGTATGCTCTTTCCTCAACCTTCAAGACTTTCAACGGTCACCCTCTACCACTATAATTGAGTCCACCCATTTATTATGGGTTGTCTTCTTTTTCTCTTGCCTTCTATTCCCCCCCCCATTATTAACTTCAAAAAGTAGCTGGATCTTTGCACAAGGTGTCCAAAATATGATACTTTTACCCTGATCAATTTGTTCTATGACCATTTGTTTGCTTTCTTGGGTATCCGTGATATTCTCACAAGTTTTGTCCAACATCAAAATATAAAACATTCTCTTTACGTCCTGCTTTTTAAAAGTCCAAATTTCCATTCTGTAGAATGCCACAGGGAAAGTTATTGGTTGCATTATTCTAATCTTTATAAGGCATCTGAATATAAGTGCCAGTACTTTATTCTTTTTTTATGCTATCTGCTTTAGCTATCAACTGTAGCAATCAGAGCTGAATCTCTTCCAAAACTGTTTGGAAGAATTGCTTATCCCCAAACCTGAATGAAGTTAAAGATTCTTTAATGGTATGTTCTGTGCTTATATGATAACTTTCATCTTTCAAATTATTTTCAATGTGTGCTTAAGCCAAACAACAAAGTATTTAAGGATTGCTTGGACATTATTACTTTTCCACTTTTCAATTTTCTGTCCTTTCAAGAATCTTCTGTTAACATATTCTTTACAGGCTTCTTTGGAGCAGTAATCGAAGTAGTGATTCTGTTTATGCTATCTGGTGATGTTCAGATTCTTGCAGCTGATAGTTAGTAGCCCATGGGCTTCTGGCTGCCAGCATTTTGCTACTTTTAAAATAATCTCAGTAAATACTGAGCATTAATTCAGTAGCTTCAATACCATCTGAACTGCAGATCTAGACTTTTGGTCTTCTCCCCACTCTTGAATTACCAATGTCTTTAGAATTTTCAGAAAATAAATTATCTCATTTTTTTCCCATGCAGGAATCAGTCATCTGACAAGTAAAATTACTCAACCATTCCTCAAGTCATAGTCCTAAAGGAATTTTCTGTTTCTATCAAAGTAACAGTTAAAACACTGGAAATAATGATTAGTACAGTAACTCTGTACTTCAGATAAAGCTTAAATCTGCTGTTGAGTTCACTATTCTTGATTTTTATGTGCATGAAGGAGCCTCTATGAGTGCATGTAAAAATAAAAGAGGCTCTTGTGTATAGAAGGGTGGCTCAGTGGTTAATGTATTGGGCAAGGACTGAGAATCAAGTCGAACCACAGTCATAAAAACCTAGTGAGTACTTGAAAATAGTCTCACGTTTTCAGCCAACTTTCCTCACAGGGTTGTTGTTGTTGAAAGGATAACATGAAAAAATAGTAATATAGCTACCTTGAGATCCTAGCTAAATCTCATAAATAATATTAATGGAGAATAGCCTAAGTCTTTTTCAACTTCCTTCATGTGGAAAAGTTTTATTGTGCATATCTGGATGCATATACTGAATCCCCAACCTATATTGATTGAATAAACAAATGGCAAAGGGGAAGGGCTGCTAAGCTTAATGTCTCCCCTGGCTCTATCATTTGTTTCAATGCATAGTAGGAGATTAGATAACCCCACTTAAATCAGAAGGAAATAGTATTCCTTATAATTCTTTTTATACTTTCGCTCATCAGCTAAAACATTGCTGCGCTTATTCAGGCAATAAAATCAAAACAAAGCACTATAAAATTACATGCTCAGGGAAAATGGTAACACAAAAATGTGTTTGGTTAACAGCCGTATAAATGCTGAATAACTCATTGTGTAAAAGTTGAACATAAATAGTCAAACTAATTATAGTCCACAGTCTCCTCTGGACGAATCAGAGCTGAAAAAGTTATAAATATCAAAGTCAAATGATAACAGCCTTATGAGCCAGATGGAAAAAGGAAGAGATAATTTTGCCATTTCCCTTAGTTGATGCCAATTGTTAGCTACCTCTCTCTGTCATTTTGTTATCCACATAATATTAGCTTATTGCAGCCCATGATCATGCCAAGGATGAGAACTGACAAAGTGATGAAAGCCTACCTTGCATAACGAACAAAATGGGAGAAGTCAAGGACTAGCTTCCCATGCCAGGCATTGCTAAGCTATAATGCGGTATGCTTGTTTGTGGCTTAATGAGTTATATGCACCCAGCCATTGCTGTTTTTCAAACCATGCCATTTGGCTTTGCACAATGTATGAACACAACCAACTGTGGGTTATCCATCAATCAGTGGTTAAGCAAACTTTGGCTTAGCATTGTGTATGAAATTGGCCAAATTTGACACAGGCTTGCAGCAGTTCTGCACTGCTAGTAACACATTACCACACTGTCACAAATATTTTTTTCTTTTAGAACCCACATTTTCTAACAAGCTGGATTTTCCTCTCCATCTCACTTTAATCATACTTTTTCCTGAATTTCTTAAAGAATGGCTACTCACAGCCTGAACTGATAGAAACTATACAACAGATTGGAAGCAGGTTGTCTTGCAAGTTGAGTTCTTCAAAGACTTTGCTTAAAAATAGGAACTCTCTATCTGAAAAATCAGGAGTTACTCTCTTTTTTGTAGTTAGGCAGAAATTAAATAGGACAACGGGGTCTGGCATTTATGAAACACTTATTTGTAGCAGTTTCATATACAACAGACTCTAATCAAATACAAGTGTTCTTGTGAGACAATAGCTCTCCATACTAAAGTTTTAATATTATTAGTACCAAGCCCTGGATATACTTTGATTCCAAGATGAAAAAGGCAGACACTTTGGATTTCTTTCAGGAATATCATTACACCTCTAGAGCTGAAAGGGAAATATTTGATGCTTATATGCATCTAAGTGGGGCAATTATTCTAAAAAAATGTGCATAATGCTTATACACAAAATATAATTATAGACACAATTTATCAAATATAAGAAAAGTTATCATTTACCCATATAGAAATTTTGTGTGTGAACGGATATGGTGCTTTGTCAGAATGGTAATAATAATAATAGCAGTTTGACAGCTGCAATTTCCTATAGATACAGTATGTCTATGTCTTGGATTATCCTTTAAGGAATCTCTGCTATTATTACCAGGATTAGAAGCCCATTTCACTTGCAGAAATATTGTTTTCTCTTCCAGCTGCATTCATGCTTCAGAACAAAAAGAAAGAAAAAGAACTCATAGTAAAATAAAAAGAGTAAAATGCATCCTGTTTTTGTTTCAGATTTATTTATTTTTACTTTTTATTTTTACTCAGATTTATTTATTTTTACTTTTAAGCTTTTAAAGAAAAAGTTATATTGAGCCAAGTTTTGCGCTGCAGTTAAAGCAGCTGACCCCTCCTTTGGGAGTAAGACCCACTGGTGCCTGATGCTGTCGGCTGCCGAGAACTAAATATATTACCCGCATTCTGCTCCACATTCTGTTTGGAACCTTGCATGCCAGCCATGGCAATGCAAGTAAAGGAACAGCTGCCAGGAGAGAGACAGTCAAGACCCTGAGCGTACATTGATTCATAAAATGGACTCAAGAACCGATCATGTAATAAATTACTAATAGCTGTTGCAGAAGGCTAGAATGAAGATCCTATCTCTCCATTCACAAAATATCACCAGCTGCAAATAACAGCATAATCATTCTCATTGGTGAAAATTCTATATTTTTTCTGATTGAAAAACACATGAATATACGTAGAAACAGGGTACTTGAAAATTCTTCCTTTCAGAAGTCAAATGCTAGGATGGACCAATTCAAAGCTAAAGAAATGGCTCTTTAATTCAATTTGAAGAAAATGATAAGAAATGTGATTTTCAATGAAGGCATAGGAAACCTCCTTGTATCAAAGGAACTGTAGAGAATAAGATGATCTGAAGCATTTTAAAAATTCCAGAGCAGCAACGTGACATTGGAAAATAGGTAACATTGGAAAACACCTCCCTATATATATAGACACCTCCCTAATTAACAGAAGCATAAGAAAGGGGAAAAGGTATTTTATTATTGTAACCACTGTCTTGTTTTATATATTAATGTTTATTAAAATGTTAAGAGCAATAAAAATAAACAAATACAGAATAAAGAACACAACAAAAGAAAAAATAAAATAAAAACAAAAATGCATAAAGAATAAAAGAAAGAAGCTTCTGATTTCTTTTGCAGCAAATATAAGTACAATTACAAAGTTATCTCTTACTCTATGATTACAAAAAATCTCAATTTTTTTCTATTATCCATTTTTTTCTAATTAAACCATAACTCATAAGTGCTTTTTTCATGCAGAAAGCCTGTAAGGGATTTCTAGTCAGCCATAAATATAAACATTGTCTTTTCTCTAACCAAGGAAGTTATTTTAGCCATCTCTATAAGTTCCAGCCATTTACCAACCATTCTTCCATTATGGTAGTGTCGAACATTTTCACTTTTGAACATATAATAGTCTCGCTGCAGTTGTCATGTATAAAAATAACATTGTATGACTTTTTTCTAGTTGCCTCTCCCTTAGTCCTATAAGAAAAGCCTCTGTCCCAAAGACATTTTTATATGAGGCAACTGGACTTTTTTGTTTTTCTTTGAAGACATTTCACTTCTCATCCAAGAAGCTTCTTCAGCTCTGACTGAATAGTGGGGAATGGAAGGATTTATACTCCTTGCAGACAGCTGGTCATTTGCATTATTTTAGAGAGTCGTTGATGCCACCTGGAGTTTTATCTGTGTCATCAGGGTCACCTGAGTAGTGCAAATGGGTGTGGAGCCTTCTTGGAATTGTTGAAAGGACTGTGTTGTAGACTGAAGATAGATGATGTCATATTCTTCTCCTTCTGTTGAGAGAGGGCTGTTCAATTTTGACATAAATGGCCTCTTTGGCCTCTCTTTCAAACCAGCAGTCCTCTCTGTCCAAAATGTGGACTTTGCTGTCTTCAAAAAAATGGCCTTTGTCTTTTAAATGCAGACGGACTACTGAATCTTGTCCTGATAAATTTGTTCTCTTGTGTTGGGCCATGGGTTTATAAAATGGTTGTTTTGTTTCCCCAATGTACAGATCTGCACACGGCTTACTGCATTATACTGATCTCACTGATAATCTGAGCTATTGTCAATAGCTGATAATATGAACTATAGCCACAGTCCCAATCAGGGCAAAAATACTGACTTGCTATCAAATTGATCACTCTGGATTCATATACTGCACTAAGCAATGGTTTGTTTAACTACAAATAATTGAATAAGCTGCAATATACTGGCTTTGCACAACACAATAAGCAATAATGACAGACATTTGTTTGAAATCGTATAGGGTCTTCTCCTTGAACAGGGGGTTGGACTAGAAGACTTACAAGGTCCCTTATAACTTTGTTATAAGATATGGTATACAAACCACAATGTCTGGATTTACACAGGATGCTAGGCCAGAAAAAAGTGGTGCATTTTTAGAAATTTAGATAGAACTATTTTGTAACAAATAATTTATATTTTATTCTTCTGCTGAAGAAACTTGGAAATATAAAATGTAAAACAGATGCATTCAAAGCAATCTACATATACATTAGGCATGCTTGCATGTGGGTTCTTCTGCAGAGCACCAATTTACTTCTATCTGCAGCATTTGTATTTACTTACTTATCTATATATCCATATAGATACACTAAATCAATATGCAGCAAATTAAAATATAACATAAAATTGGCAGAAATAAAACTGCTAAAATATTATTGTTACAATAGCTTGAAAACAAAACCGAGCAGAGCTGATTTTTAAGAGTATGCTTCCATTTGTTGAAAACAGATTGAAAAACAAATGCAATGGCTTAAAGCATATTCTGATTTTTCAACATTCTGATAACTACTGTAAATTTCAATTTTTTAAAAAAATGGCTTATAGGACAAAGAACTATTATAATTAATGTTGGAATTACTATAAAATTACAGCATTTTCTGCTGTCTACCTCACTTCATAATTCTTTATGCCTGGTTATATTCCAGATTGCTAATCTTTCTAAATTAGACCAAAGCATTTTCTCTTTGGTTTACCTAAGTTTTGAAAATGGCAGAGAAGAAAAGAAAGAAAAATCCCCATGGGTCATTGAAAATTATCCTTTCATTCCAGCCGCCTGTTTCAAGTCAGTCAAAACATTCCAGACTTCAAAAGGTTGCCTTGCGTGTTTAGTCCGTTCTGGTGTCTTTCGAAGGTTGGCCTAGGAGGGATTGGTTATTTGGATAAATTAATTTGTGGAGCCTGCTGGCCTTCTAGAAGACCTCAGTGTCTGACTGCAAATTAGTTCTACTGAACACGTAGAAATCCCTGGGCAGACTAAAAGAAATAAATGATGATAAAATCTAATACTACAATGTTCGTAATGTGATTTTATTCTGCCATGTTCCTTGTAAGCAAAACTAATGTTGAATTATTATTATTTTTTTAAAAATAGGTAATTTAAAAAGGTCCATGAAAGCATAGAAATCAGATCAGTATCCCTAGTCACAGCTGAGCAGGCACGCTGCCAACTTTAAAGGAAAGCTTCCAGCAAGAATATTTTTCAAGAACAAACAAATGTCCTAGTTTTCCACAGAATCAACTAGGTATTTACATTACGGATGCACCCCTGCTTAAGCCAGGAAGTCACACAGTTGAATTCTGCTGGAGTTCAGGGTTGTGAATAAACGGCTATGCAGTCATTTAATGCATAGTTGTACAAGTGCCTAAGGATAGTTTATCCTTAAGGAAGAGGAGGAATTTGTGAGCCAAAACTAACAAACATGGGTCCTCAAGCGGAACAATGGGCCTAAAACTCAGTCAAAAGGAAAATAAACTTTGCTAGCTGTTTGTTTTTTGCTGTTAAGAGTTAAGCTACAACTTTATCAAGACTTTACAGGAAAGGTAAAAACAACAGCAACATATGCTCTACGTTCCCATGACTGCTGGAAAGCTCACGGCAGACTGTCTAATCTTATATTACTACTCTTAAACTATTTTAAATCAGGCACTTACAGTATATATTGCTACCTCAAGTACAGCCACATCTGGAGACAAATATTTCAACCTAAAAGATATGGGACATAAACTTTCTTTCCGATATATATATATATATATATATATATATATATATATATATAATATTGGTATACCTACAGAGAATTAAAAACATAAAACTTAAAAGGAGAAATGTTACTAGCCAATCTGTAAACAAGCTATAAACAGACATCTTCCTTCCATCCTTTTGGATTTTTAACATATGCAGAAAAATAGATGTGATGATGTAATTAATACTTCCCTATGTGAATGGACTTCTTTCTTTATGCTTAGTTTCAGCTCCTGAAACAAGCTTGTTTTTTAAATATGTTTATTTATTTAGTATAGCTACCCATCTCATGACAATGACTCTGAGTGGTATATAAGAATTAAAGCAACACTCAGATAAATAAGTCATGATGCTTAAGGTAAAAACAATACATCCCAATCATGAAAAATCACAGAGCTCATTTAACCTTTTGGCTCAAATATAATGTGTTGTGCTTGCAGACCAACACATACTTTTTTAACTTGGTGCTTTATAGATGTAACACATCCAGAATTAGAATACTGGGGAGATGAAGATCCAGTATATCTGGAATGTACTAGACCACAATTGACCCCCAAATTTCTGTTGCTAAGTGAACATTTGTTAAGTGAATTTTGTCCTGTTTTACGACCTTTTGTTGCCATAGCTGTTAAGTGAATCACTGCACTTGTTAAGTTAGTAACATGGTTGTTAAGTGAATCTGGCTTCATCGTTGACTTTGTTTTGTCAGAAGCTTACAAAAGTTGATCACATGGCCCTAGGACACTACAACCATCATAAATATAAACCAGTTGCCAAGCATCCAAATTTTGATCATGTGACCAAGAGGACTCTACAATAGTTGTAGCTGTGAAAAATGACAGTCACAAGTCAGTTTTGTCAGTGTTGTTGTAACTTTGAACAGTCACTAAATGAAGTGTTGTAAGTTGAAGACTACCTGTAATGGTTAGTCTTTGGTTGAAACTGCACAATAGGGAAAGATAGAATAGGAAGATGAACCTTTGAACCAGTGGTAATGCAGGAACAGACAACCCCATGTGTATGAATTATAGGCGCTTTGTTTTAAACTAGTCTGATGAGACATTTTTCTCTCTAGAAATTAGGTGCTATTTTTTTCTTTTGATAGTATTTAACAATTCTTGATCACAGCTACTTCATAAGTTATGTGTCTTGTTTTCCTTCCTATGATGCACAAAACAAACAAAATTAGTTTAAAAATTAAAACTAAGATGGAAAATGTCAATTTAAAAACACAATTCTTAGAATAGCCCTGCTAGATCAGATCAAGGTCTACCTTAATATAGTATTTTGTTTCTCATAGTGGCCAACCAGGTGATTCTAGGGTGCTTGTAAATGGGAGGTGATGGTATTTTCCATGTCATATACTTTGATTTGTATATATTCACATCAATACAATCAATGCATCATAACACTGTTGTACTAAGAAACCAGTGTGTGATAATTCAATCTTTCAAAGTATTCAATAATGTTTCGGTAATGTGTCATTTATTGCAAACTGCCAGAGTAGAATTCATGATCCATGAATAACTCTTTAGAATGTATTTTTTAATTGTAGAAAGTAATTATAACATTTTGAAGTTTTCAACTGCAATTTTGCTATGCATATTCATCACTAGCCAGTATTAGACAAGTTATAGCTATATTAATTGGAATTTCTACCCATAATTGAACATTTTAAACTAGTAAACCTTTAAATATAATTTTAAAATACTGTAATTAAAGAATGTATTATTAGAATTATACTCTGAATTTATTTGGGGCAACCCAAAGGCACAATATATACAATAATGCTCCCTCCTGTTACTTTCTGCAGAACAATTCTGTGAGGCATATTGGCTGAGAGAAGGTAATTGGTCCTGAATCACCCAAGTGGCTTTCATGCCCAAGGAAAGACCACAATTCAAAGTCTCTCGGTTTCTAGTTGAGCACCTTAACAATTGCACCAAACTGGTTCTTTAGAATCTAGAACCGCATACAGTATGAATTGGACTGATCCATGAGATCTTCCTCGAGACTGTTTGCAGACTATTTGGATTTAGAAAGCTGTTTGACATAAGTCAGTCTTTTTGGCGGAGAAGAAGTTTCTCCTGAGAAATTTACATTTGGCTTTTTCAGTGATAGCTTTCAAGCGAGCCCTGAAATGTCATTTTATTTAAACTTTGTATTGTCCTTGACAACAGCAGCTTAGATATCTTTAAAAGAAACCAATAATTAACTACTATTAACATCCACATTTTTAAACCTCTCTCATATATAGGATTTATATCCTTCCCTACTTTGATTACTTACCGCATGTACCTGCAAAAGTGATCCTGACTCACAAGAATTTATGGCAGAATACATTTCCCAATGTTTGGCAAGTAAGCAGGTTCTTTCCAGTTATTTTGGACATCAGTTCCAGTTACTTTGGTCAATGGTGTAGGATTTTCAGGTGGTACCAATACAGCCCCACTACCGTTTGTCACTTATTCTACTTATTCTATACTTATTCTTTATCTGTCAGTCAGATAAACTGAGTGGAGTTAATAAAACTAATTAACAACTTAACTTGTTTTCAGACTAAAATTTGCTAATACACAGGCAAGGTGGATTTTTCTTATGACATTTATACCAAGCATAAAGCAACAACTCTAAAATACATTTGCAGTTTAGGTTTGAGGTGGCCTTTAACCTTTCCTAGTGTAATAAATCCATTTCTCAAGATCATTTAAAAGTAGGACTGTACTTTAAGGAATTTCCAACCACTTAGTTATGACAAAAATAATTACTGCTTTAATGGCAATAATTCTTTCCTCTGGGATGACATGCTGTTTACTTACAGACTCTCCATTTATCCCCTGGGGGTATTCTATTGAAGAGATCTTCTTCCAAGTTATGTTGGCTGTAAAGCTACAATATGTTTCAAACAGTCCCAAGACAGGAACACCTGGAATAAACAGCAGTGCATGGCTGTATTAATTAGTTGGCATAAAATTAAGAGCAGACTGTTATATGTGAAAATTTCCATGGAGAAACATCTATGCGTATGTCAGGAGTGTTTATCTTCAATGTACTAGGCTGATCTTTAAAGCAAATATGCAGCTTTGGTAGGAAAACAGGTTTTTGGTTGCAGCTGAAGTGACTAAGGAGGCAGTATAGTTTTTCCTAGCCATTGCTCTGGCTAAAGAGGTCACTTTTTCTTGCTCTCTTTTGTCTATCTCGCTCTCTTGCTCTCTCTGCCTTTTAAAAAAACCACACTGCTGTTTTGTCTTGAGTGTCTAACTTTTATATGGAAAGGAAGGAGGGAAGAAGGGAGGGAGGGAGGGAGGGAGAGAGGGAGGGAGGGAGGGAGGAAGGAAGGAAGGAAGGAAGGAAGGAAGGAAGGAAGGAAGGAAGGAAGGAAGGAAGGAAGGAAGGAAGGAGTGCTTTGGAGAAAACATTCTAAATGTCTGAAAGTTTATATTATGTCTTATAGACCATTTTACATTTTCACTCCTTTACTAAAAACAAACTAAGTTCAGCATAAAAAAGGACACTGCACAAAATAAAGATTATTCTGACAACTGTGAAATTATAAAGTAGCGCATTATTCAGTGAGTAAACTTTATTTTTCTCTAAAAAAACATTGTCCCATAGAATGTGCTTGCAATTATCTCTCACTTTCATAAGCCTAGTTAGATATTTTTCTGAGAAATAAAATTCTAAGAGTTGAGCCGAGAAGGAAAGTAATAAGATAAGTGAAGCAAAACAGACAAAACTGAAAGTAAAATGAAGGGAAAGTAGAGAAAAAAAAATGAAAATAGCAGGAACAAAATAGCACTACCAGGCAAAAAGCTACCATTGAAAAAGCAGATTGTGCAAACATTGTGAAGTAAAGGATACAAGCAAGAGAGTCAACAGTACCTTACATAGCAATCAGACACCACTTAAGGAATTGTAGCAGAATATAGCAGGGAAGATAGGATGCCATCTTCTTTTGTTCTTTGCTGTCCCCCTCCAAAGAACTAGCAGAGTTGTATTATGTGCCAAAGAAAAAGAGTACTGGCACATAAAAGAACTACATCTAAATTGTGGGAAATCTGGTCATTTCATATATGAGTGTCCTGCTAAGTCCCATTATCCAAAACATCATAAAGAATGTTATAATTGGGAAACATTTTGCAAACACCTGCTCTAAACATTTCAGAGGCTAGGGTTAGAAGTGAGACCAGATATTATATGCTGGCATCTAGTCTTTTTTGTTGTCCCCATGGATCCGTTTTTGAAGAGCCTCATCAGATTCTGGTGTCAAGAACATATTTCATTTCACACAAAATTTCTTCAGCCATTCAACTTCTTCAATCTTCTGTCAATTCTGTTAATTCTTAAGCCAGAATCCATCACAGGACATATGGAGCCCTGACTACTCAACACTAGCACTTATCACTCTATTTTCTAGGTCTTGGAAATGGATTATTTATAGACTCACAATTCCAATATTCAAATGAAACAGGCTAACATTGCTTTTAATTTCTGTGATGCAAGATATGCACTGTGAAAGCCTTCAGATTCTCTCTACTTACTAACCCTCAGCAAAAACTCCCTTCTGCCTGCTTACCAAATACGATATATTGACTAATCCGATATGTTACGTATTATGTGGGAGAAGCACAAATCTTCTACTGGTTTTGTGAGTGCATAATGATTCTTATTTCCAGAGCCCAAATACCTGGAAAATGCCACTACTTAATTTCAGAAACAAAGTAAGCATGCATGAAGGCATTTATCAATGAAAGTTTGGAAAAAGATTTTACTTTCCTGTTACTATTTCTATGTTCAAGAGGAGATTAACTCGCTCTCTATAGTCCATCATTACTGGCTTCTAAACTCTGTAGCCCTGTGATCATTACTCTCTAGCCCCTAATTTTTTGGAACTCTTACATAAAAAATACCAGATCAAATCTCAGAGGCATTTTCACATGAAACTATGAAAAATGGCAATTAACAAGTTGTAGAATATTTAACTATAAAGTAATGTCTTCAAAATTCATGAATCACATTTTCTATGACTATCTGAACAAATTTAATTACATAATTTGATGATTTGTTTTGGTGATCTTGTTTATGACAATCAAATTCAAGCAATACTTTAATGCCTCTTTCAGGCTCTTAGCAATCCAGTTCAACAGAAAAGAAAAAAAAATCCTTGAGTTTGTTTTAACAACATTTATAGAAAGGATAGAAAAAGAATACAGACATCTCTGAATTGCTTCAAGTTTAGAATCTAATTTATCTTCCAGTTTCCCATGACATAGATTTTTTCTTATGCTTCTGTTAAGGAGTTTATTATCTTAACTGATAAATGAAAACTGAATAGGTGGTCAGCATGTTAAGCTCTTGCATATCATTGTAATTAAGCTTCTATGCTGAACTAAAGAAAAACTCATTTTACCTGTCTATGTTGGACTATTTGGATCACCATATTTCCTCAAAAGCAATTCAGAAGGATCCAGCTAAAGTAGAATCTATTTTGTTCTGGAAATCTCCCATTATCCAGTTTGTACATAACTGTGTACATGTGTGTGGTGTATCTCTATTTTTACCATAAATTCATCCTGACTTTTGTTCTGAAAGTGCTTTTTTACTTTTTTTTTTTTAAACAAAGAAGGGTGTTTAGTGGAAATGGGAATGGAAAGCACAATAAAGCTTTTTTCAATTTAAACAGACATTAATTTTTTCATCTTCTGTCATTTATATCTCATCCTTTCCTTGGTTATCTACTGTAGTCCTGTCCTCTGCACATTCCTTTCAAAGGAACTATTTCTAGTTGAGAGGAGCAATGATGTTTTTAACAAAGAGGTTTTGACCATAAAGGAAGTCTTTTACCATTGACATTATTTCCTCAATAGTGCTAAACACTCTCTATATGCCAGATTAAAAGGACACGTTTTTTCTTATTTGAATTTTGAATCTCTTACATTTCTAGCTTGCAGAACAAGCATGCTTATACTTTATTACATAGGCTAGAATATTTCTTACCTTATAAATTCATCGCTTTCAACTTTTATTCTGCTCACAGAAATCTTTGACAATCCTCCTAAAATGTTAACCACTTTGAGACTCTCTGAGAAACGCAACAGAGGTTTCTTCTTTAACTGATTTCATCCAATTTTATGGATTCAAGGCTTAGATAGATGATCCTCAGGATGACTCTCTGTTCCATGATTGCCATCAAATGTCAAGCTAGAGAATGACTCTGAAAAAGACTTTCTACTTGATATATGAAAGAAGTTGGTTAAAGCTTTGAAAATCAAAGTGCAAATACAAATGATAAACCAAGAGAATGACCTGGATAATGACTTTTATTGGTTTTTCCAAAAGAGGTTTGCTAAAGCTTTGAAGAAGCCTTTGAGATAGGGGGAAAAAAATCTACAACATCTGAATCAATTAAAGGTCAAGATTGTCAGAAGTAAAAGGAAGGAATATAAAATTGGTTTGTTTGAGCAAGGTTAAACTAAAGCTCTTTTATAAAGCTCTGGTAATCCTTTACAGACTTTTTGCTGATACCAGGAGTGAAAAAGTTGATGATTTAAGGATTAGGATAAGATAAGGGGTGGGTTATAAGAAGAAGAGATATTTCTTTGCAACCCTATTGGGTGAAAAGTTATTAAGTTTGTTTACATTTGTAAGGGAGATTGAAAATCACTTCTTCATATATTTTCCTTTCTTTACACTTTTTATTCTTTCTATTTCTCCTTCTCTCTCTAAATTTATTTATTTCTCTTTGCTTTTAGTAATTAGAATCTTTAATAAAGATTTTTTTTAAAGAGAGAATCTATCATCTGGGCTACCACATCTAGGCTAAATAATACCAGACAATTACTAGATAATAGTGATGTTTTTATTATCATCTATCCAACATTCAAATTTTTTGTCTCCGAGAACTAGTAGCCCTAATATTATGTTTATAAATACATTAAACTATGATTTGTTTAATCATATTTTATTCCATAAATGTCAACTAATTTATTTAACTCACTAATCTATAAATCGTGATTTATAAAATAATGACTGATTTCATTATAGTCTGAAATACTTAAACCAATTTGTTACCACATCACCCCAAAGTAGCAACAAGTGAGATCAGAGGGTTGCCGGGGGGGTGGGGGGGGAAGGCGAATTGGCATCTATTAGAAGTGGCAGGCCTTTCCTTATTAAAAACAAGGCTGGGCATAAAGGATTCAGATTTAGCTCAAGAAATATAAGTTCTCTCTATACGGAAAGTATAAGAAGTCAAATCCTTCATGTTAATTTGTTCCAGATGATAGCTGAAATGCATTATTATCTCTACCTTGCTTAAATATGTAAACAGTAGGAAGCTATCTTCTATTCAATAAGATTTACTTTGCATTAAACCCTGGCTTGCTTTAATTATTATTTATGTAAGGTGCAATAGTGAGTTCATATAATTCAGTAAGCCAAAAACCATGATTCACAAATCACTATCTTTGGACATATCAAGTCAAATGCAAACAAACCACATTATTTCAGTCAAGAATTAGGCTGCCATTTTAAGCTTGGTTTTGTGGTAGATCATAGGTGTTTGAGCCTTTTCCTTGCTATGAGACTTGCAACACATTACTGAATACATAAATAATAATTATACTATGAATGCTGCTGCTTCAGTAACTTATTTTATGAGAGTGTAAGTATACATAAATGTTCTCTTCAATGTGGTTTTCTTTCTGGTATTTTACAAATCAGGCAATCACATCCATTCAGGAATATTTGCACACATAAGCAAATATTTGATTAGCACAGGAACAATGGCAAACTGATTTTTACTATCTCATAGGTATAACTCAAATCTGGGCATAGTGTTTGTACTCGAGAAACTGCTGTTCCTTGTACAGTTAGTAGCCTCAGAATTCATAGTAGCTCCATCAGGAAGGGATGATCTCTTGCTATTATCTCTTTTATTTTTGCCACCAGCTGGCAGGTGAGTTATTATAACCACATAACATCTGTTACAGATGCTGATATATTTTCTGAAACATTTCTAGGTAAAACTTGAAGGCTGGTTTTAACCTATAAAGCAGATTTCCAAGATCATCTCCACACTGGAAGTTTTTAACAAGAGACGGCCATCTGTCTGAAATGGTATAGGGTTTCCTGCCTGAGCAGGGGGTTGGACCAGATGACCTCCAAGGTCCCTTCCAACTTTATTATGGATCATCACACAGTCAGCCAAATGTTCAGACTGGATTTGGCATTTTGTCTACCTATCGAGTCCTTACCCAGGACCTGGGATAGGCAGATGTGGATGTTTGATGGTATTACAGATATCATCGCAGGATGGAAGCAGTTCCTAGTAAGGCCGCCTTTTGCAATTGACTAATAGTGAATTTGTCAATGCCAATGGTGTTCAAGTGGTGCTCCAGTTGTTTTGGGATTGCACCCAAGGAGCTTATTATTATTATTATTATTATTATTATTATTGTTATTATTATTTATCTCGGGGTGTAGAAAGTACTCTACCCCTCATTTCAAAAGTTTAATAAAATGGTACAGAGACTGCATTTCTCCATTGCATCCCTTTTCCTTTGGAAGACTATAAAAATGATCTTCATAGAACATTAATTGTTTACGTGCCATCAAGTCCTTTTGACTCCTAGTGAATACATAGATAGATTTTCTCAGGGCTTTTTTTGTCATAGAACGCCCAGAACAGAGTTCTGGCACCTTTTTTGGATGGAACCTTGTAGGCAAGGCGGGTTGTATGATGTGTGTGAGTTCCAGCACCGTTTTTTTTTTTTTTAACAAAAAAAGCACTGGATTTTCTCCATGCTAATCTATCTCTAACTTGTTCTTTCAAGTCTCCCAACAGTGCATTCATTACTGTTATAACCGAATCCATCCACCTTCTTACTTTTTGTCATTTTCCTCTCTCCCTTTCCACATTTTCGGTTTTAGAGCCTTTTCCAAAGAACTGGGTCTTGCATACTGTATCCAAAGTAAAGTCATTTGAGCCCGGTCATTTGCATCTCAAGTGAAAAATCTGGGTTGATTTGTTCAATGATCCATTGATTTATTTTCTTGGCTGTCCATAGTATTCTCAGGACTCTTTCCCAACACTGAAGTTCAAAGGTGTCAATTTTCTTCCTATCCTATTTTTTAAAGTTCAACTTTCACATTGATAGAGTCTCACAGGGATATCGCTGAGGCTGCTGCTGAATGTGAAACCTGAGAGAGCAATTTTCTGAGAGGCAACATATATACCAAGCCTGCCTGTTCATTCACCATCCAATTATGCTTGAACAAAGTCTTACTACAGGCTGATCTGAACCCAGAATATGTTGTGTCCACCAACATATCTTCTTTGACCTGTCACTACTGGGTCCCAAATATATGCAATTTGTTTTCCAATATAACTACTAAATCTATCTCTCCTTCTCAAGGTCATCTACAGTCCATTAATACACTATTCTGGTTTTCCTTTACCACTGCTTTCCACACACCTTCAATTTACCAACTACAATCCATCTATTCTATTCCATCTGGTGGTAAAACAATCCCTACCGTCAGTCTTCAGATAACCCTTCCTCAGGTTCTCCATCCAGGAAGATTTTTATACCATGATGGAGCAAAACCCAGTTTAACCTCTTTTCTCTCTAGAGATTGGGACAACCTTTCAATGGAACACTAGAATTACTGAGCTAATCCATAGCAGATTGAATCTCTCACGTTACCAGAACTCAATCAAATAATTTTCCCAAGGAGCTCCTACCCAAATTTATAAGTTCCCTCAGCTCTCACCAACTTCAGTGAGCATTTAGTAGAGCTCTTTAGTTCTCTGATCAAGGATGAAAGGAAAACCTCTGTTTCCACTTTCTTGACGTTCTGCCAACTTATTCAAGCTCCCAATTCCATTGTTGCTGATGCTTTGATGTTTCATTTTCAGTTCAGGGAAAATCTCATTGCTTTGAACAATAACAAGTCCCAAAACAAACTAGCAGTCCTCCATGAGAACCAAATTCAAATCCCCTATCTTCTCAAACACTCTATTCTTCTATAGAGTGGGGTCTCAGTCTGTATTCTGGTAGGAACAGGAATTTTAATTTTCTTCTCTAGTTGCAGGCTTCTAGGCAATAGAGATTGCCATTTTATGCTGGCTGGCTGATACCATTTATATTTTAACATTTGAATACTACTTCTCATTTGGAGATCCATCTTCTCAGGCATTATTCTCCATCATACAAGCAACTTCTTCCCCATTCCAGCAACCTACAATATCTTCTATGAGCTTTTCAGTTCTTGAAAATTTCCACATTTCTTTGTCTAGCTCTTCATTCTTTTCCACTCTTTCTATTACACTCTTTTTTATATACTTCATTCTTTCTTTCATTATCTTGCTAAATGAATGAAGAAAGAAAGGAATTTCTCTAACAAATCTGGAAAGCACAAGCTTGGGAAGAGTGATCTTTGGTGTTAGAAATGGTACTCATCATTTTTATTACTGTTCCTGGGTCTTTTTTCCTCCCCATGTTGTTTATTTTGCTTCCAAAATATTTCTAACTGTCCACACACTATTTCCATGATGGAAGAACTGATCACCTTTTGTCCAGAGAAAATATGCACAGCTGGAAGGACCTAGATTGCACAATGAACACAAAGGGATTTCTGCCCATGCATCTATGTGTGTGCATGTATATGCATACAGTGCTGGCTGGAGAATTCTGGGATCTGAAATACACATATCTTAAAGTTGCTAGGTTGAGAAACACTGATATACAATATAATATTCTTGGAATAGGTAATTTCAAAAGCTGAAACCTGTTTGAAATCTGTGAGGGCTGATCACACAGCTTTAGCAAAAGGTGCTTGATGGAATTGCTATGTTACCAGAAGACAGAATAAGGATTAATAGTACACTATCCTTTTCATCTTCAGAGGTTATTAACTTTTTTCATTTCTTTTTATATAAAGAAGCAGAAGAAAAAGGAGGGGAAACATTTAAAACTATTAATTTCTTGCTTGTGATTATAGTATATATTTCAAAGCTTTGATATGGTATATTGAACAAAGTGGAATAAATTGTCTGTAAGATCTCTGTAAATATTTAGTTTAATATTTTAAAATGAACTTCATTTCACAGTGTTCAGGCCATTTTTTGTGACATAAATAGTCAAACAAATTCATTTTTTGGCAGGAAAGACTGCGGTAATGGTTAGTGTTAAATACATTGCTGAGAATGTTAATGGAAAATAATTCCCCATTACTTTCTAAGCAACCTTCACATTGGTAGCAAAAATATAATTATACATTTGTAGTTGGGTCAATTAGCTATACCGTAGTTGCAAGTGGAATACACACACACACACACACACACACACACACACACACAATGCTGCATGCTTGAACTTTCCATTTTCAGGAAACATATTACAACTGAAATTTGCCTGCTAAGGAAAACCTTTGTACAGCTGGAAATGGGAGAACATCCTTCAGGGCTCATTCAGATCATATACAAGACCTAAAGAGTTCACTACACTTGAAATTTATATTTCCAAAAATAGAGAATTGTAACCATTTGCTTGAGTCTATTCCTCTGCCAATTTTGGGAGAATTTTGATTGCTACACGTATCTATAGTTCTTCATACTCAGCATGTATGTCTGAAGACTTAACTCCCATGCAAGCTAATACAGATCTGGTTCCAAATCACATTTTACTTGATAATTAATTTTTTTAGTGAAATCTACTTGCCTGATAAAGTATTGTTATGGTGATTTGGTATGACTTTATTTGGCCTAAATGTCTATGGAGATTCTCAGTTATCCAGATCACGGTTGCCCCAAAGGTACTTTTTCTGAAAGACAACTGGACTTTCTGATTTTTTTCTTTGAAAACATTTCACTTTTTATCCAAGAAGCTTCTTCAGTTCAATTGAAGTGAAATATGTTCAAATAAAAAAACAAAAACAAGAAAGTATAGTTCCCTTTTAGAAAAAGCAACTTTAGAACTTTGCTTGTCCTAATTGAAGTACTTTGATTTTTTTTTCATGAACTTCCTAGAACTGAACCTGTCTCTCCAATGTAGTATCAGGAGAGCCCCCAATTTTGAAATATAACTCTCTTGGAGATGCAAGCAACACCATCCTCCTTGCATTTGGAAAACAAGCAGCTTATTCCATTGTGCTTTCAGCCTGAGTTGGTTCAGGAATCATTCTAGGAGATTATAGGGAGTGAATTATATTTATTTTATTTCTTTACACTACATTATGCAATTTTTATCTTGTGATGTTGTCAACTGCTGGAGTTCCTCTTACTGTATCAGGTTAGAAATGTATAAAATTAATATATAAAACAATTGCTTCTTAACAAACACTTCTTAACACTCAGCTTCCTTATTATTTTATAGCCCTACATGATGGACATTAATATAATGTAATACAATACAATAAAATACAATACAATATAATAGCAATACAATACAAAGTAATATATACAGTACAAAATAGTAAGTCTTAATGTGAGCCGAGGTGGCGCAGCAGTTAGAGTGCAGTACTGCAGGCCACTTTAGCTGACTGTGTTCAGCAGGTCAGCGGTTGAAATCTCACCGGCTCAAGGTTGACTCAGCCTTCCATCCTTCCGGGATAGGTAAAATGAGGACCCAGATTGTTGGGGGCAATGTAAAATATATATATACATTGCTTACTGGTGTACACCGCTTAGAGAGTGCTTGCACTTAAAGCGGTATATAAGTCTCATAAATAAATAAATAAATGTGTCTTGTGGATAATCTGTCTAAACCTTTCCAAATGATAGTAAGCCAGCCCTTAAGGTTATTCTTCTGGGTGGGATATAAGACTTAAGCTCTCACTTCCATTGCTTGGACAGCACTTTTGTTATTGTTATTGTTGCAACCTCTGACATCATTCAAGAAAAAAAAAAGTTCAGATCTCTGAGGTCAGGAATTTCTTTGCATTTCTGAGAGAAATAAAGAAATGTGTGATCCTAAGATTATTTGGCTACAGCTTGGGAAAAAGGGTGAAGGGATGGAGGTAGACATGAAGAAATTCCAGTATTTACAATAACAACAAAAAACAAAACAAAACAAAAAGATGGAGGGCATGGGGAAAGTAGCTCTGAAGCTGCAGTTTGAAAGTGCAAGTTCAGTAGCTAAGATTGCAATCTTCTTATATGAATTGTTATTTACAAGTGCAGTTTTCTAACATCAACCATTTGTGAATTTTAGTACTAGACATTTTGCACATTTACTATGATTTGCAGAACAATGTAGAAAAACACTGTTATAATTCCAGCAAAGGTTAAAAACAATACTGGGATAAATTTGACCAGTGGATCCAGTCTTTCCAATTATACAGTATTTAAAGAAAATCAGAATTTTGCAATAAATATAGAGTTAAATATTGAAATGTTGAGCCTGAACCAATGCATGACTATAAGCACAAATTACTCTAGTTTTCTTTGCAAGATCTTATGAAGAACAAATTGTGCAAAGTGCTTCTCAACCAAAGAGTGACTCATTTCTTCTTAATACATATCAAACAAGAGTCAAAAACATTTATCTGATCCCCTCTAGCTATTGCAGTCACTTGTATACAACCCTTTCCATCACTAACAGCAAGCCTGAGCTTTGAAGTTATGTAAATTGTCTTTGCAGGCCCAAGTCCATGTTTTAACAGAATCACCCTTTGGCAGTGCTGTAAATGGCAACATGCTCTAAGATTCAGTGGCTTCAGCAAATGCAATCAGCTCCACAATTTCCTATAAGTTTGGGGGAGTTTTTTAACCAAAGAAACCTATTTGATCTGGAATAGAAAGACTAACAAATGCATCTGTTTAATATTATAAGTCAAGCAGTCCATGAGTATTTAAAATAAGTTTCCTGAATCGTTGGGAAGAATCACTGGGAAATCTGGATTGCCACAATAAAGCTCAGACATGGAAGGCAGATTTTAAGTGAAAATTGAGTCAGCTTATGAGGGGAAAAGTGAATGCTATTGTCTAAATCCTGCATCATAAAAACTCTATGGTCAGGAAGCTATTTAAAAATTCAATATATTGAGAATCTGAGTCTACCAGTTTAGCCCTTATAGATGCCTAATTTGTGGCAGTCTTATCTCTCAAGGTGAAACAAGTAACTTCTGTTTTTTTCTTGATGCTAGGCAGTTTTATCTAATCTAGTATTCTTTAACTGTAAATCTAAGAATCACTGCAGCATGTAAACGTGTCTAAGCACATTAGTGGATCTGTGTTTGGATTTTTATTGTGAAAATCACTTCTATTTCCCATAGAAATGTGATGGGCAAGAAGCCTTATAAATATTCAAAGGCAACTTGTTCCCTGAAATAAAATTGTGAGGCATTATATATCTGTTTTCTTCTCTGGGAAGGGGCATTGTCTTACCTGAATGCCTTTTCTCAGCATGATGATGTAGAATCCACCCGTGGGTAATCTCAGCCTTCCTGCTCAGTTGAGACTAAGTCAAAAATCTGCCATGCCTCCTTCTGGGCTGGACCATCCCAGTTTTTGACCAAGGCGAAGCAAAACATGACGAACTCTGATGCATTGGCTCCTCCTACTCTGACACAGGCCCAGACGGCCTTTAAGGGTGGGTGTGGATTCTACATCATCATGCTGAGAAAAGGTGTTCAGGTAAGACAATGCCCCTTCTCCAGCATGATGAGTGTAGAATCCATCAGTGGGACATACCAAAGCTGTTCATGTCCCTACAGGGGGGAAATAGTCTGGGCTTATGTCCCAGCAGAAGGAACTACTTGCTGTAACACTCTCCAGCCAAATGAAGCATCCGCAGAGGCAAACTTGTCTAGCTTGTAATGTCTGGTGAATGAAGAAGGAGAGGACCAAGTTGCAGACCTGCAGATTTCCACAATGGACGCCTGGATAGACCAGGCCGCTGACGTAGCCGCACTGTGAGTGGAATGGCAGTGATGTAGCTAAAGACCGGTAAGGACTGAGAGAGATAGGCAATGCATGCCTTAATCCACCTTCCAATGGTCGAAGAGGAAACCTTCTGACCCATAGAAGAGGGTTGGAATGACACAAACAAGGCCTCTGATTTGTGAAAGGCAGAGGTTCATTTTACATAATAACGCAGAGCCCTGCGTACGTCCAGCTTATGCCACTATCTTTCCAGCCTATGCGATGGATTGGGACAAAAGTCCGGGAGAACTAGCTCTTGGGTCCTATGAAATCAGGTATTGACCTTCGGGATGAAGGATGGATCCAATCAAAGGACTACTCTATCCTCATAAAAGGTATACAGGTCACTCCTGACTGAAAGGGCAGCCAGTCCAAAATATGTCTGGCTGACATGATTGCAATCAGAAAGGCTACTTTCAGAGAAAGGAGTCTTAGTGAACAAAACCTGATAGGCTCAAATGGTGGCAAAATTAGCGCTTGCAGTACCCGTGGTAGATCCCAAGAGGGGTAGTGGTGAACCGCCAGTGGCCTGGCATTGGTCACCCCCTTGAGAAAAGCTTACTACTGGGTGCTGTGCTAATGGGACCAGATTGTCACAAGTAAGCACCGTAGACAAGGCCGCTACCTGTCTGCGAATAGTGCTAGGTGTCAACCCTTTATCCATACCCTGCAATAGATAGTCTAAAATATTGGGAATGGTGACAGAAAGAGGCTGGAGTTGGTGCTTAGTGCACCACAGGCAAAAGTTCCTCCACGTGGCATCGTATATCCTATTAGTCGAGGGGCGCCTGGAGGTTTGGATCATCGGGATCACCCTGGACAAATAGGATTGTCTAGCTAAATTTCTCTGCTCAAGTGCCAGATGGCCAATTGGAGCCACTGAGGATCCAGGTGTTGAAGGGCCCCTTGGCTGAGGGAGATACGGTCTGGAAGGATCCTTCATGGCGGTGAGATTGAAAGTTCCACCAGGTCGGCAAACCACAGTCGTCTCGGCCAGTGTGGAACAACCAAGTTGACCTCCACCTGCTTCTGAAGTAGCTTGCGGATGGTTGCCGGAATCAGCGGGAGTGGGTGGAACACGTACAGCAACCCCCTGGGCCACTCGCTGTGAAGAGCATCCATTCCCTCTGCCCCTGGGGATGGGTACCTGGTGAGGTACCTGGGCAGTTGGGAGTTGCTTGGGGAGGCAAAGAGGTCTAACTGGGGTTGGCTGAATCTGTTCGAGATCTCCCTGAACAGGATTGGGTACAGACGCCACTCTGAGTGGTCCACCGTGGACCTGCTCAGGGAGTCCACCTGATGGTTCGCCTCCCTCGATATGTGCTCTGCTTTGATGGATCTTAGATTGGCCTCTGCCCAAGAGCCAGGCTGTGGGCTTCAAGCATAAGGGACTTGGAGCGGGTCCCTCCCTGCCTGTTCACATGTGCTTTTGCTGCCACGTTGTCTGTCAATATCAGTACGTGGCTCCCCACTACTATGGCGGAGAAGTGGTGGAGTGCCAGGTGAATGGCCCTTAGTTCTAGCCAGTTTATGTTGTGGCTCAAGTCCGAACGGGACCATTGACCCTGGACTAGATGTGTCTGGGAATGAGCGCCCCAGCCAAACAGGCTGGCTTCCGTGGTCAGGGTGAGCCTGGTAGGCTCCTTGAAAAGGATCCCCTGGCCATTGCCGGTGAGGTCCACCACAGAAGAGATGACAATGTCTGGCGTGGGACCCTCACCCTCCTGGTGGAAGAACTCATTTATTTATTTATTTATTTATTTATTTATTTATGAGACTTATATACCGCTTTAATGCAAGCACTCTCTAAGCGGTGTACACCAGTAAGCAATGTATATATATATTTACATTGCCCCCAACAATCTGGGTCCTCATTTTACCTACCCCGGAAGGATGGAAGGCTGAGTCAACCTTGAGCCGGTGAGATTTGAACTGCTGACCTGCTGAACACAGTCAGCTAAAGTGGCCTGCAGTACTGCACCCTAACTGCTGCGCCACCTCGGCTCATCAACTCATGTTCTGTTTCTGAAAGGGTAGCAGGAACTACTGTTCTCTGGAGTGCAGTCTGGCCCATGGAACGATCCCTATACAGGAGACCATCTTCCCCAGCAGTTGAGACAGTTGGACTAGGGGAACTACCTTCTCTTGTTGTTCGGCGATCCTCGGAAAGGAAGACTTCGCACAGATTGGAGTCCATGATTGCCCCCAGGTGGAGGAGGCAAGTTGATGGGACCGTGTGGCTCTTCTGGAAGTTCACGGAGAATCCTTTAGCTTGAAGAGTCCTGATGGTGATTTCCAGGTCCGATTGGGCTGAACAGAAGGAACGGGATTGGAAAAGGATATCATCCAGATAGCATTGTATGTGCACCGGGATCATTCTCAGATGGGCAGCTAAAACTGCTAAGATCTTCGTAAACACCCGTGGGGCCGAGGAAAGGCCAAATGGGAGCGCTTTGTACTGAAAATGCCGGTGCGCATAACAAAACCGGAGGAATTTGCGGTTTTCGGGAAGGATCGGGACATGAAGGTAAGCTTCCATCAGGTCTATGGAGGACAGGAAATCCCCTCTCCTGATGCTGGCCAGGATGGACTTGAGAGTCTGCATCTTGAACCGCTGGTAGGCCAAGAAATAGTTTAGTCCTTTCAAGTCCAATATCACCCTCCAGCCCCCCGACGTCTTCGGTACCACAAACAGGATGGAGTAAAACCCCTGTCCCCTCTGTTCCGTGGGCACCGGCTCTATGGCCTCTATCTCCAGTAGATGGGAGATGGCCATGGACATGAGTCCTGCCTTGGTGGCGTTTCTTGTGTTGGGGCATTGTAAGAAACGCCCTGGAGGTATGGATAAGAATTCCAGGGCGAGGCCGTGTCATATGGTGTCTATCACCCATGAATCTGTGGTGGTAGCCTCCCAAGTGTCACTGAATAGGGACAGACGGCTCCCTATGGGAGAGGTTGCCTTGGCGTCACTTATTCCATCTGTACGGATGGCCTCCAGTGCCCTGAAAGGGCTGCTTGGTCTGGTACTGGGCCCTGGATATAGGGGTCTGGCGGTCCTGCTGGCGATCCTGTCTAGGGGGGAAGGATCAAGAGCTCCGGGGCCAATCCCAGAACTGCCCAGCCCAAAAAGGCTGCCTCCAATCCCAGGTGGTGCTGGAATGAAAGTGTTGCCTACGGAAATCCTGTTGAGGCTTTCTGTCTGCCCTCTTAGAGGGGTGTGCAAGTACCTTGCACTTGTCCTTTCCCTCTATGAGAGATGGGAAAGAGATGCATAGTGCTATAAGAGGCGGTCGATAGGTGCCACTTGGACTTCAGGTCGGCCCGCCATTGTTTTAACCAAAGCAATCTTCGGGCCAAGACAGTGGCTGCAATAGATCCGGTGGAGTACCTGGGAGAGTGGAGCGATGTGTCGGCCACGTATTCAGATGCTGCAACCAATTTGCCCAATGTCTAGTGTGCTCGCACCTGATCAGGGGGAACGAGGGCTTGGAGCTCACGGAGCCACATGATGGACGACCTGGCAAAAAAAAGACGATGATGTACCCGCCTTGATCGCCCATGCCGAGGCTTGGTGAGCTCTGCAGAGGGAAAACTCAAATATTTTTTCCTCCACTTTCAAGGCCTCTGACATGTCCCCTGGAATGGTGGAGGAAGAAAACAAGGAAGTTAGCAGAGTGTCCACAAGTGGCACCTCCAGGAGGGAAGAGAAGGAGGAGGAGACATTGAAAAGTTTTTTCTCTGTCCCGATGGGAGAAGGGAGAGTGCCCAGTGAAGACCACTGCTTTTCCACTGTGCTTCAGAAGAAAGTCGGGCATGGAGCCGCCTCCTCGTCCTCTGACATAGGTATGTCCGAAGCTTCAAGGTCCACGGATCCCTCCTCTCCTATTTGGAAGGATGTGTCAGAGTTGCCTGAACTGGGAAACAGAGTAGGGGTATACGTGATTTCTGGGCCATGTTGTATCGTGGGGAAGGGGAAATTTTACTGAGTGCTTGTAGAGAGGGGAGAGGGGGACCAACCTGTCCAATTTCCCCCTGAGGAAACCATGCCCTAGGAGCATCATGGGGGCTCAAATGGTGAGCTGTCTAATGGAAGGGGGAGAACCACTTCTGCTCCACTGGAGCCTTTGAGCTCTGGAGGTGAGCCTTTGAGCTCTGGAAAAACTCCCTTTCCAGCGCCTGATGTCTGCTCGAGGCCTCACTCTCAGCAGCTTTGGAGGGCTTCTTGGTGGATGAGGCCTTTGCCTTAGATTTTTTCTTTACCCCCGCTTCCAATTCAGATGATCTGCGCTTTTTTTCTTTGGGGGGAACAGAAGAGCCCTGCGATGGCTGAGGAGCTGCACTGTCTGTCATTGCCACCTGGATATTCCGGGCAGGAGATGTCCGGGGGGGGGTTAAGCACACGGATCTGGTTGTCAGAGAGGGAGCTCCCATGCTCTGAGCAACAGCAATGGCTGACAGCCAGATAATTATCTAAAATTATCTGATAGGCCTTGTGGCACAGTGCCACATGGCTAAATGGGACAGGTGGATACCTCTTGTATGGAAGTTATCAGTGATTGTCGTGGAGGCTCAGGTGAGTAACTTTCATGAATAGATTTTCTCAGTTCAATTGCTAGGACCTTAAAGGCCCTGTGAGACCTTAAAAGCCTCTATTGAGGTTTCTGGGATCTTAAAGGCCCTGTGAGGCTTGGAAGGCCTCTAATGAGGTGGTAAGGCCACAGGTCAAAGAGATTGCGGATAGGCCAAGAAGGTGACTGAGGAATCCAAAATGGCGGTCGTGCCACCTATGCCACCAATGGTCAGGTACTGTGGCTGCGGTCTGATTTTGAATTGTCCGGTTTGCCTCCCTATCCGTGCCTGTCACGGCAGGATATTAACAGAGTAGGCCTAGCAGGCCGGGAAGCCTTACTGAGGGGTTTTGCAGTTCCAAAATGATGGCCGTGACTTGCAAATCCTTCAAAATGGTGGCTGTGCCAAAAATAACGGCTGTCCGTGAGGTGGCCGGGCCTTCCCTGTCCAGGGGAACCTCAATGGGGCTACTAAGAGTCTTTTGGGCCTATTTACGCCCACTGAGGCCAAAAACAAATGACTTGCTGTTTGGAGCGTTGCTCAGCCTCCACTGCGATCCGGATTGCCATCTGGATGATTCGCGGCAAAAACAGGCTCCGGTGAAGCCGTCCGGCCTGCCAAGGGGATCGCTCAGCTGAGACTAGCCCCCGCGTCTCCTGGAAGGAAGATCTGGGGAAATTCCTTTTGCGATGATATCGGAGGCCTGTGAGTGTGAGGAAGGAAGCTCAGGTGGAGCCTGCAAGGCTCGCTAGAGCCGAGGCTGCAGTCAGTTGCCAGCTATAATTTGGAGCCAAATTGACCAGTAAGATTAATATTTAATTTGGATTACTAAATAATTAATTTAATTAGTTACTAAATATTTAACCTCAGAGGAGCCAAGAAAACTGCATTCTGCTGAGCTAAGACTAAGTCAAAAACTGGGATGGTCCAGCCCAGAAGGAGGCGTGGCAGATTTCTGACTTAGTCTCAACTGAGCAGGAAGGCTGAGATTACACACTGGTGAATTCTATACTCATCATGCTGGAGAATGACATATCCAAACATCTGTTGTCCAGATATAGACCCAATCAGCAGTATCAAATAAATTATAAACATCTGATAATGTCACACATACAGTGGATATAGAAAGCATGCACACCACTATTAAAATGGTATGTTTTTGAGACGTAAAAAAAATCAGACCAAGATAAGTCACTTCAGAATTTTTCCTACCTTCAGTATGACATGTAAGGTGTACAATTCAATTGAAGAACAAACTGAAATATTTTAGGGGGAAAGATAAGAAAAAGAAATCCCTGAAATAATATGGCTGCATAAAGATGTGTATCCTTAAACTAATACTTTGTTGAAGCACCTTTTGATTTTAAGACAGTATTCAATCTTTTGGGGAGGAGCCCACTAGCATGGTATATCTTGCTTTGAAAATCTTTGCCTACTCTTCCTTGCAAATGCACTCCTGATCTGCCAAATTGTGAGGGCCTCTCTTGTGCACAGCCCTCTGCAGGTCACCCCCACAGATTTTCAACTTGAATTCAAGTTTTTATTTGTAAGAAAAGGCTTTCATTTTGTCACCCTATCCCACAGCCCAAATATATGAAGAATACAGGAGATTGTTGTCACATGTAGTACACAACCAGAAATTACTGCAGTTCCTTTTATGTAGGCCTCCTGACAGCCTCTTGGTTTTTTTGGTTTTTTTCCTCAATTTTGTAGGGACATCCAGTTCTTGTTAATGTTGCTTGTGGATGACTGTCTTGTGTTCCATGGTATATCCAATGCCTTGGAAATTTTTTTGTACCCTTCTCCTGACTGATACCATCCAAGAATTAGGTCCCTTTGATACTTGTAAGCTGTTTGCAGACCATGGCTTTTGCTGTTTAAGTAAATGTTAGAAAAATCCTACTAGAACAGTTGAACTTTATATGAATGTAATCAGAATCACTTTAATTGATGGCAGATATATATTGACTACTATTTACTTTCAGTTTGAGTGTGATTGGATAATTCTAAACATAGCCACATCTCTACTTATAAGACATTCTAAACATTTATGTAGCCACATTACTCTATTTTTTCTCCTAAAAAAATTAGCTTGTTTTTAATTGAATTGTACAGTTTTTATATTATATAAAAAGTGGGAAAAATTCTGAAGTGATTTATCATGGCTTGATTATTTTACATCCCTCAAACTTGGCATTTTAACAAGGGTGGACTTACTATACCCACTCTGAGTCATGGTTATAACAGAAAAGAGTTCAGTCTTATAGGTCCAAATACTTGAGATTTTGAATATATAAAGTATTTGGAACAGCATGAGCAGATACTAGAAGTTTAAAGTTTTAAAGAGCTGAGGTGGCGCAGCAGTTAGAGTGCAGTACTGCAGGCCACTTTAGCTGACTGTGTTCAGCAGGTCAGCGGTTCAAATCTCACCGGCTCAAAGTTGACTCAGCCTTCCATCCTTCCGAGGTAGGTAAAATGAGGACCCAGATTGTTGGGGGCAATGTAAATATATATATACATTGCTTACTGGTGTACACCGCTTAGAGAGTGCTTGCACTTAAAGCGGTATATAAGTCTCATAAATAAATAAATAAATGCAAGATCTATTTGGGAAAATCTTCAGTCCCACCTCAATTTTTTTTCGCTATTGGTACTAAACTATAGAATGGGGTTAATCCTTCTATCTATCCAGTCTTTTGATTTTGGGAAGATTGTTCATTTCTGTATGTCCGTTGTATATCAGTCACCTCATATTTAATGCTCCTAATTTTCCTTTTTTAATTTATGATCAGTGATTTGTCTAGGGTCATAGGGTCCTCCCTTGCATTTTATTTTCTTCCAAACCCCCCCTCCCCTAGGTCTCTCTCTACTTTCTTTGTCTAATGGACATGTCTAAAATTTTTGTCTTTTCAGCTTCATTTATTGTGGTTTCTTTTGCTTTGAGAGCAACGTTTCTGGCAGGATTAATTTGGCATCTATATTATGCGAATAGCTTGAAATAGCCTGTGTAGATCAGTGAAAATTGAACGTGATTGGTTTTTTTATGAACTTTCCAAAATGTCTTTATAACCAGGTTGGAAAGAATAATATTTTAAAAAAATCAGCAGTGTGAAGAAATAAATTGCAGGGTTAGTTATCCTTATTGGAAAATAATTGAAGCAACCAAGCACAAGTAACATCTCAAAACATCTTTTCACAACAATTTGCCAAGTTAATGAAGCAGAACATCACTTGAAACAGGAAGCAGATTAACAGGATTGGCTGTCCAAGATCAGCTGATTATCAGCTCTCAGGAGATTCTGTGGTATTTCTTTTTCCTTCTATGTTCTGGTTATATAGGAATGGTGGATTTGATCTCCTAAACATTGGTTGATTTGAAATATGTTTCTGATCAAATGTGTTAACAAAGCCTAGTTAAAGTAAACATAAAACAAGGAACTTGCTCTTCTAGTTGAATCCTAAAATGTGGCTATTAAAGGAAATTAATAACATTAAAATAGTATCTAGTTTTTCCAAGATAAAATCCTCTCCAGCATAGTATATGAAAACTCCACAAGGATTTTCAAGTATGATGCTCAAAGTGTCTCCTGCTCTTCCAGTCAAAAGTAAAACCTACATTGATCAAAATGTATTAGAAATGACTGGAATTCTACATTTTTTGTTTATTTCCAGTGTTGGTACTTCATAGGACTGATTGTGTAAAGAATCCCTTTTCAAATGAAGGCCACAAACTGACATCTCAAATATATCCAGATATGGACTAAGTTTATTGTAACTGATATTGTATTGTAAGGCTGATGACAAACAAGAGGATGTTTCTCCCATAGATTCAAAGATGGCACAATTGAATATACCGTGCAAATCTTTTACTTTTTTATTTCTTCGGGGGCGGGGGGTTGCATGGTTAATCGGAAAGATTGTATTGCTGCAAAAAATTGAAAGCTCTTTTGATCAGAAACAAATAGCATAAAGACAAAAAATAGAGGACTTTCAGCAACAAACTATATTTCTATTAGATCTTCAATTCTCTGAAAGTGACTATCTCTTTACTCTTAAGATTGATATATTTTGACACAATCACATAATTTTGAAATAATTCAGGAAGACAATTGTCCTTAGTTAATATCTGATTTTGTTGTCCTTAGAATTTTGTGTAATGTCTCTTTCCCATCCTCAAAAGTTTTTTTCCTTAATTGCCAGATTTTCTTTGATCCAAACTTGTAACACAGTGAAATCTATTACATAGAAAAGTGGTAAGTTACCTCAAATGTGCCATGTCGTTTATGTCTTCTGCATTTGAAGAACTTAGGTAATGCTTCTACTAGCTAACTTCTCAAAAATTGTTTTTTCTGCTCCTCTTCCTCCAAACAAATGCATGTTATTGAGATAAAAGTATTGTGTTAATCTGTATTTTCAAATTTGGCAGGTCTTCTGATTTGTGTGTCTCTCTCTATCAAAACTGAAAAAGTCCTCACAAAGGGTTTTTAAAAAGTTTGGGAGCCAGTGAGTCTATTGCCAATCCATGAATATATTGGAATAAGAAAAATAAGTGATGCCAAAATGCCTGTGGCTTTCCTAAACTACATAAAGTCTAGTGAGGGTTCTAGTTAGGTAGATAATGAGAAATAATATAGTAGATAAAAATAAGTTGCTATGGAATTTCTTGTTATTATTAATTTTGATAGTAGATCTAAATACCCCTTATATAGAAATATACTCTTGCCCTATAAGATTATTGCTTCCATATAAAATAATGTATTTTTAAAAAAACGTGTTGACATTTTCCCTGTTCTTCCAGGATGCAAAATGACAATTGCACTGATCCTACCAGGCAGCCATATGAAAGGCAAGATTTCTGACTTAAAGCAGACCTAAAGAATGCTTACTGGCAAGTGGAGTGTGGTACAGAGACAGCTGCTAAAGGAGATGTTAATGCCAACTTCCCTGAAAAGATTTTGAATCCCAGCAAAGCTTCAATTATAGGATGGACAGAGCTTGTTTAAGTCTTAGCAAAGGCTGCTTGTCATCCTCTTTGGACATCAGCCATTTCGGCTACAGAACCTAATGCTAGAAGATGGGGAGTTTTGGCTCCTTTTTATTAATTTCCTTAGGAGTTTCCCAGATGTAGTTCTAGCAGTATTGTCCCTGCTCCATCTGGATACGATGAAAAGCAAGTTATGAGTCTACTACCTAATTCTTAAAAGCCAGCTGCTTTCCATTATCTTGACATGATTGGCTTTTTCAGTTCACTGCCGATTCTGACTCTTCTCCACACCAGCAGCAGGATCCCCATTCTTTGGGATGACAATCTGCAATTGTGATGGTTCAGAATTGCTGCTATGGCTCTTCATATTGTAAAATTTAGAAATACCAATGTTCATTAAATAAGAGTGCTAAAATAAAGAGTATGTTCCTTGATGCTGAATGCTTGTCTCTCTGTGTGAACAGGGGGAGGCCATACGCTTTCCATACCATTTGGTAACACTCATAGCCACAACACATAATTATGTGCTGTATATAAATGGAATTATGGACCTGGATGATCATAATGATTAATGAAGAAGTATTCTATGATCCTGTAGCCTTTTCCCATTATTGTGCCACAAAATAATTCAAATTATTAAAATATTCATTGTAATAAATTGAAATTCTATTGGAATTGTGCTAATACTGAATTCTGCTGAATATCTATTGAATTAAAAAAAAAGTCATACTTTTTTTTTCCACCAAAGGAGAAAAGAATTTTGATGAAAGTTTTGTGGGTAGGGTATAAAATTAATGTACCTTATTGAATAATGAAGTTTGTATGAGCAGACTTTCATTGAAGAATCACTTTTTTACAAGCCTACAGCCTTCCTTTTTTTATGCTTCAATTAAATCTCTGGGGAAGAAATTATATAAGATTTTTTTTCCAGATCAGGAAGCATGTGGGCAATTACAGACATTGTGTCACTAAGCAAAAAGAAAAGGATGTAAACAGTTCTGAAGGAAATTTTAAAGAAATTCTAAAGGATCACAAGAATGGATAGAAAACAGACACAACTTTCATAACAAAAGAAATTAGAAGATAGATGTTGGCACAATGTCAGTTTTTACCCACAGACATACACTAAGATAGTCTACATGGTTTTGGTGGATAAATACTGAAGTAAACAAATGATACTGATTAAAACAAAGATGTTGCCAATCCATTCCTGATGCTTCTTAGTTGTTATAGACAAATGTGATTGGCTCCACTTAAATGGGGGTGGGGGAATTTCCTCTCTGTTTCTGCTTATAACTTTCTGAACTAACTTGGCAGAAATATTCCATAATTTTCAATATACAGATAATGGCAGGTGAAGTTCTTGGGAAGAAACCGCCACCAGGAATAAAGGCAGCATCTTTAAGATATTTCAGGCAAGGTTTGAAATATTAGGATGAAGGGAAAAAGCATGCAAATGTTTAAAATGACAAACAAGTTAAGATGGCATCTAACTATGGTGTAATGGTTTGAGTTTGCATTGCTATCTCTGACTGTGATTGCATATTAAAGACCGATAATTTTGCCATTGCTTTCTTTCTTTTTTCCCATTGTTTAATGTCACTATTGACTCCTATTTAGACAAATAAAGCCTGGAGAAAATAAATTAAGTGTATGTTCTGACATTCAAGTTGATACTTCCATCATTTGTGAAAACTATGTAACTCTTTGGGATGTCTATGGAGATTCTCAGTCATTCAGTTTGGGATAACTCTTTGGGATTTTACACGTGTTGTAAAAGAGTTAATTTGTTCAAAATAACTTATAAAGATGAATTAGATTACATAAATGTAATCGCAGCTTAAACCCAGGCAATTGCAGCCATGTAATTTTCTTGGGCTAATGGCAGTGTTAACACAGAGATTTCCTGGTGAACATTTGGATTTTCCAGTGCAGCAAACATCATTGGAATTCCCTGATAGTCCTACTTAGGTTTGAAATCAACTGAGCTTGGCATTTATTTATTTGTAATATTGAAATGTTGAGTCCATGAAAAAGAAGTGGAATTATAGCTCCAACAAACAATCCAACATATAAATAAAAAGGACTTCTGGGGACAAGTCATATCATATGGCTCAGAAAGATACAGGTTATCTATTAATTAATCCATTTAGTATATACCAAGCAAACACACACAGATATATTAAAATTACTTCATCTTCCATTATTATCATGGATCTTCACAACTGTTTTTGAATTCCCAAAATTGGCAATGTTAGCATCTAGTATACTAGCATTATGCATGTTAATTATTAAAATTAGACATGCATGCACACTTATTTTCTTATGTGTCATAGATGAGTCATACAAGCATAAGCATTTTGAAATAGACTAATTTTTGAAATAGTTATTTATTATTACAATATTTTAACAAATGTGTCATGTTAGCTTATAGCAACCCAAAATTAAAACAAGTATTCTAGCATCTTTTTAGCCTAACAAATTTTAGTTAATTTTTATACCTTTTTGTGAATTATACTTATTTCATGGAGTAGCTAAACTGATGTAGGATTTAAATGGATGATGAGGGAGGAAAGTGTGTGGAAACACTTTTAGTTTTACACATAAACTTGTCAATACCTGAGATAGCACTGTTTTTTACTTACAGATCCCAGCATAACCTTTCCAACATTAATAATCCCTAATCAAATAAATAAATAAATAAATAAATAAATAAATAAATAAATACAAATAAGCTACTAAGTAGTTGCATGTGGATAGGAACCCAACTATTATCACAAGTAACATGAAACAACAGAATGATAGTGTTAACATGAGAATCAGGCCCTGCAACAAACTCAGATATCTATTTACATTTACATCAATAGAACTATCATAGGCCGCAATGATTAGAGGTATCCTCACATGCTCTTCCTCTAATGCGATATATGCCAACATAAGCAAGCATCTTCTTCATTATTGCAATTTTAATTTTGGAAGGCATTTAAAATTGACCTAATGCAGGGTAGGTTCCAAACCCATTCTTTGGATTGCCGTTTAGTAAAGTTAAGTGATGATAACCTGAGTGAAGCAGCAATCTCCTCTAAATGGATTTTATTGTTTTTAGCAATTCAAGTTTACTTTCTTAATTTTCACCATGAATATTCACAATGAAAAATGATGTGCATATTTGGATTGAGAAAATAACAAGGATTCCTGCATACAAGGACTGCCAGAATAAAAATTCAACAACGGGATTTTCTAAAACTTTCTATGTATGTGTAGATGTGTGTCCAAAATTTCTCTGCTGCGCTACTTTGTAAACTAGAATACATGCATTTTTTGAAATAAAAAAAAATAAGATTAAAGCAAGTGAAACTTTTAGGCTTCCTCACATGATGTGCTCCAGAGTAATTTCCATTTGACTCCAGCTAAGATTGCCAGTGATCAGGAATGATAGAAGTTATACTGAGAACCACCAAAATCTGGAGTAAGCCAATTTAGAAAATGTTGTTCCAACACCTTCATGCCTTTTATTACTCATAAATGAGTCCTGTTTAAGAGCAAACTTGATGTCACAATAGTAAAACTATGAAATATCAAAAAGAAAACCAATAAATAAGTTCTCAGTCTTTCAGTATATAAATGTTTTCCACCAATTAGAGAGTAGACAAATGAACAAAATTAAATCCCTTACTTTATATTTAGTGAATGTTAGCAAAGTTAAAAGTGATCTGGGATTCTCTTCTCAAAAGCAATAATAGAACTGGAAAAACAGTCACCCAAGGAAACTGTGGTGAAGCCACTGGGCTCAAGTAAGGAAGAAGTTTCACTGGCTATTATTATTAAAAAAAATTCCAAAGAATGCAACTCTCCTAATACTGAGACACAGTTGTCTTCTCTGTTTTGAAGATAGAAGTATGTAATTTGTAGGATTTTGAGCAACCATGGCAAAGCTAGACTAAATGTAGGAAGAGACGTCTGCTGCTGCCAGAAAAAACAAAAACAAAGAAACAACACCTTTGTTAATTCCTTCAATTTCCATCTGTGGAAATGACAAAGTGCTGCTATTATGGAAGGCTGCAGGGTTAAATTAATTAGATTCCTCCATTATAGAACAGCTTTCTAAAGATTACTGCAATTTTCCTTTTTAAATGCCATTATTCCTGGCTCTGTTTAGCAGCCAATTCAATTAAAGTGGGCATGATGTAAAATTAACAACACAAATAACACTTTCCTAGATGCCAGGGCAAAAGTACCAAACCTAAGCTTTCCTCAATAAACAGTTCATGTACCCTTAAAAATATAATAAAGTACACCAGTGAGTGTCTGGATTCTTTCCTTCAGTGAATTCTTGAATCAATACTTTTGTTTCATGTTTTCATATCGTCAACAATGTCAAATTATTCAGTTACAACCTCTTTTCTTGTTAAGAAATAAAATGTATACAGCTGTATATAGCCCTTCTAAAATACCTTGGAAGGAGTTATGTTTTCTTTTCTTTCAGAATACCAGTTTTCCTTGTCTACTGTTTCTTTGCAAACCAAACTGAAAATGATTAGTAGATTCACTTAGTATAAAGCAGCAGAAACACCTACCAATTTTGTACATTATCCATAATACAGCAAAGAACCATGGGTACTTCATTTAACCCTCTGATCTCAGTGTACATACAAGTGTATTCTTGTATTGAACCTTGGCTATTTTGCTTCTTTGTCCTGGATATTTATCAGGTAAGTCTACAATGATAAGCCAATCAGCTATGCTATTGGTATAAATAAATAGGTGAAAGGGTAGCAAACTATTAAATCCATTATCTCTCTCTGTTCATGTAAAAATGAATCATGTTTTCCTCTTTATGGATAGATTGTTATGGCATAAAGAAAGCAATACAACTTTTTTTCAACCAAATAACCAGTTTCCAAAACAAATGATTACTCCTATCTCTAATCATAACCCAAAACCATTTGGAAGAGAAAGCAAAACTCATTTATGTACCTACTGTATGTTCTAAGAGATATATTTTCAAACATTGTTTTTTAAAAATGCTCTCCTACAAATGATACACTTTATTTAAGTGCAATTAAAAAGAAGGACTTGACAGACTCACAAATGGAATGCTGTTCAACATGGTTCATGTTGGGAGAGACTTGTAGTCCTGCTTAGTTTTTAAGTCCTGAGTACAAGGCTCCATGAACCATTTGTCACAAGATTTCATGTTTACTAATTGCAAAAAGAATTTATATGTGAGAACAAGTCATCTTTGGAATACATCGTGCTGATATATTTATACTTTCTGGTGCCAGCATGGGAGCCAGAACAGATAAATGGAATCACATAACTGAGTCTGGAGTTTATTTCCACCAGAAGAGGATTTGATTGTCAAGGCAAAGTTAAGTAATAAACAGTTAAATATACGCCTACATACATATGTGCATGAACATACTCAAGAGCCTTTGAATATTTGGTTCAGTTTAAGAATTACAATTACAACGTCTGCAACAGCTACAGTATCTTTTCACAAGTATAATTAGCAGAACATAGCAAACAAAACAAACAAAATGCATGTGAATCACAGGCATATGCAACTGAGATGCCATCATCACTGGATCATTTTTGTTGCCATTAATATAAATAGATCAACATGGACTAAGACACTTTATTGATAATTTATACAAAAGTAAAACTATGGCTGCTACCCTGAACCAGTTCGCTTTGCTCTTCTGGTGCTATTTTCTGAGCCAGAGACATCAAAGAATCAGCAATAATTTATTCAAAATGGAAGATAACTAATGGGGACCTAAAGTCCACTCATGCACTGCCCAGACACCAGACTCAGGTACTAGGCTCATGAAAGATTTGGTGTCTAATTAGAGCAGGGTTGCGCAACATTTTTCAGACTAATGATCCCATTTAGTTTTTGATGATGGACTGGGAGTTGCATTCCCCAAAGGAAGTGATTCTGAGAAGTAGAAGTGAACCTGGCTGTTTCAAAAATAAAATTGTATTCGTTTAACTGTTTTAGCTTGTGAAAAGAGAACACTTGGCAAAGCAATCTGTTCAAAACTGCTGCAGCAAAACCAGTGCAACTAATGCAATCAAAATGTTCTGTTGTATAACAACAATAAGATACATGAAAGAAAATAGTTCAACTATTCTCACAATGATGATGTCCGTAATCACCTTAGGCCAAAGAGACAATGGAAAAGATTTGTTTTCACTTGCTTGCAGAAAACAGGGTCATGTATAGTGTACATATGGAAGAAGAGTGTTTCCCAAAAAAGGGTGCTACCACAGAGAAGATCTGTCATCTGTCATCTCATCCACATTTTGTTTAAGAGGAGCTGGCAGTTTCAACAGGCCTTCCCTAAAGACAGAGACACAGCATAGCACACGTGTGTCAAAGTCCATTGCGTCACGTGAAGTTTTTTGCCTTTGCAGAGCCAGGGTGGGCATGGCTGGCCCATGGGCCACCAGTTTGACATCCCTGGCATAGCAAATTAATTTTGGCAGTTATGATTAAAATTAAGATTAGGGTTAATACAGTAAATATGATTATATTTATGTGCACTTTTTCTACATTTTGTCCTTCTATCTCATTATAAATCACAATTTAGCTGAAATAACTGGAGGAGCTATAAGAGCATGAAATAAAGTTTTGTGAAATTCAACTGGTTTACATGAAGATTTCTCTGTGGAATCTGACTTAAAAGTATGATATACATCAGTGTTTCTCAAATTTGGCAATTTTAAGAAGTGTGCACATTAATTCCCAGATTTCCCAGAATTTTGGGAGTTGGAGTCCCACCTCTTATAATTGTCAAGTCTGAGAAAAACTGATGTATGTGCTTTATGCTAGATAGAGTATGAGATAGGAATCATTGCTGAATCTTCCTGTTACACTATTTGCATTCAGGTAAACTAGAAAGAATAAAGGCATTTGAATGGGCATTGTGGTCACTGTATTTGTATTTCTGTTTCAAAGTGATTTGGAGAAAAAAAAAGAATTAAATTCTCATCCAAGACAAGGAATTATACAAGGCAACCCCCCCCCCACACTCTATTTACAAATACCTTACAAAGTTTCTTACAGCAACTATTGCAAAACAAATTGGCCTAAAGCCTTTAGGTTTCATTTAATACCAGACAGCATTTTCTGGAGTACTCATAGAAGCTTATGCTGTGTGTTTGGGAGGTAATTCCAGGTGGGGTATTTAAATTTGCTCCAAACATAATACAGTCTGTTCATTTGAATAGAGGCAGTTTGCAGACAGCTTATGACAGAAACAGCTATTTTTCCAAACAAAAATACTTTTCTGTTCAAACCCAAGGTTGACATGGCCTAAATTGAAGACATTTGGCTGAATTTATAAGCACTGAACGAGAGGAAAAATAAGAATAGGAGAATATTTAACTTTATGAACTAATACTTAAGATAGCTGAAGTAATGGAGCTGCAGAAGGACCCAATCACAAATCAAAGGAAATAACAGAACAAAATTGAAAGAGTTATGTTAACTCTTTTTTTGTGCCCTATAAATGTTTGCATATATTTGTTGTTTCATATTTTTAAATTCTTCTTGTAGAAAATTTGAGACTATAGAGCTGGTTCCCATTGGCATACAGAGTACACTGTAAACTATATTATTTTGTACTGATCCTTTTTTGAAAACAAGTGTACAAGTTGTTCAGGAGTCATGAAGATCCATGTTGGGTGACATCTTGATGCAGAACTAGCAAGACCACCAAGCAGACTGCTTGCTAGAAGCTATGAATAGCCAGCTGCTTTGTAACAATTAGGGTCAGAAAACTGCAAGAGGAGAGCATCAAAGCCTAAGAGTAGATTTCCAGAGACAGTATAGGGGTCAAGTGGCACAGATCCAACCAAGCAAGTCTTTTTTGGCTTAATCTTTAATTACTTTGGCTCTTTGGGATTTGCCAGCAAGTCTGTATAGCAATTTTTGTTGCCCTTTCTCAAGACAGAAATCAGTTAGTATCTGGGGTGATTAATAGTCTCTGAAAGTCACTGTCAGATGAATTTCTAGTGGCATGACAGAAAATATTAGTACTCTACAGATATTTTTTTTTCTTTATCACTTGTGATTTGTTCAGTAGTGGCACACCATACACTTGTGTAATGCCTGCATGTTGGTCAGTCATAGTGATTTCTCTTTCCTGTTTTTGATACCTCCCTTCTCTCTCTCTCTCTCTTTGTCCCTCCCTCCCTCCTCCCTCTGTCTCTCTTTCACACATGCACACTCTCTCGAGATAGGATGCAGGGACATACAGCCAGCATTATGGGGTTACTTTACGCATTTTATGTTTAAAAGAAGTGTATCACTTTAGCAGGAATAATATGGACATGTTTTATTACTAGATCCTCTCAACGATTATATTCCTTTTTTAAAAAAAGGACACTACAAAATGATAGTCAAATGTCCTCATTCTACATCATTATTACTTTGGAAAAGAGTTGGGGTAGATTTGGTTTTTTTTTCTTTTTTTGCACAAATGTGTTTCAAAGTACTATCTGTTTATTTTTCAAAGCTGATGGTTTATTTAAAGAAGTCTCACTGAAGGCACAATGCATTCACCTTGTCGACTTTAATAGAGGCAGAGAGAGCGATTAGAGTGCAGCTGTACGTGCACTGCCAGAAACCCAGCCTCAGAACGTTTCCAATGTTGATAGACTCAGCTCGCAAAACCTTGTCAAATAAATCAAACAGTTCTGGGGGCAAACCCATGTTGTTTTAAAACCACGAAATGGGGCTGTGGGTGTGGTTACTCACATGGTGAGTGGTGAATGTGTAGGTTAAAAAACATTTTGCTGCACTGCTTTTCAGCAGATTGTTTTGGCCAAGTGTCCGCACTGCATAAGCCAAAACTCTGGTTGGTATTTTCACAACAGAGCCAGGAAAAACAAGAGAGCCTGTGAAAGAGAAAGGGAGGAAGGGAGGAAGAGAGGAAGAAGAAAGAAAGAAAGAAAGAGAGAGAGAGAGAGAGAGAGAGAGAGAGAGAGAGAGAGAGAGAGAAAGAAAGATGTAGTGACAGAAAAACAGTAGTCCTCCTGCCACTGCTTTACTCAATCCATATGTGGGCTTAAACACAGGAAATACCCACCAGTCACCGCAATCAAGCTAGAGGCCTGTGCACCAGAAAGTGCCTTGTGGAACTAATTGGATTCTATTAAGATTGTCATTGACATGGGAAAGCCTTCTGAAATTCCAAATCAGAATATTCAGGCTTCCAGGATGCAAAGAAAAGGATAGCACTCTGAGAGATGATGTATTAATGAAAATATAAAAGTGATGTTCAAGTAGCTTGATTGTGAATGTTTTCCAGAAGCAAACAAGCATCACTTCACTCAACAGAACTTGGAGAATACACTTACAATTTACATTAACCTCAAATCATTTCTAGGATTATTTGTATTTTCAAAAAGACCTTGTTACCAATCCACACAATCTCTTTTCTTTGTAAAGGTATGTGTTTTACTGAATCTGTCATGGGACATCTTTAAAATATGAAGTCTACTAAATTTAAAGTGGAAATCAGCTCCTTTCAAACAATTTCCAAACACAACTGCCTTCACGCGCATATAATGATCCAGATATAAATATATATTAAAAATAAAAAATAAGATTAAAGTACACATTACTTTAAAAAATTACATTACAGACTTAACTATTAAAAAAATTGAAGTTTAATACTAAAAAGTTATTTTCAGAAAATGGTATCTAAGTATAAACAAACACTCACAGTAATCCTTTTTAAAAGTACACAAACAGGCTCTTACTGAACCCTGTAGTTCAGTAGTTCGTTTTACTTTATTCTATTATGTTCTTGTCATTTAATTTATAATGTAGGAATACTTGATTGGATTTGACAGCTGTTACAACTTTATTATTGCCAATAAATTTCAGTCATCTGGTGAAAATCTAATCTGTGGATCTTGTGATCTTAAAGGGTCTATCTATTTTGTCATCTTTTCTACCACTGAACTTACATGGAATTTACATGCATTTTATTAATTTAAATCTATCAAGCATAAAAATAGATTTATTGAATTATTTTATGTAATCTTATATGTCTAGTTGTTTTAAAAATGACAAAGCTTTCTGTATACTGACTTATTTGGATATGTTAATCAACCATCAGAGGTCCACTATGACATTCTTGTTATATGGACACTGGGAGGCAGTGGCAAAACATACACTATAATATTAAAATGCAAGGCCTGTGATTTATACACTTATGCTAGACACTGAGACGCAGGACATAAGGGCAGAATATGTTTATGACATTAGAGGGATGCCAGTGATTGCAATTGGCATTTAATAATATAATCTCCTAATACATATGGAAGCAGAAGTTCTCTCAGCTTAGTCTTTTTGGCCTTGCATTGATGGAAAATGTCTCTTTCTGAGAATAACAGCAGACATTCTACAGCAGGGGTGTCACACTGCCAGCCCATGGGCCGGATTCATCACAGCAAAACCGCGCCCACCCCATTGCCGGCAATGGAAAAAAAGTCACGATACGTTGCGACACGTCATGTGATGTTGCGAGTTTGACATCCTTGTTCTACAGTTACTTGATATCTGCCTTACTCAACAGCAAGAAGGAATTAATTCAGTCTAGGAACTGCTTCATTAAGAAAAGTTAAAGAAATTAGAATTGATTTGAGGTGGATTAAGTCAACCTGAGTTATGACCGAATCTATCTTTTTGGAACATCATCAGGACTTATTTATTTGGAGACTTCCAGGGGAACTATAGTGAACTAAAGACAGCTCTACAAAAGCGGAGTCAACAACTGCAGCAAAGACTAAGGGACTGGTAGTAGATTGGTTCCTTGGAGCCTCTCCAGATAAGGAGAGGACAGGAGATCACTCACATGTGATGCAAGGAGACTGCAGGACAGTAGTTTTCCATAGGTGTAAGTGCAGGAAGAAGGAGGAATCAGTTTGCAAATTTCATTTTCTAATCACTTTTGGAAATTGCCTATTGATCACCTAACTTGAGCTTTGGAACAAGTTTGAAAAATCTTCATTGGGTAGGTTTATCTTCAGCTCTGAACAAACAAAGATTAATTATAAACTTAATAACTTCTTTTTTCCTGCACTTTTATTTTTTTATTTCCATTCTCTTCTCTTTCTCTAAGTTTAGTTTGTATTAGTTTTTACTACTGTATTTCAAATTCTTAATAAAAAAATTATTTGGAGACTGAATTATTCGGTAATCTGAAATCTTTTTCTTCAACATCAAAGTTAAGCTAGGTACTATTAAAATTAGTAGACCTGTCTTTTCTCCCTCTTACAAATGATGAATGTAAGACAGAAGGGATATAAATTAGGCTTTCATTAGGATACTTTGAATAAAGTTCACTTAATCCTGTTGATTCTCCTTATAAGATTTCCAGTCAGATGTTTTCGCTCCTGCACTGAGAAGGCTCTATGGTTGCTGGGCTTTGTAGGACAAGGTCTCATAGAAAATGTGTTGCCATGGCAATAATGAGTTCAGGACAAGGCTGAGGAGGCATTGGGAGTGAGAACAAATAAAAATAAAAAGCAAAAAAAGTGTAAAAGAGAATAATTGTAGGACTAATGTACATTATGGAAAAAAGAAGAGGGTCACAGACATCTATAATTTTTTGTTCAAGTAACTGGAATCTTGGGCATATGCAGGAATTGGAGGTTTTGTCAGAATGACAAAAACATACACTGTAATGTCATAACACAAATTCTGCTTTTGTGTTAACTCATGATCTAAATTCAAAAGGAGCTTGCATTGCAAAGTCAAAATGTCCATTTTGTCATTTGCTTCCTTTTGTTTCTCCATTGATGCCCCTGCTTAGACTGATGTATAAGCTGTGGGTTGTCTACATGGATAAATTTAATTTTGTAGTAAGAGTTAGCACGACCTCCTTGGATTTATGGATAGAGAAACAAGGCTGAAGTGTTTTCAGAATTTCTCCATGAAAAGGAAAAGTTAATCCTCATTTTTAAAAAACAGGACATTTTCTTGAGTAGTTACGGCACCGTCATTGGTGAAAAAGCCCACAGAATAAGTTGTTTAATAGTTACTCTTCTTACCAGTTATTTGAATGGGAAATCAGAACGTTACTGAAGAGAAGATCTTACAATAAAAGAAGGGCATTCAGATATACATGCTATAGACTGGCTTCAAGCTTGGTTGTAAACATGGTAATATGTAGACCTTGATACCCCTTCAATGTTACATTCATATTTCTAATTAGGATATTATTATTGGGACATTTTAACTCTGTTGTGCCAACTACCAAAGTTTGAGTTTATTCTAGGCCCAATTAAAAGTAGAATTTTTTGTTTTTAAAATTATTCATGCCTGCGAATCAATGTATTGTACTTAACCATCCATTAAATTTTACAGCTAAGGTGTGGGAATCTCCTATTTCTGAACTAAGACACATGCTTTCCATGTCTTGGATTTGATGCATCTAATATAAAGACTTCCATTATGTTTCAACATGACAATATTTATGTGCAAAAAAGAGTCATTCCATTTAAAACAACTGACAAATTTGCCAGACAAGAGTTCCTTTTGATATTATAAACCCCTAATAGTAATGCAGTGTTAATGCTGTAAGGCTTGAACCCAAATACTTTTTTCTCTAGGACCCCAAATTTACTCACTGAATGTGGGCCTGGAAAAACTTCCCTTGAAACACTGCTAGGCAGTGTCAATGGTATCAGACTACAAGAAACTGTGATTGGGCTCAGTGTAATGTACATGTGTTTGTACAATTCATATGATCTATGTTTACTTCTTCAGATACAGAAGCATCTACGTTAAGGAGGACAACTGATTTACTAGCTTGGGAAAAACTGCATGCTTTTTGCCAGTGAGGAATAGGCCTTAACTTTAGAATCTGTTTTAAAGTAGGCAGTTAATGTGATGGCATTATAAAGACTTTCCCATATAGTAACAGCTGTCATGATTTGGCTTACGAATGTATTTGGGAAGGATAGAATTATGAAATTGGACTCTCTACAAGTAACTGAATGTGGCATGATCAGAAAGCTAGAGCAATTACTGCACTTTCCTGTTTTTGGACTTTAGCCATTTAAGGTTCATGGCAAGGAAATTTATGTGATCACCTCACAAATTAAAATATATTTGAAAAAATTAAAGGACATCTTATACTAACATTTTTTTAAAAAAATAGTGGCTTAAAACTATGCTGACTGTTGTTGATTTTCAGGGCATATTTGTGCAACTTGAAATATGTAAATATATTGCAATCCTTCTAAATTTTGTTGGATCAGTACTTACCAGAATAAAATTTTTATAACAATATTACCTGTCAGTATGAGAATCATGTGGAAAAATATCATAAAAAGTTGAAGCAAAAGCCAAGTAATGTGCTTGCTTTACTAGTGAAAAGTTTTTGACTGAAGCTTATGTAATATTTGAAGAAAATGCAGGGGGGAAAAGTTTTTTTAATTTATGTTCCACATTCTCTTTCTGAAGCTTTTAAATAGTGCTAGACAATACAAATAGGAGATAGATATGCTACTGAACAATATGCCCTCTTGTGGCATTAGATAGAAAAATGACAATCTAGGGAACATAGCATAGTTTGAAGATATTACTGTATGTTGAATTATAAGATATTTTTTTCCTTTATTTTTATTTTTATATAATAAGATATTTAAATATGTGGGCCATAATAATAATTTGATCTGAGATGAAACCCAGTTCTTTTTAATGATAGAAAAAAATGCTAAGTTTCTTTTTTGTTTAAAACAGCTGAAATTCTGTTTTGCAAAGCCTACGTGACAAATAAATGAGACTGGAAGAATTATAAATAAAAAAGTTGATAACTCATAAACCCAGCATAAGTATGTATTTGTCTGAACTTTACATTTCATATTACTTAGATATGTATCATGCAATTGTGATATCAGTTCAATATGTTTTTCCTATTTTTTTCTTATGAGCCCCCAAATATGTAGAGTTTAGCTTTTTTCACAGCATGTACAGATTCAGTTGATCAGCTACCCTTCACACTCCCAAACTGAAGTTTATTTTAAGTCTATGTTAATTCCAGATAAGTATTTTATATATATTGATAGACTTTGGAAGAAATTAATGTGTCAAGATAGGCCACCAAGGATTTCATTGGTTAAACTGAGATCAGTTGCAATGTGCTGGGGTCTTGTGATCATCATTTGTCAAATTCCCAGCTGGCTTCTGACAAGCAAAGTCAATGGGGGAAGCCAGATTCACTTAACAACTGCGACGATTCGTTCAACTCTGGCAAAAAAGGTCATAAAATTGGGTTCATCTCACTTAACTGCTTTGTTTAGCAATGGAAGTGTTATTCTCAATTGTGATCAAAGGTCAAAGACTATCCGTAGTGTCCAGAAAATTTTCTCTGAACTTTATCTTCACCTAAGAAATTATGGAAGTATATTCAGAAGTATATGGTTATTTCATTTCTTTTTTGGATCTCAACCTCATAAAACCTATCAACAATTTCCAGCTATTAATTTTTTTTACCCCATAATCTAAAGAAAAGAAAAATGAATCTTGATAAATATAGCAACAACAAAAAATTATATTTTAAGGTATAATGATCTACCCTAAACAACTTTTTTGTGATGATAAGTAAAAAAACCAAAACTTTTTAACTGGCCAGTTTAGATTCCCTGCAGAGTCAGCTGACTGAATGGAGCTGAGCATTTACTGGCTGGATGCCCTTCCTGACACCTATGTGGAGTTCGCAGCAGATATTTTCTCCTTGCTCCCTAATAAACATCTGTCACTACCTAGTATTAAACTTTCAGCCTTCCTAGTGGGAGATGAGCATCTTCATGTCTAGGTCACTGTGGATGCTCGCTTGTAGAATAACTTTAAATAATGTAAAATACTATAATATATTGAGGATCTGAGAAACCTAACTACAAGAGGCTTGGGTTTTTATATTGAATAGTAACAGAAACCAACAAGATGAGCAGTTTCAATATCTAACTGCTGCTATTTAAAAGACGATAGGGATTTTTCATGAATGTCACTAAGGACTGGTTTTGCTGCATTGTAGATAATACTAAAAAAAAAAAAGCCTGTAGATTATTTCTATATAGCAGTCCTTTTATGAATCTTTCAATCAGCTACATGTCTCCAGTAATCAATCTGCCATTGAGGGCCCATTTGTCCATAGCAAAATCCTTCAACTCTGTAACATTTGAGTTTTTCCTAAAGTGAATTCCTCACTGCAGATTCTGCCACAAGATTACTCATTCCTAAACATTTTATTTCTTCTACATAACTTTTATCCTGAAGACTTATATGTATGAGATCACTGTCCCGTTGCCCAATTCAATCAGTTAACCTGATACTGTCCTATAGAATTCTATGATAGGAAACAGAATTTATGCTTTCTTCAAAGATGGCAAGTTGTCCAGATTTTGAGCACCAAGGTATTCCCTAACTCTGACAGTTAGGTTCTTATTGTAGTTTGTATTCAGTATTTGTTTTCTAGGCCGAACAACAAACATTCAGTCCCAAAAGTTTTATCCGTAGAATATGCCTCTAGAAGTGAGGAAGTCCAGGTGCTATTTGGCAAACTTTAAACAAGCATCAATAGTTTCTGCCTTGCTATTTTCTCATTTTTATATGGTGTGTTTTTGATCATGGAACAATGAAAACTGGCTAGCTGCAAGGTGTAGATCTCTGGTTAATGTCCTGTGATTCTTGTTGATTTTATGTATAGGCTCTGACTGATTTTGACAACATGGCTATTCTTGAAAATATTCACTGTCTTCTGAAATTTCATCCATTTCAAAATTTTGCTTTTGTCTGAGGATCAGTGACTCACAATATTTCATAAATGGTTCTGCAACTTTTATCAAACTGACAGGTAATAGTGCCTTTTTTTGACAAAGTTTTTTCGAAAATTTGAGAATAAATGACATACATCCAGAATTTGAATAGTAAGAATTCATTAGGACAAAGTGAACCAAAATGTGTAAGATTATAAGAGATAGGACTATCTCAAATCATCTGTCATTATTCAATGAAGGATTCACACCACTGGCCCTTGTTAACTGAACTGTTACAAATAGGAAATCACTTCTTTTTCACATTGGAACATGACATGTTGGATACTTGTTTTAAACAAATGAAAAAGAACCAGACTTCGTTATTTGTTCATTAAAACTATACATGCTTCCATAAATGCACACAAACCTAAAATAATAGATACTGCAAACAGAGATGCCAATACCATAATGCCATTATGTTCAAATCATAGTGCAACAATATCTGATATATTACCTTGTTTCCCCAAAAGTAAGGCCTACCCTGAAAATAAGCCCTAGCTTGATTTGGGGGTGCGCCTAATATAAGTCCTACCCCCAAAATAAGCCCTAGTTTTGGGGTGATGCACACACTTAAAAATCAAGCTAGGGCAGGGGTAGGGGTGTGGATCTGCCCCATGCATCCTGCACTCACTTACCTTGCAGCCAGGCCTCTCCTCACCAGCCACTTCTTCTGAGGTGTCTTCTGCAGCCAGGCCTGCATTTCTCAGTCACAAGCCTTTCCAATAGCCAATGCAGCCAAGAATTGAGCGATGGATTTAATCCATAGCTTGGATCTGGAAGACCTCTGCAGCCAAGAACCGAGCTATGAATAGAATCAGTACTTGGCTGCAGAGGCCTTCTGGAAAGGCCTGATTGCAAAATGCAGGCCAGAATGCAGCTGCAGAATGAAGCTGCTCCTTCGGTCCCAGAAGAAGTGGACCTGCTGGGCCGGGATGTTAGTGCCAGAGGTGGGTAAGACATCCCCCCAAAATAAGACCAGGTACCTCTTTTGGAGGCAAAATAAATAAATAAAAAATAAGACTGGTCTTATTTTCAGGGAAACACAGTATATGTGGTTCTGGCCACAGAACTTTAGAAATAATATAACAGAGCTAGAGAAGTTTCAGAGTAGAGCAACTAAAATGATCAAGGGGCTGGAGCAGCTTATCTATGAGGCAAGATTCATGGCTTTTTAATCCAGAAAGCCTGGTTTGAGCCTGTTTGATGTAGTGGTTAAAGCATCAGCCTGGAAACTGAGAGACCATGAGTTCTAGTCCCACCAAGGGTAAAAAGCCAGCTGGGTGACCTTGGGTCAGTCACTTTCTTTCAGCCATAGGAAGGAGACAATGGCAAATCACTTCTAGACAGACTCCTAGAATTGGACATGATTGAATGGAAGAAAAAAAAATCTAGAAGAAGGTAAATGAGACCCCTTACAGTATATGAGAATGGTGTACAAAATTATACATAGTGTGGATAAAGGTTATTTTCCCCTTCCCAAAATATTAGAATTCAACATCACCTAATGAAATTAAAGCTCAAAAAATCAACACAGACAAAAATAAATGTATTTTTACACAATATTTAACTAAATTCTGAAATTTGCTACCATGAGATCTGATGCTGGCTACCTGCTTGTCTAGCTTCAAAGAAGAGTTAGACTAATTCATAGAAGTCATGGGGACAAATGACTATTCACCTTGATGGCAGCATGACTGCCTTTGAAGGCTACCTGCTGGGAAATTAGGGCACATTGTTTTGCAGTTGGTTGGCCACTGTGAGAACAGATTGCTGGTGCAGAAGTGCTGGGGATCCATTGGAGCACTTCTTATAAACAACACTCTCTCCCATAGACAAACAAACAGCAGGAGGTTCATTTTAAGAGAACTATTACTTTCCAGCTTTGGCAAACATATCAACAGCACATGCTGTTCCTAATAGTTAGTGAGATGGGTGTCTGAATCCCATACTTTTTTTTTCCAGGGTTCTTTTCCTGTTCTCTGTCACCAATTTCTCTTTTGGAACATCTGTTTAATAACTGGCCCTCCTTATGATTTTTTGTTGGCTAGAAATATTTTCATTGAGGATCATATACCAATGAGTAAACCAGCTCACTGGCTTAGTTGTCTCTTATTCAGAGGGCAAAATTATATTTCTTTTAAGGAAGACACTCATATCTGTGAAACAGAAACAGCTCCCTAAATGCTTTTTTTGGAACTGATGAATTTTCTTGAACATATTTTGCCTATTTGTCTTTAAGCAACTTTCAGAGATGTCTAATAGAAATCATATTATTTTTGCTTCCACATTATCACTGAAAGTCAAATTCTTCTTATTGCTCTATCAGATGCGGATTGCTTGAAGTATGTACAAAACCAGCATAACCTCCCACTTGATATTAGCCCTTTTTGTTACCCTTTTTGTTCCCTACCCTACCTCAAATCTAAATAGATTGTTACATGTTGTCTTCTGTGTGCATATACTTGGATGCCCTAAGTACTGCAGAGAGATAACATTTTTATTGTAATTTTTTTCTTAAGTTTCAAGTGAACCTACATTTTTGTACCTTGAGACCATTATTCCATAAGCTGCTGTTTGAAATTAAAGGATATATTTTTACCTACTACATGATAGCCTTTCAGGTATATTTTTAAAATGTGATCATATTTCTTTTTAGTTATAATTTTTCAGATGAAATATATTGACTTGCTTTAGTGTCTCATCATAAGGCTTAAAAGTCAGTCCCTAATCATCCACCTTCCTCTTTCCTGCATCTATTTCAACTTCACAATTTGAAAAAAAAATAATCTTTTTCAAAATATGGTACATAAAACTGGACACAGTATCCAAAGTGCAGTTTGATCAAAATAGAATATGAAATTCTATGAAATAATGAAATTATTGTTTCTATTGACATGGAATTTTTACTTTTATTAATGAAGTCTTAAGTTGCATCAGATGTTTGTAGCCATGTTACTTTTTGGTTTATTTAGTTTATAATTAATTTGAAAATACTTTTCACATATATATTTTACCAAACCATGTATTTCCACCCTATTTGTTAATTTATTTTATCTTTAATATATCTTATTCTATTGATCTTAGCCTCTAACCTGTCAAGATAATTTTCAATTTTGTTTCTGTCTTCTAGATTATTAGCTATCCTACCTATTCTTGTGTCATCTTCAGATTTCATAAGGATTTCTCTATTTCTACATTTAAATAATGAATGAAAATATTGAAGAGCACAGAAACTGTGACAGACCCTTTAGTACTTCAGTTAATTATTCCCATCAACCTGATGAACCATTAATACACACTCCAATCATATAGTTTTCAAAACAGTTATGTCATGCCATCCTACATTGCTAATCGGAATGTAACAAGGCATTTCGTCAGATATTTAATTGCTCAAGACATATTATGCCCACAGTATTCTTACACTCTACTAAGTAAGTTATCCAAGCAAAACATTGAATAAATTAATCTACAAGACTTTTTCTGATCAAGCCATGGTAACTGCTAGCAATCGCTACATTGTTTTCAAGACGACTGCATGTGTACTTCTATTATCTGTCCAAGAATTTTCCCTGGTATTAATGTCAAACACATTGGTTTGTACCCTTTTAGGCTTATTTTTCAATGTAAGTACATTATTTTCCCTTTTTTAAAAACAACAACAACAATTGATACTTTACCCAAAGGTGATGGAAAAGAAATTTTATTTTCAATGCATTCCTATGCATTTTGAACTGCTTTTCCCAACAGTTTCTCCTACCAGGGAATCATATTCATTGCTGCTTTGAGTTTATTAACATCTATTTTTTGACATCCAAGAGTCTGGTTACACTATTCTTAATTATCAAGAATTCCAAAGTCCCCATTGCTTCCAATTTGTCAAGAACGCCTGTGTTATTAGTTAGGCACTACTTAAAGATAGCCTTTCTTCATCATTTCTAGAAGAGAGACAGTTTGGTCTAGTAGTTAAGGCACCAGGCTAGAAAGCCAGAGACCTTCTGAGTTTTAGACCTGCCTTGGTCATGAAAGCCAGCTAGGTGACTTTGGGCCAGTCACTCTTTCTCTCAGCCCAATAGAGAAAACAGATGCTATTTTGGGAAAAATAGGAGGAGGAAGATGTGTTAGATATATTCGCTGTCTTGAATTGTTTGTAAAAATAATAAAGGAAAGACATGCATAAAATAAAATAAAGATATCAGCAATGTCTTGGAAAATTCACACTTGAAAGAGTTTGTCTCGTGGAACAGCTGGGATAGTTAAAGTCTCCCATTGCTACTACCTCATTTCTCTTTGAAAAATTTGCAATAACACAATTTTTCCTTCCTTCCTTCCTTCCTTCCTTCCTTCCTTCCTTCCTTCCTATAGAAGAGAAAAATTTATTTATTTATTTATTTAGGAGACTTATATACCGCTTTAAGTGCAAGCACTCTCTAAGCAGTGTACACCAGTAAGCAATGTATATATATATTTACATTGCCCCCAACAATCTGGGTCTTCATTATTATTAAATTATTCTGGTATTGTTCATATAACTAAGTCCAACCATTTTCAATCCAACATTTTATGTAATATTATAAATGGTCTGAGAATACACCCATTAAACTGCACCTAATGTCAACCTGGGAGACAAAAATGTTTTGGGACCAGCAGCAGCAACATACTTAAATTCAGATTATTTTATATTTCAATCCATTAGAATAAAAAGGCACATGCTTAAATCTTTAGTCATGTAAAAAAAAAAAAAGTAAATGATTTTTTTTATGCAGATTTCAGGCGCTGGCTGCTGTTTTATGTAAGACTGAAAGTTAAAATAACTCATCTGAGAGAGGAGAATAAATGTTTGAACACACTGTAAAATTTATAAATGATAAATATGCAAGATTAAAAAGAGACAATAGATTTCCAATGAGTTCATAAACCTTTCAACTACATCTACATGGCAAATCCCCAGTATCTTACAGTGCCAAAATCTATCTGGTGGTCATTTTTCATTGTATTGTATGCATTTTTAGCAGTTTAAGCCAAATAAGTTTTATTTTTATTTTTAATTCTGCAACCATCCTCTGGTCTAGACAGATAATTCTTTTGAGAGCTATTCCTTCTGCTGGGTTTATCATATTTCCATTGCTATGTTCTACTTTATAATTTTAATTTCTTTCTTGTTATGATGATGTGATAATGCAGACCACTTAGTCAGTAGCTGTGAGGAAAGGCATTCATTTACTTGCCTTCTCTCATTTATCTTTATTGCAAATGACTCAATACTTTGTTTACATAGTTAAAAGTGAATTCTTCTTTTTTGAGCTTTAATTGATGCCCATCTAATGCAAACCCTCCCCCAAAGGCAACAGCTTTACACAAGCAACCCTGTCTTTGGCTTCAGATCCCTTGGGCTGTGACAGTCTCATTACATAAAAATGGAGTGACTAAAAATATCATACAATATGAAAAGGTTTGTCTTCCATTCAAGAACTCTGGTAAAGCTGTTTTCCAGCAAGTTAATTTTGTTTATTTTCTGACTCTGGGAACACAGCATTGTGGTAGTTTTGCAGACTTGAATGTATTTAAAGGTATTTAAAAATCAGCTCCAGAAATCAGGAATTGTTTTATACCCCAGCATATCAGGGCCCAATTCCAATCTCAGATTCAGTATACACAATTCAGAATTACTAATCATATTGCATATTTAGCAAAAGAGACTGAAGAAGTAAAAACAAACTAATAAAATAATTAATCTTAGTAGAGAAAGGATAAATAGTTATAAGGAACTTAGTAACAAATAAAGCTCTGCAATCATACTACAGAGACTGTTAAAAAAACTGCACAAGCCTATAAGATAGCTGTAAATGATCTTGCAATTCCTATCAAGAATGTATTTAAGCAGGAAGTAAAACATTTTCCCAGTGGATGAAATAACATTGATTTTTGCCAATCTAAGCGAGGCTGATTTAAATTTTGCATGTGGGTACAATAGCTTGTTCTCCCTCAATTTAATAACTTGCAAAGCTGGACACATTTCAAATGAAAGGGAATGCATAGTTCTTAAGCCCTGCACTGAATGTAGCTGCCGTGCATGTAAACAAGCAAACCATTATATTTCTTATTGAGATAGAGAATACAATGATAAGTGGGGACTTTTATACAACAAAGGGCTTCCTATTGCGAGTGTGGATAATCTTCCAGAAAACCCTGTGTTTTGGCAAATCACATCAGATTAATCTGTTCGGCATCTCCTTCCATTATCGAATTTCCTCTGGCTATCACAGTGGCAGCCTTATCGGGCACCCTCTTCTCAATAGCAAGCCCATTCCTAAGATTTCAGGTGCTAGCCTTCCATACTCCCCAAACAGGTGTCTCTACTGTTTTCAGGTAGGAAAGGTCCCTGCCGCGAAGCCTGGGAAAGGGCAGAGGTATCACTCCCTGTTCTACCTGAAGGAACAGGTAACAGGAAACTGTTGATTCAGTGAATTGAACTTAATTGGCACACATTACTCAGCAGTAAGTGTTTTTGTGAATTAAAATCCCTTCAAAAATGTCCTGACAAATGCCTTTTTTAAAAAAAAAAAAAAAGTGGAGAGGGGAAGAAGGGTAAAGGAAAGAAATCTTAAACAAGGGCTGTTATTCTTGCAGCAGTATTTTTCTCAGATATACAATAATTATGTAGTGAAAATATGACTGAAGGAATAAATCATATGTTACCCAATGGTATGCTCAACAAGGATACGAGGCAGGTTGTTGGGTTTCAGAAAGAAGTGGCTGATATTCCGAACAAACATAACAGTACAGAGGCTGAACCTGGTTCGAGAGTTCTCAATTGCTCTCAGTAGCTGCAAAGTGGTCTTTTCCACATTTTAGGATCCCTAACAAGGTTAATGAAATTGGGCCAGTCAGTCTGTCAGAATGATGAAAACAGACAAAATAGATTTCTAAAAAGTGAAAGAAGGATTTGCTGGATTTAAAGCAGCTCTTCTTTCTATTCAGTTCTTTTTCATCCATGTGATTATGCAAATCACAGCTGACTGGATGAACAAATCACTGTTTCTTGGCCTAACTGACCTCCAGGAGTTGTGAGAAAATGTGCAGAGAGGGAAATCAGTATTTACCCTGAGATACTGAGTAAAAGAGGTGGATAATTTTAAAAAAGAATCCATTTATTTAACTTGCTGTGAGGCAGCGCAAATAGCAGACCCCATCTCCCCTTCTCCCCCTTTCTTTTTCTGCCTGTCCCTTTCCAAAATACTTTTACTCATTGCCCTGAATATGGCTCCTGAAAAATTGACATGTACTTGAATGTAATAATATAAAGGTATTTGGAGACAACCAGAGGAGCTAGTCTGCTTTCAGTTCTCACTTTGACAGCAGGAGTACTCAAAACACAAAGATGGGTCCCCAGTTATGCTTCATAGGTAGGAAACATTTCATAAGCACAGGCCTTGGCTTCCGGTGCTCCACAGCACAGGCTTTGTTTCATCTCTGAATGATTAAATGGTCTACAGAGCAATTATGAACTGGAGGAAGGAACAGCCAACTCGCTCCAGGTTTCCTCAATCAGCCTGATTGAATTTCTCAAAGGACACCATCAGCAACCCTCTCAGTGACTTCTCCTGGAAAAGGTTGTACCTTGGAAGTGTGCTTTTCTTTAAATGCTTATTATTTCATTTCATTATGCCCAAATACATGACTTAGAAGAATTATACTTGCTATAAACTTCCAAAATGTTAGATTACTTCCAGTTAGATTCAAATTACCCGCATGGATATGGCCTCTCAGATACCATACTGAAAGGTTCTGAAAACACTTAATACTTTTGAAAAATGCAGTACATGAATATAGATGTCAAGATTTTGTATCACTTCTTTCTTGGTCTAGAGTTAGGTAAAGTAAATATTATGAAACATACAATTATAGAACAGTCGCAAGAGCTTACATGTGTTTGCTGAGAAGTATGTTGGTATCCAATTATCTTACTAGCATAACAGTACACATATGAGTCCATTGTAGTTGGTTCTTACTTTAAATTTAGTCGGAGTTATTTCAATCTTGAATAGTATTAATTGCTGACTTAGGGGTGAGGTTATGTGTATATTTTTGAATTATGATTTCATAATTGTATTATGTTCAATGTATTGTTTGTATGATAACTTAAACATAACTTTTTTTTAGTGTATGACTTCATAGCCAGGGAAATCTACAATGCTTTTTACCACAGAGTAGTTCTGGCAACCTAAGATTGCTAGTTTATTTTGTTCATGCATGTGCGCTATCCATGGTACACCACAGGGTGCACTAGCTGGCTAGCAGCATTTAGAGGAAGTTGGGTCATCTGGGCTTTCTTCTGCTGACTTTGCCTCACATCCAGGCAGGTCCAGCTCCAGCACCCATTTCCTCCCAGAACGTTGCTAGCTTTTCTGATATTGAAGTGGTACCTATTTATCTATTTGCATTTTTATATACTTTTGAATTGCTTGGTGGGCAGGAGATAGGGGCAAATGATGGGAGCTCACTCCGCCATGTGATGTCATGGACTTGAACCTCCAGAGTGCCAACCATCACTGGGCAACAAATCCATTGTCTTCAAGTCACTGCTCCACCATACCCCTCATAATAGACGATAAAAGATAATTAAATAAAGAAAGGAAGGGCAGAGAGTCTTTCCTTCAGAAAAAATTACAAGGTTTTAAACTATATCAATTCCAGGCATAGACGTAGGAATTTTGCATACAAAAGAACTCTTTTTAATTCATCATCTTTCTTTGAAAGGATCAGATAATAAGACCTCATATTTATTTACTTAGCATATGGATATAGCCACCTATCTCACAAACACTTGATTCTGGGCAGCGTACAACACAACAGTTGAAAACTCCATAATGATCTAAAAAGAACAAAAATAAACAGATGTAGTAAACAGATAAAATAAGCAGATAAAACCTAAGAACAAACATCACTTACTCTCATATAACCACCTTGCAGGCTTCTTCCTGGGATCCCCAAGGCTGCTGAATAAAATCATATTTTAAAGATTGTATTTTCATAATCATGGGTTGAATAAATCACAATGTGCTGAATTCACATATCACTTTATGCTAAATCCATGCAAATTACACCTTATCTTGATCTAAGGACTCAGCTGTTCTCTTGAATGCTGTTCAAATATATGATCTAAATTAGGAGACAAGTAGTTCTGATGATAATTTATCATGTCCAGAGGACAGAACAAGTTGAACCATAGCATCCCATGCCACCCATTTGTTACCTTGTATTCTAGCCTGGCTTTGCCTGTAGCACTATTGGTGGATGGGACATGCTATTTATTGGATTGCAACCATTTTCCTTTAAGAACAGAAATTTGGAATTTATGTGTTAGCAAGATATGGACTCTGTCATATCAGATGAATGATTGAAGATGGGTTGAACTGCAGGTTCAAATATTCTATCAATATAGTATATGGTAAATATTTTATAAATCATGCAAATGGAAGAAATTTGTATGTAAGCACACTTCTATCAAGGAACAACTATTTTTCCTGCACAAATGCCTATAATAGCATGTTTGCCCACCAGTGTCAGATAAAAACCTCCAATAAATTGCACAGCTAGATGAAAAATAGCCCAAGAAAATGGGCAGTAAATGATATGATTCATGATCACAGATACATACCTCAAACTAAAGAAATATCAGCACTCCATGGAAAATCTCAAGGCACAACTACAACAGACTATCACACCAGAGCATTTAGAAAGTCTGACAAGCAGCATCAAGACTACTTCTCAGAGACATGCCCAAAAAAGGAAAACCAAACTACAAACAAATTAAACCCCAGAATCAAAGAGCTACAAGAGCATGAATGGGTGGTCAATATGTCCAGCTATCTACTGCACTACCCACTATCTATTGCAGAACACAATATTCAACAGAAAGGTATAAACTATAACACAGATGCTGCTAATCAATTAGAATTCTCTGCAGAAGTAGAAGGAGCATTTAAAGCCATAGGACTTCCCGCAGAGACCCAAGAAAACATCAGACAAACTATCATATCATAGACCAGACGAAGATGAGAATAAACAATTGAAAGGTGAGGACAGAGCAGCCCTCAAAAACATAAAGGACAAAAATAGCAGTTTTCTAACAGGAAACAAAGGCCAAACCATGCAATGACGGATGACCTTCTTTTACCGGTCCACCATAGAAAGCGTCCTCTCACGTTGCATTATGGTATGATGTGCTGGCTTGACAGCCGCAGATAGAAAGACATTACAGAGGATGGTGAGCACAGCACAAAACATCATGGGCTGTTCCCTGACACTATTAGACGACATTGCTAGGACCCGCTGCCTTAGAAGAGTGAGGAAAATTCTCAGGGATGACTCGCACCTTGGTCAGCACTTCTTTACTCTCCTACCATCGGGCAGGAGATATAGAAGCATAGCCAGCAACACCAACAGGCTGAAGAACAGTTTCTACCCATGGGCTGTCAGACTCCTGAATGGGAAATAACTCCATGTATAATAGACTTGCGGGGCAGGCACATTGTGCAATAAGTTCATGTGGTGTAATAAGATTGTGTGTTTGTTGTCACTTGAGTTGTGTCGGGGGGGTGCACGAAGGGAGGCTTAGCCAATCTCATTGTACACACATTGTACTTTGACAATAAAGGTTGATTTGATTTGACAGATCATGATATATATAAAAAACAAAATAATTATTAGAAGAAAAAGAAAATTACAACCCAGTGAACACCAATCCAATATAAAAACTAGACAGGAGAACTCTCAGTGACCTCACCAAGAAAGATCAAATTAACAAAGAAGGCCAGTGGCAGATAATCAAGTAGTGGATCTGTAATCCCATGCTTCTATGGATGGCCCAAAACACACAAGCAAGACAAACCTCTCTGTCCAATTGTATTATTATCAGACATCCCGACCTATAACATTGCTAAAGAACTGACACCTCATAGAGTGAAGCAAATACTCCATCAAGTTCTCACAACAAAGAATCAAAGACATGACAATAGATGAAGATGAAATCATGGTTTTTAATGCCATAGCACTTTTTACATTAATAGACCCACAATTAGCCAAAGAATCCATGACTACACTGCAAACCCAACCTAATCAAATACACTGAGATTAAAATACCTAGAATCATGGATTTCTCAGTCTTTGTTAACCACATATGGTCACATATGGTTAACAAAGAAAGGAACATCTATGGCAGGGGTGTCAAACTGACAGCCCAGAGCTGGATGCATCACATGTAGACCACACCCACCCCGGCTCTGCAAAGGTAAAAAATGTCATGATACATCATGTGACATAATCGAGTTTGTAACCTGTGATCTATGGGATCACCATTTTCAGGACAGGATGTAATGCAACATTGGAATCAATAGCACTCCGATGCATACAATTCAAAGTATGGATCCAATATGTAGATGGATCTTTGTCATAATATAAAAGGAACAACTAGGCAAAACACACAAAACAATCAACAATATCTAGTAATAAAATTCACTAGGGAAGAAGAAAACAATAACACGCTACTCTACCTGGATATGCTCATCAGCAGAGACAGTGATGGCAAATTAGAAACACAAGTGCATCATAAAACTACCCATTCCAACCAAGTGTCCTACTACCGAAGCAGCAATACAACATCGCACATGAGAAGCTGTGTAAGAACACTATCTAGATAAGCACAAATATACTGCAGCAACCTGGAACATTAAAAAAAAAAGGAAACAGATCATCTATTCAACATCTTTCACCAAAATGGGTATCCACACAACTTAATCAAAAAGTGCCTGACTACTCAATCCAATATAGCACAATCAAGCTGTAAAACGATTAACACTACTGTACATCAGAAATATTTCAGAAACCATCAAGAGACTATTACAACCATGTGGCATCATCATAGCACACAAACAAACTAAACCTCCAAAACAGCCTAAGTATAGCAAAAGATCGAGAAGCAAAAACAGGAGTCATCTACAACAGATTCTGTGTAAGGATTGCAACAGCCACTATGTAGGACAAATAGGCAGAATGCATCCTTGAATACCAACTAGCAGTTAGAAGACATGAAAACTCCTAAATTTCACAACACATGGACAGACTGAACCATAGTTTTAACTGAGAAACTGTGCATCCTGCCAAAAATGGTAGAGAATTCCTGGAAGCCTGACAAGTCAGCCATCAACAGGTACATAAAAATAAACTACATCTACTTACCAATTAAAGGAGACAAATCAAAAAGCCAAAAAGGAAACAAAAAAACCTCCTCACCACCATGCGACACCCAGATGAGCAGAGATTAACATTAGACCCACAATTAAGGAGCAAACAATACACAATCAAGGAACCAGCAACTCAGACAAACACACTAATAATAAATAACAGCTTAATTAAGGAACCACCAAGATTACTCCCACTAATACTGACAGGGCAGGCCACTAGTACACAAAATGACAGCAAACCCCACTCCCTGTTAGCACTGATGTTATCTAATTCGGTAATGAAACATGTGCATGAAAACAACAAGCTCAGAGACCACCAAGGACCCTGCAAGATTTTAAAAGATTAAGAAAGCATAAAAGCATATGAATGAATGGCTGGTGCCAACTCTTTAAACGGCTTAAAAATATGTCCATTGAATCCATTGAACACTTAATGAAGCAGCTCCGTAATAGTTCACTATGCCTTTTCTAGCTTTGCACAGTTGCTCTCAACTGCCTTCACTAGTATGCATCTGCCCAGTCCCTTCATTTCCAGTCAAGTGAGCCTAGAAAAACCAAGAACTAATCAGAAATTAATCAGAATAAGTCAAAAAGAGATGTTCTATTTAACAAGCCATGATTTATATTTATATTAAATTCAGTAGTCGGATTCAAATAATTTAACAACCGATTCTCTCTGAAATCACATAATCCTTTAAGAGGCACATCCATAAAAACCAAGCTGGGCAGAGGTGGGGGGTGGAGCTGCCCCACGCACCCTGTACCTGCTTACTTCAGGGCCCCCTCACACAGGCCACTCCATACTTATGACCTCCCTCACAGGTTCAATGATCTAGCTGCCCACCCACCTCTTCCCTTTCACTCCCTTCCCAAGCTGGACTGCCATGCTACGGAGGATGGACCTTACCCAATCCCTCTCCGCCCTTTCAGAGCCAGGGAAGAGTGACAGCAAAAGGCTCTGCAGCTGCTGCACAACAGCTGTGTCTGCTTCTGGAGCGGCTTTCTTTGGTTCCTGCCACCCCTTCCACCCCATTTCACCCTGCAGATCACCTGCCCGACGGCAGCAGCCGCTTCCTTCTCCTTCACCAACTCTCCCATGGCGTGCGCCATGACCAGGGGCACAAGCCTATCCCCACTTCCCTCTGTCAGCCCTCCATTGCTGCCACTGCACACTGCTTGCACGAAGCAATGTGGGCTGCCTTCTTCCAGCCAAGAAAGAGAGAAAGGGAGAAAGGCGGCTTACAGTAGCTTCCTTGGGTGGCCTTAAGTCTTCCTTCCTTCCTTCCTTCTGTTGGTCAGCACTTAAGTCTTCCTTCCTTCCTTCCTTCTGTTGGTCAGCACTTTCTTGACATTAATGTTCTGTGCTCTACTTATAGTGATCTGCTATATATGTCTGATAGGTTTAATTAAGTCAAGGTCCTCCATTTTATTGCAAATGACAAATAGTGGCCTAATATTCATTTATAATACAGAACTGTTAACTGGCTTAATATCTTTCTTAAAACTGATATTAAACCATAATTTCCTGCTGTAATAATAAAAAAACCAATTGTTAGTTTTTAAATGGCCTATAAACCCTGTAGAAAGAAAATGCACCTTCCATTATTCATTCTTAGGTGATGAAATGATTTAGCAAGTGAATAATTTATATTTACAACCCACCAAATTCAAAATATTCTATTTCTATTTAAGACAGGGAGCAATGACTTGAATGTGGCGAGAGCTGAATCACACACGCCCCCAAAACAAACAAACAAAACATTGTGTAATTAAAACAAAAATAAAGGGCCTTGAGGCATTTCATAGCCAAGACAGTTATAGGTGCTATAAAAGTCTTTGCTATTTGTTCTGCATGGAATTTGGAAAATAACCATAACAAACTCTGTTTACAGTAATGTTTTCTCAGTGTTGGAAAAGAAAAAAAGTCTTGAGCTTGGTACAAAAGCAAATCAGAGAAAGAAATTGGCAGAGTTTAGACTGCCTAAATAGAATGGCCTATTGATTAAAATAAGACCTTAAAGAACACTTAACAAAAGCACCTTAATATTTGCCTTCACATCACACTAGTTCTCTTAATAACATACAAAGCAGAGTTCTTTGATTATCAGAAACCAGCCTCTAGAAAGGAAATTGATATCCCACCAATAAGTTCATTGCTGTCCCAAAATCTACTGAAGTTATTTATGGGATAAATTCCTGCACTAGAACATTTTCTTCCACTGATTTTTGAACAAAGGAAAAAAAGTGCAATACGATGCCCCAGAAATTCTCTCACTCTTGAACATTTGCTGGGCTTGTAATTGGGAAACTGGTCCTTAAGGTGTTAACAAGCTGAGTTTTCTCTCATTCTAGGGTGTTTATACCTCCTAGTTGAGTTGATTAAGGCCAGATGGCTTGAAAGAGGTCAGCTGACCCAAAGCAGTATAAGAGAGGTGGCAAATTAAGAGAGTTTGTCACAGATTTAGGATTGTAAGAAACTAGAAAAGAGAAGAAAATTGGAAAGCATAAGTAAGCTTAAGAAAACAGGCTGTTGAGAGAAATATCCTGCCTACTTTTAATCTGGAGCAGTATCTTGCTTAAGTAATTCAAGTAATCTGATAGTGAGAAGGACTAGAAGGATATTTTATAGCATTCACCCAAATTTCTGAAGAATTTATGAATTCTTGAGGGTGAATGCTGTGAAAACAGTCTAATACAGTCTTCTGCAGCTGTTGTTACAGATTACATTGTTCTTTGCTGGGTGCATCAGAAAAGAATGCTTATCTTTCAGCTACTTGCAGTCCTTTTAGTGAGTTATCGTATCTGCAACTATTGATAATTAAATTCAGATGTGAAATAGATCTTGGACTGCACTGAGATATAAACTCATAATAATAAAAAACCAAAAATCTGGTTTAATGTTCATGGGTCATGGCTGGCACCCCAGGAATGCATGTGTGTTTTTGAACTGAAATAACTGAGTTCCCTTCAAAAGATTTTAGAAGCAAGGTAGCATTGCCATAATTGCTTAGTAAGTGCTCAGAAAATAACACCTTATTTTCTGAGAGTTTTTTTCTGAACTGCACACACACACACACACACACACACACACACACACACACGATTCTACATGCTTCTACTCTGTTGTATTGGCCCATGGGAATTTAGATTTCTTGGCCAAGTTGTGGCACAAAGCCAGTTAGATATTCAATCGGTCCCCCCCCCCAACACACAAACAACCATATTGGGATAATAGCCTCTTTACTGTGTGTAGGAAGCAATTGAGAAAATTGACCTAAGTAGAAATGATACTTTTTAAATAAAATGTTGCTTAGTTGGGTGGGGTGGTCAGTCTAACTGCATAGATCATAGCAATCAATGAGAAAGAAAGTTTATAAAACTTTTGCGGAGAGGACCAGCAAAAATGCAGGATTTTGATGTTTGCAGAAATAGTATTTGCTTGTAGTATAAGATCTCCACTGAAAAGATTCATATTCAGAATGCGATACATACAAATTTTTGTGATATTATCCCTAGAAGTAACATATTCTAAATGATTTTTCTTCTTTCCCTATAGAAATTAACCTTTTTTCCGAAAATTCTTTATAAATAAGAATTACAGGGACTAAAATCAGAAAAAGTGAAGTAGACAGATTAAAGAATAAATGTAAGCTAATAAGTTGAGGTTTTCATCCATGCTTATAGTGCTGTATTAATGTATCTCTCTCTTTTGCTGATAGATTTCTTTTTTATATAGCAACCAGATAATGTAATGCCCAAGTCAAATATAACTTATTCAACAAACCATATTCGTGAGTGAGGCTTTAATGTATTGTATATTATCCAAGTATTACTTGCATGGTCACTATTACCTGAACAGATGTGAAGCGCTGCCAGGCTATTTTAAATTATTTTGACCTCCTAGAATTGGCTAGTTAAACATGCAGTATATGGGAACAAATTGAAGATGTGTTGTGCTCAAGAACAGAATTACTCCAGCATTTATTCTGCAACCATCCAAGACATACAATCCAATAGTCCTTGTAAGATATGTATATAGCACTTTTCGCTTCCTTGCTGAATATTTATGATATAGAAAAGATATTTTTTGCCCTCTAAAAAGTAGAACTTGCTTCTTAATGCTTCATTTTGTTCCATTGGCTGAGTGGCAATTATTTTCTGTTTGATGGCATATATGAATAAGTAAAGAAATACCAATTTATCTAAAAAAAATCAAAGAGAACCAAACCAAAGTGATTATAATTCTGAAGATAAGTCAATTTGCAGCTGCTTCTTTCCTTTTATGAAGAACTGAACATGATTTGGGAAGTTATTGTTGAAGAGATATTATTCACCTGTTCAGAGTAAGACTGATTTGGGTTCTACTTTTATATATTTAAGATAATATGTTAGACTGGATCAGTTTTTAAATTAACATTAAACTAAGTGAAATTTCTTATGATGTTCCTGAAGTATTTAGTTCATGTGGAATTAACCATTCAGTTCCAAATTAGCTCATATTGTATGTTTTTAACCTTTTGATATATAGATTGCATGCCTTCTTTTAGAAGTGTGCACCTTTTTACACAGCTGGCAAACATATTCTAACTAGTAAGACCATTTGTAATTCTCGTTAACGACTCTATTTTTTAAAAAAGTTGGATGAAAAGTAATAATGCCACAGATCTAGTAGTCATTAAGAAGGTTTTCATACTCCTTTAGGATTAATTTGCACTGACCCAGAGTTCTGTATTTGCTTAACACAAGCAGTGGACCACTTTGATGTTATCTCCTTCTATCAACAATAGCATTCAGTTCCCTCCTGGGCTAAAACAGCTCTTATTCTTCGGAGAATTAGTTGTATTAATCATTTTGAAGTCCAAAAGCACATGATCATAAATTTTGTGTTGTATGAACCTTACTTAGCAAATCCCTGGACTCCCATTTATCAACTTTCCCCCCCTTCTTCCTGGATATTTAGTATATAGAGGATAATTTATTTCTGAGGCAGCACCTTGTGATATTCCTGATGTCCAAGCAAAGCTAGAAAACTTTCTATAAGAAATAACTTACAGAATAACTATTTCCTTATTTCTGCATGAAAGACAGACAACTCTTAGCTACAGTCTGATTCCCCCAAGTGGTTGGAGTGAAAAACACAGGGCAACCCTCTAGGAACTGAAGTTTCATTTTTGCTTTAAAGTTATTTATTACAAGGAATACAGTCCTTAAACATAATGTTGGTTAAACCAAAATGTTTGTGACTTAACTTAGTTTTGTCTGGATTCACATGCTACAGTAGCTAAAACTGATGAAACATATTATGCCATAAGATAAGTGTATATTGTGTATAAGGTAGGTGTATATTGATTCAACAGCATACAAATAGAATAAATATTACAGAAATATAAATAATGTGATTTGTTGCTTATACGGGAACCAAGCCAATTATGCTAATTTTCAGGAAATGTGTTAATCATTTTAGTTATGGTTATGATTAAAACAAATCTTATTTAGGATAATGTATGAGTCCAGTATTCAGTATATTCAGTATTCAGCATAATCTGCTATCTATATTATGTATTGTTTACTTTGCATGTGGTCCTCAAGACATTTAAAGTCCATATTTAATGCATCTTAAATATCAGAAGCATATCAAATTTTATACACACACACACACACACACACACACACACACATATATTAAAATCAATAAATAGTTGAATACCAAGAGAATAAAATTATACAAAAGTTAAAAATGTTAAAACTTTTATTTACTAAACCTAGCTTTCGTCAAGAGCTCTTGACATCATCAGGGTGTAAACGGCCGTTTACACCCTGATGATGTCAAGAGCTCTTGACGAAAGCTAGGTTTAGTAAATAAAAGTTTTAACATTTTTAACTTTTGTATAATTTTATTCTCTTGGTGTTCAACTATTTATTGATTTTAATATGAACATATCCAAGAGTCATATTTTTACTTGCATAGCTGATATATATATATATATATATATATATATATATATATATATATATATATATATGTTTGTTTTCTGAGGTTTTTGCGGGTATTTGTATGTAGGTCTTTGGTTATTCGGATTTTCTCCCGCATCAAATTGGAAGTGTCTTGATGACATTTCGACGAAGTCCCATTTGTCATCTTCAGGCTGGTGTTTTCGGCTTCTTGCTCCTAGAAGCAAGAAGCCAAAAACACCAACCTGAAGATGACAAATGGGACTTCGTCGAAACGTCACCAAGACACTTCCAATTTGACGCGGGAGAAAACCCGAATAACCAAAGACCTATATAAATGTGTGAAAATCTACAAAAACATACATATATATATATATATATATATATATATATATATATATGTATGTATGTATGTATGTATGTATGTATGTATGTATGTTTTTGTAGTTTTTCACGGGTATAGGTATACCAAAACCTGCATATATATATGAGAAGTAATTTGTCAAATTAGTTTACAGTTTTTTTTCTATACAACCTAAAGATCTGTAATCAGCCTGCACTTCTTCACTCTTCAAGGATAGTGAAGGATAGAGAAAATATTCAATCTATTTATTTCATTTTAAACCAATTAAGTCAACCCATTAGCCAGATTAATAAAAGCATTTGGAAGATAAAGAAAGTGGAAGTTAAATCATAAGTTGTAGTCACATGATGTTTTGCTTAACTATCAAAGGAGAAATGATGTCGTTAAGTTCATGATGATGACAGGATATTTTGCTTTGCAATCTTAGCACTTAGGAATGGAGATGTAGATCCAACTGTTGCTAAACGAGTGCTAATTGCATTGTGTATTAGGAAGCAACAAATGCAGCATGTCATTAATAACCAAAAGCTATATAAATATGAAATCTGAATTTACTAATTTCTATGCTCACATACAGATAGGTTTGGGAATAATGTGCTATACCTTCTGCAATCCCAGCTGCTAACATTTAATGGCCAACCGCAAGATCCAGCTCTACCCTTTTTTTTTCTTCAATTAATCATACTAGATTTGGACTAGATGGTTCTCAAATAGAGGATTGCTTCCAATATAGTAGCATGAACAAAGACCATGTGGAATATGGAATTTTTGGTGCTCTGGTTGTTTGCTCTCAGACAGTCATTATCCAGCTAGCTAACAGTGTTGAGTGAGTATGGGGTTAGTTGCCTATCTGTGTATATATATATCTTTTAGTACCTATATAGTTTAATCTTCAGTTACATATATTCTACTTTATTGAAACAAAGATCATTTTACAGATCTTAATATTACTTAGACTTAAATTGCATTTTACCTCTAAAAAGAATGTGATAAGTAGCTCATAATAAAGTACAAATAAAAGAAAGCTTAATTAAATCTCAGAAACACATTTCAGAAGCATATATTTTAAAATAGTGGGTATTATATTTTAAAAAGCTCTGGTTAGTGTAGAACATTAATTCTGTTACAAATAAAAAGACAACATATATATTTACTTTAATAAGATGAATAATTATTGTGTGTTGGAAAAAGTTTCATGAAACCCTAGTTGAGGAAGAATAATCTTGGGAAAAATCAACAAAAATAAGAAGGAAAACATTTAAAGTTAACAGCTCTAAAATGTGCATTGTAAATTCCACTGGAATTCCTTCTATCAGTTGCTGGGACTTCTCATTTTGAATAACAAATAAAAAATATAACATACTCTGCTTTGTAATGTAAACCAGAGGTAGCAGCAGGACTGATATGTCAGTGTTATTCTCCAACATCTATATCGTCATAGTCCTGCAGCATATTTTCCTGAATTAGCAGAAAACCATTTGTAAGCATTACTCAATCTTTCTAGTTTCATTTTGGGATTAACTAGGGACTGTGCTTTTCAAAACTCTTACACCCTTATGGTAAACATATGGTTTTTGAAAAGTGTTCTCTTCTAAACTTATCTGGATATCACTTTCTTATATAGTAAATGTTTCAGCCCTCAAACTACAACAGAGACAACAAAAATTATCAAGAAGTTGCTGGAGTCAGCAGAATGAACTTCAGGATTTCCTTCAGAATGTAATATAGTCAAGTTTAGAAAGCCTCACAAGATGTGTAGATGGAACACTCTACATTAGATAATGTGTCTTTGTCAATTACTCTATCCGGATATTGAAGGGGGGGAACACATAATGTGTCTGAAATGCTTATGGAAAGGCCTATTTGTATTTACTGCAGAGATAGGATTATTCCTATGAGCCATCATTCTTCATCTCTGCATATACAGTTCTTTCACTCTACATACATATGATTTACAAGTGCTTAATCTCTGTAGACATAGCCAGGAATGTTGTCTTGTGCATAAAACCCAGTTGTAATATTTCCACACTACAGTGATTTATAATACCAACCCCAAGCATTACTGTATAAAACTAAAGCTTGTCTGTATTAATGATTTAATCATTATTGTGCTGAGGAAGCTATAGATACACTTCTAGATGAGGCTTGTGTTATGCTAACAGAATTGTAGATCACTGCATCTAAATGATGCAGTGATCTATTTATAATCAGCCTGAGTTTTACTGATACCTAGAATTTATTTTTGAATCTATTTTTTTCCATCATGCCGATTTACCAATCTTACCAATTTATTTTAATAAGAGCAATTCATTGCCAAGAAAAGGTTGCAACTGAAGCAGTTAAAAAGATTGCCCTTCAATAAAGTGAAAGATACTCATGAATATCTTTGCTTTCCCTGTGATCTGTATGTTTTAATACAAGTTCCTGTCCTTCAAGCAAGTCCTATATGCTTCTCTGCTTTTATAAAGCAGAGAAAATTACTCTAGACGTGGGAGCAATTATTTCAAAGTAAACATATGTAGAATCTAAGTATAAGGCTAATATTCTGCAAACTTGTACAGAAACTATGTATTCTGTTTTAAAAAGAGATATCACTGAAATTCTGGGGCATCTGACCAGTAAATAATTAGCTCCATTTAGTTGCCCTGATTCCACCCCAATAAAAAGAGATTACATGGTCATAAAAAGCAAAACAAAAACCTTTGGATTATGTAGGGGGGGGGGGACCAAATTCCTTATACATAGTTTCAGGAGATGATGTTAAGTTCTAATAGTGTTTGCCCACATTGTTATCCCCATGTTATGTCTAAGGAGATTCTCAGTCATTCAGATCATGATTGTCCCAAAGGTGATTTTTTCAAGAGGCAACTGGACTTTCTTGTTTTTCTTTGAAGACGTTTTGCTTCTCATCCAAGAAGCTTCTTTACCATCCAGTCAGAGCTGAAGAAGCTTCTTGGATGAGAAGCAAAACGTCTTCAAAGAAAAACAAGAAAGTCCAGTTGCCTCTTGAAAAAAAGCACCTTTGGGACATCCCCATGTTATGTATCCCATGCACAACTCTATTTATCTGTAACAAATTTCATTTATCTGGTTTGTTCCAACCTAAATAGCACAATTGTTGTAGTCTTTTCTCAAGGAGAGCTGTTCCAACCTCAATCAATAATTTTGTTGAGTTTTTCTAGATTTATAATATCCCTTTTAAGATGCAGCAATAATAAATGAGAGTAATACTCTCATATGGCCTCTGTGCAGATGTGCATTATTATATCAGGAGTTTTATTTTCAATTTATTTTCTAATAATTCTAAGCATGAAATTTGGTTGTTTTTTGTTTTGTTTTACAGTAGCTGCAAAACTATATGAGTTGCTCATCAAGTTGTTTCACTATGATTTCAAGTCCCTTACTTAGTCAGAGCCAGTTCAAATACCATTACTATGTAGGTATGAACTTTTTATATTAACTTGCATCAATTTATAGATGATGAACCATGATGGCACAGTGGTTAGAATGCAGTGCTGCAGGCTAATTCTGCTGACTGCTGATTGCTAACAGTTTGGCAGTTCAAATCTCACCAGGCTCAAATTTGACTCAGCCTTCCATCCTTCCGAGATCGGTAAACGAGGACCCAGATTGTTGGAGGCAATATGCTGGCTCTGTAAACCACTTAGAAAGGGCTGTAAAGCACTGTGAAGCAGTATATAAATCTAAGTGCTATTGCTATTATAGTAAATAATATTTGCTATCTTGAAGCCTATTATTCTAGTTAGAGCTCTTTACAATTCCTTTTTTTATCTAACTGAAGAGCAAAACTAGTCACTTTACTGCTTAGCCTCGATCCCAGGTAATTTATATACAAGTAGAATAAAGTATGAGATCTCATTTTTCAAATCTTACCACTAGAAAATTGCCCATTTCCTTCCACTCTTTACTTCCTGTTCGTTGCCCATCCTTTGACTTGATCAAGCTTTTTGAAAATCCAGGTGTGCAGGATCTACTGAGTCACTCTTATCTACCTGTTTATTGACAGCCACAAAGAAGTTTAAAAGGTTGAGTTAACCTAGTGAAAATCCTATTGTTTTTTTTCTTCATATTAAAGTAGAAATACTTGATAATACTTTCAACCATTTCCTGCAAAACGTTGGACTAACTTGCCTCTAGTTTTCAGTATTGTCCCTAACTCTTTAAAAACAGGGCATATACGCTGTAAAATTATGTTTCCCTTAGCGACTGCTTTGCTTAATGAGCAGGTTGTCTCAATTGTGGGCGCTAAACAAGAACTACCTGTGCTAAAATTACCTCTCACAACAGTCATTCACCCCATTCTAAACAACCACAAGAATATTATTTTAAATAGAAAGAGAAACCACTACACTTTAGAATGCTAGCATATAGTTTTTCAAAAATATATATTCTGAGGAAAGAGGCAGTGAATCAGAATATTAGGGCTTTACATGCTTCCAAAGATAATTTGAAGGAATTGGCCTTTTAATAGTAATGTGATTTTTTAACATAGCCATATGTTAAAATTTGTGTTTAAATTTTTATTTATTATTTTATTTGTTAAATATACTTGCTGCCCATGTCACTGTAGGGCTACTATTGTTTACAACAATAAAATAGAAAAAAAAGATAAAAAAATGAATAGCAGAGATATTATACCCATTTCAGATCTGAAAAACGTCTTTTGAATAATTTCTGAAGTCTGCATAGCTCTAATTAATGCCATGATGTTAATATATTTGTAAATATAAATAAATATGTTTAAACATATTATAAATGTAATGCAAGTTTCGTACACTGAAGGAATTAATATTAACTATTTCACTGGGATCTGGATACCCTGTGAATAAAACTTGATCCTGAAGACTATTATATAATTTTAAAAAGAAATACTGATTACAGAAATAGCAATGAGTTAAAGCAAAGGAAAGTGCCTCTATGGGTGCTAAATGGACTTCACCAGATAAAAACATGTGAGAGATGTTCCATTCACTTTTTTTTTCAAAAACTAACTTTATTTATGATGACCACCAGACCTCAGGATACTATGTCTAGTGAAAGTTTCTCAAGCTGAACATCTTTGATTTTTTTTTTTTAACTTGAAAAGAAAGATCGTAAGTTACCTATAAATCCAGCTTGGCAATGATACTGAAAGGTCACCTGGGCATATGTTTATCATGGTGTTAAGTTGATTCTAATGGTTTCAGTGATTCCCTGGGCAAGGCAAGTAGAACTTCTTTTGGTTATCATGCTGTCTCATAAATAATTGACCAGAACTTAAATTGGCCATAACCCTTGGACAGAGTAAAGTCCTCCATTTTTTACAAAAAAATAAACCATAAAGCAGGCAAATAAAATACAGAGATTCTGGATTTTAAAAAAACCATTCATTATTGGATATACTAAAACAGTCAGATGATTTAGAGAAGACATGAGCCTCTTATTTCCTTGTTTGCATCCATCAGAGGATTTTCATGATATTGTTTAAATTACATCTCCAATCTGATGAAAAATATCTCAGAATACCTTTGGCTAAATTAGCTGGTAGCCTCAACAATTTTGAAGAATAATAGTTTGGGTATCCTGGAGTAATTTGCTGGAGCAATTAGTGTCTCATTGTTTTGTCTGCCATGTTATACTTCTGAAGTAATTTTTGGACTAGAGTGAAATAAGATTTTGTGATTGACAAGCAAAAGAGAAATTCCACAGTTAACTGGATAGCCTGTATTACATATTATGAAACAGGAGCAAAGTGTTTATGTTATATTATTGTATTTTTACTGCAAGGAAAAAGGAGAGGTTCTTGTGAGATGTTTGCCTCAGGTGTTAAAATAGCTTGACTGGCCTTAGGCAAACTACACAGCTTGACATGGATTTTTCTATCCCAGGTAGCAAAATAACCTGGAACAGTTCTGATGGTCTGATTTCTAAATTCCATTCTTTTCATTTGGAATATAGGCTATCATTTTCTTGTAGCCTGGTAACGAAATGTTCAGAAACCAACCATCAACTGTAAATATGCTCTGTATGGGGCTACATTTAAAGTGCACTTGGAAGCTTCAACTGGTACAAAGTAATATTTTGTGTAGCATCCAGCACTTGCCATAGAGAACATATTGCATATGCATTATAGGCCCTACATTAATTTCTTATAGCCTTTTGAATGCAATTTAATGGGCTGGTGTTAATCTCTAAATCCCATAAGTTATGTTCAGGGCAGCATCTGATCACTAGAATTGACTAGGCTGGTTTAGTCTTGTCGGGAGAAACAGGTGGCGGTTCCCTACTTTAAGGAGGAAATGGAGATGCTGCTTCTCTGTAGAGTCTTGGCCCTTTGGAAAGGCCTACTATTAAAGATCGCATTAGCACTGAACTTGCTACCTTCTGGAATCAGCTTTAAACTGGACAGAAACTGAGAAATTACATATATTTGAAGTCTGGGATGTTGTCCAGGTTTTTATTACTTTTTAAGTGTATTGAGATAGTATGGCGAGGGGAGGGGGAAGGAAGGAAAGAGGGAGGGAGGGAGGGAAGGAAGGAAGCACAGGGAGGAGGAAGGAAATTTACTTTGCTGCCAAATATATATTGATTTATGGCAGGTGTCTAACCTGTGGCTCTGGACCATGGTTGGCCCCATAAGATAATAAAAATATTTTTAAAATTATGTTAAAATTATATAAAATTATATAAATGTTATTTATACACACTAATAGCCCAAGACCATTCCTTTTCACTCAATGCGGTCCAGACAAACCAATGGGCTGGACAACCATAATTTATGGTATATCCAGAAAACCAGATAGAAAGAGTATGACTATCTGACATTACATATATGATGTGCCCACAAAGTGTCTACTCCAAGGAAAACATCAGATTTTGTTTTCTGGCACTTTCAGATATGCTTGCCGTGAGTATATTAGAAAGCAAAGTGCCAGTACCATAGATTATTTATGAATTATGCACAGAGCTTAATGTGTGAAATTCTCTACAGCTTAACTCTGGCAAAAGAATTGGTTGTCTGCCATTTCAGTATTTCTTTCCAATATTATATCTAAATATTATTCTTGGATTCATACTTATTTGCACTCCATCTAGTGATGTCCAATTTCATCTGGTTGGCATATGAACGCAAATTTAACTACTTGAAGTTTTCTGCCATTACATCAAATCTTATCCTTTGAAGTATCACTTTAAATTTCAGATATATGCTTGCTGACTTACTTGTCATACTTAGCAATAAACTTAGGTATCCTCAATACCATGTTCACTACCACCAATAAAAATAGTAACTTTCTGCAGACTTAGTATATTAAAAACAAAATCATAGATCATTATTGTTCTAGTGACAGAACATTCATTTCCTTGCTAACAGATTACAGAAATATAAGTCAATTTACACTTGAGGTAGGGTGTAAGCATATTTCTTTTCCATAAAAAATTACAGGATTTTGTGAGATTTCATAGATACCACTAAGTTCTTTGTAATGTCTGTGATTTGTCAAGGGAATCATTTTCAGGACATACTCCACAGCAGCAGTGGTATGTGAGGCAAACTGGCAAGCAAGGTTTATTTTGTTGCTACTAATGTTAATCATGATTCTGGGAGCTTTTTACAGTTCCATTTCAGTGATTGATGACTAGGAGTCCTGACAGTGAAATAGGATGATGATTGTAATGTACCTTTGCCAAAGTGTGGATTACAATTCTCTTGCATCATTAAAATCATGTTTAAAATTATGAATCAAAAAGTTAGGACAAAATTTCCTCATAGTTTTAAATCTTTTTACAATTATAACTGTAAATTGCTAGAAGAAAAATATGTATAAATTAACAGCTAATAAATTTAGAATACTGTTTTCAGTTTAACTTGTAGATTAATGTTTGTTATTAGAAGTATGCTGATCAGCTGAGATCCAATTCACATTCAAGATTCAAAAGTGGAATGACTTGAATAGAACATATTATTCAAGATTCCAATACAAACCCCCTTCCTTGATTCAAAATATTTAGCAATTAGCTGGCAGTGAAGATTTAACTGTAGACTATAATAGGAGGAAGGAGTATTGGGCAGTATGTTTGCTGCCTTGAGTTATTTATAAAAATAATAAAGACGGAATAAAAATAAATAATAAAGATAAATAATGTAAAACTTCTAACTGGCTATAGCTGATTTTGGTATCCTTAATTTCTTTCTTTTTTTTATAAGAGAAGGATCTCTAAACATCCCTTCTTCGGTTGATTACATAGGATGAGCAGAATATAGTTGGAAGACATAGCTGTTTAAACAAAAACTGAGCTATGGTTCTACACCCAGCTTTAAATCTAGCACCTAAAGCAGGGATGCTTCCAAATAGCAGGCTCATGCTCTGACAGGTTTGCATGCTTTCTTCCACTATCTCCATCACCTACCATACACACACACATACATAACAACTGACACACCAATCCTGCTGTCTCATTGTCAAACCTACATAACCTCAATAACATACCCACAAACTCAAGCTCCTCACTTAGGCTTCCACTATCAAACTCTCAGTCTCCATTTTCCAGGCCCAGTGATGTTACCTAGCCATCTTGCCTGTGATTAATGGTAAGTTCTTCTCTTCCAGTTCATGAAATTGTTCCTCTTACTTGGACATTTGATATCTAATGGAAGTTATCATGTTGGCAGTTTGTCCCTCCTTTTCTTCCTGCCTGCCATCCACCATCCGGTCTTATCTCAGGCTGCAAGTTGTTCCATCTTCATTGGTCTTGTTTTTGCTTCTTTTATTTCACCTGCTTTATTACCATCCATATTATCCAATTTTCTCCAGCAGAATTCCATTCTACAATTATACACCCCCTGTATTTCACAATTCTTCAGGCAATATCTGTTTCAAGCATTAAAACTCCTCACCCATTCTCAGTATTCAATTTATTGGCTCGGTGCCATTTCTTAAAAAAATTGTAATAACCTTAAGTTGAGCTGAACCTGGGCACTAAGTACACTGTTCAAATTTATTTTTTTTTAAATCAAGTTTTTTTCCCCAACAGAGTTCTTAATAAAAATCAAAGAGCCAGTTATTATCTGAGGAATTGCAATTCAGGGCTAGCTGGATTGTTGTTGACAAAAAATATCTTTTCTGGTAATGTTTCAGTTTATAATATTTGTGCCACATTTTTTTAAAAAAGAAATGTATATATTAGGACTTTTGTTCATATAATACATTACAATGTAAAGAAACTCTATATGCAATAGCTGAACAGTAAGCACATTATCTTACATTCACTCATACCATGAGAAAGTTTGATTTGATACAAAACAAAATCGAGACAGAAAAGTAGAATAAAAATGTAGAAGGATATTTTGTTCCTTGGTGGGTGGCATAAAAAGAAATGAAAAGGCAAGTATATAGCTCATATTGGAAACTTAACTTTCCACCTCTAGCAGCCATTACCTGCTGCATACTTGAGATAGGCACCTTTACCACAGAAGATGACCAGAAGGACTGCTGGCAGCCTGTGGGTTGTCAACATGAGAACTTTACTTTAAGTTTTTAGATAAATAGTGTTGAATGAATGTTGTTTGTACTTGATTGTTTTATTTGCTTCAATAACATTTCTGTAATGTTATATTGCTTTTAGATTTTTCTTTTCTGTTTGTGTAAGACTTTTGACTCTGTGACAAACCACTGCACTGAAGCTCTGGAACATATCAATACGTATCTATTCTTAAAAAATATTATTATACATTCTGATCATGCAGATCTGGCCTTCACGGCACTCATGATTCATATTTCTATCTGACCTGACAAAAGATGGGCTATTGTTACCCTTAAATCAAAGGTGATGTTGGGTGAGAAATTCTGATTCTAAGCTTTCTGCTCTTTTTTTATTTGCCACTTATTTTTTATATATTGTAACATTTGGGAGGATAACGACAACTGAATAAAACCAGCTTCATAAATATCATATAAGCAAAAAAAAGCATATGAAAGAAATCAAGAATGGGAAAAAGGAATAAAATCTGCAACACAAATCTCACACAAGCCTCTGAAGCAGCAGAAAGTGGATAGATATGCCACAAACAAATAGACATCTTCAGCAAGTAACTCATGCTACCTACTTTCTAGATATACTTCTTTGGAATATGGTCTACAGACAGAGATTAAAAATCAACAGCTAATATAACTTTGGGATATATGTTGATTTAAGAATCTGGACATTTTTTTATTTTCTCAACTGTGTTCATTCAAAGATACAGCAGTACCTATTTTAATGTTCTTTACTGAATTGTTATATAGATATAATAAACAGAAAGCAATATGAATACTGAAATATAAATGAACTTGAATGTAAATGCCACACTTCATTCTGAATAGTTGCTATGTAGTATCATATTTTCATGATAAACACCATTAAGTAAAAACTATATGACATAAAAGACTTCACAATTTAGATTACTTTAAGTCCTATTTTGTTTTCACTGTTAATAATAGTAAATGATTTCACTTTACTTTCTAAGGAAGAATTGATGCTCCCAATTTAAATATCCCCAATTCTTACCTACTATTTAATTTCAAATACATTAATGCCATCAAAAGGTTTGCTTGATCTCTACAATTCACTATAAACCTGAAATGGTGCTCTATTTCAACTTAAAAATTGCCATAGGTTCAAAACCAAGACAAATGCAGCATCATTGTTGCATATTGTACAATTCAATACTGCTTGATTGAAAAGAACCACTGATATCAAATGAAGTACCTAAAATAGTTGGATTTGAAAATGTCTCCAAAATCTGAAGTAAATAATGAGTTAAAAAGAATTAATTGAAATCTGTTATTTATTTAAAACAACTGCCAAAAATTCTTTATTCTTTTTGAAAAATTATTCCAATAGCCAAATAAAACCAGCTGTTAAATTTAAATGGAAACTGCTCATTGCAGACTTCATACTGAAGAGCTATTTGGAGTAATATAAATGTACTGCAGAAGTGTTTACATTTCCTAGCTGTTCTTTCTGTGCTCCGTTTGCTGAATATGACAGGTTTAAGTAGATCTAAAGTGGATAATATTTTTAATGGTATTGTGTCAGTGGTTCCAGTTTTCTATACAATCTCTTCTATGGTAACCCTGAAATAAATACTGTGGCGTTGACAATAGGCTACTCCTATCTACAGAATAAAAAGTATGATAAATAAAGAATACATAACATGACTCTTGCTTTCAATCAATTTATTTCAAATAGGTTTAATTGCAATATATTACTGACTGAAGATATGTAACGTAATGTAATGGCAAGATTAAGCAAATCAACTTTTGGAAACATTTCCACAGTTACTGTTTAACTATCAAGAGCTTATAGTATCTTTCACTCAATTTTTTTTCAACAAAGCTTTTGTAAAATATCCATGGAGGACTATATTATTATGCAAGCCCCCAAGAGAAGGATCTATGGCAGTTTGATCTCATTTGTTTTATACATATTTTATGTTTGTTATTTATTTCTAAGTTCAGGAAGGCTGGAATTAAAACACTGATAGGCAATCTTTTGTAATCTGAAGACAATTTCAATTTGAAACAATGTGATAAGGCCTGAATTTAAAAAAATGGAAAATATAAGGAAATTGGTAGCACCAAAGGAGAAAGTGAAATGAGCATGAATGGATCATCTAGAGTTCAAGTACTGCAAAACAGCATAATGAATTACACAGTCATCAATTTATCATGAATTAGTAAATAATATGTTGCAATTAATAAAAGTGTTTAGTCACCCTGGAAAAAGACAAGTATGCTTCACTCCTTACTGATAGCAAGAAAACTGTGTATCTGTGACTATCAAGATTTTCAGTGTAAAGTTCAACATTAAGGAGACTTTATTGATATTAATTTGGAACAGTTTATTAATTCATACACATCGTGAACAAAATATTGATGTTTTTAAGCATATTTATACTACAAAAGATGGTTCTCAGTGCATTGTTGGACATCTTTCTCTGGCTTCTTGCTTGAGAGAGAGGACTAAGGTAAGGTTCAACTGGAATATCCTGGAATACTGTATCCAGTTTTGGTCACCACATTAAAAAAGATGTTGAGACTTTGGAAAAAGTGAAAGAAGAGCAACTAAGATGATCAAGACCCTTAAGACAAAAACATATAAAGTTGCAGGATTTGGGTTTGGCTAATCTAGATAAAAGAAGGACTAGGGGTGACACGATAGCAGTATTTGAGGGACTGCCACAAAGAAGACTTATTTTCCAAAGCACCAGAAGGCAGGGCAAGAAACAATGGATAGAAATTAATCAAGGATTAGGAAAAAAGCAACCTGGAATTAAGGAGAAACTTCCTGACAGTGAGAACAATTAACTAGTGGAACAGCTTGCAATCAGAAGTTGTGGCTGCTTCATCACTGGAGATTTTTAAAAAGAGACTGGATAATCACTTGTCTGAAATGGTATGGGGTGTCCTGCTTGAGCAGGACATTGGACTAAAAGACCCCAAAGATCCTTCCAACTCTATTCTGATTGATTGATTATTATTAAATGGAAAAGGCAACCGTTTTCAACAGGCAAAATTTGGTATGGAACAATATCATACTGATGTTCATTGTCACAGCCATTATTCTGGGAGCAAATGAAAAGTGTACTGTACAGATCCCAGAACCTCATGGAATGCAAAATATAATCTAGGATCAAGGGCTCTCCCCTCCCCCAAACTGTAAAGGCTAGCTACACATTTGCCAAAATGCTTTAGGACTCACATTTGCAGAATTAACTGATAAATCTGTTTTCATATTTGCAACAATAATCGAAGAAGTTTTCTCAGTTTTAAAACTAATGTAGAATATATATGAAATATGAAATACATATATTTTATAGTGAGCAGTGTGTATAACTTAATGAGTAGAAAAAAAGAGGCTAATATATACAGATTTTTCTCCTCCCCTTCTACTGATTTTGGATTTTAATGAAGAATATTAGTTTCCTTCAGAAATGTCCCAAGTGTAATTTTGGGGCATTCCTTGCTTCCTCTCCTAGCAACAGAAACCAATAGTTATGTTTCTAGCCACCATTTGTATAAACATTCAGGAAACTGATTAACATTCATTGATATGCCTTGCTCCCTCTGTGTTGTTAATATTCTGTGCACTACTTCGGGCCTGTTCATGTTCTGTGATATTTAGTAAAATGGTTTCATTTATATATGTGCAATGTTTATTATCTTGCAAAAAAAATGGTTTCACAGATCTGTCCACATCAGTAATATTATGTTTCTACTCCACAGTAGCAGTTAGTGTTGCACCTTGTGTCAGTGGCACCAACAACCTCGTCCAGCAGGAGCCTGCGTGGCCACCACATCTCCTCTTTTGCAGCTGCTTGCAGCCACTTGTGGCAGGACGCTACATGGCGCATTGCACCGGTGCTGCGACCATGAGGCAAGGCATGTGGGGGGGAGCTGTTCTACGTACCCAGCACCTGCTTACCTCAGGACACCCGCAGCCAGGCCTCCCACGCCCAACACCTGCCTTGCCTCATGGCAGCATAGCACAGCGGGCCACTCAGCCTGCCCCAAGCAGCCAAAGAAAAAGTGACAAGGCTTTCAGTGCCGCCACCACGAGGTAAGGCAGGTGTTGGGGAAAAAATAAGACACCCTCTGAAAATTAGATCTAATGCCTCTCTTGGAGGCATATATATATGTGTATATATATATATATATATATATATATATATATATATATATATATATATATATATATATATATGTTTTCTGAGGTTTTCGCGGGTATTTGTATGTAGGTCTTTGGTTGCTCGGGTTTTCTCCCGCGTAAAATTGGAAGTGTCTTGGCGACGTTTCGACGAAGTCCCATTCGTCATCTTCAGGCTGGTGTTTTCAGCTTCGTGCTTCGAGCAGCAATGTGTGGTCTTAGCTGTTTCTTCCTTTTAACTGCCAGTGGGGGTATGAACTGATTGGGTGGGAGCTTGGCTGTGTTCTGATTGGGTGGAGGTGTGTTCTGATTGGTTATGCTCTGATTGGCTGGGGGGTTGGCTGTGCTCTGATTGGCTGGGGGAGTGTTCTGTTTGGTTGTGCTCAGGTTAGTCTGAGTTGCAGAGGGGTTTAAGATTTTGGGCTGCCTTGCTATTTTTTGGCTTCGCGTTTGTGGTCGTGCCTCATTTCATGGAGGGTGTCAGTTTGCTTCATGTATGGATTGGAGGGTTTAAAGTGGCTAATGATGCAGCTGTGGTCTGGCTTCTGGTTTGTGGTCGTGCCTCATCATCGGTGTGGCTTTGGGTTTGCTTTTTGCGTGGATGTGTGGTGGTGACATCCTGTGTGGTTTTTGTGAGTGTGGGTCTGGTATCATTTTTTGTGTTAGGGAGTCGTTTGTCAATAAGGGCGGGTTTCCAAATGGCTGGTAGGCGGGAGGTATCATCTCGCTTGTTCATGCTGTGTGGGCGTTTTTCTATCTCGATGGCTTCTCTGATTATTCTGTTATTAAAATGTTCACTTTTGGCAATGGTTCTGGTATTTTTAAAGTCAATTTCATGTCCTGTGGCTTTAAGGTGTTGGACCAGGGAAGATGTTGGTTCCTCTTTTTTGACTGAGTTCTTATGTTCTTCAATGCGTGCACTTATTCTTCTGTTGGTTTGTCCGATGTATGTGGTGGGACAAGTGGTGCATGGGATTTCGTATACTCCTTGATTTTCTAATTCAATTTTATCTTTGGGGTTTCTAAGGATGGTGGATATTTTTCTGTTTGTGCAGAATGCTGTTTTGATGTTGTGTTTATGAAGGATCTTACTGATTCTGTCTGTGGTGCCCTTTATGTATGGGAGGAGGGCTTTGCCGTTTTCTTGTTCTTTGTCTTGTCTTTGTCTTTATTGGAATCCAATAAAGTTGTTCATAGACATGCAGTAATGTGTTGAGCAGGGGGATGCCAGGAGTTTCTGCGTTGGTTATACTTTTTATACTTTTTACTGTTTGTGAACCATCCTGGGCTAAGTCACATAAGGTGGGTGATTAGATAAATTTAACAAATGAATAGGTGAGTACCTTGAAGGGATCGATCAAGCATTGATTGTAGAGTATTAAGAAACCACTTGGTTTCTGCAGCAACTAATTCTGAAGCAGATTGTTTGGCTAAGTCCTTCTTAACCTGTCTTCCATTAATCACATTTTTGTTTCCAACTTCATCCTGTTGATGTAAATATTTCATTAAATTATAGCATTATTTGAGGAAGAGCTGTATTCTTTGTGTACATTGCCATCTTTTTCCCATATGGAAGAAACAGCACATTAAATAGTTGGGGCATGGTGGTAAGAGTCTATTGACAGCCTGATCATACACTGACAGTTTCATGATCCTAATTAAAGCTATTCCAAATCATTACATATCACTGCATCTTGTGGAATTGATTTCCACAGGATAATGATGCATCACATAAAGAAATATTTCCTTTTTGTTGTCCTGAATCTCATGCCAATCAATTTTACCAGATAATCTCAAATCTAACATTGAGAAGAAAAATCTTTTTTTCCAAATTTAATTTAAAAAATTTCTAGGAAATAAGGTTGCATATTATATACATCTGTGTTCTTATTACTTTAGCACAACATTTTGTTGTAATATCTTCATAAAACCTCAGTAAAATAATAAAATCTTGACTCAGTTATGGAATTATCCTGTGGAAATAAAGTAGGAAGATGGGCAAGGAGGGAAAAAAGAACTCCAGATTTTATCACTCTTGAAATATGACCAAATCTACTTTCACTAAACTCATTAAATAAAAAACACTTGCTATTATTAAAGGAAAGCTTGAAAGTGTAAATACACTCATTCTCAATGAAATCAACACCATCAACCTGATTTGTAACTATTTCCTTAATGCTGCTATAAAGTTTATTGCCTTAAAAACACTGGCCTGACATATTGCTTTCCTCTTCCCCAAGATGTGTTTCACCTTTTGTGGCATTGCTACTATAAATCCCAGGATCCAACAGCCCCTTGTCTGCAAGTGATTTCAAGTGCTATCATAAAAATGAAACAGACAGCTTAATTTGAGTTCCAGACTTAAGGAAACCTAACTAAAATATTAGCATAATTTCACTGAAGACAGAGGAAATTGTTTAAATGTGTGTATTAGAGAGTGTCTGCAATTCAATCCATTCTGTCAGTAAGCTCTTGGGTGCCACCCAGTGAATGATTTAACAGCATTGTTAAGGTGGTCTATAGACCATATGCAGCTCTAAAGAGAGGCAGTCCAGAAACGAGAAAGTAAGGATGGTTTGAAGATTCATGACACATTCATACAGAACTTGTAAATAATATGTCTTCTTTGGAACATTTCTGCTAGACAGAGCAGTCTCTTCAATTTGTATCATGGTTCAATGGTCAGGACATTTTGTTCTTACACATGTTGTGTTTTTCCAGAGAAATTAATCTGGAGTTTTCCACATATATATGAAAAGAATTGGCTTTTTTGAATTCACAATTCAGGAAACAAGAGATGTTGCAAAACCCCCAAAGCTAAATCTGCTAACTTTTACTCCAACATACTATTTAGAGAATGAAACTCCAATGTTTGGGTTCAATATGTTTTTTTTTTTTTTTTTTTTAGGATTTACTACTCTAAATTATTCTAAATCTGAAGGAGAAAGTTAGCATTTCTATTCTTTTGGCATAAGAAAATTAATTACATAAATGGCTGGGTAGAAACATCAAAGGTTTAGAGAGGTTTCTGCATAATTATTACAAAGACAAGGCAAAGTAAATAGTACTGACTTGATTGCAAGAAATACTAGAACTAAGACAATGGCAAAACACACTATAAAGAAAATACAACAGATAATGTGTTATTTCAAAATTGTGTTTTATTTCTAATGTGTTTCAGGCAGCACTGTATTGTTTAGAGAACACTCTGAAATACACAGACTTCATTGCTATTGCTTTCTTTTCAAAAAATTTATTAAAATTATCCTTATACACAGATTAAAATAAAGATGGCAGAAAAATGGTAAAAGGAAAGAAAGGTAAAAGAAATGTGTAGGTATAAGGGAAAAGAAAAAAAGCATTGACTTCCAACTTTCTTTAGTGGAATAAAGTACAGAACAGAATTACATCCTTAAAAGAAGACAAAACCTGGGACACATATATTCAACTTTTTACTTTAGGAAAGTAACAAATATTAACCATTTCTGTAACAACAAATTATATTAGTCAGCAAAAACCAACATCAAGAGCTCATTTTTTTTTGTCTCAAGCACAAAGTCCAGAAGCAGTTTCCAAGTAGAGTCAACATATACAATAACAAAATTCCAAATATTTTTTCCAATTCCTTATTTAGTAATCCTAAGAGAAAAACTTCAGGTTTCAATTTTATGTTACTTTTGAGAATCTTCTGCATTATTGAGCTGTGGTGGTGCAGTGGTTAGAATGCAGTACTGCAAGCTAAGTCTGCTGACTGCCAGCTGCCTGCAGTGCAGCAGTTTGATTCTCAAGGTTGGCTCAGCCTTCCATCCTTCCAAGGTTGGTAAAATGAGACCCAGATTGTTAGGGGCAATATGCTGACTCTATAAACCACTTAGAGAGGACTGTAAAGCACTGTGAAGCAGTATATAATTCTAAGATCTGTTGCTATTGCTATTATAACATTGATCTGGAGATTTGTTGTTCCATTCCATGGAGTGCACAACAGTGAACAACAATAACTTTGAGTCATTTTAGATTTGGGAGAGAGAGGGGGGAGAGGGAGAGAGCGAGCGACATCAGGATGATAGATTAATAAGAACATCTTTGATCAGAGAAAAGACAGTGAGTAAAATTTAGTGCTGACTGGAAATTTTGTATAGACTTTTTGCATGAAACAGAAAAAGATGTAAGGTTTTGACTATTATGAAAAAATATATAGATTATAGAAAAATATTTCTAATTATAGTATGACGTTAATGTACAGTATAATTTCTGTAAAAGAAAATCAAAAATCACTTTTTTATATTTTCATTCATTCTTTTTTCCTGTACTTTTGTTTTTAAGTTTTCTTTTTTCTTCTTTCTCTTCTTTATTCTAAAAATTAATTTCTTAGTTTTTGTCTTTCTTGTTTAAAATCTTAATAAAGTTATTTTTTAAAAAAGGATGATTGTTTTGTGTGTTTCATGATTGAGCCAGATGTTGCAAAACCCCCAAAAATATTTCTTTAATTGTATTAAATTTTATATTTATATATAACATAATGTTTGTGTGGTAATAGAGTTTATTAATGTCAGCAAGTTATCAAAAGGTGTGTTGAGAAGTGGCCAAAATGCAAGTTATCAAAAGGTGTGTTGAGAAGTGGCCAAAATGCAATATTGAATGTGATCTTCAGAATATGGAGAAGAATAGAAACCTCTGAAATCATATAGGGAAATTGTAGAAATTTAGAAAGTAGAGAGGATATATAAATCAAATCAAAAGTAAAGTGATATGCCAAGACCAAAAGAAGATAAGCATGATCCTTATGACATGCAAATAACCTTGTCTTGAAGACTCTTGTATCATATCAATTTAAGCAAGTCTATAGACTTTGGAATAGATGCACTGAGCATGTGCTGAGAATACATAGTTGCACCCTTGTCTTATTTGGTTTAGAAAGTCAACCAGGAAATGTCAGCTGGTCCCAAACCACCCATATGCTGCCTATTGTACCAGTGCTGCAGGAGCTGCATTTATTATTAGTGCATTCCAAGTACAAATAAAGGTGCTGCTTGCTATTCTTAAAGTCCTATGTGACTCAGAGTCTAGGGAGTTAACACACTGACAGAAAATGATAGAGACTTTTTTAAAAGACAGAAGCCTCATATGAAATTCTTGTTGAAAAATGAAGATTGAATTGAATTTATGGATTTGGGGATTAAGAAGCAGTCTTTATTGAGAAATGGGTTGTATTTTGTTAGGAGGGATCTTTCCCAGAGGTGTTGTATGAACACCATAAATTTATGTCACATACCAGGATTTCCCAATTGCCCAATAGCTTGATGGATATCCCGATGGGAGAATCTGGGCAGAGAAAGTAAGCCCAATACCCTTCCAGGATTGAATCAAGTTGAATAAGGAATATGCATTGCTGTCTCTTTTTGGTATGTTTATTCTACAGTGCATATAGTTAATGTGCTTCAAAACACCTCATATTAATTAAAGAAGGGTTATACTATAAAGTTAATAAACAAAAAGACAAAAGACGCATGAGGGAGGGAAAACACAAGCAAATATTTATCTTTCCCTAGATAGGGTCCTTTTAATCAATGAATAAAGCTGGATGAAAAAACTTATTCCTTTTTGCTTTTGCAGTTTCATGACCAACAGTTAGAAGGAAGAGGAAATTCTTACAATTGTTTTTTCACTAATCAATGAATGGGTTAATTTGTTCTCACCTTTGAAAAACAACCATACTGCCTACAGTGGGGAATGGCTACAAAAGAGATAAATTTACTGCTTTGTTGGCAGGAAGGGAGTAGGGAAAGAATTCAAGGGAGGCAGGTGATTGACTCGGGAAAGAGAGCCCGGAGGAGGAACAATTCTGCTCCAGGGATAAGTTTAATGGAGAGTTTTATGGGGGAAAAGCATGATAACAGTAATCACGTAGTAAAATGACTGTCTTAATGTTTCTACATTAGGATGGGGGGGTGAATAGGTTAAACTTATATACTGTATTATGTAGATTCAGATTTGCTTGTATAATTTTCCAAACCTGCTTATGAAAAGTTAATTCTTAAGTACATACGACTAACCATCGAGTTCATGGTAAAATTTTCATTTAACAGAAAGATTTTTGACATGGATGCAGAAATTCAATCAAATAGCACTAACATTTGAGTACTAGCTGACAATGAAATCACTAAGCTGAGCCATAGGACAGATAGATCCGGAATCGCAAAGTATCATATACTTTAAACTATCCATGTATACTCAGCAGCAGTTATTGAAACATTTTTCCTTTTCTTCATTGCCTTTCTCCAACATTCACAGTGGAGTAAAGCTCCAGATAGTTTATCTTTGACACAACAGATAGCTGGAACTCCTAGAGTTGCCTGGTGGTTTCTTTAGATGATAGGGGAGAAGAAAATGGGACTTACTACCTTATGAAACCATACTTATCAGGCTGAAAAACATGAAGGTCTCGCAACTGAATTTGTAAAACAACTCCAGTGTAAAATTTTGGGCTTAAAATTAGAGTAGCAGTAATTAGAGTAGCGTAGGAACCTTTCTTCTCTTGGTATTAGATCTGTTATAGCTCACTTAACTCTACACGTGCAAGGCAATTTTTGTGCTCATAGTTATCATATAATAAATATTCATATTGAGCAATGCACGAATGCCCTATCTTTCTCAACAATAAATTCAGTTACATTCTGGAGTTCACTAAGTTATTCATATATATTTTAAAAAGGAAATTACAATATGCCTAAGGTAATTGAATATGAAATTGTGGATCCTTGTTGAACTGATCAGCCTAAACACCCTTGAACAGTCCTCTTCTCTGGCTTCCCATATGAGCTGCTGCTGCACAAATGTATTTTGCTATGTGGTTTCCTAATGTGCTTATTTGGTATAACTAAATGGGGAGAAAACTTGGCCTGAATGTTTATATTCTAGATTTTTATCCAGAAACTATATAATACCATTTATTATAATAGCCAGAATTTTTTGGGGGGGGGAAACAATACTAAATATATAAGGTTCATGAAGATGCCATTCTTTTCCTCTGCAAGCAGGAGATGAATTTTTAAAGTGAATACATAACATTTTTTTAAAATGAATTTTGTCAGCATAATCTCATTATGCCTGTAGCCATTACAGTCAAAATTAGTTTCCTTTGCTTTAGTTTGGGTTGGATTCAAAACAGCTTTTGGAGGAAAAGGGTCATTACATTAAGGTAGTCAGTTACTAAATTGAGGTTCCTATTATCCCAAGCTATGCAAAATCATGTTTTCTTAAACTATAGTGGAAGAGATGAATAATCCAGGTATTGTTCAATGGCTAAGTTAGGCATTTGCTTCAGATAAATGAACTATAGATAGCTAATGAAAGGAAATGTTCAACATTTGAACTAAACTCACAACCATTTAAAATTAAAATTCTAAAGACTATATTTCCAATTTCTGGGACAATCTCCTCTTGTTCAGGAATACCTATAAATAAATGAATGATTATAAATTATTATTTAGTTATGCTAGAACAGTTTTACATATGTGTCCTGATGTACCATAGTATCCCACATATGTAAGCATTTTATAATTCAGAGCCTCTTTGTTTGTATATTTTGGCTCTTTGCCTCTAAATTCTTTACAGAGAGAATGTGAAATGATAAAAATGGTAAATTAACTCTAATATTTTGTTAGGATGTGAAAATTGTCCATTTATTTCAGATCAGAAAAATGCTAAAACAAACTTTCTCCTTGTCCTAGTAGCTAGAAAAGTAAATTCGATTTTCTCTTTTATTGAACTAAAGATTAAATGGAATCCTGTTTGTATCTAATAATATCACAGTATCTTTATAAAGCATACTTCCTAATTTCTAATGTGGGAGATGCTGTTCTTAAAAGATTGTTAGCTTTGCCATGCTATTGCTTTATAAGTAATGCGACTTTTAAAGATCAGATTCATGCAAGCCATGGTATATTCCCTGTCATACTATATGGAAATGAAAGTTGGACTTTGAAGAAGCAGAATAGGAAGAATACTGATGCTTTTAAACTTTGACATTGGAGAAGATTCTGGATAGCCAAGAAAAGAAACAAACAACCATCAAACAAATCAACCCAGAGTTCTCACTCAACCCAGAAATAATCAGGCTCAATTTGCCTCCTTCAGACATATTATGAGAAATCCTAGCTCTTTGGAGAAAGCTCTAATGCTGCAAAAGGTGGAAAGGAGGATAACTAACAGCAACATGAATGTATTATTATAGTAGCTGGAAGACCTGAAAAAGCAGGTCTTCATGACAATCACGGATAGATTGTCATAGAGAAAATCTAATTATATGTATCTGTCTATCTGTCTATCCATCTGGATGTTAAAAACAATCTGATGGCACAAAATCAGTCAATCAACTTAGGCATTGAATTTCTTGATGAAAAAATAGTGATTGGCAACTAATAATTATTCTGAGTTACAACTAACATTGCTGGGAAGAGGACAATTCCATTTAATCCTTGTACTACATGAGAATTTTAATCATCATCTTATTCAGATAGTCCTCAACTGACAATTGAGCCCCAAATTTCTGTTGCTAGGCAAGGCAGTTGTTAAGTGATTTTGCCCCATTTTACTGCCTTTTGTGCCTGAGTTATAAAGTGTTCCCTGTTGACTTTGCTTGTCAGAAGGTCGCAAAAGGAATCACATAAACCTGGGACATTACAACAATCAGAAATACATACCAGTTGTCAAGTATCCAAATTTTGATCATGTGACCACGGGAATTGTACAAAGGTCATAAATGTGAAAAACGGTTTTAAGTCACTTTTTAAAGTGCTGTTGTAACTACAAAAGGTTATAAGTTGAGACTACCTATATGTCACTGAAATGCAATTAGAAAGTTCTTGAATAGAGTGTTTGTAAGGGAAGTGATACAGGGAGAAATTTGCAGACCAGGAAGGCTTTGGTGTTACCTTCTTGTCTATTTTATCTGTACTATTAACTGCCCAGAATCCTAGTTTGAAGAGAAAATGCTGCAACTGAGTTCACTAGGCACTAAACTGAAGCAAATTCTTAGCTCCAATTTAAGTTGAAGAACTCCAATTTCCCCATTGTTTGAGCACCGTGCTCCCTTTAGCTGAATAAATGCATAATTATGATGCTACCAGCACTATATGATACAAACACTTCACTGCTTTAGCAAGAAATCTTATGCCAACATTTCTGCACTCAATATCACTCATAAGTACTCATGGGAATGTCTTTAACACAGGAAGTTCTTCATGAACTTTATTATTCTAAAGAAAATACATTGGTAGCCAAAAAGAGAAGGGAAACAACCAACTCTTACTTCTTTCAGGACATCAGCATTAAGTATTAAACAGGAAAGCAAGACATGCTGCATAAGCAAAAAAGCGCTAAAATGTAGGCTGGTATTTCCTTACTTTGCTATATAGGAAAATTATGGAATGCTTCACTGAAAAGGAGGAAAATGCAAGCTGATGCACAGTAATCAATGTCAGAGTTCATGGGAATTCAGGTTAAAGGCTGAGCCAAAGCTCATTGGATAGATTGCCAGGTATCTTTGATTTTCATCCCAAATTTCTAGTTCCTGGAAAAAAAGTATAATGAAATAGAGAAGAATGGTGTAGAGCAGAGGTCCCCAACCTTTTGGGCACCAGGAACCGGTTCTGTGGAGAAAGGGTTTTCCACCGATTGGGGAGCGAGTGGTTTTATGTGCTGCCTGCAGCCCATGGATGGGGCTTTGCTTGTTTGTGCGGACTGGTTGCTGACATGGTACCGATCCATGGACCGGGGGTTGCAGACCCTTGGTGTGGAGCAAGTATTTTTCCTCTAGTTCCTTCAATAATAATAAAGCCCCACTCTTTTTTCTTATCTCTTCTAGATTCCTCTGAGAGGAAATTTAACTACAATAATGAAATGAAAACCACAGTTTCTATCTCATTCAATTCAGTGAAAAGCAAGTATGTGCTGCCAATTTATTTACAAAGTTCTTCCTTAGCAAATGTTGTAGAGGGAAATTAAATCCTAGTATGACTTCATGAAATAAATAAACTTTATATAAGTGGATAGAAGCTCTGATGCTGTAAAGAAAAGCACTAGATAGTTGAGGATGGCATTGAAGTTGAAGTTACTATTCTCCCCTACTAAATTTAACTTTTCCTTATTAAAAATAGTATTTAACTATCCCCTAAGAAAGAAATAGCAGTTTTTTCACTTATGTTGATTCAGTTCATCTAGTGTTTTTCTTTAACCTAGCAGCAGTCAGATTTCCTTTATCAGAAGCTGAGAACATGAGCAGGTGCTACTAACTTTATGAACTGCTCTGAGACATCTCATTGTCCATTTTAAGAACAGAAGCTGAGAGAGTAGGTTTTAGATCTGATACAGGATTGCTTTTAGTGGATTTTTAAAATATACATTTAATATGTACTTATAGTATTTTAACATACTGTACATAAATTGCAGTTCTTGCTAAAAGGACCCAAAAGTTGTATACAGCATTTACAAAGCAATGTTTCTAAAACATAGTAAGAATGCAACAATAAAACAGTTACTGTCTAGACAAGGCTAAGTAGAAAACCATTATGAAAATGTGTATTTCAGCTTTACCAATTGCTTGATCTTCAGCTTTCTCAAGGGGAGAATGGTTAAGTCAAGAAAATCTGAAGGTCACTTATTTGCAGAAATAAAATCTGCCTTCCTTTCTTCTTGACCAGGAAACGTCTTTTCTTCTTGACCAGGAAACAGGCTGATGTTGTACACAGAGATGCTTTGAAGCTTTTAAAAATTGTTTGGATTATGGCAAAGTGTTTCTAGATAGCCAATTTGAAGTAGTGATTAAGGCACTAAGTTAGAAACCAGGAGATCATGAGTTTTATTCCACTTTAGGGGGAGAAGAAACAACAACTTGGGCCAGTCACTCTCTTTCAGCCCTAGGAAGCAAGTAATCGCAACCACTTCTGAAATCTTGCCAAGTCAAAAGTCAGCACTGACTCCAATGCCCCCCAAAATGTATTCTTAATCCTGATATATACTTCAGACTGAAAAATGATGGGTGATAGTACTGTAACTTAGACAATTGTGGATATTCTTAAATTTAAAAATTAAAATTATAAAAATATATATTTTCAGGCAGAATTTCTCTGTGAAATAGTAATAAATTATGGTGTATATTACATCTTTATCAACTACCCAGGTTGATGTCTAAATATGCCAAACAGAGATATATTCAGATGGCTATGCACATACATAACTTTATATGGGATAAGAAAAAGTAAGTCCACTTAAAGCATGCATTATCAATTTCCATATTTATCCCCAAGAAAAATTATCCTGAAGTTTAAACAACCATCCTACAAAAAGAAAAGACGACAGGACAAGCACTATGTTTGTTAACATATTTTCAGGAAATCCAGCGTAACATTCCCATGTTTAAGATAAACTACTTTGGGGAAAAAAATCAAGCTTTCCTTTCAGATAAATTCACTATTTTAAAAATAATGTTCAGGGTTTTTTTAAAAAATAAAATGGTTAAGAAAACAATTATAAAAAAACATAGCAAAAAATCCCAGAAAGAAGCATGTCTTTTTTTTTATGAAGGAGAGCTTTTAGAAACTGGTGAGTTTTGAGGGATTAGGTGAGACTTTTTCTTCCAAAAGAGCAGATTTTTGGTAAGTTCCCCAGAAAATAATAGTAATACAATACTACCACTGGCAAGATCGTAAGCCAGGCAAGTTTCCCCCAGACTGGTACTTCTAGAAACATATTGCGAATTGCTAGAGATCTGGAAAACAAAGAAAACACAGCAATCTCATGGCAAATTTGCATATAAAGATAAAAAAGCCAATCTCTCTAGTTATATTTTACTTCTGTTCACACTTGGCTTTACGAGAAGGAGAGCATCAAGCTAATTGGAAGTGGCATCTTATATTCAATAGATATAAATATCTAAAATCATAAGATGATTAACATATTCTCAAAGTATGTGCAGGAAGCAAAATTCAGTATGTGACCTTTATTTTGCATACTGCAATTTAGAATATGGAGTTAACCTGCCTTTAGGCAAATATGGTGTGTTGCCATGACAAATTACTTTCTGCAAAGGGTGTGCCTGACTTTTTCTAGATTGCAGTCATAATATTTACTTAATGTTTCTAATTAGTGTTTTTATGATTTACCAAATCCTGCTAATTCGCCTGCTCACTCCAGAGAGTAGATAGCTCTCATGTAAACTACAACCATATATTTTCTTCTGCCCAACTTCAGACTCCTTCCAAGTTCGCTGTCAATCATCCTTCTCTCAACGCTTGCTATCTTAGATATTTCTGCATTTCCACACTGCTGCATCACAAAACATCCTGACTGCTTGCTTCAAAAAGGTAGCTCTAACATTTAGGGAGGCGGACTTTGAACTTTGCTGTCCATTTCAGGGTCAAAGGTCTTTTCCCCACCCCCAAACAGAGCATCTCAGTTCAAATGGTTCTTTTCGTTTACTATGTTTTAAAGACAAGAAGAAAAAAGAAAAATATATATTAATGACATATGATATGTTTTTCTCTTTTGTGATTTCTACAAAGGTACATGTTATATATTGATTCATCTAATACTGTAATAATGGTATTACTACAGAAATGTGCATGTACAGACAATCATATCTGAGACTATGAGAAATGCAGAAAACAAATCAGTAGATTTCGCAAAATATCATTGGCTGTAAACAAAAGATAAAACCCACAATAATTTAAGACAGGAAAGTTTATTTTTCTTTTTGTTTATTAACATTTCTCTGAGACTTTATTTTAATTTATTTTGCTCTATAGCTTTCAATTCAGAGTATCCGCATCTTTTTGTATTTTGAAAAGACTGCCCTCCGGTGCATGACACAAGAAATAACTCTTTCAGTATAGTTTGTCCTCAGTTTTCCTTCTGCTATTTTAAAATAAAAACTTGCCTAGACTCAGCCATATAGCACAGCATTTCTTACCTCATTCAGCTCTGTAGAAAGCATTGCATATTTTTCAAAAATAGGTATACTCATTTCTGTCCTTGGTTACCTGTAGAAAAGCAGTGTGTCAGGACAGAGACTGCATACATCCAGTTATAATACATATGCTACTTTACAATTTTTTAAAATAAAAGCAATCCCAATCCATTTCCTGTATTTTTATTTTAAAAAAAAAGAAGAAAAATTGTCATATCTTTTTATAAGTACAGATTGCAAATGAAAATAATCTGTTATTTATGATCTATATGCATTTTTTGTATTTTGTGTACCTTGAATATTGAACAAAAATAATTATCTATCAAAAAGTACTTATGATCAGAATTAAAGACAGAGATATCAGTGATATTTTTTGGAAATCTCCACCAACTAACCTTTTCCTGTAAAAAGGATCCTTTTACAAGGATTTATGAAAACAACTCTTCGGTGGCTATTAACAATTTTTTTTAGAATTACTTACGGCTCATTCTTAATTATTAATACTACATTTTGTACATCTTTTGCTTCAGCTCTATTTATGGATAATGATGATACAGAGTTTTCTGTCAGCAGGAAAGATAAACTGTGGGCAGTTCTTCAGTTTTTCAGAAATGTGCAAGTAAATCTTTCAAATAATAGAAATATATTTTATTTCTTAAAATCACAATAGGATATATCTACCCTTATTTCCATATTACAAATTGTGGGGAAATGATCATTTATCTTTTTTTCCCCATAAAATTTCTTCAGGAAATTAATTGGAACTATGAGCAATTCTCACTGGAATATGATTTTAAAAAATCCAAGCAAAACAGTATATAGAAATAGCAGTTATACTGAACTCCTTCCTTTGGTTCACAACAGAAATAGATTACTTTTTCTGGAATGGCAACATTTCTAGATGTTTCTCAGAAGGCATTGCATTGTCACCTCTTAGTTTATATCCACACATTAAGTAATTATTTAGGCTGCTAAAATTGGCCAGATAAGTGGATTGATAACTGCTTTCAAAATAAAAATTTGAACATTGCAAAAACACACAGGAACATTTGCCAAGAGCATTACAATAGATTACAGCTTCACATTGGGGGCAACTGTGTTCTAAAGCAGCAGTGCCCAATCTTTTGGGCACCAAGGAACGGTTCCATGGAAATTATTTTTTTTCACAGACTGGGGGAGCATGGTTTCACAAGCTACTTAGATCCCACACATGAACAGATGAAGCTTCGCTCACTTGCACGGCCTGGTTCCTAATGGGCTACAGACCAGTACTGATCCACAGACCAGGGTTGGGGATCCTTGTTCTAAAGAATAATAAACATAATTTTTTGGGTAGAGAAAAAAAATACTTATCAATATTTATTTTGGTCCATGTAAAATTTCAAATTTCATTGACATTTAAAATTAATTATTGTTAATAGGATTATTCTCCATATATTGACTATTTCCCCCATTTATCATATTAAAAATTACAGTATGTGTTTTGAGGTCTCCAAGTTTCTGGAGGATTGCAGTGACCCTTGAACCTCAAGCTGTAGACCTTTAAAATTTAGAACTTTAAAATTTAGAATCTTTAGAACTCAGGAGAAATTTCCTGACAGAACAATTAATCAGTGGAACAACTTGCCTCCTGAAGTTGTGAATGCTCCAACACTGGAAATTTTTAAGAGATTGGACAACCATTTGTCTGAAATGGTACAGAACCCCCTGCCTGAGCAGGACTAGAAGACCTCCAAGATACCTTCCAACTCTGTTATTCTGTTGATATTTTTTTTCTGTTAATTCTGTATGAATTTTCAGACAAAGAAGACTGGGCTCACTTTTTGTGAAGTGCTGGTTTCTTTTGCAAATAGAAGAGGATAAGCTATAAAATTATTTTCTTTACTACCATTTTATTTTTCTAACTGCTATAAATAGCATATATTGTCTCCATTTAATTCAACAAGGCTGACTTTAAGGAGAAGCTTCTGTAAGTGTAATCCTTTGCCGTGGGTTTTACACTAGACATTTTCTTAATGAAAGAAGTAGCTAACTCTATTGATATTAGAATTTTAACAATTTTGTAATTAATGTGATAATTTCATGCATCATTTAAGCCCAAGTGCATAATAGCATTTCCATTTAAACTTATGAATAGGATGGAAGGAAAAAAGCTTCTTTCTTTTCAGTATGAATGGTACAGATCTGTCCACCATTTATAATTATTAAAGGAGGGAAAATGGTAGGACGACTTCTTCCCATAGTAGCAAACCTGAATAGTTGAAGTTAAATTGTTCAAGATTAATCAAGCTAATCCAAAAGAGAGGAAATTCACTCTTCAATTCCCAACAGATTCTCTTTAATTTTGCAGCCACACTGACAGGTGGCCTCATCACTCTTAGCTATACAGACCACCTTGAAGATATCAGCACCAGCAGCCTTTGAAGTCAGAATAATCAGTAAGCCATTTGATACTCTATCAGATGAAATAACCTTGTCTGAAAAGGCAAGCTCTTAGATGTACTGATTGTCTATCAGATGGGAGGTAGAAGGAAATCACTTGATATACTTACTAATGCAACTTACGGACCTTATAGGAGAATATAGCAGATGCTTCTTTACAGCCAATATCTTTTTAACCTGATGACAACTACAGATTGCAATAGATTCTTTTAAACCCGTGTTTAAAAATAACAGTGAATTAATATCGGAGCACCTGCTTATCCTTTATGAAGTCCAAGATAGTTGAAGCATAAGATGAAGTGTATGTGAAAGCAAAGAGGGAGATCTGCACATGTTTCCAAAAATGCATCTATAATTATGGCAGAAATTAGCTGTAATACAGTATATGCAATAATTTAACAAGTGGTTCTCACCAACCAGGTTGAACAGCTTACATAACACCATGTAGCTATTTTTTATATATATTTCCTGGAAAATTTATCATGGTCCCAGGTCTCAATGTGTGCATGGGCTTCAAATATTCTTTCAAATATTATTTATAGCCTTCAGCATGTCAATAGTAAAGACCAACTAGGTGCACACTTCCACAATATTCTACCCAAAATAGTAGGTTCATAGTGCATTAAGGAAGGAATGCTAGAAACAAGTCAAGGCTTTTTGTTTGTTTGTTTGTTTGTTTTGGTTTGGTTTCCAGGAGCAACACTTCCCTGTAAGGCATAGGAACAAATGTTTCCATCTCTGATACTTTTCAGAGCAACCATTTCCTCACATCTTAACTGCTGTTTATCATGATTTCAATAAATTCTTTCTTTCAAGGAACCTGACCCTGCTTTGGGTACTTCTCCAACTTTCTGCCCTCTGTTTTCTTCATTCAGCAGCAGTAAGAGTGCTTAGGACTTAAAGATGGTAGAGCCAAGAGTCAGAATTCAATACTATCATAGGAACTAGTTCTCTAATACCATATTCTAATATTCTTTGACAGCAGAAATACCAGTTCCTCATGTTAATTTTATGCTACTTTCATTTTGTACTTTTTCTGCTTATGTCTTGTGATATAAAATAATGTAGATTTTAATGCCTTTTCCATTTCTGTACACTCCAGCTTAGAGATGCTACATACTTTAGATAATACATTTTATTATATTTGACACATAACAAGGTAGTAGCATCTTCTTTCCGAATTCAAAAAGGAATGATTGCTGTCGAGGGAACATTGAGTGCTTAGCCCCAGATAGCTAAGTAATGTATTGGCAGTTGTTAGTACAATCCTTTCCTTCAGTGCCTGGTGTTTGCAGATGTTTTATATCATGAGGTGTTTCGCATGAGTCCAGAACTGAGAGCTACTGTCTGATTTATGAGGACCAATGGAAACAAAATGTCTGCTATTACCTTCAAAGAATTCCTTGATGTGTTTGACAGTCAGCACCTGAAGCAGATACTTGAGCATGTCATTATCACAACTTTTTACTAAGAGGTGCATGCGTCTATGATTAGCCTCAAATGAAGTGTTGTTTTAAGAAAGATTACCAAACATTTCAGTGAAAATAAAATTCATACTTTGACTCCTTGGAGTAGTCTAATAATAATACATGGTAAATGAGAAATATTCACCTTATGATTAAAAATAGAGTTAATCCTGGGATTTGTTAAATTGGTGATGAAGTATATTTATTCCCTTAAGTATTTCATATTATTGATGTTAGCCCTATGAGGTAGTACAGATGAGAAGGACTACATAAGAGTACATTAACACCATTTTGCAACAGTAAAAGCATTTCTCTTCTCCTTTCCCTTTACTCGTTGGAAAACTAGGGATGATCTGTTCTGAAATATTTCCAATGCCATTCTCCCTTCTGTGGCCTGAGATATCTTTTACATGCCAGTTGTCTAGTCTGCCGCTCTTCTTCCTATTTCCCAAGTCATTGCCACATACTATTACACTGATTGATCAGGCTGAATTTTAAGTTTGCATTAGATTGCTGAATATTTTATCTTTTGCTGCAATGATTCCATGAAATTAGACCCTGCACAGTGCATTTCTATGTTTACATGAGATTGTAGAAGATGAGATTCCTAACTTCTAAAAAAGTGCCCACACATTCACATGCAGGCTACCAGGCCTTGAGTCATTTGGAACCGGACCATGGAAGTGGCAGGCAAGTTCCTGTGTGCATCCCCACTTGTGCAATCAGTGCACGTACTCCACTTGCGTGTGTGATGTGCGTGCCTGCATGCTGCTTGTGCAAATGTAGCTGCATGCATGCTTGCTTACTGCTTGCAAGGTTCCATCCCCTCTTTCCCCCTCTCTTGCTGGGCTGCAAAGTTGGAAAGGTTCAAGAATTCTCCCCTATACCAATCTAGTCAAGTGGCTGTCCAGTCTCTTCTTAAAAGCCTCCAGCGATAGAGCACCCACTACCTCTGAAGGCAAGCCATTCCACTGGTTAACTGTTCTCACTTTTAGGAAATTTCTCCTTAGTTCTAGGTTGCTTCTCTTCTTGATTAGTTTCAGTTCTCTTTCTTGTAGTTTTATTAATTAGATTTATATTCTAGCTTGCCTTCAGAAGTTCAAAATGATATATACAATATTCATTTTTCCTATTTTTTCTCACAGTAGCAATCTTGGACTAGAACTGAGTAACTGGTACAAGTTGCTGTTATGACTGAGCATGGCCATGAACCAAGGTCTGCCCAGTTCTGGTCCAGCAACTTAACTAAGGGATTCTTTTCCAATTATAAAAACTATGTAATTCTCTGCTTTGAGTTGCCAGGTGGTCTTTTACTTGCAAGTTAAGATCTGTCTCCATAGGCAATATACATTTGACTTGAATTTGTTATTTGCTGTCTCTGCCTGTTTTAATCAGATATTATAATTTTAATCTTGTTTTTGTTCTTTCAAATGATTTAAATTTGTAATTGTCATGAATCTCATCTATTATGGTTATATTATGCATTTAAAAAGTGGGTTAGATATATTTAAATAAAGCTAGGATCATCATCTGAAAAAATAACCAAAATATACTCTTGACAAACAGTTCCACATACTCAGTTTCTAGACCCAGTGGAACATCCTGCTTTTTGCATTATTGTTTAGGACCAGAGTACAAAACATATCCCAGATTAATTAAAACAGACTCCAAGATTTTTTTTTTTTTGGTTTTTGAATACCCACTTCTTCAAATGTAAAACGTAGAAAAAAAGTTTTGTTTTAAAAAAAGCAATATAACTCCAATTACATATGCTTTCCCCAAGCAACTTTTCCTTATACCTTTGTTCTTAAAACCCATGAACTGAACCAAGATTTTTTCATTCATCCAGGCAAATTATTTGACTTTATTGCAATAAAGAAAAGCTTTCTTGTTAACTTGTATTATTTTAACTCTATTTTATTTTTTAAAAATATCTTCAGTTTTTATTGCTTTTATGAAACTATGAAAATTAGTTTAGAATCACCGAAAATGCTGAAAATAAAATGTATAATATTTAATCTCTTAAATACAGCATGTAAATGAAACACTGTGCCTCTTCATTCAGATTCCTTGAAATATGTCTAGCAGTCTCAATGTCCAATGGGAAAAGAGGGTTAATCATAGAACATTATAAATGTATTGTTTCTTTTCGATTTGAAAATATAAATTAGATAATAAAATTGATTGTATTAGAGTGCCCTTCTACTTTCTACTTTCTGATAGCCAAATTATCAGATCCTAATTAATATTGCTCCCAGTTAGAGAAACTTCACATTAGTGTATCAGAATGAAAAGTGTATTGTCACCCTCATGTATTACAAAGAGTGTTGTAGGCTACCAACCACTAAGAAATTCATCCAAGAATCTATTACTATTTGTAGTAATTATTACTTATATACAAGAAATGCATATCACTGTTAGACCAAGATTGAACACATAAACATGAAATGCAAAAACCTGCCTATTATAAAATTTTGCATATGGAACTTTATTCTTTGTAAATCTAAACATGGCTCATTTCTGATGTCTGGATTTAATACTATGCGCTTACTTCCCTTACACAGAATAGTGATCATTATTGTGTGATGAGTTTTACTGTTGATGGATATTCCTTTTCTTTCATTGCTATAAAGCATTTCATTCAGGGAATTCAAACCCAAACACAAAGGATATGTGATCTATTTTTTTTCTCATTGACAAAGCAATAGATTTGATGCAGATGACCTGGTTTAGCATTGCTTTTTTTCAAATCCTACAAATTCAGATTTCATTTATAACAGATTTCAGAAGTTGTACAGTTATTGCTGAGTATAGCAACAAAATATTTATGCTATAAAATTGTCTTTTCTTTACTCCCTATTAAATAATGAAAATCAGTATGCAAAGTGACAGCCAATTTATATACCTCCTTCAGATGCCTCTAAATATTTCCTGTAGTATTTATTCTTCTTCCCCACCATTCAAATTAATTCCAATCTTTTGGCCAAACCAAACTGTTAAATATCAATCATAGCACAGAGTCACTGGCAGGAGACAAAATATCAGAACATTTACAAGCTGCTGGATTCCAAAATAAATGAAAGGATGTAGCTTCGGCACCATCTCAGACTACAGGCTGACATGTCTGTCTGCAGCCCCTCAACCTGACCTTCTTTTAATGTCAGGTGTAACAAAGGCTAGGTTGTCAGCTTTGCTGCTGCACCTTTGAGCAGGTAACTGTATCATCTTCATGAATGATATCTCAGTCACATTCATGGAATGTCAGGAAGTCTTTAAAACTCACCTGATCAAAACAGCAACATTTTCATATTGACCTTGAAGAGCAGATCAAATATTGTCACTTAGGAACTACAGATTATTTCCTTCTTTAAGACTTGTCAAGACCAGTTTTGAAATTAAGGATTTGCTGCTCTTGACAGACGGAACGGCCTTTAAACATTGCTGGTTGATTTGTATTTCTGATAGTAGGAGTAGGAGAAACATTATTTCTGTTTTCTCATAATCCTCACATATGTTCCTAAATTACAGAAATACTTTAATCAGAAGCAAATACCAGCCAGAACAGAAATATTGTTTATGATTCTTGCATTACTATAACCTGTGATATATTCATGAAATGAAATATTTGTCATCATGTGTGCAAGAATTCTTGGCAGCAGCATATGGAAGAGGATGCAGTTCTTGTCTAAATTTGTTGCCTCAACTTACAATTTATGAACTTTTCTCTCAGAAAATGCCACATGTAAATTAGCCAACTCTCTATGGATTGTTCTATTTCTTCATCTTTATTATTGGACTTTGGTTTCTATTCCATGAATATCTGTTTTAGAATCTTGAAAGCAACTTTTATAAAGAAGATGCTAATTATATTAAATTGCAACCTGATATTTTTAATATTTTATTGTAAGTATTTAATGTTTTCAAAAAAGCCATTGAAAAATAAAAAAACTAATAGTGAACAATCTGGTATGCTTTATGTATTTTGTATATGTATGTCCTCTCCTACAGTAAAGTGAAAGTGCTATATATTAAATTGCCGAACACTCTTCCATTCAAGCATGGCTGTATCCAAATTTATTTAGTTAAAATGGTAACTTCATCTGGTTGCTTCAGAACAAGCTCCAATATATTATATCTAAAAGAATTTTCAGTATATATCCATACAATAGCAGCATTTACTGTACTATAATAAATATTTCTATGTTTACATATATCTAAGGTATGTTGTTGGTGTTGGTTGGTTCTGAGTTAGTGTAGGTCCTTATAATCAATCAATCAAATATTTATTATGATAAACCAGCCTAAGGAGGATGAGATATAAGCAATTCATATTAAAAAGCTAAAAGTTAAAGCTAAAGCACGCCACCAACTTAGAATGTTGTTAAAAAAAAGCATAAAATTAAGTGGATTTTCTTAAATTATTACTGCTTGCAGAAATATGAAATTAAAGTTGGGTTGTTTAATATAATTCGAGTGGTATGATGTAAATATAGCAGATGTCAAAATAATGAAATGCTTATAAAATGGTACAAAACTGAACAGTATATCAGAATGTGTGATGTCCTCTTGGTTGTTAATATATTTATGGCTAACTGTGTAAGGAATACATGAAGTGACATTAGAATTGAATTGAGTGGTGATATGAATTTGCCTTTACTTTTGCATGCCAATGATGCTATTCTGTTGGAGGAAATCTTCAATTGTTTGCCATGAATTATTAAACAGATTACACTATGTGTATAGAGGTATAGAACAGAATGGATTGGGGGAAGAAGGCTGAGAAAGTTGTTGGATAATGTTGAAAGCTTACAAAAGAGAAACAATAAATTTAAATAACAAAATTTAACTTAAGTAACAGAATAACAGAATAATACAAAGTTGGAAGGTACCTTGGAAGTCTTCCTCTGCGCAAGCAATAAACCCTATACCAGTGATGGCGAACCTTTTAGAGACTGAGTGCCCAAAAAACCACCCCCACCCCTGTCCCCGCTCCGCCGTGCCCACTGGGCCACCCACCACCTCCACGGCCCACCACAGATCACCCAGCTAGCCCAGCAGCGCCATGGCGGACACGCCCTCCGCCTGTGCCCCTCAGCATCATCTGCACACGACAGGGCGCAAGGATGGAGTCTTGTCCCTGCTGCCTGGCTACCATGTCCTTGGCTGCGCTGCTTCATGTGGGCCATGCCCAGGGGTGACTCTCCTCTGGGGGGCTGCTGGTGAGAAGGGGGCCGTGGGAGGAGGCAGGGCTGGGGTGACAGTGTGTGTGCCCACAGAGAGGGCTCCGAGTGCCGCCTCTGGCACGCGTGCCATAGGTTCGCCACCACTGCCCTATACCATTTCAGACAAATGACTATCCAGTCTCTTCTTAAAAATCTCCAGTGATGGAGCATCCACAACTACTGAAGGCAAGCCATTCTACTGATTAACTGTTCTCGCTGTCCAGGGAATTTTCCTTAGTTCTAGGTTTGTTCTGTCCTTGATTAGTTTCCATCCATTGCTTTTTTTCCTATCTTCTGGTGCTTTGGAAAATAGGTTGAGCACCCTCCCTTTTTTTGTGGCAGCCTCTTAAATATTGGAACACTGCTATCATGTCACCACTAGTCCTTCTTTTCACTAGAGTAGACATACCCAATTTCAGCAACTGTTCTTCATATGTTTTAGCCTCCAGCTTCCTAATAATCTTCGTTGCTCTTCTATGCACTCTTTCCAGAGTCTTAATATCTTTTTTTATATTGCGGCGACCAAAACTGGATGCAGTATTCCAAGTGGTTTTACCAAGGCATTCTAAAGCAGTACTAACACTTCACGTGATCTTGATTCTGTTAATGCAGCATAGGACTGCACTGGCTTTTTTGAGGGCTGCAGCACACTCTTGGCTCATATTTTCTCAGTTTCAGTGTCACTAGTGAAATGGCCCTGGGAGTTACACCTTATTTGGATTGAGGTCCCTTTATGAAACATCCATATTAAATTAAGAAGACACCAGTTAATCCAATTTTTCCAACAATTTAGCTCTTAAAATCGAATAAAATATTGCTTTAAAGTCTATGAAAGTGGCATATAATAAGGTTGTATAGCAGGAGTGAGTCCTTTAGGTAGACCAAGAAACAGATACTACATGAAGAGATTACATGAAGATGAATTTTAGGAACTAATAATAGAATCTTGAAAGCCTGTTCAAATTTCTTTTAATCCATTTTATATTAAACAAAATCAAGGTTTACTCTCAAGGCTTACAACCTTTCTTGACCATATGATTTCTTCCTTTAATATCTCGTTCATACCTTGTCTAAAGTGAACTCTAAATTTCTTTACATCTTGCATGATAGGTAATCTTGCAATTTGCAAATCATAGTTTATGTTAACTTCAAATAGCATCATTGAATCATGTGAAACCATAGTTTCTTAACATATTCTATCATCTCTCCAGCCCTTCTTGAATTCTACTAAATCTTATTGAGCACTAATCTAGTATTGACGATTTGTTGATTAGATTCTTATGTATAGGCATGATCAATAAACCAACTTAACTGGACCTTAATACTTGGTCCTGATTCTTTGTGCCTGACAGTATATAACTTTTTCTAAATACAGTAGATACTCACCAAATCATAAGCATTCTCATTCATTTCTTGAGTCCTCAATCACTTTTTGAACTATCTATACTTAACAAAAATACTTTCTTTGATTTTATATTCTGTCATTTGTTGAGGCACTATATATTGAGCAAGCACACAGCCTCCATTTGTAATATTTCAAAGCAAAGCCAGATGCGGGACAGTGTAGATGAAATAAAATTGCAGGTAAATCAGGAAGCAGTTGTCACATAGTTCCGTACTTTGATCCACTTTACTAAAACTTAGCGTGTTGCTATAATGATCAGCACAATTTAATTCTCATAATATATGTAAAGGTGACTCTATGCCATATATAAAAATGTAATGTGAAAATAAATGTCTTGAATATGAATTGATTGGTTTATGACTTAGTGAAGAGAAACAAATTTGAGGAACAAAATGAACACCCGTCTAATAACAAAAATGTGTGCATTACTGACATGTTTCAGGATCTGAATATTATCATAAATAATTTCTAAAACTCTCCCAGAGATATTTCAAATCTAAAATTTAGCACAAGAACGGAGAGCAACACATAAAAAAAATCTATTTTAAGGTTTGGTTAGTTGCCAGTCCTTGAGAAAAAAAATTAATTGTATGCAGAGACGTGAAACAGTAATACTTCACACATGAAAGTTTATCCCCTCTTGCCAGAAAGAACAAAAATAAAGCCAAGTAAGCAAAGGTTTCTAATTGGTTCATCCTATTTTTTTCCCCACTGAACTGAAAACTAGTTGGAAAAGAGAAAACTGTATGTGTTTCCATGGTAATGTTCTAATACAGAAAGATGGATGGTGCATTAAAATCATAGGTCCTTATATTCTATTTGCATGATACAGTGGGAGGACCAACCCACAAACCTCCAAATATCATTAAACTACAGTTCCTATGGTAATAGTAATGACCCATGAGGAGAATAGCTGGGAATTCTAATCTAAAAGTTAGATTTCTTTCTCCAATATACAACCAAAGGAAGGATTAGGTAATCAGTGTTCTCCAAAGGTTTTGGCTTACAGTCATAATAGTATCTGTCTATTGTCCCTGTGGTTGGGGATTATAGGAACTGTTACTAGAAATCTTTAGATTAAACTGTATTTCCTACTCTTGGCTTAGGAACTCCTAGGTTAAACATACCCTATAATTCACTACAGGCAGATTGGTTATTATATTTTATTACAAAGTGTTTAACATGGAGTATTATACAGTTTAATAGTGATAATGGTTTATATTATATATAATTTTTGATTTACCTGTATTTCGCTTAATTATAAGAACACAGTAAATAAAACTTTCATGATCAACTCCTTTCATAAAGGATTTTGAAGCATACCTGAAAGAAAGAAAGAAAGGTTCTTATTTATTGTCCTATCTTGCCAAAAAGGCTAGGTGTGGTTAAAAAAAAAACAACTCAAGATGACAGCATGATCAAAGGTCTGCCATGTTTATTTTATTTGGGGTGTGAATTTGTACAAAGGACAAATGGGCAGAGTTTTGATTGCATTGTCATGATGACCATCTTGGGATTTATTGACCACATCCTGGGGATGCTCTGCTTCTCAAAGATGCTCTGTGGTCTTTCAAAGAGCATGGGTACCTAGTGGCAGTTAATGCATAGTTTTTTTCTGCCATATGAACAAAGAGTAGACTTAATAGTTTTAAAATAACAAGAAAAAGGGACTTCCGGTTTTGTATCGTAGTTATATGGCCAAGGGATTGTGGAGCTCCGCATCCCAAGGCTTGTTTCGGCCTGCCGAATGGGTCTAATGTTGCCCTGGAGAGGCAGCAAAGAAGAAGGCACACCCCAATGATAGCAGAACAATGGCAGTTGATCCGTTTGAGTCAGGGGAAGCCCTCCAAACTGAAAGGAGAAAGACTATCTGCACTCCAGTGACTAGCCCGAGCTATTGGCATCCAAAGTCCAAAAGCATCAACTAAGAACAACTGTGAACAGCATGTTGGAGCTGGGTGAGAATATTGATCTTCTCTTTTCTATTTTGAAACTGATTTCCTGGAAAAGATCCCCAACAAGCAAAAAATCCTCCAAAAGTAAGAAGGAAGGGGACTATAACCCTATCCTTCCATAGATGGAAGTGGCGATTTAATTTTTATGGGAGACAGAAATACATTGAAATGGACTAATGTAAAGCTATAATTTGGATAAAACTGAAAATTATAGAAATTGTCAAAAATTTCCACTTAAAAGAATATTGATGGAATTACAAGAAAATAATCATTTCATTTTAAAAGTTAGAAAATAAATACTGACATCTAGTGGTAGAACAGATACTGACATCTAGTGGTGGAACAGAGTATAGAATTATAGCCATCTTGCCTCAGAAACTGGCAAGATGCTCAGAAATAGAGTACTTTTATTCCTTTGATCCTCAAGGACTCTTAGCCAAACAGCTGGGAACAGAAGAAAGAAGACACAATGGGCTATCTATTGCAGAATGAGAAATACAATTGTTTATGAAAACTGCTGACCTTCCTGGATTATAAATACTCACTGAGCTGTGATATTTAAGTTTGAGAATAGTCTGCAGAGAAAGAAAAACTTTGACCTTTTGGCTATTCTCCTAGGGTGGAAATTACTGGATGTTTTTTAAATGACTGAACATTTTGGATTGTTTATAAAGATAACAGATATATAAGAGTATAGTGTTTGGAATTTAAGATTGGTTTGTTTGATGAAAATGGAGGCTGCATATACAACTAAAAGTGGTAAGAAACCACATGCAATATTCTTTTCTAAAATCCCCAGTCTGGAACATCAGAGATCTGCAGGAGAAATACTTCATGATAAGACAAATATTTTCCAGGAGGAAATGTACGCTATGTTACAACTAATTCAAATGACAATGGATTCAAATCATAATGAGATTAAAAATAACTTTGATGATATAAATGAACACATTTTTTATCTAAGCTTACAATTAAAAATTCTCAGAAAATGGTGATAAAGAATGAACAAACAAATCAGATAATAGAACAAAAACTAGAGAAAAATAATTCAAAGATGGAGGCTACACATGAGAAAACCACAACTTAACACAGACAAAGAAAAAGTTACAAGATCTTGCTATGATATTGGAAATGAAAAAGATATTTCATTTTTTAGAACATCAAAACAAACCTGAAGACAAGAAAGAAGATTTGACAAAATGGACAATAGAGCTGTTAGGAGAACCACTTGAGCAGTGGTTCTCAACCTTTCTAATGCCGCAACCCCATAATACAGTTCCCCATGTTGTGGTGACCCCCAACCACTTATACATCACCAGGTACCAGGGGCGTGGCCAAAGAAAAGGGGGAAAAATGGTGGACAGCCTTGTTTGGCGACCCCTGTGAAATGGTCATTCGACCCCAAATGGGGTCCCGACCCACAGGTTGAGAACCACTGCACTAGAGTCTGGGAGACAAAAAAAAAATGGAAAGAGAAATTGAGGAAGAAGAAAAGTGGAAGCTTCTTAATGAGTATAAATGGGAGAAACTCCTCCTCAAAAGCACCTTACTCAATTTGTCTTTCCCATTCTTAACAACATCTATAAAAATACAGGAAGAATTATATGTCAAGCTGAACACACTGACTTGGAAAGCTGCTAGGCAAGAGAAGAAGGTGAGAGCCAGACTCAATAGAGCTGATTTGACTTATCAGATGGAGTACTACATGGCTAAACCCTTGTTTGAATATGGTTAAAATAATAGTTAAATTTTAGATATGAATGGGTTCTATAGTAAGAGAGATGTAATTTATAAGTAGTATAGTATTGCTTTATGATATGGGAAATGTAAAAATAATGAGATGATTTAAATGAATGAAATGTGTTGGATATTAAATTGTAATCTACTTGGAGAAAATTATAACTGATAAGAAATGTTCTGAATATTGAAGGGAACCTAAGCTTACATAAGAATAGGCAAGAACTAGATTTAAGAGAGATGATTTGACATACCTGATGGAATATCATATGACCAAACATTTGTCTAAATATGGTTAAAAGAATAGTTAAATCTTGGAAATGAAGGGGTTTTACAATAAGAGAAATGTGATCTATAAGTAGAGTAGTATTTTTATTTTTTATTTCTTTTTATGATATGGGAAATGTAAAAATATTAGGATGATTTAAACATATGAAATATTTTGGATGTTTAAATGTAATCAATTTTGAGAAAACTATAACTGACAAGAAATGTTTTGACTCCTGAGGGGAAACTAAGCTTAAATAAGAGTTCTGAAAACAGGATCTATAGTGATTTACATAAGATGATTTTTTGTAAAACCTCAAATGTACATAAAGAAACATTACATTCAATAACATTGCATTTATGCTACATTTATGATGAAAAAAGATAGATTTCAAATACAAGATTAATTTAAATATACCTTGCAGAATGATATGACTGGCCTAAACCTTTCTTTTCCCTCCTTTCCCAAGCTCTACCTATGATTAAAACAACAGGCTTCTCAGTGATAATTACTTCCATGTCCCTGATACAGTATTCTTTTGGAGTATCTTTAAGACAAATACACTTTGCAAGGCCAGTTTCTGCTTTGTTATACATTGTTCTGGAGAAATGCTGCATTTTTTTTATTTAAGAAAAATTCTCGCTGCCTTTCTGCCTAACTCTCCTAGAGATGGTATACAAAATTTAAAACAGAGCAAACCATAATTAAAAGTTAATTTGCCCAGCCAACAGCACTCAAAAAAACAAAACTGGTATTTTGATTATTATATGTAGGCTGTAAAATTCCAGACAAGTTTTTATTTCTGGTTTTATCTAATAGTTGTCTGGGTTTCTGGAGATTTAATTATAATATATTTAATGATAAGTAGAAGACAGCCTTAAAATGGCACCTAGAAAATAAAGATAAGTGCCAGAATACATCTGAAAAACCTTTGGCATTAGCAATATGCCAGGATCTTCTATGAAGTGAGAACAAAGATGGTGTCCTCGGATGGTTGGGAAATGATTCCCATTCATTGTCTTTGGTCAGTTGCTCCTTCAATGGGATTCTGAAGCTGGGTCCACCCTGGACTCCAAACAGTCTGCTCATGTGCCACAGATGGCTCTACTCTCAGCACCTCACCAAGTCCATTCTCTGCCCTTCCTGGAAACTGCTCAGAGAAATCATTTGTGTTTCCCACACTCCAACCACATGGCAAAGAAAATCAAAATGGCTAGTTTGGTCCCAAAACACCCACCCACATAAACATACTCATCCAAAAGAGGGGAGAGGGAAAGGAGGAAAGAGAAATACAGAGAATGGTTTAAGAAAAGGTGCAAACCCCCCCCCCATATAGCACTATTTGGATTGTAAAATTGTATTATAGCCAAATGCCAGTGAAATAAAATTGCTTATAAACTATAATATTAAGAGAATAAATAATATAATAATGATGTGGTTTTCAGTTGCTCAGTGTGTGTGGATGGGTGTTTTGGGACCAAGCTAGCTATAACTTTGTTTGCTTCTAATTGTTTGCAGATCTGTTTTTTTATTATCTTTTCCAGGATCTTCCCAGGTATTGATGTTAGACTGATTGGTCTGTAGTTTCCTGGGTCTTTTTTTTTTCTTCCTTTCTTGAAGATGGGAACCACATCAGCCCTTTTCCAATCATCAGATACTCCCCCGGTGCTCCAGGATTTTTGAAAGATGTGGTACAATGGTTCTGAGATAACATCTGCCAGCTCCTTCAGAACTCTGGGATGTAATCTGTCGGGTCCTGTGATTTATATTCATCAATGTTGAATAGGTGTGCTCTTATCATTTTCTTGCTTATTTTAATATTTGTTTCTAGTTTGTCTTTTGCAATAGTTTTTTTTGTTATATTGGGCTATAATTTTTGTGTGAAGACTGATGCAAAGAATGAGTTAAGCAGCTCTGCTTTCTCCCTATTGCCTTTTTCCTTGCTGCAGTTAAGCAGAAAAGCACATGTGGACTGTGCTCTGTTTGCTCTGTAGGGCTATATACAGAATTTCTAATAAAAACAAATCCAAGTGACCCGGTAATTGCAGCCAAGTGGGGGTACTATACTTAAAATGACTGTATCTACAAAAAAGTTTTTGGGGAGACAAAATCTATGGTATTCTGAACTACTAAAAAAATAAACTCTGCTCTTTGATTTTAAGAACAGTTAAAACTTTGCAACTCTCAACATGAGAGTGCATAAATGGAGCTGCAATTTATATATAGCAGACCTGTTGCAGAGCATCTTTTTACAAGTGTCATTATACTGAATAACAGACATACTGTAGCATCCAGATTCAGTATTTCAACAGGGATTCCAGCATTGTGACAGAATTGAGATTTTGTATCCCTGTATCCAATGACAAAGTCAGCACCCGAAGGTGAAGACAAGAGCAATAGGTATGGTGGAGGATCATTTAACACAGTAGAAGATCCCATGTAGCTTTAGGTAGAAACATTTACTACAATTCGTTCTGGTCCATCTGCATGTTGTTTGGGCTTTAGAACAGGTTTTTTCAAGGTGCCTACATCTAAGTATGAACTTTGGAAAGGAAAGATGCATTCTAGAAAATTCCAATGTTAAGTTTGGTCATTTGTGGATTTTTCTCACTGGTGTTCACTACATGACAGAAAAATCAATGTACAGCACACTTTTCTCAAGTGATAATATAAAAACAAATATCCATCAATTCAGATATAGAATCCTAGAATTTAAGATTTTGAAACAACCTTGAAATCATCGACTTCAGTCCCCAGGCCAGTATAGAATACTACTATTACAGATGGTCATCCAGCCTTTATTTAAATACTTTTAATGAAGATGACTCCACCACCTTCTGAAACAACCTATTCTAATATTGAACAGTTCTTATCATTACATTTTTTCCCTTATGCCCAGCTAAACTACACTTCCTTCTAATTTATACTATCATGTCTCCTGAACAGTTCTTCCCCATTGTTAAAAACAGTGTAGTTCTAGTTTTCCTGTTAAGCTGATTTTCTGGTCTGATCTACTTATTAGCGCTATCACTTATTTCCCTTCCCATCTGCGCTCTCTCTCCCTCTCTCTCTCTCTCTCTCTCTCCCATTATATACCCATATTTAAGAGAACAGGGAAAGAATCCTACAGAGGTTATCCAAGATGATATGCAATTACTCTTTACTACTCTCCAGAGCTTTCTACTTAACAAAACAAATCAGCACAATTGTTCAAGAGAGGTTCCATAAACATTGACAAAAGCCTGCAATTTTGTTGCCCATTTCATGCCTAATGGCCCTCCAGATGTTGCCGAAGTAGACTATACTGAGTGGGGCTGTGGAAATTATACTTCAGCAACATCTGGATGGGCATAGGTTCTTGAACTAATATGTTGCTTTCCCCCCATGTGATCTCTAACCAGATGTCATCAACTAAAACCACAGCAGCTGTAGCTATGGCAAATCCAGGCAGGCAGAAAGCCAGACTGATTGCAATTCAGAAAGAGAACTCAAAAGCAAAATCACTGCTCAATTATTTAAAAAAAAATGTATCCATATTTTATTGTTGGAGGCATGGAGAAAAACTATTCTAAATAGTTTTTCGAATTTGCGTTTGTTAAGTTAGCTTCCTCAGCTTGTTTTTTAACTTTTATATGAGGTGACTTTTAAAAACAAAATACAGCCACTGCACTGGCCTTTTCAATATCCACTTATTTTCATGGCAGAATAAATAATAGGTTTTGAAAGTGGACTATAGCAAGACATCAGTATCATGATTATGATGATCCTTTCATCACATATCAGAACTATTTTGAAAAAATGGGGTGGGAGGCAGGCAACTAAGCAAAAAAATTATGAACAAGTAGCAAATATTCTAAAACTCAACTTATAGGAGACATCTGTACTGAAAAATAATTGAAGAAACCATGTCCCAAAGAAATCAAGATATTTCCATCTAATAATGATTTGCCATATCTTGCATCCAAAATTAAGTATAGGGAAGAAAAGAATGGAAGTATATGTTGTATCTAGGAAACCTTTGCTCATTGTTTATTTTCTATGGTCTTGATGGTTATTAATTTTCAGAAATAATATAGAACTTCCCAGTGCTTTTTTTCTAAAAAAAAAAAAAAAAAAAAAAAAAAGGTACCGGAACTCACACATGCCATACAACCTTGCCTTGCCTACCCTACAAGGTTCCATCCAAAAAAGGTGCCAGAACTCCGTTCTGGGCGTTCTATGAGAAAAAAAGTCCTGGAACTTCCCATTAGGATATTAGTGCTGTGATAGTATCATTCCTACATACATATCATTTCTGAGTACTAAACTTGCTTGTATGAACCAATATGTGTAACTCTCAGTTCAATTATCTTGGACACTTACAATCAGCACATAACCATTACATGTTTGTGGCATTGAATGAGAAGGTCATGTGAGTTTTGTAAAATGCTCAGTCCCTTAGTATCTCAGCACTATTTTCCATAGTAAATGCCCTTGGATTCTCTCAAGAATAGTTGACGTTTTCCTTAAATTTCACAATGAAGACCCTTTAATTATGGCTCTTTTCCCTGTTTCTCTGTTCCAGAGATTTAGTTCCCTCAAGTGCCTTGGTAAATGTTTAATGATTTAAAATAAAGTAAAAGTAGTGTTGGGCTTGCAGCAAAATCCTGGAAATATTGGCTATTGATCCAGCTGCACAGAGTCAAATGACTTGAGAAAACAACTCCTCCGTTTTTCACTTCACTGATGCTGCAGGCAGCCACTTTTAGGATCATTACCTCTTGACGGTAAAATACAAGCAGTGTAAGAATGTGTGCAGGTCGATTTTGAACCCAATGAACTTTGTGGGGTTTGAAAGGAATACAAAGGCATGCATACACAGAAACACACACACTTTTGACTTGTCATGAATGCATCTCCTCCTCTCTGTAGCAGCAATTAATGGCTGAATAAGATACTTCAGATGTTCCTGTGATGCCAGAAGTCATCAAAATCTGTTAGGTCTTAGTGTCCAGGCTGTCATGATTCTATGCAGGAAAAGGTAAACAACACACATTTCTGTATAACATGAGGAAGTCAACATTTCTCTAATTATAGATGTCAGTACTGACAGCCAAAATTCAGTCCCTTAAGTAGAATTTTATGGTGGAAACAATGTAAACATGTTTTAGGCTGTGTTCAATTAAAGTCAAATTGCATAGGCAAAGAGAAAAGGGGATCCATAGTCTTTATTTTTCCTTCAGCATATTTGATTAATTTCCAAGAAAAAGAATATATAAAATATATATGTCTCTTTTTTCTCCTCCCAAATGTAAGCCATGGTAGGAGCTACTGGGCAGAAAGTGTATTGTTATAGTGTTTGACAGTAACACAATTTCCATCCTTAACTATAATAATTAATTTCATTTTGCACTCTTTACAAAATAAAGAATATCCTGAAATTCAAATTTCTCTCATATTTCTATCCTGAAGATTCTTTTAAATAAGTGTTTGTATAAGGAATATAATGTAAGGTTGTCTGGCCAAATTATGAATAGCTATATAAGCACATAACAATTAATCAATCAATCAATTAACCAGTCAATCAAATTATTAATATAGTAATAGAGGAATAAATGTTATATTCTCTGATTTATTTTACTAGCTGTTAGTATTCAGTGAATATAAAAAAATTAACATGCTCTGTTAAAATGCCAGTTTTTTGAGATATAAAAAAAAAATCAGACCAAGATAAATCACTTCAAATTTTTTCTCACCTTTAATATAACATATAAGCTGTACAATTCAATTAAAAAACACACTGGAATGTATGAGAGAGGATAACAGTAAAAATGCACAATAAATGATTTATCTTGGCATGATTTTTAACATCTTTTTTACATCTCAAATTTTGTATATGCATATAGACTTTGTATGTTCATTGTATTCATTTGCGTCATTTTTTTTGTTTTGTATTTTTTAAAAAAACTTTGCTAGTCATTGATCAAATTATATATTATTGATTGACTGATTCATTGATTGATATAAGCACATACTATATTAGTAGCTTCATATGTTGGAAACAGGTAGATCTCAGGAAAGAAAAGGAGAAAGCTTATGTATCCACCTCATGCCCTTACTCTGGAAAGTATATACTGTTTCAGGTTATATACTAATATGGTATGATTACTTCAACATCTTTGTTGTTATTGTGACTAAGTTTATTAACAAAGAGATATTGCATATTGCAATCTTAACAATATAATGTAATTTCAAAATTAATGATGGAGGGAGAAAAAAAAGGCCTGGAAAGTGATATTAGAAGCAGCATTTGTGCTAGTCTATAAGCATAATAAAAATTTGATTTGATAATTAGAATGACTCCAAAAATGACCATATTACTCAACATATATTAACCAATTTGTTAGTAGAAAAGGTTCATAAGCAATCTTTCAGTCATCCACTATGCCTGGAAAAATCTACAGTTCTAGAGGTCGGCCATATTTCACATTCTAGGGATACAGCCAGGAAGAGGATACACACAATGGTGATCCAGAGTCATATTAACAGTCTGTGAATTCCAGGTCCAAATGTCTCAATAATATGACAATTCCAACAGTAATAAGACTGCAACAAACTTTTATTATATATTAGATTAGGATTATTAATCTCATTTTCAGATCATAGGAAATTGATCGAACTTTGTTTTAAACATCTTTTAAACTCAAAGCAATTACACTGTGTTTCAGAAATTCTGTCAAATTAAACCTTTTTCAAAACTTAACTGTAACCTATATAATGGTCTTTCTGGATGCTCTTGCCAAAGAAATACACTGAATCTCTTACCAATCTATTTAAAATAATAGAATTATGTATAGGAAGCTTCCCCCAATGTAAATCAACCTTGAATTAAATTAATCTCAATCATATTTCTCACCCCAGATATTAAAGAAATTTTACATCTTCTGTCTAGAACTTCTTTTTTCTGATTTCATCAAAAAGGTTATGCATTCATATTTTAACAATCTTTATGAAAAGTCTTATACTACTGCAAACAAAAAACAAAGCTCTAATTCTTGTCTAAATTCTTGCTATGACATCAAGTTTAACCAGTTTATAGATAATCAGACAGGAGATCAAATTCATATACTATTGAACTAAGTGTAGATATTTCTGATTTTTATATAGTAGAATTTTATACTTCAGCTATTGTAATTTCATTAGTTTTTTCAAAATTTCTGATTAGGCAAATTATTGTAAGCCCTTTTTTTTAAAAAAGAAGAAAAATGGCAGGCTTGGTATGTACAGATACATATGCCACCATTTATATATGATATAAATTAATCTAGGAAAAGGGCAGGCCATTAAAATTATTTGTAGTTTAGTAATTGAATAAATCATCTCTTCAAATAACTTTGTATAGATTATTTTAAAAATTAAATACCAAAATTAAACCATAAAATACTTCACAGGAAAGTGCCTCAGTAATGAGACAGCAATCACAAAATTTGATTTATAGTGGAGGGAAAAAAAATCTGGAACCACTAAAATAAAACTTTTTAAATTTTGTGTAGTGTAGCAGAATAAAACGTCTACCTGGATGTCAGATGTGTTGTTTGTAAAACATAAACTAGGAATGGAATTGTGTGAATTACCAAAAAAGGAGAATATTTTTAGCTCAGGTTTGAAATGGGGCTCCTTGATGCTCTCTCAATTTGGTTGTTTTCTTGCAGACATTTCATTATCCAAACTAGGTAACATCATCAGTGGTAGTCTGAACTAACATCACCACTAGCACTGATGATGCTACCTAATTTGGATACTAAAATGTCTGCAAGAAAAGAATAAAGACCAGAGAGCACCTCAATTATGTGATTACAAAGTAAATTAATAGTCTTCTCAGAGATAATGCTCATCTATGTATTAGTAGGTTAAGACTGCCCTCTGTGGTACAAAAGAAGGAATGCATCAAATATAAACTCAAGTTTTGCTTTAAAAATCTGTAGTACTCATATTTATCAAAAAATGTGATTATGGCAAGGAAAATTAAGTTTGATGAATATACTATGTGTGTATAAATAATACATACTTATCTGCATATTTAATAATAAAAATATTTTTTATTAAATATTTAAGAGCTCTGTTGTTTGATCACTGCTCTGAAATATATATTTGTCTAAGCAGAATTTTAATAATATTTTAGCAGATAACAACCCCTAGAATATTATCTTATTCAACAGATATCATCTTCAGTCTGAATAAATCATAAAGATGATTGTAGAACAAGCAGTGTTTTCCTTTCCTTTTTTAAAATACAATTTAATTGACTGAGGGGTATTTATCCAGAGGGCATGTCTTGTGACAGGGAAAGCATACTTCTTACATCCCTAACATTATTCTTGCTTCTTTGTCCAGAAATGAATACTCTACTGGGCCTTTTTTCATGAAATAACAACAGAATATTGTCTATGCAAAATTCTGAAACTAATTGAAGTCATATAGGTTACCAAGATCTACACTGTAGTCTATTTTATCCTTTCTGAAGAGTTGTTTACACTGCTTGATTCTGTACATCTGGCAAGATGGAGGTTCCATGGTAGCTTCATTTTCTAAGTATGAAAATGATGAGTTGGAGGGTTCTGCAGATGAGGTCTTTCTTACTTTGAGGACTGCTCATCCATGTCTACTGCTGCAATTCTATGGACTCAAAGTCCTAAACAAAATATGTTGTTGTACCAGCACTTAGCTAGATATCAACTCCTAAATGCCTATACAATGTGAGCAGAAAACACTGTAATATGCTATTCAACAAGCATGAATCTGAAGAAGCCTTAATAAAGCCTTTTGGAACTTGGGTTTAATTAATTAATTAACCTCTCATTGCAGCAGGCAGTGGTCCCCTCGTGTTTTAAGATGGCCATCATCTTGCCAGTGCCCAAAAAGTCCACAATTACAGGCCTCAATGATTACCGTCCAGTTGCACTGACATCCACCATCATGAAATGCTTTCAGAAGCTGATAAAGGACATTATTGTATCTAGCCTCCCGTCAGTATTTGACCCGCTTCAATTTGCCTACCGACCAAATCGCTCTATGGAGGATGCTATTTCTTCCATTCTCCATCTGAGCTTGAAGCTCTTAGAGGAAAGAAATACTCACATGTGTTTGTTGTTTGTCGGCTTCAGTTCGGCGTTTAACACAATCATTCCCCAGCATCTAGTAGACAAACTGGGCCTTTTAGGCTTAAACACTCCTTTGTGCAACTGGATTCTTGATTTTTTTACCAACAGGCCCCAATATGTGCAGTTGGAACAAATACCTATAATACCATTTTCTTGAACACAGGGTCTCCTCAGGGCTGCATCTTAAGTCCGTTGCTGTTCATCCTGTTGACCCATGACTGTTGTGCTAGGTTTGCCACCAACCATATTGTGAAGTTCACAGATGATACCACACTAGTGGGCCTTATTCAGGATGACAAGGTGGAAGCTTGCCGCAAGGAAGTTGAAGGGTTGGTGAACTGGTGTAAGGAAAACAGCCTAGTTTTAAATACCAGAAAAACCAAAGAGATCATTGTCGATTTCAGAAAAGGCAGCCACAGCCACACTTCTCTGTACATAAATGATTCACCTGTGGAGATGGTTACCAGCATCAAATTCCTGGGTGTGCAGCTAACAAGTAGCTGGTTTGGTTGCTCAACAGTGAGAAACTGGTGAAGAGGGCACAGCAGCGCCTGCATTTTCTGCGTCACATGAGAAAAGCACATCTTCCTTCCCCTGTCCTGACCACTTTCTACAGGGGGATGATTGAGAGCATCCTGTCATACAGCATCACAGTCTGGTTTGGAAGCATCACTGCTTCAGACAAGAAGGCAGTGCAGAGAATGGTGAGAATGGCTGAAAAGATCATTGGCTGTTCTCTCACTCCGATCCAGGACATAGCACAGAAGTGTTGCTTGAGCAGGCTCCGTAAGACTGTCTGAGACACTACACATCCTCTCCACGACCTGTTTTCCTTGTTACCTTCTGAGAGGAGGCTTCGTGATATCCATAGCAGAACATCCAGATTCAGCCATAGTATCATTCCATACATCATTAACCTAATGAACTCTCAAGCTTCCTCCTTCCTTTATATATTCGAGATGACAGTATTTAATATTTATTTGCTATGTATATGTAGGGATGTGTGGGTCTATACATGTGTTATACATAGTATGTTTTAGGTGTGTGTCATGTATGTGTTTCACTTTGAGAGCGGGCAACTAAATTTCATTTTTGATGTGAGCCGTTGTGCTCACAGTAAAAAAAAAATGACAATAAAGGTTGTCTTATCTTATCTTATCTTATTTGAGTTGTCTTAAGGATACTCATATGTGCCCATATACTATTCTACAAAGGAAAAAAACAGGAAAATCTATACTGGAGAAAATGTAGAGAGAAATCCTGCTGCAGGCATTAATCTCAATATATGGAGAGCTTCAAAATGGATAGTAAATCCAGTTCCCAAAACCCCTTAGCCTCCATACATTCAACTGCAGGGTCTGATGGAAAGCTGTACCCATGTTGCTTAAAGTCAGGTTCAGCTTTCTACATATTACAGAATCTAATAAGTAGATACTTCTATAAATAGTATAAGAGCTATGATCAAACATTTTATATAAATATGCATGGAGTAAGTGGCATTAAAATCAAAATTTTACAACCACATAAACAGGTGGAAAATGAGGTAGTTTTGAATTAGCAAGTCAATCCACTGGAAATTAATAAGGTTGTTTCTGGAAAAGTTGTAAAGGAATAGGAATAGATTTTTGTAGAGATGGGGGTCAGGTAGAGGTTGTGAGCAGCAAACTGCCCTTCCAAAGCCTACCTGCCTCTTCTCTCTCATGATTTCATCCATTCACATCACCATGGCAATGTAGGGAAATATCCCAGGCTGGTACATGATATCACCTGGTTCACATGATATCAGCCAGGTTACATCAACAGGATGTGGCAGAAGACTGCTCCCTGTCTGGGGCCTCCTAGATGGTATATTTTTAAGGATTGGCAAGGGGTTTCACCAATAAAAATGCTGTTACTATGCTCCTGCCATCTTACTTTATGCTATTTGATTACCTGTATAAAAGGCAATAAACACTGCAAAGGCAGTCAGCCATATTTCTACCCTGCAGTGACTGAGCACTGAGTCCTTCAGATTTTGATTCAGTATAAAGGAGGGAATTGTTTATTGAAAAAATCTCAATTTGACTTTTGTTTCAGACTTTGAGGAATATAGGTTCCTTTCTTCCCCTCAGCAAATACAAATTTCTGTTTACTGAAATATCTTCCTAACTGTGACCTGGTTATTTTTCCACTTATAAATGTAAGGGGTACTTGGATATAGTACCACATCTCATCAAAATCTTTTCCACTTCGATAATTGTGGCTACTCACTTTTCTTGCCCACGTTATGGGCAAGAAATCAATTTTGAGATGAATTTCTTTTACTTTTTAATATTTAAAAGGCCTTGGTAGTTAACAGAGAAGAAGGAGAAATTCATTATTTTATTACTGCTTTATTTTATATATAACTTTCTTGGAGGTTTAGATGCATCTTACACATTTTTCCTACATTAATCCAGAGAATTTTATTCAATGTATCAGGTTGAATGCAAGTAATTGCAGCCACTAAATCAGTGGTTCTCAACCTTTCTAATGCCGTGACCCCATAATACAGTTCCCCATGTTGTGGTGACCCCCAACCACTTATACATCACCGGGTGCCAGGGGCGTGGCCAAAGAAAAGGGGGAAAAAATGGCAGACAGCCTTATTTGGCGACCCCCGTGAAATGGTCGTTCGACCCCAAATGGGGTCTCGACCCACAGGTTGAGAACCACTGCACTAAATTATGGTATTGATCATTGATGGATTGGACTCCTATCTGTCCAAAGGATTCTGAATTTATTAACAAGACATAATTTTTTTTATGAATGAGCTAGGTTTAAAGCTCTGAAAAACATGGCTGTTAAGAAGAATATTTTTTATTCATTATCTCAGATCTGCAGCCTCCATATAGACTTGATTATATTGGGAATTAGTAAAATGAGTGATACAAACATTTGGCAGCAAATACTATCTGTTCAAGGTCATTGTACATTGCCATATGTTCTTCACATTTTGAGTTTGAATAAACAACTCCATTTTGTCAGTTTATCTACTAAAAAAAATTTTTTTAATATAGTTAGCTATCAAGCCCAATCCTTTCCATTCATATTTGAAGATGTGACATTTGTCTAATAGTTCTTGTTAATTGGTGCAAGCAATTAAGTTGACTTTAAAAAAATAAAACTAAAATATAGTAAAATAATGTAGTTAAAACCAGTATTATACAGTAATACACCAGGTGGCAGTCTTGATTCATGCTATCTAGTGCTATTCACCCTTAATAGGTGATTTTAATCTTTCTATCAATGATCTTGAGACAGTATGTAAAAACAACAAAAGTACCACTGAATGCACTAAAGAACATTATTTATCACTATCCCACATTACATTCAAGGAAATCATGATTTCGAACATGGTGCTTTTCTGTTTGGTAGTGGCTTATTATTCAAACCATCGTGAACTGGAATTCTGTGAATTACATAGAAATATGGGGATTCAGCATCATCCAGGAAACTTTCTTGATATATAGCAATTTGAACTTCAGTTTCCAGAGTTCAAATCCACTACTTTAATTACTATTTTATGATCATTGCCTTTCAAAGTTGTGATGTTTTTTTCGTAACAGTTTCATACATATCCAAAATATGCATTAAATGTTTAAAAACTATTGCATATTGTATATAATATGATTGAATGTTGACATACATTATTCTGCACTCTTGTTTTCTATTCTTGTTTCTTAATGTCTTACAGAATATTAAAAAGGAGAAGGAGGAAGAGGAGGAGCAGGAGCAGGAGGTGGTGGTGGTGGAGCAGATTATGTGGTGGGTGGGGGCAAGGATACAAGTGATGCTTCATGAATAATGGCATAATTGTGCAAGTGATTTGAAATATATAATTTGCATCAGTCATGTGGAGAGTCTGACATAAATTACTTCATTTACATGACTGCTATCATGATTTGCTGGAATCACTGTAGTTTTTTCCACAAGTCAATGGTCACATTTATCACTGTATTTCAATACATGGGTCTTAAGAGTTGCTTTATGATAAAAACTCAGTTTCTTTCATGGAGCAAAACAAGACACAGGGAAAAAAAACACCGGTGAATACTGTTCATGTAGACTGACCTGTCTTTAAGCCAGGTAGCTCACCCCAGTTTTAGGGAAACTGTATGCTAGTGCAAGAAAATAACCAAAATCACCAACATGAACTGAAAGAGAGAGGAAACTTTATATATATGTTGGGTTTGTCCTAATAGGTGGCAAATCCTGCATTCTATTTCTAGAAACAACTGGTATGTTTCATACAGGGAAATTGTCAAAAGTTGTAAATGGTCACAGCATAAACCTGTGTCCTTGGGGAAACTCTTATTTTAAAATAAACTGATATGACAAAAATTTAATTAGCTTAAAACAATAATAGTACTTAGTTTGCAAATACATAACTTGCTTTTAATTTACAAGTCATGATTAGGTTTAGGCTTTTTTGACCTAAAAAGAGAATAAATGTCTCTTCGTGACATTTCTCTGGGCTACTCCCATTTTTTAAAACAGTACTGTGATAAAAATGATATATAGAACTATATTTATATATGTTATTTATAAACAACTATTATATAAATGGTAATTTTAACTGATCACTCTGCTGAACATCTAATTACCACAATACTGTCTTATGTCTAAGAATATTTACCCATGTAGTATGACTGTATTTTTGTTATCCTTATCTTTTCTACTGTCTTCTCCTATTGGCATCTTATGATTATTTTACTTTGTTGTTTGTATGTACACTGAGAACTTATGCACTAGAGACAATTCCTTGTGTGTCCAATCACACAAGGCCAATAAACTATTCTATTCTATTGTACTGTATTCTGTTCTGTTCTAGTCTGTTCTATTCTTTTCTGTGGTTTTAGCAGTATTTTGGGTGCCATTTCTTTTGTTTTTGAATTTTCAATATACAGTATATATAAGAGACATCCCAGTATTTCCTGGGTTAAAACTTTTCTTTGATGTTGATTATTGTTTTTGGTTTAATTACCTTTAATTAAGTTTGGCTTAATTAAGCAATTGTACATGGTTTTTTGGCTGCACGTAGTTCCCTAAATTGAATGGGAGCTACTAGGAATGACCCTCAGACAACTGTAGACCTACCTGGGAAGAGGAATCTTGATTGATTGCAATTCTTGGTAGGAGCAGTGGAGGGTGGGGTCTCTATCATTTCCTCTCGGCTTTCTATTTTTTAAAATATGCCTTAGTTTTAACTTATTTTTTAAAACAATGTTAATACAATTGATCTTCAAATAAATAACGAATAATGTTATTGTTGACCATTGCCAGAGATTAAAACATTTAGTTTTCATTTTGAAAATCACTAGCTAATTTACAGTACAAACATGTTTGCATTTTTTTTTAATCTTTGTAATTGAAGATGAAATAATATGTATAAATCTGGAGTTATTTTGCACAGTAAAATGAGGTTTTAAACATGTTCAGATGTTCAATACATTCATTTTTCACAACAGACAAATGGGTGGCAGCTTGGAATTGTGCTACTAGACTGGGCTCTTGAGGCTGAATCCAACCCAGGGCTCTGTGTAGAAATCCCAGCTCTGCCCTGGGCCTTCTTTAATATATTACAGAGACTTCACCATTTCCTTGGAAACTATTTCCACCAATGATCACTTGAATATACTCATTATTCGATGATCTCTATTTTAGAGATGAAGGCAATCATAAACTCTGTCATTTTTGTCTTCTCAAGACTAAACAGTCTTTTTCTTGTTCCATAAGAATTAATTTCAGTTCCTAAAATTTGTTAAATAAATGTCCTTGAATTATAGAATATGAACATGTGTTCTTGTTACTTATGTGAATAAAGTAATAAGGTAATTATAGCCACATAAAATATTCTACTCTATATTAAATGATTTAAGACAGTGGTTCTCAACCTTTCTAATGCCGCGACCCCATAATACAGTTCCCCATGTTGTGGTGACCCCCAACCACTTATACATCACCGGGTACCAGGGGCGTGGCCAAAGAAAAGGGGGAAAAATGGCGGACAGCCTTGTTTGGTGACTCCCGTGAAATGGTCGTTCGACCCCAAATGGGGTCCCGACCCACAGGTTGAGAACCACTGATTTAAGAAATATATTGCATTATTTAGGTTAATGTGACATATAAAAGGAGAATGTTTAATCTTTGATATTATGATGAAAAATAGGCTACTTCATATGTTATAACTATGAACCACACATGGAGCCAGTTAACAAACTTCTATCTAGCCTGCCTTAGTTCCCATGTTCTTGTTGCATTTAAATTTATATATAGCAAATTATTGAAAAAGTTTATGTTTAAAAAAGGGGAGGAAAGGGTATTGCAATTCCTATACTGATAATTCTATGAAATACAGTTATTCCTCTACCACTCTGAAATTAAAAGCTAATTAAATAAATTAAATATTTTAATACATTAATTAACCTAACAAAGAGTTTGATTGTTTTCCAACCTACTTCTCCTACTTCTCACTTGAACTTATTAGGCATTCAAAATATTTTGTAGTTCTACAAGTAGAACTGTTTCATTCTCTAAGGTTCATTAACCAGTTGCATGTGGTTTTAGGCTCAGGGAATAACTAAGGTATATAAGTAACTGTTTTATATACTGTAATGGTGAGTTTTGGGGGAGAGGGGGAGTGTCCCTTCAACTCATTGTTGAATCCTGGCATCTCCCTTGACAAATCCCTGAAGTTTCTTTGGCAAGATTTCAGAAGTGATTTGCCACTGCCTTCTTGCTGGGCTGAGAGAGAGTGACTAGTCCAAAGACACCCAACTGGCTTTGTGCTGAAGATAGAACAAATTCTTGTTTGCCTGGTGTCTAGTCTGGTGCCTTAACTACTACAAAGCATATATGCTCTATCTTTTATCCTATCTAGTGTTTTTCTGTCTTTCTCTACTTCTAATTTGATAGCTCTAGCGAATAAAAGAAAAATATTTTATCTGGTCTTTCTATCTATGAAATGCTAAGCTTGCCTGTCACCAACATTATATTCCTAAAGTACCTTCTAAAAACATTATTTCAGTCAGTATTCATAAAATAAAGTTGGAACTTCAAAATCATTTGAAGTATTAAGATATATCTAAAACAGCTTCATCCCCATTATATTTTATGCTGTAATTGAACCTATATCATCCATCCCATAACTTAAACCACAAATACAACAGATTTATTCTTGTGGAGACATAGGATACCTGTGGTCGTTCAAATATTGCTGAACTGCATTTCCCAATATGTCTTATCATTTTCATTCATGCTTGCAGGGGAAATTCCAACATATAGTATTTAGAAGGTCTGAAATTCCCACCACCTATCATAAAAAAATTCTGTAAAAAAAAGGGGGGATGCTTAAAAATACTTAGGAATAAATACAATATTTGTTTGTACATTATTTTGTATGCTGCTTGTATTCAGGTGGCTTACAGCAAAAATACAGCAGTATCAAACTTCCTTTGTCATAAAATAGGTTTAATTTTGTCTTCAAGAAAAAATCTATATATTCCATGACGCATTTCAGAATGCTCTCTAGTCCCTGCTTATCTCGGAGAGTTACCATTAAAAGAAAGAGAGAGAGGAAGAGAGAGAGAAAAAAAAACTCCATGACCCAGTTGTAAACAGATCCATAGTCATATATAAATATAAACATTAAAAAATATTGAATCCTATTTTAGTGATTTTTCAATAATTTTTATTCAGCTATCACCAACCACTCAAAATATTATTGCAATAAAGGTTTTAATATAATGTATAAAAATATAATTATTTACATTTGTAATATTGTTTGCATATAGAACAGTATAAAGTTAACATTCCATACGACCAGAAAAGCTTGACAGGAAACACTTGTGATATAAAAGGCCAATTTACATAAAACCATCCTAGACTTAAAGAAACTTATTTCAGAATAAGGCAAGTTCACATGTCAAACTTGCTACTACAGTACAGAGTAGAATTAGTTGTCTCAATTCAACAAGAATATGCCTATGACTTTGATCCAAGACCTACAAATTACCTGGCTATATGTATGCTTGTCTTAAAGACAAGTAATCTGATTTAATGCTTTTGTGAAATAGACTGTGAAGGAGCAACCAGATACAATCTTTTTGTCTTTGATTTTTAAAAAGAAATTGTCTAAGGTGACAGAAGTAGTCTTACTATTGCATAGCTGCCGAGAACATAAGATCAAATATATTATAAATTTATGTTAAGGACTAGTCTAGAATACTATTTTCCTTTGGTATACAAATAACACTGTTTGGGGTTACTTCATGCAACCTATAATTTGGTTCATGCTATTAATTTTAATAGTTATCCGCCTGCATGTTTTCTGTTAGTCAAAATTTTTTAGAACAGTTTTTTAGAAAATGATGCAAAAATGCCTTTTCAAAGCTACCATTTTATCTGAAACTTGGACAGATCTTCCTACTTCACATTACATTTTAAGTGCAGTTTTCTTTCCAACTGAAGAGAGGATTTAAACACAGTATAATTGTTTTTCACTGTTTCAGTTTTCTTTGGTCCAGAGAAGACAATGGAATTAGTAAACGCATCCAGCAAGAGCACTCTTTACTTTAACTAAGCTGTAGTTCCACATAATCTGCTGGCTGTTGGTACGTCTTTGGTGTCAGATTCTGGTCTTCCTGAAACCACAAATGGCCAAGTCTGTGAATTAAAATATGTTTTCATGTTAGAAAGAAGGATAAAAATTAACAAGAACCAGTTTGCTGCAACATAGTTTCCATCCATATTTGGCAAAACAACCTTCCATACAAAAACAGAAGTGGTTGCTTGATTAAAAATCAGATGCAATAAATCTGAATTTATTGCCTCACTACACTTTTTTTCCTATACAATATTAAGAGCATTAAACAACATGCTAATCTATTTCATTAGAGTTTTCACTGTATAAACTTAGCAACAACAAACCAAGATCTCTCCAGAAAATACCTTGCTCAAGCCCATATGTAGCTAATGTTCTTTTATATCAACTGATTCAATTTTTAAACAAGCTTTTGTTGTAAAATTATTGTAACTTAAATATACATTTCTGTTGCTGAAACATTGCCAAAAGCATTTAATGTAGACACTTCTTTGTCCATATTCTATAAATAAACTACTTATGTAACCGAGGTTTATGGAAAAGGGAAGTGAAACAGCTCCTATATTTCCTTTATACTAAATAAATAATAAGGTTTAATTTCTAGCCTAGGAGTGAAGTATGTATGCCACTGATTTGTTCAATCTGACAGGAAAATAAAAATGACCAAAAGATGATTTTATTATAGCAATTATAATAGAAATATTGTTTGTAATTATTATACAAACAATAATGATTGTATGGTTATCATTTTATTTAATGTTTAATTATGTATATATTTTAAATATACAGATAGTCCTCGACTTATTCATAATTAAGCCCACAATTACTTTACTAAGTGAGGCAATTAAGTGAGGTTTGCCCCATTTTACAACCTTTCTTGCCACAGTTGTTAAGTGACTCAATCCAGTTGTTAAGTTAATAATCCAGTTTTTAAGTGAATCTGGCTTCCCCATTGACTTTGCTTGTCAGAAGTTCTCAAATGGTGATCACATGACCACGGGACACTGCAACCATCATAAATATGAACTAGTTGTCAAACGTCTGAATCTTGATCATGTGACCACGGGATGCTGCAACTGTCGAAAGTGTGAAAAACATTCATAAGTCACTTTTTTCAGTACTGTTTTAATTTTGAATGGTCACTAAACGAATGCTTGTAAGTCAAGGACTTCCTGCATATGCCTCATATTATGTAAAATATGGGTACTAGCAATCAAATATATAAATAAAAAAATACAGTGAAATTAAAAATTCTTGCATGCCATAACTCTCTATCTCAAGAACAAATGCTGAGTTCATCTCCTATCCTGACTCAACACCTGGGAGAAAAGGTCAGTCTTAACGGCTGTCAAGGAAACAAGGAGGGTAGGGGCTCCTCCATATCTCGGGAGTGGGGCGCCCTCTCTATAGGGCAGCCACCGCTAAGGGAACTTCTATTTCCTAGGTCTCACGAGATGCATTTTAACATTGTTTAGTAAAGGAGACCCACTATTAAGTTAAAACAGTCTTTAAGATATCAGGGCATTTTCTTATTCTCCAATTTTGCTGTATAAATTAGTTTAATTTGCATAGAGCAATTTCAAGAAGTTTATCCAACTCAAAATTTTATAGAATGCCTGCCCTTCATTTTCTCTACAAACTAAATTTTTCATTATAATATAAACTAATGTGGTGAAATGAGTAGCAGGTGAAAAACCAGGTTTACCTTTAAGAAGGAATCTTTCCAAATAAGATTGTTTCAGCAGCACCTAATTAAAGTGGACTAAGCCACTTCAAGGAGAGCCAGGAAATGAATATTGTATAAGCTTTGGTTCTCCTACAGTTGTCATAGTTATAGTGAAAAAATTACAGAATGAATATACATAGTCAAGGCCATAATTTAAATTAGACATTTTGACAATGCCTCTTCTAGAATAGTGCTTATATTTTTTAAAGAATGCATTCTAATATTAAATGTATTCCCCTTTCTCCAAGTAAAGATTTTTTTTTGCTTTATTAGTTTGATAAAATACTGCAGCCACAGAATATTATTAGAAATATTTTGTAGTATCTTCTGCTATTTGTCATAATCAACTCTGCATATAGCTTAAAAACTGCTGCAATCATTAAATACAAACATGTACATGTAAATGTTGCTGTTAGATGGATAGATGTATTTCTGGAATCAAATCTACATGAAGATGTTAACTGGTACTCTTTGGAAAGTATTAAATGCAGTCATGTATAATTGGAGATGCTTAGAGAAGGCCACCTGTATCTCCTACAAATATTGTTGAATCAAATTCCATACAGTTCAGATATGGAAAACCTGGTAATTTTCAGAAACAGATCACTGCCATGAAAATAAGTTCAGTTTCAATATTCCTAGACTTGAGCTATCCATGATTACAATAGCTTTATATTCTTTTAGCCTAGAGAATAATTTGCTGTGTGCACGTGGAATTTGAAGTTGTTAATATATATTGTCATACAAATGGAAAAAAGGAAATAGCAAAAGTGCGAAAAAGTATGAAGAAAGATTATGATAAAAATGTGTCATGATAGTTTAGTCACAATTAGGTACAGTCCCTAATTGCATTACATTTCAAAACATGATGAGAGTTGAATAAGATATAGCAGCTATAAAAATCACCAAACATTTGATGCAATTTCTGTATGAGTAATAATTAAAAAGAACTGGACTTTGTAGTTTAGAAACCAATAAAAACAAAAATAAGTACTTTTTCATATTCATTTTTCATAAACAATGAATAGATCCCCCCCAAATGCAAAAGGTGCTCCTTCCTTTCCTATATTACAGCCACACAGCAAAAAATATCATCGGCAGGACACACAAAATTAGGCTTTCATTCCAAGATACTTTTTACAGAATTTGTTAGCCTGTTATACAGTGAGCAGATTTAAACAAATGATAATTTTAAAAAATCAGATTTAATTTTATGTGAGAAAATTCTCTTCACCTTTGGAAGAACAGAAAACTAAACTAGATGAATGTTGGGCATTTAGATCTTTTTAGAAGCAAACTGAGTTGAGAGCCAGAGATCCTTGCATTTGAGTCTACTGAAATTGCAGAAGAGATTTAGTTTCTCCCAGCCAATTGCTCTGCTGATAAATGGATCAACCCTTTGTTGATTAAAAAAAGCAGATCCTGCACTTGCAGAAAAATGCTAGGAAGAAAAAGAAATAAAACATCTCTGCTAACAAAAGCTGCAGCCACTTAAAAGCTGAGGGAGAACTTTTCAAGCATAGAGGGATCCAAAGAGAATTCTTAATAACACATTTTTAAAAGATCTTTGAAAGCTTCCCTCCAGATGATGTCAAATCTAATTAAGAACTCACCAGATATGCTAGATTTCACTTCCTATCATTCACACCCCCAGCAATTCTCATGTGTGGAACATGAGATGTGTTAATAATACTTATCAATGTGGACAATGCAAAGATACAAAAGATAAAACCAATAGTGTGTGTGTGAGACCACAAACCAGTGCTTTGTTGAGAACTTAGGGAGTCAGTGAATGATTCTTCTTGCAAATCCTAGAATGTCTCTTTTAAGTCAGGTATTAATTAAGTACTGCTTGTATTTGGGCAAAAGCAGGATTAATGTTTCTAAGGAGGGGAGAGCCAGATACATACTGTGTAGAGTATGTGTACTATGTAGAGAATACACATACTGTATACTGTACACATACTGTATCCTCCCAAATTTCAGATTCCTTATTGAACTGATGAAAGCAATCAGAAGAGGAAAGCGTTACTCTTACAAAGAGACACACCTGTTAGCCTGTATTATTCTCCTGTCTCCTATAATCTCTTTATCTACAGTAATATTAATTTGAATTTTAAAAGATACGCATTTATACAGAAACAGTTACTCCAAGACTGGCCAACCTACGTATGTTCCAGAACTGCAGAAACACGCTGCCCGTGTTGAGAAAGCAGCACCGTTGCACCAGTGGAATTGGAGTCAGGTTCTGACAAGCTAAGCCTGCCTTCGAATATTCCTCAAAGGCTTCGGAGCTCACTCACCAGGTTGACAGGATGCACGTAGCCCTTCTCGTAGCAGTCTTCTTGCAGCAACTGCCGCAGGTGGGCGATGTAGCTGGAGGCCAGGCGCAACGTATCCAGCTTGGAGAGCTTGGTGTCCGGAGGCACCCAGGGCAGGCTGGTTTTGAGGCGCGAGAAGGCTTTGCTCAGCACGCGCATGCGGGCTCGCTCGCGTGCGTTGGCCGCGTTGCGCTGCGACTGCTTGCACTCCGGCGTTGAGCCCGCGGCGCTCCGACCCGCCGCCGGCTGCTTTTTAACTCCGCCGCTTTCCCCGGTCCTGGAGGCTCCCTTGGCGCGTTTCTTTTTGCTCGCCACCGCCTCCTCGTCTTCGTCGTCCTCGTCGTCTTCTTCGTCCTCTTCCTCTTCCTCCTCCTCTTCTTCTTCCTCTTCCGCAGCGGAGGAATTATCAAGCGAAGGGCAAGTTTCACCTCGGGGACGCCGCTTAGAGCGGGGCGGCGCCCGGTACTCCAGCGGCAGCTCCCTCAGATCCATCCGAGGCTCTTCCGATACAGTCAGGGATGACCCAAGCCCTGGACGCCAGAGACGGGCGCCAGTCAGAAGGCGCCCCCTCCCCTTCGCCTTCCTAAGAGGAGCTCGGCGACGGCTCGCGGTGATTCTTTGGCGAGGGGGTATATATATGTGCCAGGAAGAGCGGGGCAAACCATCTGCGCGGGGCAAGGGGGGGCAAAAATGAGCAGCCCGCATCGAGGCGCGTCGAGGGCCCACTAGGTTGTGCGCGCGTTAGCCATCCCTTCGCCTTTCTTTGGATCTCTCCCAGACCCTCGAGATCCGGGGAAAGCGCGCTGAGAAGGGGGAGGAGGTTGGAGAGCGCCCAACGCCCTCATTTTGAAGAAGCCCCGCCTTAGCCACGGCGACTGACCCTGGTCTCTCTCTGCTGTCGGGTGTGCGCTTAGTGTGTCCCGGGGGGGGGGGGGCTGAAAAGTTGCTCGAAGTTTTTAGCATAATTCGGGAGGAAAAGCCATTAGCGTGGCTACTTGTATCTGGCGCTCTCTGATTATGTTGGGTTTTCAACAGCCGCCTTTCCAATGTCGCGCTTGGTTAAGAATAATGGAAGTTAAAATGCAACAAGTGCAAGAGGCTGAGGCGGGGGCGTCTACTAGCTGAATATCTGAAATTTAGGTGGGGGTCCAATCTAATACGCGACCGGGTCAAGGCGAAGAGGGAGGGTGCGAGGATGGTCAAACCGAACTAGAAGCCATTCAATTATTAGCTAATTCAGTTACATAGGAGGAAACGACGCTGGAGGGCGCCGCTGCCGAGATGATTTGAAGTGGACAGACTTCCATCCCCAAGATGGACCCCCAAGTAGACCGAAAGTCCTGTCTGCTCCCGTTCTCCTTTTTCCCGAGACTTCCGATCAGACGCGCTGAGGGCAGGACGCCCCTTTCTTTCCTTTAGGCGGATTGGGAAATGTGTTTGGATTGAATTGGTGCCCGAGGTTCCAAAGTTATTCTAGAAGCTGCAGCCTTTAGCCACGTCTGCTATCGACTGGATCGACATGGAGAATTGGAGGCGGTGGGCTGGTGAAAAATGCTCTTCCTTGGGGCAGCAATAAAGTCTGTTAAAAGCGGAATGAATGATTTGAACTCCTTCCTACTGTGGGGAGGACCGACTTTGCGAGAAATAATCTTAAATTTCATAGATATGAATTAATTTGAAATTAGATTCTTTAAATTAATCAACGTCCGATCTTTTTAAACAAACAAACCGAACCTAACCTGTAGCTAAAGTATGTGGAGGCTAGCTTTTAAAGTGAAATTTGCATGTTATGGATACTGGCATGCTGAAAATAATAATAAAAGGAAAGAAATTGTGTGCAAGGCAAGACATAAATAAAATAATCATAAAGTTGATGAGATTGGAATTGGTGAAAAAGTAAGTAAAATCCTTGAAATGCAATTTAGCTCAATCAGTTTTATTGCCACCTTGCAGATTTCCACGAGTGTGAGAATTGGTCTTAAATATATTAAACTTTATCAGAATTAGCTGGGCTTTGTGTGAAAGCCTTTAAAAACAAGGGACTAGGTGCATGGAAGAAAATCCCAAGGAAATCAGTGACATAATTAACTTTTCAGTGATTGCATACAACCCTGGTGATCTATAATTGATCTCCATTCACTTAGATGGAAACAAACTCTTCATTCATTCCAAGAGTACTTTTAACAAAGATTACTTTGAGCCTAGCTTCATTACTATTCTACCGAGCCAATATTTCTTAATGCTGTACCTAATTTCAACTTTAAATCATATTTAAAAATATGGGCATCAGCAGCTACTTATTGTAACACATCTGCAAGGTAAATTTCAGGCAATCCAGCTTTCTGAAATCAAAATTTGGGGACTGGAAACTGAACTATCAGTCTCTGAAATTCATAAATGACAGTTTCAACATTGTCTTTTTGTAAAAATATGTATGTAAATAAATGAAAATATGCATTCACTTATTTCAATGTATTTGTGCCTTGTTTTCCACAACTGAACAAAACTGTAAAACTATCAGAACAGTAACCTCAGAAGAAAAACAACCAGCAGTAGGTGGGACAACCAGTACAAGAATCAAATATCCATGGTGCTGAAAAAGTTTTCAGAATCCCCTGCGGGAAGGCAGAAAAAGTGAATGTGGAGCTTGTTCCTGGCTATTTTCACATGGATCTAGATTCAAAGCTAGAGTTTTCAATGAAGATTTAGTTGAAATGTCATGGAGTCTCATATTAGGGATCAATTGCAATGGATGATTCTCAAGCTTCACAAGGGGAACAAGTAAAACAGATAAATACAAAAAGCTAAGCTTGATTCCCCAGACTTACCTACCTAGTTTGAAATTCCATTTTATTCACATGTTTCTTTTTGTTCTGCAAGAAAACAAAAACAGGTTGCCGATTTCACTCCTATTTACATAGAACGGATTGAGGTTAGGATTAGATCTGGGTTTACTTAATTGTTTTTGCTTTTTTGAAACAAGTTTTGGTGAAATCCAGAATTTTGGTGGAAACTAATATAACAATGGGAATAAGGGACGCCTGTCGACCTTCGCACTTCATTTCTCAAGCGTGTTCTATCTGAATCGTCCCGGATTATAGCAATTCTATCTTGTGCACGTTGCCCTGGAAGTAAAGGGAATTGAATTCAGCGGATTTATCACAATCGTGTGGAAATCCAGCAGCAAACATTTTTTCTAATTTAGGACGCAAAATGTCAAGACTCCTAGAACGCAATCCTGAGCTGTGGAACCGACGGGACAGTCCTACTGAAAACGAACCCCTCTTTTAATATAGGAAGCGCTCCGTGTCCTCTCACCAAAGCCCTGGGCGCTTTATGACCTCAGTCCTAAGCGGCTTGCCTCATGGGGGTCCATGCAACTCCATTCCTCATAAGTGTGGACGAGAAGGACCGGTCCATTCCCACGTGTCTTGCCTTGGAGTAGAGCGAATGTGCTTCCGAAGAAAGAAGGGCACTCACAATGGCTGGCTTCGCGGACACGTTTTAGCAGCTGAACTGAAATCTGATTAATGCCCGAGTGACCCAATTTTCTGGGCTGAGGGAACAAGACTTGTATGTGGTTCGTGGATCTACGTGGCTTCATTAAGCCACGGGTTATTTATTGAATACATTTGGATTCATACAATAAAGCCGAGCTCGAACTGTGGCAGAGAAGCCACCGGGGGTGTTTCCCAGAAACGATCCCCAGATCGCAGATGTATCTCGAAAGGGGAGGGGGATGAGGGTGCCTTAGGCTGATGGGCATAGCAGGTGGGTCGCGCGGTTGGCCTCTGCGAGCTTTTCCTTCCATCTGCTCATCTTCCCACCAGCTTGGCGTTGGCACCACCTTCTCGCCAGCTTTGTGCTGGTGCCTCTTCACGCGAGCTGGCTGGGGGGGCTGGGGAGGAGGTGCTGGGGCAATCCGTGGGTACTGCTGGCAGACGCAGCCAAGCAGCTGTTCGAGAAAAGCCGCGGCCGGTGTCATCTCAAGTTCACTCTCGACCCAGCGTATCTAAGGAGCTTCTTCCCCACGACCCCCCCTCCTCGAGCGCTCATTTTGGCTTGGAAAGGGGGTGTCGGTGAAGCAGAGGGAGGGAGAGCAGCAGCCTCGAGCTCCAGAACAACTTCTGCAACTTTTGAGGGAAGGAAAAAGAAGAGACTGCAAGGGAATCAAGGGAGTATTCCGGAGACAGAGGTAAATGATTAGAGCAGAGCAGAGCAGAGCAGAGGCACCCTCTCTCTTATTTGACTTGTTGGTACAGATGTAGCCAGTGCTTCTTCACAAAATGCATGGGAAGCAAATATCAGGATGGTTTTAAATCCTGTTCTTGAATACTCACACTTACACATTTACATTCACATTCACTGCCCCTTTTTATTACCTCCTGGGAGGGATCTGATGCACTGGGTAAAAGTATGAAGCCCAGCTTGTAATGCCCTAAAAAGGCAGGGGATAGACAAAGAAATAAAGCATTTGTGGTCTATCTAGTCTTCTTAAAATAACTTTGTTGACTGGCAAATAAAATCTAAAGGAAGGTTTTACTTCCTGCAAGGAGAGAGAGAACAAGGAGACAGAGAGAGAGAAAACAAGGAGGGGAATGGGAATTAGGACTGTGTATGGCTCCTCCTGTCCTTAGAAATGATAGGAAATGCAGCTGGTCACTGACAAGAGTGGTCCTTTCCAAATGGTCATGGGCACAAGCCTTTCTAAACAAAATACCAGTTTCTACATTGGATAATAGTTCCAGTAAAGATTCCCAATCCAGCCACCTGAGATGTCAAGTAGAAATCTTTCCTCCTATACCCATCCATCTCTTCTCCTTAAATTATAGCCTGCAAAAAGGGGGAAGGAGTGGCAAAAGAATTCCAAGAAAGGATGCCAGACAGCCAAGATCCTGTTTTATGGTATTATGCTCCATTCTCATTTCCATAATTGTTTTTCCATTTCAGTTATTTAATTTTCTTATTCCTCTACTATTTTTTTTTATCTGCTTCCGTAAAAATGAAGCACTAGAGGATATAGTGAGTCTATTTTGATGTACTTCAATAACTTGGGTTAATGGAGTGAACCTTGGATCAGATAACCAAGGATGAGACTGATAGATGTTTGGAGTGCTGATAGATATTTCCCCTCATGAAGAAAAGATTGGTTTAGGGACTCTCCCAGGAATTTAATCAGGATTAAGTTAATGCAGTCTCTCTCTCTCTCTAGCGTAATTTTCCCATTCATATGGATAAAATGGAATTCATTACTCCTTTCTACAGTGTTTGGTGTGTAGAAGAAAGAATTCTACTCTGAAGTCCTTAAGCACAACACTGTCTCCTTTTCAAACTGCTGTCCTCCACATGCTTTGAGTATAACCTGTCTCACTTATCCCAGTCTGATCATTGGCCATTTTGGCTGTGGAAGATTAGAGTTGAGGTTCAGCACTTCCTCAGTTGGAAATGCAGCCTAATTCTTACAGGTAAATTGTTTCAATTTGATACACATTGAGGCTTCTAGTCTGAGTATGCAAAAAACTGTAGAAAACTGGCACTTATCTAGGGGCACATGGCAAACAAGCTTAGGCATGGGTAGGTGGACCAGGCCCCAGACACTTAATCCTAAATAAGGTCACTTTGGCAGAAGAATATGTGAATTCCCAAGGCTGGAAGGCTTAGTAATTTCTGTACTTCTTTACCTAGATTTACCTAGCTGGAAATTCCTGGAATTCTCCAATCAATGTAATAACCAAGCACATAGACAGTTGACTATGAGAAAAATATTCTGATTCCACCAATGTTTGTAAATGTTTTGAAATCATCTATAACTCAGTGTAGGTCCTCTTGATAGGGCCAAAATTTTAGCTGTTAAAATCACAGCTGTGACAATGTAAAGACAACTTAGGAAAATTTCTAAAATCTGCTAAGAGAGAGAGAGAGAGAAAGAGAGAGAGAGAGAGAGAGAGAGAGAGAGAGAGAGAGAGAGAGAGAGAGAGAGAGAGAGAGGAGAACAATTGAAAGCCATATTTAGGCACTGACAGTATGTAGTACATTAATCGATTCTTTATTCACAGTCCCTAAGCATGCTAGTAGTTTGACTTTGACAAAAGAATTGGACTAATGACTCTAGCCTAATAAGATACTGTAATTGCAAATCTTAAAATATGGAAGGAACAGGAGAGAGAAACTGGCACTGATCATTCAGCTATGGCTATACAGTTTTATTTGGAGAATCAGAAGAATTTGCCAGCCTACAAGTCAACCCCTACATTTTGTTCCAAGGCCTCATTACATTTTGTTCCAAGGCCTCTTTGATAAAGCTTATTGGGAAGAATAGTTTGAAGAATGGCAAAGGTTTCACAATAGCTGTATTTTCAAAATACATTCAACAGAGTGTATGAACTCACCTCATATGTTTAATTTATGGTTTAGTATATTAGTGATCTCAAAAAGTAAAGCATTTTAAATTAACCACTAGTGAGCTTGTGCATACCCAATAGCTGAAGTTATTATTTCATGGCTGGGCAATTACAGAGCCCACTAATTACAATGCCCTGAGCTCCCTGAAACTGCATGCAGTTGTTAAATTGTTCATAAGTCACTCAGGTATCTGATAAAATGAGCTGTAGCTCACAAAAGTGTGTGCCTTTTAATAAAATATGTTAGTCTAAAAAGTGCTACCATGTTTGGCTATTATAGATTAACATGGCTGTCCTCCTAAAATGTATTAATTGTTGAGAGTTCTCTTTCTACCCTAATTACAAATGGCCACTTTTTCTCAGGTATCCCTAATGTTAAGCACTCTTTCCCTGTGGAATAAGCAAGAAAACTCTTAAAATACTTCTTGGCGCCAGAATAAAGCTCTTGTGTAATGGATACCTTGTGGTACAAGAAAATGGATTCTGGTTTCATTGTCAGTCAGGACTGAGAAGAAGGAGAGTGAAGAAAGCCATTCCTTTACAAAGCCACTGTGAGAGTCCATGAACTTTATGAAATGATGCTCCCATTAAGCCCTTTCTATTGATGGTTAGGATGGTTAAAATTTGATTTTATAGATTTCCTCCCTTGTTTAAACAAATTGTCTAAGGTGATAACTAACACTTAGCAATCAGGTTTCTCTTCCTGAAGTTTAAGTGGAAGAGGGAAACTAGAGAGCGATGATCTTAATCCCTCTCTCAACATTGGCTGTGTTTGTACATGGCTTACAAACTACAGGGCCATAATAAACCATATTATGCCTTAGCAAATTGTGTGAAGCCAAAATACAGTTTATTTGTTTTAGACAAGTTCATCATGTGAAAATAAGCATTGTGATTGGTTAATCATGACTTATAGCTTAGTGGGCAAACACAGCCATTTCTTTGCTTTCACTGATATAGGTGGGGCTTGTCCAAGGCCCCATAATCCAGGGAGGATGGACAAGAATGACTCAGGGGCCAGGCATGTTCATGATTATAGATAACAATTTTAGTATTATTATTTTAAATCTCCCTACAGTTTTCCTCCAGTAAATGTGATTAATATCAGGGCAACTGAAGTACATTGAACTTTATCTTTGTGTTCATATATAAACAGTTGTCAGGCATTAAATAGAAAGTGGCACAATTGAGATCTTGGTTAATAGGTTAATAGGAGTCTGGACCTTCTGAAGTTTTGGGGTTGACTTCAAGGGCACTACCCCCCCCCCCATGGAGGACAAAGCAATAATTCAGACTGGACTTGACTAAGGCATGGGTGACTATGAGTAAAAGCCTCCTGATCCAGTACACAAAATAGACCTGTGCAGAAGTCCTCCTTTACCTGCCCTTTAAATGAAAACTGTAAACTCAGGAGGCCTATCCAATTACAAACTAGGGAAGCACCAAAGGTAGACTATATTTGAAATCAGAGGCCTTCATTTTCCTGAGATTATGTCTAAATCTGTTTATCTTTATCCAGAACCTCATAGCCTGCAGGCATTGGAACAGAACTTTAACTGCATCTACTACTTAGCTCAAAACTGAGATACAGCTGGATATCTAATGATGCGTCACTCTGAGGTAGCTGATGGTGTTCCTAAGCAGCTTCATATAGGGGCTAAATAAGAGATGTATAGCAACTCTTGGCAAAGAATCCTAGATCTCAGTGTCTCACCCCCTTACTACCACTAATTGTAACTATTAATTTAGGAAAAGAGAAAAACACTGTAAAACAGTGTGCCTCCACTGTGTTGCTCACTAATGATCCAGATGTAGAACATAACCAATGGTATCAAAAACTGCTGACCAATTAAACAGAATCAGCTGGTATGTATATCCCTTACACAGGTTATACCATAAGTGGCCAATAAGAGTAATCAGTGTAAATGCTGTTCAATATCCAGACTTGAACCCAGGCTGAAAAGGGTTCAAGTAATCCATTGCTTCTAAAGTTGTCTGTAAAGTTGTCTGTAACAAGACTATCTTTTCAATAACCTTCAAGAATGGAAGACTGGAGACCAGCTGGTATTACTAGATGACATGCAATCCACAATCTAAAGGCTCAGGTGTCATTTCAGAACCCCTGCAAAGCTTGCCACTAAATTTTAATGTAGTAGAATAGGTGGAAATTATGAAATACATGTGGAATACACAATGTCAAAATGTTATTATCATATCTTGATTTTGCCAACTTCTTTTTTTATTATCTCACTTTTGGCAAGTCATGGACAGCATGCATTCAAAAATCATATGTGTGTTTTGGTCCTTGCAAGTCCTTATGCAGCCTTGCAGCATGGCACTTCCATATGGGGAATGGGACAACTTGTCACAGCCAACTTGCCACAGCCAACTCACGCTGTGGGATGCTTGGCACAGCCAACTCACCAAGGAACAATTCACCACAGAGCAATTCAACAATTCAATTTAATTATTTAAAATAATTAAAACATTATTTTAGTTTCTGTCATTCACATTTCATTTTGTCCCTCCTTTGGCATCTTTTCTTTAATGATTCTATTCCACCATTTCTTCAAAATTAGTGTAACTGTTGTCCTGTGGCAAGTTGGCCATGGTGAGTTGTCCCATGGCAAGCTGGCCACGCCAAGTTGGCCATGGCAAATCAGCTGTGGGGAAGTTGACCATGGTTGATTGGCCATGGTGAGTTGGCCATGGCGAGTTAACCTAGACCTATATAATCTATGACACCAGAAAGAAGCAAAATTGTTGAACTGAGAAATGTAGCAGGGGGTGAAAGAAGAAGTTGGTGAAAATAGTAGGGACATGGCAATTTTCAGCAGGAAGTAAATGGGAATGCTGCAGATAGCTAAGGGAGAAGTTGTTGGAAATGATGAGAAACCAAGAATGGCAATGCAAGTAGAAGCCACAAGATAACCAGAGGCTAAGCTTGATGCAAAGTGACTCAATAATAATATTTTTCTGAAAAAGGACAGGCTTTTTGAGGGGGTTCTCTTAGTTTTATTAAGCCTATTTTAGAAACTACATTTCAGTTTCCAGGCAAAAGCAACTGTAGTTGGGGCGAACTCAGGAATTCTAAGACCTTAAGTTGTCCTGGATGGTTCTAAGTAAGGTTATTTGGACAGCGGCACAAAACTGTTTTTTATCTTGTGGGATCTTTTCTAATTCTTATTTTACAATAGAAATATAGGACAGCTCCTAAGATTTCAGCCCTACATAATAAAATGGCATAACTTATCAAGATTAAAATAATAATAATAATAATAATAATAATAATAATAATAATAAGAATAAGAAGAAGAAGAAGAAGAAGAAGAAGAAGAAGAAGAAGAAGAAGAAGAAGAAGAAGAAGAAGAAGAAGAAGAAGAAGAAGAAGAAGAAGAAGAAGAAGAAGAAGAAGAAGAAGAAGTTGGAAGGGACCTTGGAGGTCATCAAGTCCAACCCCCTGCTCAGGCAGGTAACCCTATACCATTTCGGACAAATGACTATCTTTTCATATTTGCAAAGTAATGTTGAACTTAATAATGCTGGGATATTCCTCTAACATTTTCATTCTAAATACCATGGCCTGATGTAGCTGACAGGGATTAAATATGGTGCATAATTGATTTGAGTGGAGCAATCCTGATATTGAGAACATGCACCTGCCAGCCAGATGTGTGCCTTGGTAACAAGGCTCAAAAGATCCATCTTCTTTCTCAGATTTCCTGCTTAACTTTTCAATCTTAAATGTTTCAAGTTAAGCATAAAAGGTAATTTCATCACAGAATCTGTTTATTGTTTTGCCTGGGATCTGGAAGCTAATGGGCTTTCCCTGATCATCAAGTTGTGGGATCTAGCAATTTTTCCCACTCAAGTGAGTACATCTGTTGCACAAAGTCATCTTTCACATTGTAGTATTTTATTAGCAGGGAGAATGACCCTCCCTGGGGGTTATGGGTATCTGGCTGCTTTGGATGAATCCCAAATCTCAAAGAAAAAGTTATGTACTGTTGTGAGATTCAGTTTATTTGCAACTCAAGGATATTCAACCAGAAATAAACAGAATATGAAGTCCAATTGGTGGTTTGTGTTTAAGAGTCCAATGTTATGCTTAAACAGCATAAACTCCTGTAGGGAAGCTTTCAATAAGTGTAATATATGAGGTTCGGCGGTGAGGAGGTGGGTTAGTTTTATGATTGATGCCTTAGATTACAAACAGGAAATGCTTTACTAGGGCTTCCACTTAGAGTGCTTTTGGGGAGGTGCATATTTGAAACAGTTTATTATGAAGGGATTTTTTTTACTGCTCTTTGCATTCTGAAAAAAGTTTATTCAGATTATGCTATGACCTTTCCTTATTCAAAATGAAAAACTATTAAATACAAATAAGTCATAAATCTTATGACTTTGTTGCAGCCCTACTACCAATTGATTCTATGTCATTGCTACTTATTGGTTTGTGACCTTATACTACTGAAGCTATCAGATCTTCAAAAGATACTTTAACTGGATGTTTGCAGATAATTCCAATAAATTGTAGAAGTGGGGCAATTTGCTTATAACCTGTGTTTGCTTCTTGAAAGAAAATGCTATTTGCTTTCACAGCTGCAGAGAAAATAGAATCATAGATTTTGAAGGGCCATTCGTGTAACCTCTCTTTCTTAAAGAGGTTGGACTTTGATCTCAACTAAATCAGGCTGTAATAGTGGGTGCAAATGATCTTGGGAGAAAGGGAAAATAGCCACAGCCAGGGAAATGGTTGGATAAGAGACAGCCTAGCCAGTAGCAGGAATGTGGACATGGAAATGTCTCAGAATGGACTCCCTTTAATTTCTTAGATTGTAAAAGCAACAGGGGAGAAATGTACTTTCAAACTGTTAATGTAATGTAGATTTGTTAAAGTAACCTTACAATAAAGTAGAACTGGTTCATTTGGGTGTATCTCTGTCTGGATCACCTTGCAAAGCTTGACATATGTCCAGCAGAATCATGGAGTTGGCAAAGAATATTGAAGTTGAAAAGTTGCATTAAAGTTTTAAGAGATGGTAGCTATATAAATATGATAAATAAATAAATAATAAAGCATAATTATTAGTCTTCAAATGTGGGCAAGTTTTTTTAAATTGATTCAGGACAGTTAAGAAGTGAAACTTGTGAATTAATCTTTTCAAAAACTCAAACATTTTTCATGTGGCAACAAGAACACACAGTACTTTTCACATGTACTGTGGGTGAACTAGGTCTCCCCATTTTCCCACTCAGTGGACATTTTTCCAGGTTAAATTCTATCTTTCATTTCACTGCTTAAATTTACTTTTTTAAAACATTTTCCTTGTCCTTTAACGTATTAGCTATCTCTCATAGCTTTATGTCCTCTGCAGATAGATATCCCTTTAGTTCTTTCACTCAGACCATCAACTAAAATCTTGAACAGCATAGACATTCTTGTCATTCTACTTAATGCTTCCTTCCACACTGAAATGAACCATTAATAACATTCTAGCCGACTTCCGGTGGTGTCGCGATGTCGATGGCGGCTATTTTCTTAGCCGTTCTTCTGAGACAGCGTTAAAACCGAAGAGGACAGCAGATATCAGCTGTCCCGCGGTTCAAAACCTCCTTCCTGGGCTAAAGGAAGGAGGGGAGTTCTACCCTGAATAGTGGCAGAGCCTCTGAAATCCCCAAAGAAGTTTTTCTTTGGGGTAAAAAGAGTGCTCCCACGGAGTTCAGGAAATCTCCGCTTCTCAGCTGTCTTTGTTCCTTGTCGTTCGGGACAAAGTAAGATGTCGTTCCCACCTCCGCGATTATAGAGAACTGGTGAGTTAATTTAAAAAAAGCGGACAGAGCTGATCGGGGAATTTTTACTTTTTGGATTTATCTGGACTTTAATTTTAAAGAGTTATTTTCACTTTCTTTTTTTTTTTTTGGTTGAGAGGGAAAGTAAAATGGCGATCTGAGGCTTTTTTCTTCGTGTGCTTGAAAGGAAATGGAACGGACTTTGTTACTTTGTTACTTTTCCCTTTTTTCCCTTTTTTTTTCTTTCTTCTTCTTCTTATTATTATGGTTTTTTTGAAAGAGACTTATGTTTAGTTATTTTCCCTCTCTTTTATTTATGTTTTTATTTTTGCTTGGGACTTTTTCTGCACCTTTTTTTTAAAGAAGGAGTTTTTTTTTCCTTTCTTTAAAATGGCTTCAAAGCGTCAAGCTTCTACAGTACCTAAGGTGGCCTCCTCTCTGGCGATACTACCAGCCCAACAACCATCTTCTCCTCCTGTACAACCACTTATGGTAAAAGACTTGCAAGATGTTATGGGAAATGTTGTATCTCAAATTAGAGGAGAAGTGAAAGAGATTTTAGTGGAGAATGATAACATTTTGAGACAAGATATAGTTCTGGCCCTAAAGGGACTTGCTTCTGTTGTTGAAAAGTTGGATTCCTGTGTTGAAGAAGTAGTAGATAAAGTGGATATATTGGAGGAAAAGTTTGAAGGAATGGAAAAAAGGATGGAAATCTCACAAGATGAAATTGTTATGTCTCAATTCAGAGAGATGGAATATGCCTTAAGAATCAGGGGCCTGAGGGAAAATATGCAAGAAAACTTGAGAGAGATGGTGGCAAATGACTTTGCTGTGATTTTGGATAGAGAAAAGGAGGAAATACTTGGAGAAATTGAAAAAATATTCAGAGTTAACTCTTGGGTGGCAAAACAGAGAAATCTGCCAAGAGATGTGGTAATTTATTTTGGGAAAAGATCTTTGCATAATGAAATTATACAAGCCTTTTATAACAAGAGATTTCAGATTGCTGAATAAGATGTAATAATTTTAAAGGAGATCCCATCCAAAATTTTAAGAAGAAGAAAAGAGTTTGCTTTTTTAGCAGATGAACTTAAAAAGAGGCAGATGCCATTTAGATGGGATATTCTGACTGGAATTGTGGTGAGTTACGCAGGGACACGTTATAGACTTAATACTGTTTTTAAAGCAAGAGAGTTTTATACTTCGGTCCTGGGAGCGCGCTCATCACCACCTATAATGTTGAAAGTTTTGGAAGAAAAGGAGGTAGAACAGCAGTCTGAAGAAGCTGTATTGATGAAACCTGGGAAAATACAGGCTGAGTGGCACCAACAAGCTGAGATGAAGGAGCAGAGAATGACTCGAGCAGCACATAAGCGTAAGGAAAAGGAACAACAGAAGAAGGAGGTTAAACAAGTTTTACAAGAATTTGTTTCTGAGCCTGTGGGAGGAGCAAGACCTAAGAGATCATCAGTGCAATCCTCAATGGCAGATCTCCAAGCAGTCTTCTCTAGGCTAATGGATGGAGGAGATGGCAAAGCTCCTGACCTGGAATGTTAACGGCCTTAATTCTCCACAGAAAAGGAAGAAAATATTTCATTATTTGAAGCAACATAATAATGATATTATTTGTTTGCAGGAAACCCATATTATTTCTAAAGATCAAAAATATTTAGTTAATGTCCGATTGGGATCTCACTTTGTATCCTTTGCTCCTGTGAAAAAAGGGGGTGTAGTTATTTATGTTAAGCAAAATTTATCAGCTTCTTTAATAGATTCTGATCCTCAGGGGAGATATGTAATGATTGAAGTGGGAATGTATGGTAAAAAAATACTTATAGTGGGTCTCTATGCTCCAAATCAACAACAAGAACAATTTTACAGGCTTTTACATCAAATTTAATGTTAAATTTAATTACAGCGGCAAGGTTGTTGATAGGACAATATTGGAAGCAGGAATCTTTGCCTACCCTGGAGGAATGGTTTTTTAAAGTTTCTTATTTATCTGAAATGGCAAAAATTTCTGCTTATCTGAAAGATCAATCGCAAGAGAAATACCTTTTGGTGTGGAAAAGATGGATAAACTTTATACAGTATAAGTATGATATTAAAAGATATTATTTAGCTTTTGAATAATTTATGTTTAAAGTTTAAAGTTTAAGACAATAAGTATTTTTTTATTATATATATATATATATGGATTTTTTTATTATATATATATATTGGATTCTTTTTTTATTAATGTAATTTTTGTTTTAGGTTTACTTAAGTTTAAATGTTTTGTATTTTTAGTTTTTGTTAACCCTGTATGCTCTGGGAAGAGGGGGGGAGGGTTTTTGGGAGGGTTGGGAGGTTGTGGGTGAGGGATATTATTGTAAAATTGTAAAACTTTTAATAATAATTAAAAAAAACATTCTAGCTCATATTTTACTATTTTATTAAGGAGAATATCATAGGAGACACTATCAAAAGCTTTGCTGAGGTCCAGGTATATTACGTCTATCCATTTCTCTGAGCTCGTAAGTCTAGTAAATATGTCAAATAAGTTCATTTGGCACAGGGGTTTTTTGCAACAAATTCATATTGGCTGTTGTCAGTTGTAGCATGCCTATCTAAGAGCTTGCTGTTCATTGATGTTTAACAATGTCCATTAAAAAGTTGTTTCCATCTATGTAATTATATTCAAAGGAACAACACAATTTTTAAAATTGTATTTTTAATAGACTATTTCATTTAATTTTTATATAGATTTCCATTTGGAATTAAGTAGGTTAAATTTTTATTGGGATATTATGAAATAAAAAAGATTTTTTTAATTGAATTCATTTGCTCCTTATAATTGCTATCTTCTAACTTTACATAGAGTCATAAGACAAATAATTATGTTGAAATCACTAAAGAAACAAATGGAGAATTATTCAAGAAATTCCCAATCTGTTTAGCACATCAACTGTTTACTGTATTATAATTCACAGAAGTCTGACTCACTAACTTAATGAGTAGACAAAAGCAGATCTGTAAACCATCAGTTTTGAAAACACAGCTTGCTTGTGATAAATATGTGTATCATAGTGATATAAAATGGAATAAGCAGCACAAAGTCATGAAAGCAATATTTGCTTTTAAATGTGATAGACTAATAGGTATAAAGTGATCTCAAATAAATGATTCCATCAAAATTAATGGGAATGCTGAAAAGAGTTTCAGTCTGAAACTGAAATAGATCATTGTCTTCTGCCATAAATTTCATAATCCTATTTTTATTCTACTTTTTTATTATAATATATGTATTTATTATTACATCTGCATTCACAAAAAGCAGTGGTTGGAAAAGGACAATTTAAACTTGATTTATGACCCAAGTGAAAAGTGCTGTGAAATATGTATTGAAGATGGTGTGTTGTCAGTCGCACTGACATATCACTAAAAAGATAACTAAGGATGCTACCCAGCAAAGCCGAATCTCGAGCTTGAACAGTTGCCCATTTGGCTTGTAGAGACCTTTTTCAAGTCTTACCCCATTTTTCAGTTTTCTAATTCCAGCTTGGCATTTTAAATTCACTTTCTTCATTTCTTTCTCCAGACAAGCCGAGAAAGATACTGAAATAGCAAATGTCTGTATAGGACAGACAAGCTTATCATAGGGAGATGTGTGTTAGTTTATTCCTTGTGTTTTATTAAAATCATAATAGTGACTGTTATAACAAAATGTATAATTAGTCTATCAAATTTATATTTCAATGTTACACAAAAATTGGTAAAACCCAGTCTAAATTAAAAATGAGTTTATCAGCAATCAAAAATTTAAAAAATGACGTTTAAAAAAAGTTTGAATTCTGTAAACTCAGAGAGTTTGGGAATTAGAGAATAGCATCACTGAAATATCTGGCTTTGAATTTACAGCCTATTTTTTTGGGAGGAAAAGGATTTATAAACTTTGAAAGGACTTTTAATGCAAAATCTATCAACTTTTTTTGTTGTTATTTCTCCTTACATGAAGGCTACCCAATAAAAGTTGCAAAGCTCCAGGTGACCAGCTGACAACAGCAGACTAACAACATGAATTTCCATTCTGTATTTTCTTTTTTTCTTCCAGTCTTAACCATTCATTGTTTTGCTTGACAAAATTCTTTGTAACTGTAATTTTTTTCTTCTATATCAGATGTTCTTAAACTGTGGATGTTGATCTTCAGGCATTTGCAAGTATAGGTAAGGAATATTGCAATTTTTTCTAGGCTTGGGCATGCAGATAATTATTGCTGCCAGAACTCCCTCCCATTCTGCTTGGACTGGTTGGAGAACAAAATCCAGAAGACGTTCTAAGTGGAATCCATTTTGAGACCATAAATTAACTTACTGTGTCTTCTCACAAACCAAGAGCTATATAAAGTGTATGAAATATGTAACATGCATATGAACCACAAAAACTGTCCACTGAAAATTGATGATTCCCCAATGAATATCGAAAGCATGGCATTGAGGAAGGGTTTCACAAAAAATGGTCAGGGGAACATACCAGTTAGCCTCAGATTGTTTAGTCTTGCTTTTAATAATTATCAGTTAATCTTTTGGACTTCCTCCTGTGCTGTTTTTGTATCTTTGATTCTGGTTTCTACACGGATTTCCTTGTTTTCAGCATATTTGGTTTTGTCTTTGATCATAACAGGAAATAAATAAATATATGGTTCTCAATGAACTTGCATAGGATTGCACTATGCAGATTGGGAATTGGGTATTATTTCATTTAAAAGCATAAAACAAATATGGCTGACACACAAATACATCTTACTGCTGATGCATTCTGGATAATCAGTTAAAGCCCAAAAATCCAAAAAGAATCAGTATATGCTTTGATGATTATAGAAAGACCATTGATTGTGTTGTTCACATTAAGCTGTGGAATGTGCATAGAAAAATGGGAAATTTAGAACATCACATTGTCCTCATGTGAGGACAGGTCAAGAAGCCACAGTTATAGACAGGTCAAGAAGCCACAGTTATAGACAGAATATGGTGAAATAGACTGACTCAAAGTTGGTAAAGAAGTCAGATAAGAAGGTATAATCTTCCTTATTTATTTTACATACATACTTAAGGTGTGTATGGTTTTAGAATTGGTGGAAGAAATATTATTAACCTCTGCTGTGTTGATGACATTACACTGATAACCGAAAATGTAAATATCTGCAAGCTTTAGTAATAAACGTCAAGGAGCACAATAAGGGACTAAAATTAAATATAAAGACCAAACTAATAAAAACAGATTTAAAAATCAGCTTTAAAACTGACAATGAAGATATTGAAGAAGCGGATAGCTTCTATGTTTTAGGATCAACTAATAATTGTAAAGAAATGAGAAAATATACCAACAGCTAGCACTTAGTAGGATAACCAAAAAGTCCTTGGAAAATATATTCAGATGCCATGATGTTTTTATACCATGATGTTTCTACACCTTCCTGACAGTTAGAACAATTAACCAGTGGAACAAGCTGCCTCCAGAAGTGGTGAATGCTTCAACACTGGATATTTTTAAGAAGAAGCTGGACAGCCATTTGTCCAAAATGGTATAGGGTTACCTGCCTGAGCAGGGGGTTGGACTTGATGACCTCCAAGGTCCCTTCCAACTTCTTCTTCTTCTTCTTCTTCTTCTTCTTCTTATTATTATTATTATTATTATTATTATTATTATTATTATTATTATTATTATTATTATTATCAGAATCATGTTAGCATTGATATTTTCTGTGACACTCTATAAAAGTGAAAGATGAATAGAATAGAAACTGTATTGATATTTTTGATGTTGGACAAGACTTTTGAGAAACTGTATTGATATTTTTGATGTTGGACAAGACTTTTGAGAATATCGTGAACAAACCAATCAAATAAATTAATCCAGAGTTCTTGTTCAAGCACATGAGACTTGGCTCAAATTAATCTACTTCAGACACATTCCAGCTCACTGGAAAAGGCGCAGTGGTGAAAAAGGCAGAAGGAAAGAGGACAACCAGCAGCAAGATGGATACCCTCAGTTGCAGCAACAACGAGTGCACTGTGGGAAGACTTAAAAAAACCAGACTGGTTGCTAAGAATTATGTACTGACTTGATAGTACATAATTAATCAAAATATACACATCTGCACACACCACTCAATACAAACTTGTAATTGAGGTGCTTAAGGTAGCAGTTTCATTTACGCCACGCCAACAGTCCACTGAATTATTTAATTGAATTCAATTACCGTATTCAGTAGATTCAGGTTAATCCAGGTTTCCCACAGAATTTCATTTTCAGTTTTTTCTTCTCAAAACTGCATTATTTTGCATTCAACTGCATTGAAGAAACCTCAGTGATTCTTTTTCTTTCTGGGTGGAGCTTTTTGGAATTTTTTTATATGGAAAGTATAGCTGTAAACATACTGATAATAGCTGTTTGGAAGAAATTCAAGTTTCTTTTAGTGTTTAGATTTTACTGTTGCATAACATATTGTCTTATTACATGATTAGATATAGATTAGATAAATAGCCTAATAAAATAGGTAGAAAATTCACAAAATTCCACAATTTGATTGTTTGAAACAAACAAGACTATAAATTAATAAGACGATTAGTGCACAGGTTATAGTGCTTGTGTTGTTCCTCATAAAAAAACATAAGTTCTGTTGATGTTAAAAATATGAGTTAATTTAAATCTATTATCTTGTTAGTTCCAGAATAGAGGCTTTTGAAGCATTTATAGGAGACTACAGTTTCATGATGGTTCATATTTCTTTTTGCTTCTCAGCAGATCATATACTGTTTATAACTGTTTATAATGAATGCACCTGGAAACATGGGAGAAATGTGAGAAAATAAACCAGTACCGAAATCATGTTATGGACACTTAGTTACAAACATTTTAGCTACGTAGCAAGAAATTAACAATGCTGCATTTGTTTTCTTCTTAATATATCTCATATTTCTTACTCTCATTCTGTAGGAATGCATTGTAATCCAAGGACACATTCTCATACATTCATTAATCCTGCTGCACTAAAATGTTTCACATGAAAACTGAAAATCAAATGGCTTTATGCATTCCAAATCAGCTTTACTAAAACAGAGTCATCCTTGAACTTGTCATCTGTTGAATTCTAAGATTTGATTCAATTACAGTATCTTAAGAATGGGGCATTTTGCCATGTTTTCTTAATTTTGAATGAAAGTTATTACATCTAACAGCTTACTCTTAGGTCCCAGCTCACTAACAAATTATCAATAAAAAGTCTTTGCTCCTCTAATGTTAAGCAAATGGTCTAGTTCTTCTTTCCCAAAGAATATCTAGAAAGAAAAATAATCTCATTAGACCAGCATAAATAAGGTTAATACTACAAGAAGACACTTCAAACCCACAAATACACTAAGGCAGAAGCTTGTCCACCCCAAGGATAAAACACCCAGACACGAACTGAGCAAGGTGGTGTATGCAGTACAATGGAGTGATCCATATGCAGATCTGTACATTGGGGAAACACATTCCACAACATAGCAGAACAAACCCATCAGGGCAAGATTCAGCAGTCCATCTGCATTTAAAGGACAAAGGCCACTCTTTCAAAAACAGCAAAGTCCACATTTTGGACAGAGAGGACAGAGGTTTGAAAGGGGTCAAAGAGGCCATTTATGTCAAAATTGAACAGCCCTTTCTCAACAGAGGGGGAGAGATACAACATCATCTATCTCCATTCTACAACACAGTCCTTTCAGCAATTCCAAGAAGGCTCCACACTCATTTGCACTACTCAGGTGACCCCAGCGATACATATAAACCTCCAGGTGGCCTCAACAACTGTCTAAAAGAATGCAAATGACCACCTGTCTTCAAGGAGTATAAATCCTTCCATTCCCTACCATCCAGTCAGAGCTGAAGAAGCTTCTTGGATGAGAAGTGAAATGTCTTCAAAGAAAAACAAGAAAGTCCAGTTGCCTCACGAAAAAGCACCTTTGGGATAACTATGACCTGGATGATTGAGAATCTCCATAGACATACAACTACAAGAAAAAACAACAAAAGCAGTAATAAGTAGTTATTCTGCATATAAAAGGAGAATAATCAAAAGATTAACTTTAATAATGTTAATGTCTTGGAAAGAAGTAGTTCAGGACTAATTCGAAGATCATGTTTGGTATTGTTAGTGATTCAGAGAATCAGGAATTTTATAAACTACACTAAGTGGGCAGATTATTACTAACTGAAGACTGTGTTCAGGTGCATACTCTCTAACTAAGTGAACATATTCTGTGTATAACAATCAACCTCAAAGATTGGCTATCTTTTTTTCTATCATTGACTGCATTTATTCTGTTGAGAATTATAGGGCAGTTAGTAAGCTGAACAAAACCTTAAGTAAGTGAAGCCACAAACTTTTAACAGAATAACAGAGTTGGAAGGGACCTTGGAGGTCTTCTTGTCCAACTCCCTACTCTAGCAGGAGACCCTATATTGCCTCTAGTGTTGGAACACCCACAACTTCTGAAAGCAACTCATTCCACTGATTAATTGTTCTGTTAGGAAATTTCTCCTTAGTTCTAGGTTGGTTCTCTTCTTGATTAATTTCTACCCATTGCTTCGTGTCCTGCCTTCAGGTGCTTTGGAGAATAGCTTAATTCCCTGTTTGTGGCAACCCCTTAGATATTGGAACACTTTTTTTCTCTTTTCAAATTCCATTTTATTTTTCTGACATCTCCTTTTCTCTGCTTCCTTTTATTTCTGATATTCCTTTTCACTAACACCTCTCTACAGGCTACTGTGGAAGAAATACAGTGTATGGCTGTTGCCAAAAACCTACATTTATTGTTTATGAAAAGCAAGGAATGGAATGACTAAGGGCTGCATGAAGCCCCAGGTCTGGATGATGACTAATCATAGCTCTCTCTAGACACACTTCAAGACTGTTTTTGATAATTATAAGGGCACTATGTAACATAATTTTTAATAAAAGCACAATTGTAATTCTATCTCTAACTGCTTGTAGGATCAGAGAATTCCAGAATAAAAAGAGCCTCAGTTGAGCCATATTATTGATAATCCCCATGATGTGATTCAAAAATTATTTATCAGCCCAAGAATGTATAGATATAGACTTCTTGTTTCAAAGATCATTAGAGGATATCTGTCAAAACAAATCCACCAGTTTGGTCAGAGATGCAATATTGAATGGTAACACAAAGAAGAAAATGTTAACCATTATTGAAAATGTATCATAATTATTTTCCTATACAACTGGTATAGAATTTGAATCTCTCTGGGATTATTAACCTTGATGGTTATTTATTATTACATGTAGCAGGCATTTTTATTATTAGAGGCAGCATTATTAGGAAACAATCATGGAAGAAGACCAATGCTTTGTGTCTATGTTTATAGATTTTCTAAATGGCTGCTTCTCGATGCAGAATGCTAGACAAAATGGGGTTTTTAATAGTCTGGGTTCTACTTAGATTTTTATCTTCTGCACGTAATTAGTTTATGTTTGGTTCATATTATCTGGATTAGCACATGAACATTGGATTTCAGGACCCTTCCCTGGAATGATGCAAATAGTCATATAAAATATAACCTTTCCACACTAGTATACTTATAGAATCATTTGAAAAAATAATTAGGTGAGAGCACACACACTTTGTTGGGTTAAGCCAACTGTGATGAATATTCCCCAATATGATATGTTATTTACAAAGTGAAATGATTCAACAGAATAGTTATTTGTAGAACCTAATATAGATGGAAATACATTAACTGAATCTCAGAGGAATTGAATCATAAATGTTTCCATTTCTCACCGATAAAATATTCTTGGATTCCCTCTGAATTCACAGTGCCAAACAACTTTATTGAACAATGTAGTCTATTTAGATTATGACTGATTCTTCCATTATGGCTACAATACTTTCCACTCTTCTGTTTTATGAATAATCACAGACAGAAATAGGGATAAACAAGTGAGGATATTTGCTTTGCTTTCTGATTATGATACTGATGCAATAACAACTACTTTATGTTGGTTGTCCCAACCACTAAGTCTGATAATATCTTGATCCTGTTATTATATTGTTTCATTATTCCATTTTTTTCAATTGGGAAGTAATATATCAATACCTTAATACATTTAAACAATGTAAAAAATGAATACTTCATTTTACAGATTCTCCACCACAAATCCAAGTGAAATAAATACATTTCAGCAAATGATCAAAACTAAATGATAGAACTGTTATCATTTGAATTGTTATAGAAAACTTTGGTTTCCATTAATTTCATCCCATGCTATGTATGGAAGTATGTAAATGCAATATAAGAAAGGCAAAATGGAAGAAAAGATCTACCTCTTTGCCGCACTATCATTCTATCTACCAGTCCCTCTATTGGGGGAAGAGGGGGCTCCAAATAGAATTATCTTTCATTTGTAACTGTCCTATATTTTCTCAGTGATTGCGTCCATTCTACTCTTTCTTCCTTTAAGAAGGGAAAAAATGTGATAGCTTCACAGTGCCCATAGACTGATAGTTCTTAGCATTATTTTTGGAAATGGCCATGATCTCTTAATATTCTATATTCATTGGTTAGGCTAATCTTATTTTCTTGATTACAAAAATGATGTAATTATCTGAAATTGGCCTCAAACTTTAATAATCAAAAACATTATTTCATGATACCAACAAATATATACTTTATATCTAAACTTGGAATTATGGTAGTTGAGAATAAACTATAGCTGCATTTCACACTGGCTTGTCTATTCAACAACAGAATTTTTCCCTTTTTTGGTCTGGATATGCATTACTTTGTTAGCCAACATCTGATTTATTATTATATTCAATTCTGTAATTCCAGAGAATTTAAAAAAGAAAAGAACTGTTCTTATCAGCATAGTGATCAGATTCAACCCTACCAGCCCAAATAATGTGTTTTAACAGCTTCATATAGAAATAAAAACATGGGGATTGAAAATACGAGGACTGTAAAAATCCTGTGCTAACAAAATGTCCCAGAATGCTATCAAGATTAAGTAACAATTATTTGGATTCCTTTCAGTCTAGGTTCAGACCAGGATACAGTACTGAGGTAGTTGCACTTGACAATGAATTAGCCTGGGAAGAAGTACATCATTTTTGGTCCTTTGATTTCTCAGTGGCCTTCAATATTATTGATATGCTATCCTTCTGGACCATCTCAGGGATTTGAGATTGGAAAATATCCATTCTTCTTTGGCTGATACACCTCAGTGTTGATGGAAGGAAGTGGTTCAACCTTAGACACTGCTAATCACAGTGCCTTTAGTATTACTTGTACCCACTTCTTATTAATATTTATATGAAGCTGCTGTGGAAGCCCCCTTTCTGTGGCAGTGCCCCTCTTTGATATGATCTCCCCGTACTAGATAAAAACCTAACTATTTCCTCAGCCACTGGAACCTGAATGAATAAATTTCACATCTAGAGAGGGATATAAATGTGAGCCCTGATCATCCCAAAATGTTTGAATTGGATGGCCATATCAATTTAAATTAACAATAAGAATACAAAATTAAACCCTGCAGAAACCACAGGGATGCATTCTCAATTCTAGGTATTATCATGGAAATATCTAGCAAAGCACGTTCTCTTCCCAAGCATACCAGACATTCCAGAGATCAAAGCAGCCATTTTTTTCTGGAAAGTCATAGCAATAATTATATATGTTAATAATAATGATCATTTTTAAATAACTGACTGTCCAGACAGCTATATAAATTTATTCAATTTATATAGCTGCCCAATCACATACTCACCACTCTGAATGGCTTACAATTAAAGCATAAATAGCACCAGAAAAAAAGAAAAATAGCCATACAAACAACACAAACATTAAAAACAAATCATTAAAAACTATACAGTACAGTCACCTGGACAGCACAGACATTCAAAAACAGTACATCCATTTTATGGGCTCCATACCACCCTGATATTCTGACTGCTGAAACAGCCCCTATGCTGCTACTGTAGTCTTACAAATTATGCTTTTATTCTAGCTTATGTCTATCTTAGAGAGCCAGTTTGGTGTAGTGGTTAAGGCATCAGGAAATTCTAGTCCTGCCTTGGGCACAAAAGCAACTTGCTGAACTTGGGCTAGTCATTCTCAGCCCTTGGAAGGAAGAAATAGCAAACCATCTCTGAAAATCTTGCCAAGAAACTATAGCTATTTGTCTAGGCCAGGGGTGGTCAAACTGCCAGCCTGCGGGCCAATTTCATCATACCAAAATTGCGCCCACCCCATTGCCAGCAATGCAAAAAGAGTCATGATATGTCGTGACATGTCACATGAAGCGGCAAGTTTGACACCCATAGTCTAGGCAGTTGATTGCAAGGGGAAAAAAGGCTCCCTCACTCAATCTATTATATTTTTGATATGTTGGTCTACATCTCCTAATACCCAATCCAAATAGCAAAAAAACCTTCTTCTAGAGCAGATGTAGGCAACCTTGGCTCTTTTATGACTCATGGACTTCGTGGATTCCTGCTGGCTCAGGAATTTTGGGAGTTGAAAGTTCACAAGTCATAAAAGAGCCAAGGTTGCCTACCTCTGTTCTAGGGAATCATATGTGAGATTGCTCTACAAATAATTTAATAGTATATTACATACAGATAACAACTGTTGACTGAACAGGCAAACATTTTGTTTATCATGAGCACCTTACGCGAGTTACTTACCTCTCTGCCCCAAATAAAGATTTTGTGCAGTGGGTATGAATTGAAACTAGCTGATTTACCTTGCTTCTCATTCTCTCAAGAAAGCATCATCATCATAGTATGTTAGAGAAATTACTGTAAAAAAGCTTGTTATTCAAATTTAATAGAATTGCTAATAAAAAAATTCCCACCAAAGTAAGCATTAACCCATTAATACTATGTAAGAAATATCTGATGCAGCTGGAATGTATAGAACAGAGTGTTCTTTCTTTTTAATGAACATTATTACTTTTGATGACATTATGCTTGTTGAGGGAGGGGATGCGTTATTTCTTCACTCTTGATGAGTAAAGTACATTGATTGCATAGACAAATCCCTGCATTTTCTAGGCAACATTTTCAGAAGTGATTTTCCATTATGTTCTTCCTAAGGCTAAAAGAGTGTGACTTGTCCCAAGTTATTTGGTTGGCTTTTATGTCTAAGGCAGGACCAAAATTCAGGTTTTGCTACTCCTTCTCTACCTCTAGTATAAAGTCTTAACCATAAACCAAATGCTTGATCAGTTTAAGTGCTCTTAAATGTTACAATACTAGAAAATGTTGATGAATCTTCAACATATTCTACTTTGAAGAAAATACTCTTGATGGTGCCAGTATATAGTACTGAAAATAAATTAAAACTGGTTTTATGTCCTGATTATTAATATTTTGTTTATATGGAAACTACAGTTACCTGAAGAAAACATTTATGGGAAATATGTAAGAAAGGGAAATGAGTATACTATATATTAAACAACTGTTTTTCTAGTTAGCTAAATTCCCAGAATTTAACCTCATGAAATTTTTGATCTGAGATAATAGGAGTGCTAATAATTTCTGAAAAGTTTCTGTGTATTTTTCCCCATAATTCTCATATAAAAATAACACCCAAATATCGCCCAGAGTAAGTGACTATTACTTACTTATAATTATTGGCTTGGCACCCTGAAACTGTATGATAAAGCTGTCAATTTTAGTTTGGGGTTCAGACTTAGGGCCCTGTCAGATGCAAATATTCTTGTTATGATTACCATTCTTCACTGAAAAATACAGTACATCAAATGTGGATATATGCTTTTTAGCAGAAAATACAGTAAAGATAGTCTAGCTAAAAGGGAAACATGAAGTTCAGTTTTGCTCCAAAGATGATACTATGAAAATTCCCTCCCTTCGTGTTTAATAAACCTCTTCAAGTTAAACCTGAGTCTCATTCCACAGTGTTATCTCATAAACACTTAACCAACACAAAATATGATGCAAATTTTATCTTCCATATATGCATGCTTGGAATTTTCTCTTTTGTTTCCCTCATAATTTATTACATGTGTTTTCAATAGTTGGCTATCCAAATGCTTTAACTGGGAAAAATAAACTCTACATTTTAATGTAAGAAACAATTAGGAATGCCAAATAATTTTTTCATCAATCAGAATATTCAGAATTCTTTTTAAAGCCTCCATCTAGTTAAATAGGCCTTTTTCATCTGGGACTCATTAGTGGTGGGATTGTTTTTCTCTCCTGTTTCTAACTAATGGATTGCTGAGAGTCCAAGCCAGGTGTTTCTTTCAGAACCACTTCTTTCCAGCAACTCTATCTGAAAACTCTGTCCCCAGGCACACCACACTAATGTAACCTTGTCACTCATTCTATTTAATTAGTACACCTTGAAATTCCATACAGGCAAATGGAAGTCTTTAATGAAAATCTCTACACTGAGTCTGCAATCTTGCAATCTTTTGAAACTGTTGGTCATTTTCTGTGAGAATTGGCCAGTGTTATAGTTGGAATGTTTCTATGGGGAACAGTTAACTAGTGAATAATGGCTTCCTTTTGTTTTGGCTGTGATCTTAAGCTAAATGAGAGATGTGCTTAGCCTAATGTCCTAAATCACACCAATCTAAGTGGAAAGTCTAAACAGAGTTACAATAACTCAGCTTTAACCTATCAAGATTTCTGCCTGACCTTCCAAAACAAGACAGTCTTAGTTTTAAGTACTTGCAGTCCATGACTTCCAATAAATCAAATTCACACATCATACCAAGCCATGCATTTTGTGGGGTCATACAACATTTTTAACCAAACCAAATATATTCATCTTATCATATTCTATGAATCCAGCCCTAGAATACATAGCAAAGGGATTTACTCATTCTAAGATACATTTGCTTTCTCAAATGCTTAGGACAAGCAGATGCAATTAGAGAGACGTAGTCCTTCAGGTAAGTAGGACTTAAGTCATTATGGATGATGAGCAGCACTTAAATTCTACCCACAAACTGACTAGCAATCAGTTTAGTTTATGGAGTATGGGTTATAGATTAGGGTAAGCCATAAATTAGTTTTGGTAGGTGTAAACTGTATTCAACATCTTGGACAAAGCAAGTGCCTCAGTTGGCAAAATAATTATGTATTATTGCTACACTTATGCAAGTAAGACTAGCATGTTTATGTTGTTTCTGGAATTCTATGGTGAAAACTTCGGGTTTTTTTTAAAAACAATTAACATTGCAATATTAAATTATTCATGATACTTTGAATATCTCAAAGTTACCTTTAGGATATTTGCATCAGGGTAATTTTCATGATTTTTTTTTAGAACTGATAAAAAAATTAGAATTATCTATATTTGCAGCTATTTTGGTCTTGTATTGGTGAGTTATGACTCATTACCCTAGCTAATAATGTGTGGTCAGTAGGCATTTATAATCAATGCTAATTTCTTCATAATTCCATTGTTTATGGGTGATAATTTTTTTTAGATAAATAGGTAGTAGGCACAATTAATCTTTTCTGATCTCACAAGCAGTGTTATTACAGGTGTTAAAAGTAAATGTTTCATTTTACATATCCTCTGATTTATCCTTTAGGCCTAAAGAATATGTTTAGACTTGCGGGCCTAAATACAAAAAAAAAAAAAAAAAAAAAACCATCCCTCAGATAAATCAATGTAAATAAATCCATGTAATTTTACTGACATAAATTCTAATATAGAATTTAATTCAGCAGTACCTCAAAGAAATAGCTGAATACATGAAGTAAATTACATTGCTTAAAATGGGAGAAATATTAGATTCATACTTATATCAGTAGAAGCAGAATTGCTAAGTACAGCAGTTATTCAACCTCTAAGCTTTAGAAAACAAGACATTCTACAGTTTTTGCTAATTACCACCAGTCCTTTTGGAACACAGCTGAAGACTAGGAAGGATTTTAGTGCAAGATTTTTTTTAATATAGCATTAAGATTACGTTATGGCTCTAATATTGCAGTTTTTTGCAAAAATATGACCAGCAACTGTTCTTCCTTCTTCATTACATACTTATATCATTTCTGAACTGTGTGATCCCCCAAATCTAACAAGTAGAAACAAAATCCAGTGCTAAAAGCTAGTGGAATTATATCACTATCTATATTGGAAAGCCTATAAAACCCCCTTTTCAATGATATTACATAGATATAAATGCATAAGTGAATTGGTAGGGAAGAGTGACTCATATGTACTTATAATTGCCTGAGGCACTGGATTTTAATTCATATGCACATAGGACTATTATTGTGGGAACTACCCTGTCCATCCTTTCTAGTATGATCTGATATCCTTATAGATGTTACATGGCTGCTCAAATATAATAAGTGTCAGAATCAGTTGGAAACACTTGCATGTGAACAGAAACACACAGTACTTCAGCATATGGGCATATCTAAGAATTCAGTATATAGAAAAAATATCAGATTGAGAAATAAAATATGTACAAACCAAATTGGGCAAGTTATGCATCAGAAGTATACTTCCAATTACAGGTAGTCCTTGACTTACAACAGTTCATTGAGTGTCCATTTGAAGTTACAATAGCACTGAAAAAAGTGGCTTATGACCGTTTTTCACACTTATGACTGTTGCAACATCACCATGGTCACTTGATCAAAATGGTGCTTGGCAACTGGCTCATATATATGACGGTTGAAGTGTCCCAGGGTCATGTGATCCCCTTTTGCGATCTTCTGACAAAGTCAATTAGAAAACCAGATTCATTTAACAACTGTGTTACTAACTTAACAACTGCAGTGATTCACTTAACAATTGTGGTAGAAAAGATCATAAAAAGGGCAAAATTCACTTAACAAATATTTCACATAGCAACAAAAATTTTGGGTTCAATTGTGGTTGTAATTCAAGGACTACTTGTATTATGATAATCTATTTAAAACACTTTGAACCACTCTTAATTCAGTGCTCTGAGTCTGCTAGTTGATGACATAGATATAAAATAGAATCCAACATTGGCAACTTCACTGTCCTCTAATAATAGCAAGAAAACATTTGTGGCATGATACCCTGATATACATCATTTTCTATCTTATAAAGTCGAACATAAATAGTTTGTTTAATTTTTTTCTGGAATACCACCTTTCTTCATTAATCTGCTCATGTCCTAGTAAATCCCTAGAAAAATAATTTATTCAGGTCAAAATATTAATGGGACCATCTGTTGGCTTATATGTATATTCAATGATTATTTTATGACATAGAACTACAGGATATAAAATTTTTGTGCAATATTCAGGCATCAGAAAAAGCATGGAATAATTAAAATGTTCTTTCTGTACTAGTACTACTTTATTTTCAATATTTATAGACTAGACATTCTTTTAATTCTCTAGTAATAAATATAGCACATCCAAAAATATTAATAGAATAAAGCCAGTGATAATATTTTAATAAATATAAATGGAAAAAAGATTTAGGTCAAGATATTACAGAAAATTATTAAAGCTGGATCAAAGAGACAGATCTCATGTTTTTATTTCAACTAGAACTTCTATAAAATTATCTTTATGTAGTATTGTAAGATCTAAAATATTAAAATGCATATTGCAGAAGGAATTATTTTAGAAGTACAAGTGTGTGTGTGTGTGTGTGTGTGTGTGTGTGTGTGTGTGTGTCTATATCTATGCTTCTCCTTGTAAATTTTCTTGGCAAGATTTTTTGAAAGTGATTTGCCATTGCTTCCTTCATAAGGCTGTGACTGGCCCAAGCTGGCTTTGTGCCTAAGGAAGGACTAGAAATCTGGTTTCTAGCTTGATGCCTTAACCACTATATTAAGCTAATTCTCTTATATGTTGTGTTATATGTGTTATTTACTAAATATTGATTTTGTCTTTTTGAGAAGGAAAGGCAGAAACCTGTAGTCGCAAGTCTCTAAGCTACATGACCAGAACATTATTTTATAGATGTTTGTTTTGTTTTCATCTTTATGTTTTAATTGCCTCCTCTTCTATACACTTGGGGAGAGGGGGAAGACACCAGGTGAGGTGCCTCTGGAAGATAGGTAGAGTCAGCAGGAATAGTTCAGTTGCTAACTTAAAGCAGGAAGTGGAATCATGAGTGAAAACCTAGGGCTTCTGAGAGAGGAAATTTGAGGTGTTTATCCTTTCATTATCCTATGGGCTCAGGTGATGAATAAGAAAAATACTTGCAATCAATCTGTTTGGAAGCCAGACATTAATGTGCTACACAACTGGAAAAGTGAAAAGAAATAAAATTTTATCAATTGTTTAGCTAATAATTGGAGAATAATCTATTCAATGACTACCTTATGGGGCAGAAAATTAATTCTGCTAAATCTATTATTTTCTATACATATATGAAGACGGAAATCAAGCATGCTAGATGATTTTAAAATAACTATGAAATCTGTCAATATATTAAACCAAATTTAATATACATCTAATCCTTGACTTACAACAGTTCATAGTGAACATTCGAAGGTACAACGGCACTGAAAAAAGTGACTTATGACTGTTTTTCACACTTACGATAATTGCAGCATTCCCGAGTTATGTGATCAAAATTCAAACGCTTGGCAACTGATTCATATTTATGATGGTAGCAGTGTCTCAGGTTCACATGATTCCCTTTTGCAACCTTCTGACAAACAAAGTCAATGGGGAAGCCAGATTCACTTAACAACTGTATTACTAACTTAACAACTTCAATGATTCACTTAACAAATGTGGCAAGAAAGGTAGTAAAATGGGGCAAAACTCACTTAACAACTGTCTTAGTTAGCAACAGAAATGTTGGCTCAATTATGGTCGTAAATTGAGGACTGCCTGTAATTAGAACTAGTCTTAATTCAGATATTATGAAGAGTAGGTGGTTTTCATAAAATCTGGATTTAAATGCTGTGTCACCTGGTGGATATCTGCTCCCTACTTTTAAACACTGAGGTGATGATTAGACATAAGGAAACTGACACAGAGCAGATCCAGACAACCGGTTTAAAATGCTTAACACCGCAAAAAAAGATGCCAGCATCATTTCTATGTCTAAGTCTCTACAGCTCCTCTGTAATAAGGGCAGCAAAGGGCATTGTGGGATTTATTTTAAATCCAATAAAACACAACCAGAGAGAATTGGCTGCAGGGTTCTTTTACTTGATGATGCCAGGAGTAAAACAACCTCTTATAACATGAAGGATTAAAGACAAAAGACTCAGCTAGCAGACTTCTTTGTTTATCTAACTTGGTGTTTACACTCCAATTATGCCATCAGACTTGCACACCTATTTAGTCAGGTACACATCATGACCATGCTTAGTTTGCTTAGTTTACTTTTCTCAAAACCAGTTGAAACCAGTTCTAGTCTTGGATTGAAAGTTGAAAAGTTCATATTCTCAGTTTCTTCATACAGCAAAGCTTACTATACAGTTACTAGTAATATAGGCATTATATCACAAAATACAATTATACAATCTTTCTTTGTGTGTGCATTGTACTATTGCTGGCAGGAATATTAAGGTGCACTATTGGGTTTTTCAGAAAATAGGATAACATCCATTACTCCATCTCTCTAACATGGGTTGAGGGAGGAAACAAAGTTTGACAAATTGTGACAACTATAATTTTAGCCATTTTTGCAGCTCTCTACAAAACTCCTGAACTACTACTTAGAATGGCCCTTATCTTGCTGATCTCATTAGAGCAGCAGCAAGGCAGGTGCTAGAAAACATGGTAGCCCATGGCATCTTTAAAATAACCCATCCATCAAATTCATGTAGGAATTTAGAGCACCCCATCAGTAGATTGGTTTTGGATTCTTTATTTCTACATGGCCAAATAGATCACTGTACAGAACTCCTGGCCTACAGTTTCCTCAAGTGATCTTGATTCAGGTACCCCTTTTTCCTGATGTCACATTAGTGTAACCCCACAAATCAAGACAGTCATGGAGGGAAGCTGGCAGAAGTGACCATATGGCAGGAGGTGTGTTCATTACAGCTCAAAGCACCAAAAGGAACCTGGCAGTTCCTCAGCCTAACACACTATCACTATAGTTGCTACTTAAGTGATTCAGATTCCATATAAAGCAAGGATTGTGATGGAAAAAAAATGAAAAACACCATTGCTATACTGCATTATTAAAAACTCAACATTCTCTGGCCAAAGTTACGCTCTGGGAATGAAGAGTAGGCTGCATCAAAGTGTTGGATGTGTCTGTAATGAGCTGTTAATAAGGCATATTTGAGTCAAAGTTAAGAAGAACTAATTTGCTTTAAATAAAATGCTTTATATATGTAACATACAATTGTTTTCATCAGATTACTCCTTGTTGTCAGAATGTTATAAAGCCTTCCAAGACCAAACATCTTTTCAACCATCTAAACCATGGATGTCCAACTTTTTGGCAAGCCTTGGCCACATTGAGTGAAGAGGAATTGTCTTGGACTGCATATAAAATATATAATGTTGTTAATGTATATTAATCACTTAATAATGTTAAACATTTACAATCTTGTGGGGCTGCATTAGTATCTGTCCAGGGTTGCATGTGGTTTATTTTGTGTTTGCTAAACTCTTACTCCAGTAGTTGGCTTAACAACAACAATATATACACTGATTAGACTGACAAAATAATCCAATATTTTGGTTTGGTTTATACTCCCATGATAGTTAAACTTTATTTGGCCTCTGTTGTGGCTGATAGGTTTGGGATATAATACAGCAGACATGTCAAACACAAGGCCCGGGGGCCGGATGCGGCCCGCAAAGTGATTTCATGTGGCCCGCAAAGCCATCCTGGAAACAATGAGGGAAAGGCCACCGTTGCCTTAGTCCTGGCCCAGGCCAGCCGGGAGCCAATGTACAATTTTGTGGTGGCCATCTATGCTGAAAAGTATTCAGTTTTAGTTCCACAAGGACATCTGGAAACAGCGAGGAACCAGCCCCTGCCACGTCAGCCCCACTTCCTGGGTGCATGCTGGGGAGGTGTCACCTTTGTGAGGAATGAAGAAATGCACCATCGCCTGGAAGTGGCCAGCAAATGGCCCTCGCCTACTTCACATATCCAGCTTGATGGGCTCTGGGGGAGGGGTTTCGGCAGGCAGCGGGCACTCTCCTCACAATGCTGAGAGGCTGAGGCGGGCGGCGCAAATCCAAAAAGAAGCGCGACGCTGCCCAGCCCCCGCCTGCCTGGTTTTGGCAGGGCGCTCTCCTCACAGCGCCAAGAGGTTGGGCTGGGTGGTGCGAAGCTTGCCAGCTTTGCACCTTGCTGCCTGCTGAAACTGGGCAGGCTGGGGGCTAGGCAGCATTGCACTTCTCATCAGATTTGCACCGCCCGGCTCAGCTCTTGGCTCTGTGAGGAGAGTGCCCCACTGCCTGCCAAAACCACACCCACTCCATCCACGCCACCATCAACCACCCTGGCCACACCCACCCGGACCCCTGAGGGCAACCACAATGCTGATGCGGCCCTCAATGAAATTGAGTTTGACACCCCTGTAATACAGCAACTCTAACCCCTCAATAGTACTATTATAACTTTGAATACTTTGAAATATTCTTCATTTCTCAGGATAGACATAAAGGAGCTGTGATTCTGGCTTTGGTTTTGGTTCTCAACTCCTCCGTCCGTCTTGACATTTTGTCTGAACTGCAAATGTTATCCTACATTTTCTCCAAATTGGGGATAAGTGAAAGAACTGGAAAAGCTGTGGATTTTATAGTCAAAAAGTCCTTCAGTGTCATTGGTTTTTTACTAGGAGATTCAAAATTTCTCCTAGTAACAGAAACAGCTGTGGAGGCTGGTGGGATGATGGAAGAAGGATTTGGTATCAAGTTTCTCCCTGTAAAGATACAGACCTGATTCCATCCTCAGCGGCGGAAATCTGAAGACCCCCTAAGGTGGTTGAGATGATGTCCCCAGAATTGCAGTATAAAGCATTAGAAAGGTAAAATAACACCCAGCAGCTATTGAAAAAACTGCTGGATAGCTTTTGCAGGATGTTAACACCATTTTGGGATGAAATTTCTCCTGTAATTACAGATTCACTAATAATTATCAACCATCTATTATAATCTATGCTCTTTAATCTCTCACTTGCGTATGCATTAATTTATAAACTCTTGCTGATAGTTTAATGATATCGATATCTATCTATTATAGGTCTGTTTTCCCAAGGGAAAATTAAGTGCTGTGCCTTGATAAAATCATATTTGTAATGCCCATGCCATCTCTGATCTTGGACAGAGGAAAGGAAAGGAAAGGAAAAGAAAAGAAAGGAAAGGAAAGGAAACGAAACGAAAGGAAAAATAAAAATAGCTACATCATTTTCTTGGAAAGTGGATTTTGACTTTTCCCACAGATGTACACCTCAGTGTCATTTTAGAAAATACCGCACAATGTGTGAACTCTCTTTACCAATGTAAAAAAAAGGTTTTGGATGCTAATAGCTGGTGAAAGATGCCTTTCAGAGATAGAAGTACATGACATAAACATTTTCATTATCAGTTTCTCCTTTCAGTATTATTCACACTGAATTCCTTAGAACTGTAACTATTTTTGTTTACATTAAATATAAGGCATTTACATAAGTGTGTGAGAGGAAAAAGTTTATTTTTAAAAATGGATATGGTCGTTGTTTAAGAGCTCACTAGCTCAGAGTTCATGTGTAATTACATATATCATCCTTCTAAGACTAGCCTGTCCTACTCGGGCTGGCAGAGAGGGACTTCTACAGATCCTGTTAGTCAAAAAAATGCCAATTGTTGGGATCCAGAAAAAAAAGCCTACTCTGCTCCAGCTCCCACCCTTTGGAACTCCTGCCCTTCAGGGTAAGATCTGTCCTGTCCTATCCTTCCATAAGAGCATAAGACCTTCCTCTGCAAATTGGCCTGGGGAGCTAATGGGGGACTTCGATTCTCAAGATGGCTGCTAGATTGACAACAGACTCCACTTCTGGTCCCCACTCACCCAACTCTTTTTACTAATCATATTGGTGTATTTTCTTTGTTTTCTTTTTTCTTGTTTATTTTATTGTTCTACTCTTTTACTTTCACTTTGTTTATACTTCCTATTTCTTCATTTTATATGGTTGTGAGCCACCTAGAGTAGTTCCATGGTGAGATAGGCAGCAAATAAATTTAATAATAATAGTAATGTGTGTGTGTTAGGAAAAGCTGCAGAGACAATATTAACTCAATTTATTTTAAAATTAATACATTGCATTATTTGTGGATTTCCAATGATTATGAATGTGCAAACTCCATAAGAATGGGTGGATGTCAACTCCTTACAAGTGACATCATAATTCACTTTGAAATGTTGTACTCTTTTCTTTCTCAATCAGTTCCTTTGTTTTGCTGGCTCTGCAGTACCTGTCTACTGCCATCATAAGTCAGCCTGTTTTGCCTTCACATCTTTGTCCAAAATAGCCACTCTCTCCTTCCCTTTTCTGAATATGCTTTCAATAGTTGTCTCAACAACACAAGACAAAGTAGGAGAAGTGGTTCCCAAATGGCCACCCAGTTAGCTATTGAAATTTGGTGCAGTTGAAATTTGAATCTGTGGTTTCACACATCCAGCCCAATAACATTGTCCTTTGGCCCATGCTGACTCACTTACATCATATTCACCTACATTTTGTGTCTAGAATAGGACCAGACAGTTCTACCAATTGGCCACCCACATTTTGTAGGAATCCTGTGAAAGCAAACAAAATACACATAAAATACCTATACTGTACTCTGAGAATCCTAAATTCAGTAGAAGACTCATGCAATAATCAGAAACTGTGTGCATGATAAAGTTCACTGGATACAATTTTTCTCAGGCCAGTTTAATTTTAATATTCGGAAATATTTTTTTCCTTACAGGCTGCATCAAACTCGCTGTACTTCTTATAAATTAAGAACACTTATTCATTGTTCTCATTTTCCCTTATGTTTTACAACTGATTCCTAAAAAATCTTACCAAGAAAACTAGAAACACAAAAATATCTCACCACAAATGTATACCCTCTGTTTCTACTTTATTTGTCAAAATATTTAACACATTACAGGAAGTACAAGCTAGGTAGGCAGCAAACAGGTCCAACTCTTTCAAACAATAGAGGGAAAACCTGCTAATTAAATATTACTCAGTGGTGATAAGAAAGAGGAAGAAAGCCTGCTCCCCAGTCTTGAGTGTGCAAAAAGATAGTATGTAATCCTTTTCTTGAGAAAAAAATGCTTGTGGTTTCTTAGCCTTTTTCTCTTGCTGTTTCAAATATGCAAGAATGATTGATTCAAGACACAACAGGAAAGATCTTTTCTCACTGTGGGTAGTGTTATTGCTGCAACATGTGTGCCTTGTTTTAAGCAATCTCCATGAAAGGAGAAAACAAAAGACTCATTTGGGTCACAATTATTTCACATGGATTATGGAATTTACTGTATCTTACTTATAGAAAGAGGCTACCATCACAGATGTAAACTACTCAGATGGACAGAACTGATTGATTTCTCCACAGATAAATAAATTTCACACACAACTGGAGGAGAAGAGGATTCATATTTGAATAATCTGAAGGCGTGCAGATTCAGCCTTCCTATCACTGCAAACAGATCTTTGAACTGTTTAATAAAAATTTCATTATGCAAGAAAAATGTAAGACAAGATTTGAGATAAAATTTTAGTGGTTGTCTGAGGCTAATCATTAAATGCCATACAACAATGTTATATGCAGCAGCTATTCCAGTGACACTACACTAAACTCCAGAAAACTCTGTATTTTAATTGTGTATTTCAAGTTAAATATTTGGGAATATACTTAACAGCAAGATGTGCAACGATAAAAGAAGATAATTATATAAAATTACTAAATCAAACAAAATTAAATTTGGAAAAATGGAAAAATTTACAACTATCAGTGTTAAGAAGAATAGCTACTGTGAAAATGAATATTTTACTAAAATTCCTTTTTTATTTCAAACAGTACCTATATAAATAGAGAAAAAGTTTTTTGATGATTTGAATATACTGATCTCGAAATTTATTTGGCAAGGAAGGAAAGCCAGAATTAAACTGAAAATGCTACAAGAAGCTAAAGAAAATGGAGAATTTTAGATAAAACTTAAAAACAGGATTTGGAGGCATATAAGTCAAAACTTGTTGATAAATGTCTTAAAGGATTAAAGTTATAACCAGCAATGTATTAATTTGAATTAGACATAATAACTAAGGGAAACAGAGAGGAAATTTTTGATGATGTAAACTGACATATGTATGGAAAAGCTTGTTATTGGACTATGTATTACCCAATCACCATGTTCTTCCTTAATACCTGAAGTTTTGTAAAAATGGAAAATTAATAAAACTTGTTATAAAAAAAAAGAAAGAAAATGGAGAATTTGGACTATCAGATTGGGTCTTATACTACCAAGCATGTGCTCTAACATGGTTAAAAGAATGGATAACTCTTAGAATCAAAAGGTTGTTATATTTAGAATGACATGACTTGCAACTTGGATGGCATGCATTTTTATGGTATGAAAAGAATAAAAGCTATAGATATTTCCAAAACCATTACATAAGAAATGCATTATTATTTGTATGAGAAAAGATAAAATCAAAAATCTATACAAAAATCCCAGGATGGCTATCAACAATGGAAGCATTTGTTCACCCAAACTTAGTTACATTTGAGAAAATTTTAACATATAAGGATATTCTGAATACAGATAGGAAATTAAAGAGTTAGAAGATCAGGGTATTGACTTATCATGGTGGCCTCGACTGTAAATGCAATCAAGGTATGATAAAGATGTTAAAATATACGGTTTCTATAAAGACCAGACAAGGTTTGATCAGGTGTTGTTGACTTCTGATGAAAAACTGATAAAAAATTGTATAACTTTTTATTGAATTTGAAAATGGAAGATGAAAGAAGTGAAAGAAACAATGATAATATGGGCAATTTTTTGGGATATAATATAGAATTAGAGAAATGGCAAAATCTTTGGGAAAGAAACTATAAATTGACAATGGCAACTTTGTATAAAGAAAATTTATATAAAATGTTTTATAGATGGCATCTTACACCTGTCAGATTAGCAAAAATGTTTAAAAATATGTCTAGTAAATGCTGGAAATATAATCAAAATCCCGGTACATATTATCACCGGTGGTGGTCATGTATTAAAGCAAAAGAAATTTGGACAAAAATACATACTTGGTTAGAAATACTTGGTCATTACTAAAAGCCAATATGGGTTTGTGAAAAACAGATCATGCCAGACAAATCTTATTGCATTCTTTGACCAAGTGACAAAATTAGTGGATCAGAGGAATGCTGTGGATATAATTTACTTGGACTTCAGTAAGGCATTTGATAAAATAGATCACAACCTACTACTCGATAAGATAGAAAAATGTGGGTTAGACAGCATCACCACCAGATGGATTCGTAGCTGGCTGACCAGCCGTACTCAGCATGTGGTCTTCAATGGAACCACATCTACATGGAGGGAAGTGTGTAGTGGGGTGCCCCAGGGCTCTGTTCTGGGCCCAGTGTTCTTCAATATCTTCATCAATGATTTGGATGAGGGGATAGATGGGGAACTCATCAAATTTGCAGACAACACCAAGCTGGCAGGAATAGCTAACACTCCACAAGACAGGCTTAAGATACAGGAGGATCTGGACAGACTTGAACACTGGGCACTATTTAACAAAATGAAATTCAATGATGAAAAAAGTAAGGTTCTACATTTAGGCAAGAAAAACCAAATGTACAGGTATAGTATAGGGGGTACCTTGCTCAACAGTAGTAACTGTGAGAGGGACCTCGGAATCCTATTGGACAATCACTTAAATATGAGCCAGCAGTGTGCTGCAACTGCCAAAAAAGCCAACACAGTGCTGGGCTGAATTAACAGAGGGATAGAATCAAGATCACATAAAGTATTAATACCACTTTACAATGCCTTGGTAAGGTCACACTTGGAATACTGCGTCCAGTTTTGGTCACCATGATGTAAAAAAGATGTTGAGACTCTAGAAAGAGTACAAAGAAGAGCAACAAAGATGATTAGGGGACTGGAGGCTAAAACATATAAGGAATGGTTGCTGGAATTGGATATGTCTAGTTTAACGAAGAGAAGGATGAGGGGAGACATGATAGCAGTGTTCCAATATCTCAGGGGCTGCCATAAAGAAGAGGGAGTCAAGCTATTTTGCAGAGTACCTGAAGGCAGGATAAGAAGCAATGGATGGAAACTAATCAAGGAGAGAAGCAACCTAGAACGAAGGAGAAATTTCCTGACAGTTAGAACAATTAACCAGTGGAACAACCTGCCTCCTGGAAGTTTTTAAGAAGAGACTGGACAGACATTTATCAGAAATGGTATAGGATTTCCTGCCTGAGCAGGGGGTTAGACTAGATGACCTCCAAGGTCCCTTCCAACTTTACATTATAATAATAATAATAATAATAATAATAATAATAATAATAATAATAATAAGAAGAAGAAGAAGAAGAAGAAGAAGAAGAAGAAGAAGAAGAAGAAGAAGAAAAAGAAGAAGAAGAAGAAGAAGAAGAAGAAGAAGAAGAAGAAGAAGAAGAAGAAGAAGAAGAAGAAGAAGAAGAAGAAGAAGAAGAAGAAGAAGAAGAAGAAGAAGAAGAAGAAGAAGAAGAAGAAGAAGAAGAAGAAGAAGAAGAAGAAGATATTAGGGAAACACATAGATTTTAAACCTGAACATTTTTATTAGGTATAATTCCAGAAAAAATTGATAAACAAAGTTTATATTTAACATTACATCTATTAACAGCAGAGAGGACTGTATTTGCACAGCACTGAAAAAATGAAAAAACACCATTGGATGAAGAGATAATCAAGAAAATACTGGACTGTGCTGAAATGGATAGACTTACATTGAGAATCAAAGAAAAAGAAGACACAATATTTTCAAACATGGAACTTATTTTATCAACGGCTGCAAAAATGAGATAGAGAGTAAGAACTTAACTTCCATTACTAAGCAAAAAATTAACCCAGACAACATGTTCATTAAGCACTAATGAATTGTAATAACAGAATATTAATAAAATACTTTTTAAAAGAAAAAAGAAAAAAAAGAAAATTCTGTATTTCAATTGTGCTTCACTGTGGCTTATTTTGTATGCTATTTAACCAAATATTTCCAGAACAAACAGTGGCTTATTTTCAAGATATAACAAGCCAACTCCCTTGTTTAAATGATCCACAAGCCAGAGTTCCTGGTTTGATACTTACTCTAAGCAAACCACAGATGGATTTACAGTATATACATCTGTTGATGAAATGGACTGGTAACAGTAACCCAGTTTGTGTACTAGTAACCCTGTTGTGTCCAGCTAAGCCATAGTTCTAGTGAATTTTGATTTGTCATATCATTCAAATACAGTCACTGGGAGATTTTAAATAGATTTATTTATTTATATATTTGTATCTTGTCTTTATTATTTTTACAAATAACTTAGGGTGGAGAATGTAGTCAATCCTCTTTGTCTCCTATTTTTCCCACAACAACAACCTGTGAGGTGAATTGGGCTGAGAAATAGTGACTGACCAATATATATATATATCTTGGTCAATCAAGATAGGATAAATGCTGCTAGACTCCTGGAGAAAAGGCAGGATATAAATGTAATAAATAAATGAATAAATATGTTAGTTTGGCTTGTCCTTCAACGTTAAAAAGATGAGTCCACCATCATTCTTCATTGTCTAATTTCTGTTTTCTTTTGAAGGAAATTAAAGAGATTTTGAGAAGAAAAAAACAGAGTAATATAGCCATTTGGCTGGATCCATATAAGCATAATAGGGTTAGAACTAGGAAACTTCACTTCTATGTTTAACTGCCCTTGTGGTGAGTTAGAGCTATTTAGAACATCCTTCTGACTACTAAACCTGGAGACCTATTTGGCCTGCTACTGGGGCATGGACTTCAACTGAGCAACATTATTTATTTGTTTGTTTGTTTGTTTGTTTATTAAATTTATATGCTGCCCATCTCACTCTGAAAAGCATTTTGGTTGTCTTTGTGTCCTCTCTGTGGGATTTGTGGATGTGTCCCTCAATTCACACATACTGACACTAATAGTTGGTTCTTAGCTCTTGGCATTCGGTTTTTTTTAAGTAGTTATCAAAGGGTCAATCCTGATAATCAAACATTTTTAATAACAAATTGCAGCATGGGAGCAAATAGATTTCCTAAAGTAGTGTTTACCTTGTTTTGCAAAACAGAAGAATCATATATTTTGTACAAGCAATACATACTTGTTTAATTCAACTTGCTCAGAATGGCATTCTTGCAGAAGTCTGATCTTCTTCTGGCATCAAATCTTTTGTAAACAGTGCTACCCAAATACGCCCTATTTTAGTTTGCCTTAGACATCAACATAAATACTATTAATAGGGTATTAATGTATAAGCCTGTGGAATGTAAGGACAATGATTACACAGGCTGAATGCACATAAAAAAATTCTTGCTCAGGGATATTAAGGACAGATGCTCCAGCTCTTCATTTTTAATCTTTGAGTTTATCTGTATTCAAGCTGAATCACTTAGCCAGGACATCACTTCAGATTTTTAAAAATATATAATCTCACAGCTGTTCCCTTTATTCTGCCAACTACTATAAAATACAGCACCCACAGACTTTATTTAGATTTGTTTAGCTCAAATAAGTAATAGCAGGGGAAGAGTCTACTTTATCTGATGCTTCTTTTATTTTTTAGCTTTTATGGCTGTTTGGCATGGAAGTTATAAAAATATGTGATAAATTTTATTTTTTAGCTTGAGCTCCAAGTTCTTTGGAAAAATCTGGCAACAAATACTGAGGTTTAATAGTAAATATTAGTAGGATGCTTACACATTCTCTCTCCCCCCCCCCCCACAAAATGGTTATGGAAGCAAATTATTTATTTATGCTGCAGGATCCAATCTGAGTCAGTCACAGGGGACCAGAGGCTTTGTTTTCCAAGTTTTTGGACTTAACGCTGGAGCCCATCTTCAGGGATCTTCTGTCTAGCAGAGAGTGTGCTGTTCTCTGTGTGGTATTTATAGTGTCTGTTATAAGTGGCTTTTTAGATGTTGATTAGGGTGTGTTGATGGGTGGCTTTTAAGTCATACACTGTCCTTTGCTTGTGTTGTCCAGCCATCACCTTCTAAGTACTTGATAGGCTGGTGGTAAATCAGTACTCCTATTGTTGATATTTATTTATGCATTTATTAAAAACCTTTATATAGCCATCAAACTCTGGGCAGCTGCCTATTAAAGTAGCTAGTTTCACAGTTGACAAAATTAAGATGAAGCTTGAAACATATCTTTCTGACTTCACATTAATTTTTACAATGCAATGTCAGCCTAAATGCATTTATTTATTAAATGCACATCTTCTGCTACGATATGAATAACATCAGAATGTTTGACGAAAGCATGGATTAATGAAGTGAAAATATCTCTATACACACAGAGGCACAATTAGCACACCAGTGTAAGCTACTAAAAGGTGTTGTGCTACAGAAGACACTTGTTCCTTTAGTGACATTGGTGGACCCAGAAGAAGTCCTAAGTTACAAACTCTCAAGAGCCTCTTTTATATCCAATTGAATATCACTTGACAGTCACTAAATGTATCCCCATCTTATCCAGGCTGAATTAAATGTTTTAGCTATTATAGAATCTATTACTACTGATTCAGGATTTCCACCATCTCATCAGGAGCTAAGGAAAAGGAGAAATCAAGCTTTGTGTCAACAGATAATATTACTGAATGACTCCATGTAGATGTTATCCACCAGGGGAGCTAAAGCCCTTTAGTGTAACTACTATAATTACTGTGTAAACTACATTTGTCAAAAATCTCTACATTCTGGAGATGGCCATCACTACCTTCTACAAAACCATTCCAACCATACTTAATTCAGATAACCTATCCAAAAAATACCAACTCAAAAGTATCAAAACCACTGAAAAGTCAATTGCACACACACACACACACACACACACACACACACACACACACACACACACACACACACACTAATATTTGTCTTTTGGCAATAATTAACTACCAGATACCCAAGATAGTTCCAATTTCAAAACCGATGTTGACTGAAATGGATCTAAAAGAATCATTTCAGTTGCAAAAATGGAAAGTCATACAAAAAATAAATCTGACCAGGCAATGCTCTGCACACCCACACATCATTGAACTACTGGTAGGAAGGTTCATGTTCTAATCTGCCTTGGGACAGTTATTACTGTGGGTATAATATTAAAGAGAAATTCCCAAGACATCTCGAATTACTATGAAAATTAACAACCATGTCAATGTTAGCAAAGTCAACTTTTCTGTGTAGATTTCATCTCAGTATTTGGGCAACTAATCACAGTTCAGTATCAAGGATTTCATGTGATCTTGAGGACAACCTTCTTGGAAAAGCTCGCAGAGTGAAACTAGAGAAAGATGTTGTGAAGGAGAACAAATATGTTTCTCTTCCATCAGCAACATAGAGGAGAGTTGATAATAAACTCTAATCCTATCAGATCTACGAGAAGCTTTTCTTTCTCTGGATTTTTAGACAGGTCAAAATTTGCTTCATCGCCCTCATCAGGGGTAAGTAAGGAAATGAACAAGAAGTGGTACATAGACGATGCCAAGGACTGACCATAATGATAACTTTTACAAGAGCACCAGTACAATGGCTGGAAAATCTCCCAGAGATCTTTGGAATTCATTGGCATCCATTAACTTCTTAGCATGGATTTCTTCTAATGGATCTTGTATCATTTGAGACATAAAATGACAGCTGCAGGTCTAAAGCTCAGCAGGAAGTGATTTGACCGTGACAAGTAGATAGATGTAAACCCCCCAACTTCAGCCCATTATCCTTCAGTCTAGTAGAGGAAGATATACAGTTTCAGAGTGTGTCCTGCCATGTGTGCTAGGTCAGTAACTACCTGGAAAGTAACATGGTTTTCATGACTGTCATGGAGAAGACTTGTCTATAACCTATTTGTCTGCACCGACCCCTTAGATAATAGTATCCCTGACAGACTGTTTTCAAAAATGGACAGTGTAGGTTTAAGATTGAAGTTTCTTATAAAAATTAATTTGAGCATCACAAAAATAGAGTTATGATTTGTTCAACCTGGCCTATTATATTATTCTTCACTAGCAGCAATACCTTAGAACCTCAGAGAAAGTTTCCCATTTTTTTCCTGATAGAACATAGAATAACAGGATTGGAAGAGACCTTGGAGGTCTTATAGTCCAACCCCTTGCTCAAGTAGGAGACCCTATATCATTCTGGACAAATGCCTGTCCAAACTCTTCTTGATTTATCTTCTTCTTTACTTATGATTCTCTCAGAGTTGCTCAATGGTGAGATGGGCAGCATAAACATTTAATAAATAAAATAAAATAAAAATAAACTTGTGCTACTAGAAACACAACAATGACAAGCCTGGGCAGAATATTAATAATGGAGCTATTTCACACTAACAACAAAGGTGAGTACTGTTAAGACTATGGTTTTACAGCTGCAACATCTGGCTTAGAAAGATGGACCTCAGAAAGGTCTAATCTAAAGAAAAAATGGTTGCCTTTGAACTGTGGTGCTTGTTTTTTCTTTTTTGGAGATTGAAGCTGATTTCTTTACTTGCAAAGTACTCTTTTGGGGAACTAGGATCAATGTGTCAATATGTATGAATCATATGCATAGCATTAGCTCATACAGTTCTTTATGGAATGCTGAATGATTTATATTACCATTGGGCTAATATCTGTCTTTCAACTTCCTGATAGTTTTCTATTCCATTGAAAGGAGGTTTCTGTTTTTCAGCTTTCTTATCAAGGTATCTTTTCTTTGAATTCCTTTTGGTGCTTTTTTCAACTTACTTTGTTTCAATGTGGGAAGAGCTCATGTAGGTTATGTCACTGCTACAATTTCATTTTTACTCCACAACGTCCCTGGATTCCTGCAATTCGTATCTTAAACATTCTAATTAGGTCTTCCCTTCAGTTTGAAATAAAGTGTGGAACACCATGGGAGACTGCTTGTGATCTGACTGTACTATATGGTGGAAGTCAGGACATTTCCTCCTACCACCTGGCCATCACAAGAAATTTCACTAAAGACCTCTTCGTGCTTTTTTATAACTGAAAAAAAAAAACTGAATTTGGAGCCAGTTTGGTGTAGTGATTAAGACATTAGGCTACAAAATGAGAGACCATTAATTCTAGTCTATCTTTGGGAACAAAACTAGCTGGCTGAACTTGGGCCAGTCACTCTCTCAATGGCCTATGAAGGAGATAATGGCAAGCCATTTCTGAAAAAGATTGCCAAAAAAATTTGTCCAGGCAGTCTCCGAGAAAGGCACACAATGAAATAAAACTAAAGTGAATCTGACTTCTCCGTTGACTTTACTTGTCAGAAGGTCGCAAAGTGTGATCATATGACCTAAGGACCCTGCAACTCATAAATATGAGCCAATTGCCAAGAGTCTGAATTTCGATCATATGACCATGGGTGTGCTACAATGGTTGTAAGAGTGAAAAATAGTCATAAATAACTTTTTCGGTGCCGTTGTCACTAAATGAACTGTTGTAAGTGGAGAACTACCTGCATAATATATACTAGTTTAATGATATGTGGGAATGACCTGGGGAGACTGGACACCCATGCTGCCTAGGGAACAATCAGATAAAAGGAAGCATAGTCCAGAGCTCCATAGCAGAAGAGCAAGAAGCTTAGGAGGCACCAGCCCTAAATTGTTGGGTTATAAAGGTGATGGTGGAATAATTGTGCTTTCAGACTTTTAAGGTAGCTTTACAATAAAATAGAATTAGCTTATCTGGCTGCATTTCTGTCTGGTGTACCTGGCAAAGGCTGACAACTTGCCACCCACTTTTCTAGCAGCACTATAAAATAGTCAGGCTCTACCATTTGATTTTAAGTAATAGGTTTTGTGTTTAAGTTGTTTAACGTTACATGGGATAAAACAAATTTGTAAAAAAATTGTGTATGAAGTATGTTAATGAAAAATGTTAATAGTTGAAAGCTTATAAGACTGCTGTTAAAATGCAGGTGCAAAATGGACATTTTATTCTCTCCAGAGAGCAAACTTGTATATACTGTGAAATATCAGTTATGGTTTATAGTTGCCTTTGCTGGCTAAATATGCTTTTCATGGGAAATGTTCATTCTGCAATAATGAAGCAATAATATTGAGTTTAAATGTACATTGAATTATGTGGACATTTCTTAAGGAGCAGATTGATTTTACAAGTAAAGTAAAGGACATTGTTTGGCTGTTCTTATGAGATCATCTACATGATTTTCAGACAGGGCATGTGGCCAAGCCCCATTCATACATCAGTTCATTAATTCACACAGCTGTGTTTATCATCTACCACCCTCCCCTAATTATTTTGCAGCTACACAGAAGGATTTCAAAACTGTATTTCAAACTACTCAAACTTTACAAACTATGAAATAACTTATCTTAGTTTGCAAGCAGCAAATGCAACCTATGGAAGGACATTTTTGTAAACCATTTTGGGACAGATTTCTATGGTAATTTCCTTATAATTTTCAGACCTTATAAATAGTATAACTAGGCTCAAGATATTAAGCAATGTCTGTTTATTATATAGTAGGGTGAGGGAGAGTTGTAAGTCAGGGATGATACATACCAAAAAGAAGGCAATCTAATAAGGTGACCAACTTTTTTACAATGAAAAGGAGGACACAAATAAATTGAAGAAAAAAATATCGTAAATAAAAGAAACATTTTATTCATTGCAACAATAATACAGAATACACTATAATATGATAAATGCAAAATAAAAAACATTTGTAACAATAATATTTTATATTGTAATTATACTACATGCCGTGCCCCCGCCAGCACTGCTGCCCTGCCAGCACTGCTGCCCCGCCGTGTAGAGCAGGCCCCTTGGCTCCCAAAGCACCAGCTGCACTGGCTCCGGCCCCGGGGGGCAGCCCGCCATCGACACACCCCACCTGCAGCTGCCCCACCAGCACACCGCCCACCCTGCACAGCCCCATGTAGAGCAGGCCTCGCAGCTCCCACAGCACGGGGGGCAACTGGCCACTGCCGCCCCTCACACCCCCACCCACAGCAGCCCCGCCACCCCTGCCTCTAGCGCCCGTAGCCGTTATTGCCCTAGCAGGGCCGAAGATCAACAGAAAGTTACTTTGGCATCGCTGCTCCAGTCTCCCTCAAGTATCTTCGGAACTGACTAAGAGATGGTGTAGTTGGGTAGCAGGGAGGGGTACAAAGTTCCTGCCAATTCACCTTCACTGCAGACAACTTACATGTGAAAATTTTGCTGGCCCGGTGTTTTGGCACACTCAGCAGCAATTCCTATTGGCTTTCAAAAGCCAATAGGGGGAGTAACACAGCTCATGCAAAAGTTGAAAAAAAAAACATCAAAAAAGGTGCCGGAACATCATTCTGAGCATTCTATGAGAAAAAAAAAACCCTGCAGCTTAGTCTTCAAATATCAAAAAGGAGGACATGTAGGAGGACACTTTTCGAGGACAGAACTTACAAAAGGAGGACTGTCCTTGTTATGACATCCTGGGCCGGGAGTTTGGCTGGACTGAAATAAACCACCACCAGGCACGAAGAACAATGCTTTTTAATGACAACAGTAGCAAGCATAAAGTTGGCACTGGGAAACATCCGTTCCCAGTACCTTCTTATAAGAATTGTATCCACCACACCCAACACCACACCTGTATCCCCACACCCAACAGTACCTGGCCCCACCCAATAATCCTGAGAAACCACCATCTGGTCCTCCGAAACACCCCAGGTGCCATACATTGCTCCTGACGAGTAGATGGCTCTGCGCATGCGCAGCATTACCAGTACGCCTCACAGCTGCTTCTGCGCATGTACAGGTAAGCGGTTCATCCCTAGCCTTCTCTGCGCATGCGTGGGTTTGCCAGACGACCTCCCGGCTGTCCACGCGTATGTCTGAGCAGCGGTGTTAGTGCGCATGCGCGGATCAACCGGAGAGGTCCTTGCTTCGATGTCGGGCCTCATAAAATGTCGTCGCTGGATCCTTCAGCGGGCTGCTAACCACAGGTCATCATGGGGGTTCCGCGGCGGCCTCAGGAATCCAAAGACGGCCGAGAAAGGCAAGCCCGATAGTTTGGGATGTTTATGGATCACTGGTTGTGGATTGCCATACCACAAGGCCTAGTAGGGCCCAACAGTCCTTCCTAAAGGAGGACGGTTGGTCATCTTAAATCTAAGACTGATGATAACTCTAGAAAGCTCAAAATCTTAAGGCCAGAAGTCTAATGGGGTTCATAAATTGCTAGTTATTCATCTTTGATTTATATTTTATACCAACCAAAGCTTTATTTGATTTAAACAGAAAAGGGCCCAGTCCTTGACTGTCTCAATCCCAGTGTTAAAATCTTGAACAGGAAAAATAAATATACAAAAATATAGGAAGATAAAAATATTCATTCTGTTGCTGCAAAATTTAATTCTTTGTATGGCCTTTATTTTGCAGATTATAACAAAAGTCTATTCAGGAGCTTTAAATCTAAAATACAGTGAATATATAAGCAGCAATCAGATACTGCATTTGTATGTAGTACCATACAGTTAGAAGTGATGAGCAGTCCTTCCGCTCTGTAAAGTCAATTCTTCATGAGTACACTAAGACCACAGTGGGAAAACTTTCACATGTAGAAAGTTAAGAATAAAAATGTTTCAGGTGTAAAAGATAAGCCAAGAGCCAACAGTTCTCAGGACAGAAATGTCAGTTCTGTCAACAACAAATTGCTCTGCTTCAAGACCATGAAGCACACAGCACTGAATCCTGCAAAGGTTAAAAAGAAGTAGCATGTTTGAACTGCCGTGGATACAAGTGGAACTGAATCTTGATGTTGACAGAGGGCAATCAACAATATGGCTTCAATCTAGCTTTTAGGAAGGATTCATATCTAGCAGTGCTATGTTAAGCTGAAAGATGTCTGCTGAGTTTGAGCATAGTAGCTTACTTAAGCTTTTTAATACTTTATAATGTATATTGTATTATCCATATACTCTCTCTCTCTCTCTCTCTCTCTCTCTCTCTCTCTCTCTCTCTCTCTCTCTCTCTCTCTCTCTCTCTCTGTGTGTGTGTGTGTGTGTGTGTGTGTGTATGTATGTGTATATATTTGCTGATGCTTTATTTTTATTTTTATATCAGTGATTGCATGACCTTGGTAGATACCACATGCTAAATAAATAAAATAAAATCTTTCTGCTCTATGAAGACTTTAATTACCAAACTGCAGTTCTGGAAAGACAAACTGGAATAATCTAAAATCTCTACAGCTGATACAATGTGCAGCACAGATATTCAGACAAGTATTGTCCCTTGTGGTAATGAGAACAAGAGTGGAATAATAGTTAAGTTCTGGCATTAGGAAGACTGAGTTTCAAGTCTATTCTCATGCATAAAAATGTAATTGAGTGACTTTGGCTACATTTTACTGTCATCCCAACATCACACACAGAGTTGTAGAGCTTTGCTGTAGAAATGGAATGAAGAACTAGGTGCACTGCCTTGAGTTTATAGACACACTCACATACACGCATACCAACATTTGTGACACACACACATATATCTTTCTTTCTTTCTGTCTGTCTGTCTGTCTGTCTGTCTGTCTGTCTGTCTGTCTGTCTGTCTGTCTATCTATCTATCTATCTATCTATCTATCTATCTATCTATCTATCTATCTATCTATCTATCATCTATCTCAATCCATCCATCTATCTGTCCAGCCACCTATCTATCTAGCTAGCTATTATCTATTTATCTTGGTGTTTCTCAGCCTCAGTAACTTAAGATGTGTGGACTTCAACTTTCAGAATTCTGGGAGTTGATCTCTATATATCTTAAAGTTGCTGAGGTTGAGAAACACAGATTTAGCTAAAGTTTGGGGGGCAGGTTTAGACTTTCTAGGAGTTCTAGTCCAAGATCAGGAAGTTGAACAACATCTACCAATCCGCTCTGCATCAATATGGTTAATTATGGCACAAAATGTTCAATAGGGATATCCGTGTAATAGATAGTTTTTTTATAAATCATTAAAATATATGTGGATTAATCCATTAACCTACATTAAATACTCACCACATTTTAGTTCAGATATATGTCTACTTTTACAAATGCTTTAAAAGCCAATCTTAAAGCTAGCAAGTGTTGACATTAATGTAGGAGAAGTGTGCCAGGGTAATGGTCTGAGAGAATAAAAAAAGCACTAAATGCTAGTACAGACTATAGTTCAACATTTGATGAAATGATTGAAATACAGTGTGAAGCTAATGTATGCCTAAAATATCCAGCTGTTCCATCAGCTTCAGGACTGAAACAGTGCTGCCTATAACAATGGCAACTGAGCCCCTGATAGGCTAATGAAGTCAGAGAATTGCTTCCCCCTCCCCACTTTAAGATAACTGAAGCAATTCATTTCAGTGGCTGATGGGAGCTTCCAATCCATATTATTCCTCTTTAATAGACGATGCAACTATATTACATTAATTCTGTATGTACTGCTTCTGGTTTCAAATACTGACTCATGCACAATTGCAGTGGTGGTTCAGAGTTTTCTCAAGGTCAAGGGCATAACCCAGTCAAAATATGCAAAACAAAATAGATTCTATGACAGAATCTTTTCTGAATGGTTTGCTTTTAACAAAAGCATGCAGAAGAATAGTCCAAAGTCAATCCACTGTTTTGAGAGCCAGGTTACAGGTGTCAGCCAGTCCAGAGGTCAGAATTTCATGGGTAGAATTTACACAAATGTTATGCAAACCCCAGAGATCATATAGTTGTTTCCAGCAAAGAAACATGGGTCTGAGCTGCCTTTTAAATCAGCCTGCAACCAACTGCCATTAAGAATTTTATTTTCTTGCTTGGCAAGGAGCCTCATAGAACATCTCTGTTCTGTTATCCATTCTATTCACCAGGTGCAGGGCTGGGCAGCTTTACATCATCCTCATCTGATCCAGCTGTTCAAGTGCCTGTTTTTTATTAGCCTTGTAATCCTGGCGTTCTCTCTCCTGGAGTTGACATTGCACTGGTACAGCTGAACCAGCTTTTTCAGATTCAGATTGAGAGTCTGAGGCCTGGACTCAATTCTGGACCTGGGCTTGGGCCTTGGCCTGTGTAATGACACTGTACCCCCATAAACTAAAGGGCTATCCTCAAGTGAGATGAAGATGTTATCCCATTAACAATATTGAAACAAAATTACTACAAAATTACATGTCTAGGGACATGTAATTGGGCACAATTATTTTGCTTTGAAGTAACAAACTCTTTGGGTTGGTCCTGCTTGGTGACTTTTGGTATAGGAAAAAAATGATTGACTGCAATCAGACAAAGGATATTTTTAAATAGCTACTGCCATATCTAGTCTTGCACTTTCCATGATGCTCTTTTATTATTATGTGCTAAATGAACACAGATTGTTATTCCTTATATTTTCATCTTTCTTCTTAATCTTTTAAGAAATATTTTAGGGCATTTTGCATATTAATGGTATTGTGATTATATATGTGTAAATTTATTTATTATTAGCTTCTTTTAACTTTTAGAAAGGAAGAACTAAACTGTTTTAAATAAATAAGAAAACAAATAAAAACATCTTTATCATAGTTTCCTGATCATTTAAAAAGAAACTACCGTATTTTCCGGCATATAAGATGACTTTCTAACCATGCAAATCTTCTCCGAAGTCGGGGGTCGTCTTATACGCCGAGTCATCTTATACGCTAGAAAATATGGTAGTCAGAAGCCACAGCAGTGAAAACAAGGAAATGTTAACTAAAGTGTCTGTCAAGAAGCCAGTTTTAGAACAATGTGGATGACCCATTGGACAGATATCTGGTATGACGGGAAAGAAAATAACAAATAATTCATTCATGTATTTCTTGAGTCTATTTAATACAAGGTCAGCTGGTGCTCAGGTTGATGTAGCATAAAGGAAAATGTGGTTTCTGTCCTCAGTTTATTGCGTATGATATTATCCATACATTGGATGATGTTAATGCATTTGTTCTGTACTTAATAGTTTAGGAAAGCATCTCAGTGAAGCATTTATATAACATATTTAGCTTGGATGTTTAGAGCTATGATATGCTTGTCTTTCTTATTTTTCACATCGACAATGGGCAATATCCATTTACCATTGAAACTGTTCCTGTCTTGTGCACATGCTAGCTTGCATCTAAATTACCTTAAAAAATCTTGCATTAAATGATAACAATAATGTTAAAGTATCAAAATACATAAACACTTGGTTCAAATAGCATAACGATCAAGTTCTATCCAGCTCCAAAAATCAAGAAAGACATGTTGTGATTCTTCCAAGCACCTTTATTGTTCCTCACCTATAGACAGAAGCTTGCCAAACTAAATGATGCTAACACCTCTATAAAGCATATACTGGGAATTATTAGGAAGGAGCCATCTTCACCCATTTTTCTCACACAAACTATTTTAACCAAGTTGTCTCTTGCTCCTTTGGAAAGCATTCCCTTCTTCTGGGAATCTTAAACTGCACTCCATCACAAGATTGTTGTTTAACATGGAGACATTTGAAGCATATATAATGTATATATCAAGTATAGTTTGGAATAAAAATATTAATATTTATTCTTGTTAGTCCATTCTAAAAATGCTACTTATAAGCACAATTTACATTTATCATTCATTTTGCTTCAAGCAGTTGACAGTGACTAGGAAAAAAATGTTTTTTGTTTTTTTTTTCAAAAAAAAACAGCAAATTTCAAAAATAATTTGTCAAATGATACCAGGAGAATCTAGCAATATGTTTGTCACTACATTGCAAATTGTTTCAAAAGTAGTGGACAAATTCCTCGTGTGATTTTTGGGATCTCCTCCTTCATTCTCACTTCACCACCACACAGATACCCCCCCAAATCTCTAAAGCATTCTGCAGTCTTCTGTAGCTCTTTTGAAAGGTGCAAAGGGAATTGTAGAAAAATTAGAATGAAAATAAATCCTACTAGGGATGCCAATCCTCACTTGCATGTCTAATATTTCAACCTGTATGTATCTAGATTTCTATTAAATAATTATAGTGGTATTATTGTAATATGGAACTCTTCTAAAGATGGAAGTAATCTCACTGTAACTTTAAACTTAGTGGACAACGTCAGCAAACACCAGCACTTTTCAAACAACGATGACAACATTCTCTGAGAAATCTACAGTTTTGCAACTTAAACCCTGGCACCTGTTTTTAATTAATTTGTTAGTGATTGAGTTGTTCTTTCAAGTGCTGAGAGAGCACCTCAAAATCTGATTATTCCCTAGCTGTTATGATCTATCAAATCTTTTGCAATGTTCATACTATAAATGAATGGAACAGTACAAACCTTGGTTAATTTAAAGATATTTCACCCCTTGTGAATGTTCAGTGAAAGATTGCTGCAATAAAAAAGATCCGTCAAGAATCATAAAAATATATTATATTTACTGCCAGCCACATTATTTTGATCTGTATTTCAAGGGAAAAATTGTAAGAATAACTATTGTAAGAATAATTCTTTACAAATGTATTAATGTTTTAAGTATCTAGAAAAGTCCTTTGAAGCCAGTAATATAATCAAACACAAAAGCATGAAACAGTATTTATTTTTGTTGATTTAAAAAGAAAATGTACATTAACCTAAAATAGTAAAAGAAAGGACCTATGAAAGTTGAACAGGGTTTTGTTTTGTCAAAAATAGAGCTGTTCTGTACCAAGTTATAAGCCATATCTGAAAAGGCAGCTGATATAAGAAACAAGAATCCAATATTGTATGAAAACAGAAAAATCACAAATAGTCATTCATTACCCAGTTTTCTGTTTTAAACTGTATTTATCAGAAGCAAATAAATGCCCAAGTTACTGAGCAGTTTAGGTGCCTTTGGAAATATTTATGTATTTTAAGCATCTCCACCAATATAAATTATAATAGTATCAATGCAGTTTAAGGAATACTGGTAAAACATATAGTGAAATTCAGTATTTCATTGTGAAGTTCAATATTTTTATTCACTATTTTAAATTCCCAACCTTTTAAAATGAAAATTTTTGTCTTGGGTGATTTTTTTTAAAAAAAGCCTAAAGATGACCAATCTACCAGTCATGCTGATAAAAAATCAAAGTCAAGAACGTTTGTTGAAAATGTTTTGGTTTTACAAGTGTTTTTTCTACTAAAGAATGACCCCAAAATGTTGTCTGTCAGAAAATCCTGTTCATTGAATGTATGAATCCAGGAAACTAAAATTTTAGTTGAAAACTAAAAATATTATGAAAAAATACTGTAAAGTTCTTTTATTAGTTTTTTGTGATACAGATTAAAATTCAATCACCAAAAGCAAATGGAATATTTATTTCTTATGCAACACTAAACCCTCAATGAAACTCAATGCAATTATTTACTTTATTCATCAGAGATCATACAAATAGGTTTCTGATTTTAAAAGGCCTCCTGCACTTAAAAAAAAATCATGTATGCAGAGAAACAATTCACCACGCTGTGTTTTCGATATATTTTACATAGTTTTATATATTTTATATATTGCATAGTCATAATGATACAATACAGAGTTTTACATCTGCATGTAGCATGTTGCTGTTTTTCTTTTCTACCTCTAGAATGTAGAGAAAGCAGAAATAGTCAAACACAAAGTATATTATAGCAAGATATAACGCTAGCAATTTTTCCCATAGTGGGAAAAAATATGTATAGTTGCTAACAAATTGTGCTTCCAATCTATGCTTAGCCATGACTGAAATATGTTTTTTATCTGTGCATTCTCTTTATGGCATATGCTTCCCACTGTACCTCTATCTTACTAGGATTAAAATTCTGCTGCTTAATCCTCGTCCAATCCAAAACTGACTCTCGGCACCTGTTCAAAATTCCCACTGCTTCCCTAGGATTCATAGACTAAAACTTGAGTCAGAAATAATGATACTTTGGTCCAACCTCTGGCTGACTTCCACAAGCAGTTTCCCATGAGAAGTAATACTGGGAGGAAGGAGGGGGGGAGAACCACCAATGGAAGAAACATGCAAAAGACAAGAATGCTCTTAAAGCGCCAGGAAAAATCAGATCAGTGTTTTCTGCCTGATGCATTTCAAACCCATTTTTGCTTGATTCGTGAAATCAAGTATGGCTGAATAAGAGAATAGCAGAAGAAGTAGTTCTGAATAAAAGAATGGTTCCAAAACAGGTGGGGAAAAAGCATTTATCTGGATAATTCTTTCCCTCAAAGTTCATGAGCATAGATTAATAGTAAGAGGCTCCAGTGGCATATAGAATTGAATAGATCTTCCTTCCTTCCTTCCTTCCTTCCTTCCTTCCTTCCTTCCTTCCTTCCTTCCTTCCTTCCTTCCTTCCTTCCTTCATTTCTTCCTTCCTCTCACCTCAAATAGTATTTCCTATATTGCCTGGGTACACGTATTCACTAAGCCACAATGTGGTTTTGATTTAGTTTAGTGTACTATATAAACTGAACCATCAAGCTTTGTAAATCATGGCTTAGTATGATATACAGTTAGAAGAATTAATCAGTGGAACAACCTGCCTCCAGAAGTTGTGAATGGAAGTTTTTAAGAAGAGACTGGACAACCATTTGTTTGAAATTGTATAGGGTTTCCAGCCTGAGCAGGGGTCTGGACTAGAAGACCTCCAAGATCCCTTCCAACATTATCATCATCATTATCACACATCCCATCATTAGTTCTTTTGCTGAGAAAGAAATGTGACTTACATACAGACATGAAAAAATATACAGGATTGTAACTTCAATTTTCAAAGAAAGACAAATAGTGGTGCGTGAGTTGACTTTATGGATGTTCAGTAGAAGAGAATGCGTATAGCCCAGGGCTGAACTGTGGAGTTCTTGGTGTTCTCTGGTTATGTGCTTGTAGACATTTTATTACAAATGTCAGGCACAAACAAAATGCCCACAAAGACTCAATTTAACTGATTTACAGTATTGCTAAAATTTATGCACAAGAATCGTGTCAACTAATGGTTAAAAGAAAGATCAACAGCAGTTGGGAAGAGGTAGTTCATTTGTAGCTATGATGTGATTTAAGCTGATCTCTCTCTTCACTCCTGCCCTAGCTCTGCCAGTCCTGCTCCTACATCTTACTAGCTAACATAATCAATGCTTGTGAATGGGGTTTATATACCAGTACAATAGTTTGTCCTGCCAATGTTGGTGGAGGTGTGGCTTTCTCCTTGATAGTTCCTTAATTAAAATATTGTTTCCTACTTGACAGTATGTGTGGTGTTAATCCCTGTTTATCTGGGTATAGGCTGCCTGGAGATGATGTGGGTCTTTTTGTTTCCTTCTAAGCTTTGTTATTGTCTCTTTGAATGGTCTGTAAATATGGTTTATCTTTATGTATTTACTGATGGATTATTTCTCTGAATACCAAGCTTCCAGCTATTCCATATGGTACTATTGGACAGATATTTTCCTACAAATGTCTCCAGACAGAAACATCTCCATGGGAATCATGCTAGTGACCCTCCTCTCTCTCTCCTTTATTTTCCTTTTGTTGTATGCATTCTGAAGTGCAAGAGGAAGAGGACATAGATAGAAAAGTCAAGTGAGTAAAAGTGATTTGCTTAGAATGAATGTAACCACTACTGCATTATTTCACATAATTTAAACAGAGTTTCAAGTCACAGTTCATCTATCACCTCTTGAAAGACTAAGTAATGTGTCTTCAAATATTATGTTCCTTGGGCAACCCAGTACTGTCTTCCATATTTCCTGCTCTACTCTGACATAAACAACCTTGTTAAATTATAACATGAATTGTGCCATTAAAAACACAAGATAAGGATTCCATAAAGACACTCTGATACTGTCTAGACTGAGAAAATTCTCAAAATCAGAATTGTTTAGAGTCATCCCAGTATAGTCAATCAGCTAATTATAGAGTTTTATAACTATATGCCTTTTAACAGATGCATCCAAGGAAGACATCAGTAGAGGAGTATGCCATGATGACTCCCTCTATGTGTGAGTTCAGAGCTGGAGGAGGATAGGGAATAGGGAAAAAATATGACAACTTTGTGGGATGGCTGTGAAAAATGTCTGATTTTACCAAAAGCAGATTTGCAACTGCTAAGGAGCATTACCTTTGACAAAATTATAAAAGGGATAAAAGACCACATGAAAGGTTGTCTGGGAGATCACAAAGCTATGAATGAAATTTATATATATCATTACATAATTTCCCTAAATTTATGGCTAATGTTTAAATCAAACCACAAAGCAAATTAAGAGTAGGAACCTAAGAGCCCCAGGTCTACGTCACTCTTTGAAAATCAAGAGGATTTCTCCCCTCCCTTAATTGCAATTCAATTATTTGGCACATTCTTTTTTTAAAAAAAAAAACTTAAAAAGCATATATTCTAATTTGTATAAATTAATTTACTTAGAATTGAGTTCAAACTTATTAGAAAGAATAAAATAATTGAAGGTTCCTCATGCTTGTCAAACTAGGATTTCCCTCTGAAACAACTTTGTAAAGTAGCTGGAGAAGAATATGCTGTATGACCAGAAAGGTTAAGATAATAAGATACCTGATCATTAGTCAAGCAACCCTAGATTCTTTACAGTATGCCAGTTGGGAGCAAGTCTATGCAGCAAAGGGTAAATTTTATTAAAACCAAGATGCTTTTAATTAAATGTGCCAATATAGATAGTACTCAACCCATGACTTTGGAATTATGGTTGTAAGTTGTTGCAGTTGATAAACAGATCACCACATGACCAGATCCAATTTTATGTGAATGCCATGGTGGTTATGATATCAATTTCACCCAATGGATGTTTTTTACTAGAAATGGAAAGTTAATGTCAGAAACCAGTAAAAATCATTGAAAAGTGCAATCACATGACTGTGGGACATTACAAACAGTCGTAAAGGTGAGCCAGTTGCCAAGCACCAAAAGGTGAACATGGGAGTGCAGGAAAGTATGCAGCTATATCACTTAGAAATTGGGCTATAAATAGCTTTTGGTGGTCCAGCAAAAGCTTTGAATAGTTGCTAAGTGACTGATCATAAATAGAGGACTATCTGTAATCAAACTGGACTGTAAACGTGTTTAAATCTCCAGGTCAGATTTACTATGCAACTAAAGTGCTAAAGGAACTCACTAGTGATTTGGCTGAGACATTATATGTTATTTTTGAGAAATTTTAAAGAATGTATAAAAATCCTGTTGTTTTTTTTAAAGAAAGGGAGAATGATGATTTGAGGGAACTGCAGTTATTTCAGTGTGACATCAAAGCTTGGGAAGATTTTTGAGAAGAAGTCTGTAAGTGCAAATAATGTGATAATTACTAGAACTAGATAATTATTAGAAGTCATTTGTCAAGAACAAATCTTATCAAATTGATATCTCATTTTTATCAGGCAACTTCCTTACTATAAAGAAGCAACATTTATTCAAAACACACAAAAAGAATAAAAGATAGTAAATGAAAAAGTGAGCTTAAGAGAAAAGGATAGAAAACATGGTTGTGTCTAGTTACCTCAATGCAAGCATTTTATATCTTTATATCTTTTGATTCTTTCAAATTGTAATTGTTTTTGCTACATCCATTCACATCTTACCTTTGGTTATGGGGTTTTGGGTTTGGTTTGGTTTTGCCTGTCTCTTTTTCAGGATCTCATTATCTCTATCCAATCACAACTTTCTTAATAGTCCTCTTCCTCTCTATCTATTTTTGTCTTCTGTCATTTATTTACTTTGCGGTTCAATTTTTTCTTCTTCTATGTGACCAAATCACCTCAAAAAATGTATTTCATTAGGCACTTATTTTCTGTTCAATTCTGTCAATACCCATTTATTACTAACACTACTTTTCTTAAGTAACACATTCTGTTGCAATTAGCTTGCTTTTATGTTTGTTTCAAATCTCATTTCCATATAACAAAATGGTCAGAAAAATGTATATTTCTTTAAACTAATAGTCATACTAGCCATTACCTTTGTGCCAGCATTTTCAAATCTTGGAAAGTGTTCATTCATTTTCCCATTTTCAATAAACATTCTACACACACACACAAACACACACACACACACACACACACACACACACACAAACACTTATCCACTCTTTTTTAACCATTTATTAACCTTCATTCCTTGTTCTCTGTCAAACACAAATTCCTAGGGTCCTATATATGTTTACATAGTATTTGTATAATCCTATATATTTGTCACACAAAAGAAAATTAATCTTTGTTCTCCGCCATTCCAGATTATTGACTGATTATGTATCATCAAGGGCATATAATCAATCAATACTCTAGAATGGTGAGGAATAAAGAATGATTTTCTTTTGTATGACATCTTTTTACCCGTAGCAATCATAGATAGATTTTCTACCTGATAATCTAGTCCTAATCTGTTCTTTCAAGTCTCCCAGTGGTGTGTATACTGTAACTGAGTCTGTTCATCTTTCCCTCTTCTCTTTCCTTCCACTTTTTCCAGCATTAGCATTTCTAAAGAGCAAAGTATTAAACATAAAAAATAAGTTTTAAGTTTCAGGAAGATCAGTTTCCAAGTTAAGAAAATGTCATAAACTTTCAGCAGATAATAAGTTGTTGGGCTTCTCTTCACTGCATTCAAGAGGAAAGTAGATAAACATCTGTCTGAGATGCTCTATTTTGTTCCTTTATGTTGAGTCCTCAGCTAATGGCAATAAGTCACAAAGCATCTCGTAGTTTCAGGAGCCTCTTTATTGTTGTTCTGTAGCCCCGTTACAACTCAGAGGCACGCAAGCCTCTCAGACTCTCTTAAAGACAATCCCCGGGCCAAACGGCAACATTTAGGCACGCTGTGCGGCTCGCGCATGCGCGCAAGCGCCGGCACCAGCCAGTCTGGTCCCGGGCAGCCTGCAACTGCCCAGGACCATTGCAACGTCCCGAGCCTGCCTTTGCAGGCTCAAGACACAACACCCCTTCCCCCCGGCTAAGACTACAACTACATGAATAGTTATACACGACCTCAACACGAGCGTGGTGTGCCACCCCTTGCTCCAATGGTGCCGGGCTATTGTTCTGGAGATTAATTCCCCAGTGCCCATATTTCCAATTTTCCACAGAAACACCCTCTTACTGTTTCTGCTTTGCCAGCAGAGTTACAAAATCTTCAAGGTACCTAGGAGATCTCTTAACTCTCTGTGATCTCCTTAGGCCCTGATAATCTCCAATTACATTTTGCCCAGGGGATGATATGGATTCGCCCCCTTTCTCGGACCCTGGTGGTCCCCATGGACCGTGCCCCATTGCCTGGTCTGCTTGCTTGCCCACCGGGCTTGTCAGACCAGGACTTTGTTCTCTCCATAACCTGGTTAACCTGCCTAGTTGCAGGCTCTCTGGTTACTCTAGAAGACTGCCACTGTTGGCCAACTCTGTAGAGCCTCCCTGGCCCATACTGGACCTATCGTGAGGCTGCCTTCCACCACTCCCCAGTTCCATAGTAGGACTGTCTGGGGTTTCAGTACTGCCCCAAAACTCAGTTGCCCCCTCAACTATGCCGGAGATGTCAGAATTGGGATTTGCCCCTCCAACCACCTCCCTGTGTGAATGCCTCCTTCTGGATGCAGTAGCAGTGCTGGGCCAACTAGACTGATTGTGTGCCAGCTCTCTTGCAATGTGTGAGTTATTAGGATACTCCCGGTTATTCTCCCTGACTGGAGTGCTGAATGGTGTTAGTGGATAATGATTATGCCCCCGAGGTGACTCCCTGGCTGGAGTAGGCACTGGTGCCTGTGTGCTAGCTGGTTCCCACGAATTCCTGTTCGGAACACTCGCAGAATCTTGTGATAGGCCGTCTGTGGCCTCTCTGTTGGTGCCTGGCTGCTGCCAACACTCCTCCCTTTGCCCATAGAGGTCCCTCTCCCCCCTGGAAAAGAACCAGGAGTCTCTGAAAGTAAGTTCAGTCTTGTACGCAGCTGGTTGATATACCGTCGCAGGATACGACTGTCATCCAAGGAGACCTCGTATGACAAAGGACCTGTAACCTTGCATACTACAGCAGGAACCCACAAGTGACTTGTCCCGTAGTTACAGGTCCATACCGGGGCACCCACTAGCAATTGCCTCGGTGCCCTTGGTTGTGTCTGTCTAGGAGGCAGTCTGTCCAGGTGCAACCGGTCAAGTTTAGTAGTCAGTTTGCGCCCCCAGCGAAGTTCAGCCGGGCTTCTCCCAGTAGAAGTTGAAGGTGTGGTGCGGTAATCAAGGAGAAAATCTGCCAACCTGTGGTTCCAGTCCCCATAGGTCAGTTTCTTTAAAGCATCCTTGGTGATGCGGACTATCCGTTCAGCCATACCGTTGGTGGAAGGGTGGAAAGATGCAGAGGTGGCATGGCGAATCATGTTGGCCTGTAAGAAGGCTTGGAATTTGGAAGAAGTGAATTGAGGGCCATTGTCAGACACCAAAACATCCAGAAGCCCATGTGCAGCAAAAATCCCCCTCAGTACTTGAATGGTCTTTGCAGTGGTGGTGGAAGAGACAGGTACAACCTCAAGCCATTTTGAATGGCTATCAACCAGGACCAAGAAGAATTGACCCTGAAAGGGCCCAGCGTAATCGATGTGCACTCTAGACCATGGTGACTGTGTTTCCTCCCATCTATGTACAGGAGCCTGGGGTATTTCTGGGCATGAGCGCTGACAAAGGTGGCATGCGTGCACCTTAGCCTCAATTTCCTTGTCTAACCCAGGCCACCACAAATGGCTGCGCGCAAGCGCCTTCCTTCATACAATGCCAGGATGACCCTCGTGAAGGGAACCTAAGACCCTAGACCCTGAGATAGGAATGATAACTCTGCTGCCCCACAGCAGACAACCCTGAAAAGTGGATAACTCGTTCCTTTTAAGCCAGAAACTCTGAAACTCAGTGCCTGGACAACTCTCTGGCCATCCAGACAAAACCCAGGATAAGACACAAGAGAGTGTGAGATCTGTGGCGATTCAGCAGCCACATCCCTGGCATTTAAAGGTGACTCAGGCAGCGTCTGAATGGAAAGGATGTTGATGGCAGGGGCAGGATCAGCCTCTACTACTTGTAAGGGTAATCTTCTGAGGCCATCAGCATGGCCCATGTCTTTGCCAGGTTTGTGAATTAAAGAAAAATCATAGGCTGACAGAAAGATTGACCATCTCAGCATCCTGGGGGAGATGATATGGGGGGTTTGTTTGTTTGTGAACAACCCCAACAGAGGCTTATGGTCAGTGTAGACCGTGAAATGTCTGCCATATAAAAAATCATGGAATTTTTTAATTCCAGCAACAACAGCTAAGACCTCCCTGTCTATCTGGGCGTAGTTTTGCTCAGCAGAAGACAAGGTTCTGGAGTAATACGCAACAGGAACCTGAGTTCCATCCAGTCTAAGGTGGCTAAGTACTGCTCCCACCCCATAAGGGGAGGCATCACAAGTGATGCACACAGGGAGAGTTTCATTGAAATGAGCAAGCACATTATTGGAAGTGAGTAAGGCCTTAACCTCATTGAAACTTGCTTCATGTTCTTGTGACCACTGCCACACTGCCTGTTTGTCCAGAAGCCTATGAAGTGGTTCAGCTATATTAGCCTTTTAGGAATGAATGAATTATAGAAATTCAAGAGGCCCAAGAAAACTTGTAGTTCAGCTTTGGACCTAAGCCTAGGAGCTTGCATGATAGCTTTTAATTTGGACTCAGCAGGATGAATCCCACTGGCATCAATTTTGAATCCCAGAAAATCTGTAGAAGACACCCCAATTTTACATTTGTCCTTTTTGAGTGTGAGGCCTGTTTTCCAGAACCGCAGCAGGACAGCCCTCAATCTCTCAGCTAAAGTTTGAGTGGAATCTCCAGCAATTAAGACATCATCAAAATAGGGGCAAACCCCTGGTATACCCCTCAGTGTATTTTCCATTACGCTTTGGAAAATTCCAGGAGCCACATTTACTCCAAATTGTAGCCTTTTTACTTTGAATGCCCCCCTGTGTGTTACAATGGTTTGTTCTACAGCAGCAGCTTCATCAACAGGCAACTGTTGATAAGCCTGTGCTAAGTCAAGCTTTGCAAAAACACGCCCCCTCTTGAGGGAAGCCAAAATATGGCTGACTACAGGTACAGGATAGGCATGTTGTTGCAATGCCTTATTTAGAGTGTATTTGTAATCTGCACAGATGCGAATATCCCCATTAGCCTTAAGAGGTGTGACTATGGGAGTTTCCCAAGGATTGGAGTCAACAGGTTCTAAGACTCCTTGCTGAATCAATTTGTCCAATTCAGCATCAATCTTCCCTTTTAAAGCAAAAGATACTCTCCTTGCTTTTACTCTGATAGGAGTGACAGTGGGGTCCAATTTTAAGGAAACTGGGGGCCCTTTGTATGTACCCAGCTGTGGGATGAAGACATCTGCAAATTCTTTGCAGACTTCTTGTAGACCTACTGTTTGCAAACTATTGAGCCCTGTAACTTGTATTCCCAAGGCCTCAAACCGATCAAGTCCTATGAGACTCGTGCGCTCACCCCCCCACTATCAATACATCTAATGGACCTTCAAAATCCTTATACTGTACGTTAAGGGTGGCCTCCCCCTTAACACATACTTTGGAGTTTTGAAAGTCTGTTAGCACTATATTAGAAGGCCTAAGCTTGGCCTGGAACCCACTACCAGAACAAATCTTTCTGAATGTGTGAATGGAAATGATTGAAAGTGCAGACCCAGTGTCTAGTTCCATGACCAATGGAACTCCTTGCAACTTCACTTTAAGTGACAGTTTCTTCTTGAGTGGCTTGTGTGTGCCTGTCCTATAAATGCTTCTTTGTGAAGCACAAAAACCCACCCTGTTTTGGCTGGGGACCCTGGTACCTTTCAGGCGCAATTCTTCTCGGGGTTGTACCTTCTGACAGCCCAGGCACACAGCTGCAATGTGGCCTTGCTTTCCACATGCTTTACAGATTGCAGAATGAAACCTGCAGTTGGTCCTCTTGTGGTGACTTCCACACCCGAAGCACTTGGGAACAGCTGAAGACTTTTCTTTGCCTTCCTTCCGCTTCCCTTCTTTGGTTGGGTAGAGATGATCTACTTCTTCATCAGGGTCCTCTTCCGAGCTCCCTTGGAGTCCCTCATAGTGCACGGGAACAGCTTCTGGAGTATTTCTGATAGGCCTCATATTCTCGATTGCCCCACCTGCTGCCTCTTCTGCAGTAACCTCTCTCAAGGCATCTTGGAATGATAAGTCTTCTTTAGCAAAAAGTCTCTGCTGCAAGTCTCTGTTTCTCAGCCCACAAACAAATCTGTCTCTCAGCCTTTCTTCTAAATCTTTAAACTCACAAGGCTTAGCTGCTCTTCTCAATGCAGCAATGTACTCTTTAGCTGATTCACTAACCCGTTGATCCCTCTGTTCGAAAGTATGTCTCTATGCAATAACAGACAACTTGGGCTGGAAATGTTCTTTTAGTAATTTCTTTAAATCTGTGTAGGTAACAGATTCAAGAGGTGCAGGGGCTGCTAAATTTTCAGCAATTTCAAATGCATCTTGACCAAAAACACACAGCAGGGTGGCAGCCTTTAAGCCATCTTCTCTCACTTGATTTACTCTGAAATAATTTTCTACTCTGGCCACATAAGACTCCCATCTTTCTGGATGCGTAACATCAAACTCAGAAAGTCTTCCTATCTTTGCCATCTTTGCAGTAGTACAGGAAGGGTCTATCAGCCAACTTACCCCCAACGACGCTGTATTGGCAGGCAGTTGCTGAATTTAACGCCGTTTCCTTGCTGCTTCAGGACTCCAGGGTAAGCTTACAATTTCTTCAATTAATTGTAAGGGATCCCATCCTCGTCGCCAGTGTTAGGTCCTCAGCTAATGGCAATAAGTCACAAAGCATCTTGTAGTTTCAGGAGCCTCTTTATTGTTGTTCTGTAGCCCCGTTACAACTCAGAGGCACGCAAGCCTCTCAGACTCTCTTAAAGACAATCCCCGGGCCAAACGGCAACATTTAGTCTGGTCCCAGGCAGCTTGCAACTGCCCAGGACCGTTGCAACATCCCAAGTCTGCCTTTGCAGGCTCAGGACACAACACTTTATTAAGCAGGGAGTTGGACACAGAGGCTAAATGGCTCCTTCCAATTTGGGTTTCTACAGTTCTTTGATTAGAACTAGTCCAGGGAAAATTTCAAGGATTATTCTGGTCCCCAAAAGCTTGTTACTTGATTTTTTCAGTTTATAATGTTGTCCTTGTTTATGAAACAGTATAGAGTTAAATATGTGTCTAACTTTTCCTAAAATCAAGGGGTTTTAATAAGCTTAATTAAAGCTGAAATTCACTTCAGATAGATTAAATGGGTACAATCCAGGGCACTGAATGACTAATTCTAAAGGAAGGACCTCATATTCTTGTTTCCAAGCATCAGGTTTTTTAGAAGGTGTGTGGGGGGGGTGTTTTGTTTTTTTGTAAATATCTCTTAAAATTCCAAATTTCAAAAGCAATTTGTGATATTTTTTGACTTGCTTTTCCAAATGGGGGAGGGTACCCACTGTACTCAAATAATTCCTTGTATGCACTTAAAGTTGCATTCTGGATTGTGGCCTATATGTCCATTAGCTATAAATCCATTTCCATTTATTTTAAATCCATTAATAGTTCTAAGTTTCATATTCTGAGCCCAAAGAGCAGAGGGCACATTTAGATCTGAGTGATTCCAAGGGTTTGTTCCTACTTACACTAACATGAGTTTCTCCAGATAGTATTATCACAAATCTAGTTAATCCTTAATAAGAAAAGGATTTTACACTGTCAACAACATCTCTAGTAAAAAGAAGCAGTCAGCCAATACAATTTTAAGCCCTATTGCAACTTAGATCAAATTCATATCTTTAGTTGATAAAAGTAGTACTTAATAATTGTAACTAAAATCTCTAAAGGTTACACAGAGCAGTGATTCTCAACTTTAGCAACTTTAAAATGTATAGACTTCAACTCCTAGAATTCCCCAACCAGCATGCTGGCTAGAGAATTCTGGGAGTTGAAATCCATTCATCTTAAAGTTGCTGAGATTGAAAAATACCGATTGAGAGCATTCTGATTTTAAGATTTCAGTTCTTGTACGGGGCTAGCTAATCCTGAAGATGGTGGGTGGACTATTATAAAACAAATGCCCTTTATCAAGTTTCCCAATCTACCTGTGAAAATGAAATTCTTATCTGTTTCTTAAATAAGAGAGATCCATTTGATTGGTGATCAAGAAATATTCCTCCAGGTGGCCTCACATTGTTTTGTCTCATCAGTCAGGAAGTAAAGGACAAAAGAGTTAAGAATAAGGAAACACTGAGTCCAGGGATGTTTTTCTTAATAAGTGAGAGAAGAGTAAAGCTACTACTCATATGAGTATCCCCAGCCCCATTGTAATAGGAAGTTTAAAATTTCCAGCCTCTTGGATCAGAGAAGATCAAGGTTCATTCTTTATCATTTCAAAGAATGAAATAATAGAACTGTAGACATAGCAAGAAAGCAGATATCACTGAATGTTAAGAAAAAAATTCCCAATCATAAGGGCAAGTTTAACGCAGGAAATAATTGCAGAAGCTGCACATGATCTGACTTTTAAATTCTTCACAATAGGAGTTGGTTTAATTTTCTTGACAACGAATAACTCAAAATTTTAGTCCTCAAAAAATAAAAGTGGGTGGCCAAGTTATAAATGCCATTTTCTCTGTGCCAGCTTTTTTCTCTGTTGTTTGCTTAACTTTGTGGCATTGTTTCTTATTCTGTGTTCCTGCTTCTAAGTGATATAAGAATATTGACAGCAAGCTACAACCCTGAAACAATCAAGTCCTGCCAGGGATGAGAGGGTCTTTGCCAGGCAGGTCAAACTTGCCAATCACCAATACCAATCCTCCTGGCTTTCAGAACAGCAAAGTGATCAATGCAAGCTCAACTAGAAGAAACAAGAAAAAGTAAGACAGAAAGTTTGTATTTCTTGCAAAGGTCTGGTAATATACCCTTACTATAAAGTAGAATAAGTTCATCTGTCATCTTTTCCATCTGGGTTGACCTGGAGAGCTGACATCCTTTTTGCTCTGCAGAATCTTGACCTTTAAATCATTCCTATAGATTACTGGACTTGATCTTTCATCACTCTTTGGCATTTAAATGGAGCCTTCAAAGCTTTCACCACCCTACTTTGTAAATCCCGTAAAGAATCAGGATTTCTTGTCACAGCTGTGCCAGGGCCAAGTTCTTTTCTTGATTTGTCTTTTGTCTTTTTATTTTGCCAAACTCAAGTTTGTTGTCTTCCATGCCTTCAAAATGTCAGGTGAAAAAAAAAGTTTTTTCTTATCATCTTTTAAAATTTATCTATTAAAATCTGTAGCCCTTTCAAGTTATTAGTTATTAATGTATCAGTCCATTTTTTTAAAAAAATCACTTTAAAATAAGAAAAAGTTATAGCCATTTTAACTCTTTTCTGCCTGTAAGCCTCAATTCCTTACATGGGTTTAGTTCCAGTTCAGTCATTTCCTATCACTATATTATTTAATTATTATTTATTTTTCAAATCTTACAGCAAAAATAACCAATAACACACTCCTTTTTTTCTTTGCCAATTGTATATTATTTTAGATTCTTAGGGCTCTGTTTATTTTTTTTTAATCTGAAAAACATAAAACCTACCAGATTCCAAATTAGGTTTTCTGTTTTTAAAGTTTCTAATATGGTTAAACTGAACATTTCCTAATATGATTAGACAGTGAGTTTGGCTGGCTTACTGTTTTTATGAAAGGCTCTGCCTCTGCTAAGATGTTGACACTTGGTGTTCAAACCCATTACCAATTTTTACAAATTCAGTAGTTTCTCCATTGTTAATAACTTTCCATAAACTAAAACAATGCTATGTAAACATCATCAGATAGAATTTGCAGAAATCTAATATATTATTGGTTAGAAGGAGGTGGAAAAGCTTAGTTATAACAGCAAACTATAGCTAGGGGCTGACTATGGATGTTATAGCAAACTGTTCATATGCAAACTGTCAACCATGCTATGGAGAAAGAAGAAAGCCAACAGGTGTCTAAGATATTATTTTGACATATACCCACCATTTTCAAAAATTGCTTTGAAGTCCTGAACTTCACTGACAAAGATCTATAAAACTATGGAATGAAATCAAAGAAATTGTTAAGGATGAATGTGAAAACATTGTCAAAACCCAAGAAACAGATGAAACCAATATGGATGTCAGAACAAACACTGGAAATTGAAGAATAAAAAATAAAAGAGATGGTAAAACCAAAAAAGAGAAAGATCTCAGGAAGGAACTTAACAAAGAATTTTAGAGGGCTTTTAAAAGAAACAAGGATTATTACAACATCTGTAAAGACATCAAAGATGGAAACAATCATAGAAAATTAAAGAAGCTCTTCCAAAGATTCTCCAAACCTCAAAGGAGCCAACCTTGGATTGACATGCTAAAGGATGTCAATGGATAGACAGTAACTTATCTGAAGAACAAAAAAAACAAGAACAAATGATTGTTCAATATATATTGAACTACTGTACAACAAAAATGTCATTGTCCTATATACATTTCCTACATACAAGAATATTTAGTATGAGAAGGTAAAATTAAATCAGCATTCCAATTATTTCCAAACTACAGGTTATAAGAATTTATGGAATATCTGCAGAAATATGGCAGCAGTAGAAAGGATGGTTGATCATTCAGCATTGAGGCTTACATACTTATATATACTTAATGGATTTGAAAGTGCTTACTTTTTTATTGATATCCAGCACAGGGCTGGGATGTATAACCTTATGTAGTTAGATTTTTTTAAAAAAATTGGGGTAGTACTTGAAAATTGAGGACAATCTGGATAGTGTGGTCATGTAATAACATCACCAAATCATGAAAACCTGCATTTTTAGGGAGCAAGTTGGAATACTTAGTGTTTCTACATTTTGGTAAAGATTGTTTTGAGTTTGGGGAGATTGTACTAAATGAAAGATGTTTATGTTCCACTAAACAAAAACCCATAAACCCTTCAAATTTCAGAAGCTGTTGATGGAGTCTAAAAAAGGAAGCACTTGCTGGCCACAATGGCATATTTTCCATTTCAATTCTATACAATAAGCATTATTTTTTCAAAATAAATAAACCCACATGTAAGAAGGAACTATTTGTCAAGCACAGAAAAGCATGGGTCTAGGCAGTCCAAATGAATATATAGGTTTATTGGAAGCTTAAGTTCTCTACAAGAATCTGAAATACTAACGATCAAGACAAATTGGTGGTAGATAAGAGTCAAGGAGAATTCAAGATGGGCTGAACTTAGATCTCTTGTGGGCGCAAAGAGAATCAAGACTGATGTCATGTTTAACCCTTCCTTCATGCTAAACTTGATCATCTCCTACACTATCTCTAATACAATTTTCTAATAGGAGAGGATTGCAATTCCTGGATAAGTTTTAATGAATATCAAATGTTTATCCTGCAGTTATATTTTGTGGTTGTTTGATTTAAGATTTTGAGGTGAGTTAAGAGTGTTTTTATGGTACAGATAGAATTAGAGATCCAGTTCTTCAATTAAATTATCCAAGATTCAAGCTACACACAATGACAGATTTTTTTTTCTGTTTTGTTCATAATGGTCTCTCACAATATACTTATTAAATGAAATGGCTTGGGAGGGCACCAAAATAGTATATCTGCATTACAATTTTATTGCATCATTAACTACATATTTTATGAACTGGTCTGGATTTGTTCAAGCAAGAGGAACAGCAATTGGCAAAAAGGCTTCTGGAAGTAAGGCTGATTGAGTTTAGTAGGAGTTATTTTTGAATAAACCACACAGGATTGTACTGCAATTGTGTGTTAGATCAAGATTTCAATCCACATGAAGTCAATCTGCTTATTTTTATAACCCAGTTTAACATAACAGAACAGAAAATTGGAAAAAAATAGAGAAGCAAAACCCAATGTTCACGTTATGATCTTATTTATTTCATCTGAAATGTAGTTGGATGATGATTTTACAACTCTGGAAGAATGAAATCATTTCACAGTGCCTATTTATTTTTATTTCTATCTTGCCTCTATTATTTTTATAAATAACTCAAGGCAGCAAACATATCTAATGCACTTTCGTCATACCATTTTTCCTGTAATAGCAATCCTGTGAGGTGATTTGGAGTCTGCATGGTTGGACAATTCTCTCTCATACCTTCCTGATACTTATTAGCAATATTTTTGCTCATCCTTTTAGAGATCAAAGTAAGCAGCCTCCTTGCTTATTTCCAGCTCAGGCACCAAGTGATTAGACACCTGCACCTCATCATCTACTCCACCCGATTTTCCCTTCCAAAGACTGATTTCATTATCTATGGCCCAGATTCAGGAAAGCACTTAAGAATCTGAACCACATGAGTACGTGCTTCTATGAATCATTCTTTCTATATGGGATAGGAACAAGATTCATACAGCTGCCCCTTTTTGTAGTATTCCCCCATCCCCATTCCTAGCTAAATGTTCCTGAGCTGCATCCAGCAGGTACCCAGATTGCAGGCCAAAACTTGCACAAAACACCAACAGGAACCATAGAACCAGTCTGGAATGACACAGAACAAGCCTGATTAGATCATCTAAGCACTGAACAATAATGTTGAGCAACAGTACTTCCCTTCAAATTCCCAGAAATCGACTGCCTAGTTTGTAAAAAATGGTACTTATTTGTCCATCTCTTTCACAGGATGCTTTTGAAAATCTGTCAAATCTCTTTGCAAGGAAAAAATATAAGTAGATTTTATTGACAAGAGATTGTTGACAACTTTTATTTTTGTTTTATCTTCAATCTCAGTCCATCTCTGTATTTTCCCCCTACTAGGCACTACTTCCCAGTCTGAGAAACCCTAATGTATTCCTTGACACATGATTGAAATATAGATGCTAATGACAAAAATCTTCTAAAATAAAAAGAAAACTTTTACATTTACTCTATACTGCAATAGTGAGACCACTTTTGGTATACTCTGTCCAATTCTGGTCACCATGTTACAAAAATGATGCTGAAGCCCTAGGAAGATGCCAAGAAAAGCAACAAAGATGATAAGAGGTCTAACTGAATTGTATTATGAAAGGCTAAGGGAACTTGATATGTTTAGCCTAATGAAGAGAATGCTTAGGGAAGACCTGATAATAGCCTTCCAAAGGCTTCCACAGGGAAGAGGGGGTGGATTTATTCTCCATCCCTGAGGACAAGGCAAGAAGCAACAGGTGGAAGCTGGTCAGAGGGAGATTCAACCTGGAAATAAGGAGAAAGCAACCACAATGTCTTCACTTGGCTTAGGAGTAGAACTCACTTGGAAGATCCAGGTATAGAAATCCCATATCACTTTTGACTGTTAGTCAATGGGACTAAAAGACAGAATTTTCTAAGTGGTTGGTCTATTTGATATGTGTCATGAATATATGAGTCTAAGCAGTAGAACCCTTTATGGATTACCCCCTTTATGGATTACTGCCTTGTCGTGGTGAAGGGGCTGCGTAACTCAATGAAGCTATAAGCTATGCCGTGCAGGGCCACCCAAGACGGACAGGTTATAGCAGAGAGTTCTGACAAAATGTGATCCACTGGAGAAGGAAATGGCAAACCACTCCAGTATCTTTGCCATGAAAACCCCATGGACAGTACTAAAAGGAAAAAAGATATGACGCTGGAAGATGAGCCCCTCAGGTCGGAAGGTGTCCAATATGCTACTGGGGAAGAGCAGAGGGCTAGTACTAGTAGCGCCAGAAAGAATGAAGCGACTGGGCCAAAGCCGAAAGGACGCTCAGCTGTGGATATATCTGGTGGTGAAAGGAAAGTCCGATGCTGTAAAGATTTTTTCTCCATAGGAACCTGGAATGTAAGATCCATGAATCAAGGCAAGCTAGACGTAGTCAAAAAAGAGATGACAAGACTGAACATCGACATCTTAGGAATCAGCGAACTAAAATGGACAGGAATGGGTGAATTTAACTCAGATGACCATCAGGTATACTACTGTGGGCAAGAATCCCTCAGAATAAATGGAGTAGCCTTCATAGTCAATAAAAGAATAGGAAAAGCAATACTGGGATACAATCCTCAAAATGACAGAATGATCTCAATTCGAATCCAAGGCAAACCATTCAATATCACAGTAGTCCAAATCTATGCCCCAACCACTGGTGCTGAAGAGGATGAAATTGACCGGTTCTATGAAGCCCTACAGCACCTTATAGAATTAACACCAAAAAATGATGTCCTTATCATCATGGGGGATTGGAATGCTAAGGTAGGAAGCCAAAAGATAACCGGAATAACAGGCAAGTTTGGCCTTGGAGTACAAAATGAAGCAGGGCACAGGCTAATAGAATTTTGTCAAGAGAATACGATGGTCATAACAAACACTCTTTTCCAACAACCCAAGAGACGGCTCTACACATGGACATCACCAGACGGTCAACATAGAAATCAGATTGACTATGTGCTCTGCAGCCAAAGATGGAGAAGCTCTATACAGTCAGTAAAAACAAGACCAGGAGCTGACTGTGGCTCAGATCATGAGCTTCTTGTTGCAAAATTTAGGCTTAAATTGAAAAAAGTTGGGAAAAGCACTAGGCCACTCAGGTATGACCTAAATCATATTCCTGATGAATATACAGTAGAGGTGACAAATAGATTTAAGGAACTGGATCTGATAGACAGAATGTCTGAAGAACTATGGATGGAAGTTCGCAACATTGTACAAGAGGTAGCAACTAAAACCACCCCAAAGAAAAAGAAATGCAAGAAAGCAAAATGGCTGTCTGAGGAAGCTTTGCAAATAGCTGAGGAAAGAAGGGAAGCGAAAGGCAAAGGAGAAAGAGAAAGATACACCAACTGAATGCAGAATTCCAGAGAGTAACTAGAAGAGATAAGAATGCCTTCTTAAATGAACAGTGCAAAGAAATAGAAGAAAACAACAGAATAGGGAGGACCAGAGATCTCTTCAAGAAAATTGGAGATATGAAGGGAACGTTTCATGCAAAGATGGGCATGATAAAGGACCAAAATGGCAGAGACCTAACAGAGGCAGAAGAGATTAAGAAGAGATGGCAAAACTACACAGAAGAACTATACAAGAATGAGCTTAACATCCCAGATAACCACAATGAGATGGTCATTGACCTCGAACCAGACATCCTAGAATGTGAAGTGAAATGGGCCTTAGAAAATCTGAGCAACAACAAAGCTAGTGGAGGTGACAGTATTCCAGCTGAGCTATTCAAAATCTTAAAAGACGATGCAGTAAAAGTGCTACACTCAATTTGCCAGCAAATTTGGAAAACTCAACAGTGGCCACAGGATTGGAAAAGGTCAGTTTACATTCCAATTCCAAAGAAAGGCAATGCCAAAGAATGTTCAAACTATCGCACCATTGCACTCATTTCACATGCTAGTAAAGTTATGCTTAAAATCCTACAAGCTAGACTCCAGCAGTATGTGGATCGAGAACTACCAGAAGTACAGGCAGGATTTCGAAGAGGCAGAGGAACTAGAGATCAAATTGCCAACATACGCTGGATCATGGAGAAAGCTAGGGAGTTCCAGAAAAACATCTACTTCTGCTTCATTGACTATGCAAAAGCCTTTGATTGTGTGGATCACAACAAATTGTGGCAAGTTCTTAAAGAGATGGGAGTACCAGACCATCTCATTTGTCTCTTGAGAAACCTATATGTGGGTCAAGAAGCAACAGTGAGAACCGAACACGGAACCACTGATTGGTTCAAAATTGGAAAAGGAGTCCGGCAAGGCTGTATACTGTCGCCCTGCCTACCACTCTGATGGCAGAAAGTGAAGAGGAACTAAAGAGCCTCTTGATGCGGGTGAAGAAGGAGAGTGCAAAAGTTGGCTTAAAACTCAACATTAAGAAAACCAAAATCATGGCATCCGGACCTCTCAATTCCTGGCAAATAGATGGGGAAGAAATGGAGGTAGTGACAGATTTTATTTTTCTGGGCTCCAAGATCACCTCAGATGGGGACTGCAGCCAAGAAATTAAAAGACGCTTGCTCCTGGGGAGGAAAGCTATGGCAAATCTAGGCAGCATTCTAAAAAGCAGAGACATCACCCTGCCAACAAAAGTGCGTATAGTCCAGGCCATGGTTTTCCCAGTTGCAATGTATGGCTGTGAAAGTTGGATCATAAGAAAGGCTGAGCGCAAAAGAATTGAGGCCTTTGAACTATGGTGCTGGAGAAGACTCCTGCGAGTCCCTTGGACTGCAAGGCGTTCAAACCGGTCAGTCCTAGAAGAGATCAACCCCGACTGCTCTTTAGAAGGCCAGATCCTGAAGTTGAAACTCAAGTACTTTGGCCACCTAATGAGAAGGAAGGATTCACTGGAGAAGAGCCTAATGCTGGGAAAGATTGAGGGCAATAGAAGAAGGGGACGACAGAGAATGAGATGGCTGGATGGAGTCACTGAAGCAGTAGGTGTGAATTTTAATGGACTCCAGAAGATGGTAGAGGACAGGAAGACCTGGAGGAACGTTGTCCATGGGGTCGCGATGGGTCGGACACGACTTCGCAATTAACAACAACAACAAAGCAGTAGAAAAGGCCAATGAAGTGGCCTCTGTCTTTGTTTCTTTCAAACATATCATTATTTCTATTAAAAGAAACCACAAATAATTCTACAGAACTATTTAAAAATTCATACTTTCTTTTAATTTGAAGAATAAAATCAACAGAGCGATTTTATTCTTAAATCAATAAAAATAAAAAATAAATTAAAATTAAAAACAAAAATAAAATTATTGCACAAAATAATTCTTACACCTTTTATCATGGATTGGATGTTTCAGATCAACTTAGTTTTAGGAAGGGGTAGATTTCCTATTTTTATGAAAAAAATCTAATATTATATTAATATATTTTTCATTCATAAATTCCATGATTACAATCAACCAACATTGATGTAGAATAGCACATTCCAGCCTTCAGGTATGAAGAATGGCTGGAGAGATTTGTTTCCAATCTTTTGCAAATCAAAAACTTGATTCAAAATCCAAAACTCCCTGTTAATTACACCTACATGTCATATTCCATCCTTTGTGATGGAATATATTTAATTAATTTGTATCTCACTTTTGGATACAAATGATCTAAAATTGAGCTAATTCAGTGTGAATTATAAAAGATTAAAGATAAAATATGATTTTTTTTCTTTGAAAACTCAATATCATTAAAATTGAAAAATATTTTCATGCATAGTTGCTTTTTCTGAGGAGATAAACCCTGACAAATGTCAGATGATTAATTTCCAGTGTTTTCATATTATTATTCCATAGCAGACACATGATATAACAGTGCTTTGGGAAATACAAAATGCTACTTGATCAGTGGCAGTGTTAAACTCCAGCAAAATATTTTTATTTCATAAATTTATGTTTCACAGCATACTGTGATAATTCTCATTTTGGACAAACTAAAAAAAATGTCATTTTAGAAAAATGTTTTGTATCATTGTATGAATTGTGTGGTCCTCATTATGATTGAATTTGAGACCTCTGCTTTCTCTATATTTAGATCACTATTTACCAATCTTAGCAACTTTAAAATGTTTGGAGCCAGAATTCCCCAGCTGAAGTCCACACATCTTAAAGTTGCTGAGGTAAAAAAATACTGATGATATGTAGAAGCTATAGTTTGACAAGACCCATTGATCTAGCCAGGCAACTTTGGGCCATCCTATGACCCTCATCCCAACCTTTATCACAGGGTTGATGTTGAGGGGAAAAAATAATGCCACTTTGAGTTGTACAAAATAAAGGTAAGATATAAAACAAATAAACTCAAGGAGATTTATTTCTGAATAAAAATTAACTATACATTTTTTTAACCTTGAGTTTTGTCCTCTTTTTTGACAATACTTGTCTACAATATGCAGTATTTTTTTCTCATCCTCATTTTTTGCAGGATTCATTCTTTTTCTGTCTGTCATTAAGTCCTTTCCTTCTTAATTCTACCAATTGTAGTTTTTCTTAATTCCTATTAACTTAACTATAGATTTTAATGTAAGTTTATTCATTTCATTCAGTTCCCAGGAGCTTCCATATCCTCTTTCCTTATGTGCACTTTTTACTCTTATTGAGGTAAAATTGGTCTATCTTGTTCTCTGTACCTTTTTGCAGTCATTGTGGTTTACTCTAAGTTGTTTCACTTTTTCCCCCTTATCTTCCATGTACATTTTTCTCCCGAGAGTCAGTCTTGAGACTTAAAAAGTCATCTAGTTCAGAAAATCCCTCTTTAGGGTCTTTGGGACTCCTCAAAAAATGTTTTTAAAAGGTTGGTTCTCATCCTTTCTATTTTGGAGAAGTAATAAATTTGAAAAAACTTTGGCATGTGTGTTATGGGTGTGTCCATTAGTAATTATTATTGGTTAGTTATTATCAGTGTGGTGAACCAGATTCTTGGAATATATATATATATAATATATGCATGCCAAAAATCTGGTATCTTTCAATTTATGAAGAACTTGGCCTTTTAATTTATGAACAACATATTGCAAAAAATTGTGATTATGTACTTATACAAGAATGTTTGTATTCTAAAATCTAAATGAATAATTAAATTTGTGAACATCAGCTTTTGAATTTCATTGTACTGAATGAACAGACAACATGTTTCTGTATGGTCTACATTTAATGCATTTTTCAAGAAAGAATAATCATTAAAAATATATAAAATATATTTATAAAAAGATATCATTTCAGCAGTGTTAGATGAAGTGGTATTTTTGTTTTATTCAGCAGTCTGTTTTTTTTTATTTTGCTTTTTTTAATTGAGGTTTTAATGTCTTTTTCTTTTTTTCCTGAGAAGTTTAATACATATTTTCCTTGCTTGCTTCATTATATAGTCCTTTTAATATAACAGTGCTTTTTTAACATATAGCCTTACACAATAGTAATGTTATATAATTAAATTGCTATTTAGTTTATGTCCTACATTAAAAATGGTAGCTATTTTAAAATGTCTTTTAACATTTTAATTTTACACACACACTCCAAATAATTGTGTATTCCACATTCCAATTTTTTATTATATTTCTTCACTAATTTTCTCAATCTTTCCTTATAAACAATTATGTTTTATATTGATATTCATTCAGTTGCCATGTGTTCCAGTAAATATCTGTGGTTTAAACCAAGTATTTTAGGCAGTCTATATTTTCCAGCCACCATTGATATTTATTCTTAGGTCTCCAAATGGCCTTATCAGTTTTTCTACTATCAACTCATTCCTTCATTATTAATTCCTTTCATCTAACAGAATTCTCTCTCCCCAAATTGTCTTCATCCAGAATTTTGCATATTCTCCCACAAATTCCTGAATTATCAACCTATAAATTCTATTTTAAAACACAGACATAGTTTTAGTGACAATAATTTGTACTTTCTGAGATATATTTTTTTCTCTTTCAGAATTACAGTGCACCTATATCTTCTTTCCAGTATTTGATAAGATGAGAACTTTAATTCAGATCTGTTACATCCCCCCTGTTTCTCTTAGTTTCTCTTACTTTTATTTCTTTTATTTCTTTCATTTGTTGTGGTCTTCTATTCTGGGACACAATAACACATACTCTATGGCTGGCACCAAATATTTCTTACTTTTGCCATCCAACAAGACTTTGACTAATTGAGCCAGCCAGATAATTATATTTGTAATATAGCAAAGGAACAAGCCAGTTACCACCATTAGTGATATCCATGCAACGTTCATTCCCTACTAATATTAAGCTCCGTATTGATCAATTTGGTACATTTTGACCCACATATCACAAGCACAAGTTTTATCCAAACATGCTCACACTACTCTAGAAAAGTTAAGATGTCTACCTTGCAAACCAATATATTGTTTTCCACATCCCATCAACCTAGCAAGTATACTGATAGTCACTCAGCCTGCATTATAATGTAAATTATAAACACTGCCACTGAAAATTGCTTATTTCCCACTTAATGTTGGTGGCATAATATTGAGAAGGGGGGCTGAAAGGGCTGCAAAATAGGTGCTAGGGAGCCACCCACAGTCTACATAGGTTGTTTACTCCTAAGATTTGCTGACCTTGCTCTTAATTAATTAATTACATTTATTTAGTGTTGCCTCTGCATTATTCAGCAATTTTGGAAGCTCTGGTACTTTTGATCTGTCTATCTGTTTGTTTGTCTGTCTGTCTGTCACACTGGCTGGTCTTGGCCCAATCATACTCTCTCACCCCAACGTACTGCACAGTTATTGTTGTGGGAAAAAATAAAAAGGGAAAGGACAGCTATGAATGCAGCTCCTGAACAACAAGCAGGATATAACAGAAGCAAACAAATAAGGAGATTAATACCCAGTTACATAATATCTCTAAGTTTAGATTTAGGTTTATAACCTTAGAATACAAGTCTACTTTAATAAGTATTTTCCTACTAGCCAAAACAATGTTGCTGGCGTATTCCTTTAATCATATTATCATTAAGAAGTCAGACGGTGCTCAATGGTTATTTTAGTGTTTACCCTTATCTGTAGAAGACAGTTGTGTTTTTCCCTGATTGTGAATTTTTTGTATATCTATCTCACAATAAATAAAATAAAACTACTTGAAACTTTGAAAATCATTAACGCTACTTGGCGAATAGTTGTTTCTGCTAGGCAAATCCACTCTAGCTCAGAAATTAACTTTAGCTATGCATCTGGAAGTGAGGAAGGCTGCAGATTCATTTTCCCAGTCTCCAGATGTAAAAAGCTACTTACTGAGCACAACACAAAAGCACGAAAATGTCATTAAAAATGATTTGCTAAATAAAAAGACAAGAAAAGACTGTTAAACAAAATCATCACCAAATAAGGGGTCATTCCTACTATTTTTCTTAAATTCAGTAATTATGTCCCAGCAACTGCTGTCAGCTCTTAGTGACTACATATTCTCCAGGATAATCTGTCCCAAACCAGTCTTAAAGAGTCTTAACACATTTACTTTAGAACATATTCTATAAAACTAAAATCAGTCGTTTCTACCAAATTCTTTAACAGCCAACTAAACGTTTCATAGGAAATACTAGCATTCACTGCCATCTAGTGTTACGATAGACTACCTACACTGCCAATATTTATTTGCTACATAATCATAGCCTCAAAATACATTAAAAAAAATTGATACAAGTCATTTAAAAAGAATTGACACAAAATTACTAGGCTTAAAGAGAAAAAAGGAAATACTGTATCTTCATCTCCAGAAAATATTTTCATCAGATGCAATAAATTTATGGTTATGTGGTATATTCCATATCTACGTGTGATGGTTTGCTGTTAAACCCTAGCAACTCTGCTCTATGCAATGCAATAATATTGAAAATAATGGCATATACATTACAAAAAGTTGCCATTTCTTTGCATCAGCCTGCATATAAACCTAATCAGATCAATCTGCCCTGTATAGGTGTTCTGGGAATTTTGGTCCCAGTACATCTGGAGAGCCCCAGATGGGGAAGGTGACTCAGCTTGAAAACTAAAAACATCTGCAAGTAAAACAAAATTCTTTGTAAATGAAAGTGTGACTTTGATGATTATAGCTGGCAATTCTAGAAACTCTAGTTTCAACATATGTGGCAAGTGCCATACAAGAGTGGCAATTGGGGAACATTAGGCAGATTCAGAAAGGAGAGTAGAATTCTTGTGTATTAAGTCCTGCAGAAAAAGGAGGAATTGATATTTTCAAATGAGTAAATCCTCTGTGGATTCCTAAAGTGGAATAGCAATTTCCTGACACCTTTAAAGAAAGCAGAATTAACTGAATGGCTAAAATAATGCTCTTCAGATTTTAAAAATCACAGTCATTACTAGAAGAAGTCATACATAAATGCATAAAATGTATTATTTCTCTTGTTTTAGAAAAAAAGACAAATGAATGCTATAGAAATAAGCAGTTTTATTAATTAGGAGTTTTATTGAAGCAGGAAGATTATTACAATATCTTTATTGTGTTTCACATTTACATAAATTGTAACATTATTTTATCTGTTGAACAATATATAATCAACAAAGCCAGCCTTGGGTTAAAACTAAAAGAAGCATTAGTTAGAACTTATTCAATACAATAGTTTAATATTTTTATTCTAATATTTTATTACTAGATAACATTGCTCATCATATATTTAGATTGTATTATCTTAACATGTCCATTGAACTTTATGGAATTTACATCTGAGTAGATCTGCAGTTAGTTGTCATTTTAACTAGTATATGACACTGACTGTATTTCTATGTTTCTATGTTTCTATAAGGCATAATGAATGTACCACTGGGTAAAGAGACCTAAATCCTTTTATATCATTTACTCAATTAATTTGCCATATGATGTAAAAGCAATGATTTCACGTGCAAAGCGTTTAAAAGCATTGGGCCATTGTGACACAGTGGTTAGAAAGCAGTATTGCAGGCTAACTTGCCCACACACCAGATCCTGACTATCTCAAAGTTGACTTATCCTTCCATCCTTCTGCAGTCGGTAATATAAGGACCCAGATTGTTGGGGGCAAGATGCTGTCATTTGTAAATCACTCAGAGAGTGCTATAAAGCACTACAGGGCAGTATATAAGTCTAAATGCTATTGCTATTGCTAAAAGAGGTGCTTTTAAAGTTTATTGGCATGAACAAAGACCTATTTCAAAGCAAGCACATTCTTTGGAAGGGTTGAATCAATAGAAGAACAATTACAAATAACTTTATTATTGTCATAGACCAGTAATAGCCATCACTTTTTACAATATATTAATAATAATAGTAATAGTAATAGTAATAATAATAATAATAATAATAATAATAATAATAATAATAATAAATAGTACTAGCATTAATAGTAAATAATAACATCCCTGTTAAGAAAATACATGTTCTCAAAATGTTAGGGTCACTCCCTAGTTTATGTGAGTGGATAGCCGATTAGTGTGTGAGTAAATATAATGTTCCAAACATTATTAGAAATATCTCCCAAAAATGGGCACAAGTTGACGGCTATAGATCTGTAACCAATTTTTTTTTTGAATCAATAGAAGAGAATATCTGTAGCTCAGGGCTGAACTGTCAATCTTCAATATTCCCTATTACCATACTTTCAGGAAAACCAGTTTAATGTGATGAGATTGATCTGACTGAACACTCTGAGAAGCCAACTATCATATTAATCTCTTTGACATTCCAGAGAGATAAATTTGGGTTAGTTTGATTTGAATTCATCAGCAAAGCTGCTACAGCATTAATTATGCTATGCGTTAATATTTAAGAAACTAAATTATTGTCTTTTATATTTTTCTCTATTGGAAACATTTTAGTATATGGTAATAATTAAATTAACATTATACCATGCAGCTGGAAAAAAGACTTTTAAATATAGAATACAGAAACTTATGATAGTTATGCTGAAATAAGTTTTGATTCAGCTAGTCCTGGCTAGCCACTATTGCAACCTGACAATAAGCAATCATCTACACTGAGCCAACAGGAAGGGAATATCCAGCATTATATAGCCCAGTATTTGCTTATTAGCCAGCTTGACTGGAATTGAAGGGACATGCTAATCAATTCCGCAAACCACATTGACATACTACTGTCCCACAATGGTAACTTCTGCCCCAACTTAAAATACCACACTGGTAACTTCATTTCCTACTAAGAAGCTATTTTATCAAAATATGAGGATAATTGTAATCAGGTACATTATGATTTCACTGCTTTGAACACTGTGTCCCATTTACTGTTCGTATTTTCAAAGTGCTCTTTCCTAAATTGGCTCTGAAGCGAATCATTTAGATCTTCATCCTCTACCACAGATATTACTTCCATTTTTTTTGCAATTTGTTTAAGGAGATCGTGCTGTTTTTCTACCATATTTGCAGTGTCTTTAAGCCTGAAGACCAAAAAAATACATTTGTTATAGGACAAGTGATTAAGTTATACAAGCTACACCAGGATTGACAATGAGGGCCTCAGAGCTGCATGGACAACTTCACACTCCAAAAAACACTCTAAAATTTGTTTACTAATATTTAAATTAAAATGAAATGAAATTAAAATATATTTAATTTTTTTGTCTTAACTCCACTGACATCAGTCAGAAAACCTAAAAGAAGGTGCACATTTTAATATATATTATATTACATATGATATATTAAATATTCACTATATTAAATATGAAAAGATTGTTAAGATACTTAATCTATTCTGAAGATGATGCACTTTAAATTATTTTGAGAATAAGATTTCTTTTCCTTTTGCAGAACATTTTACCTTTCATTAAAAAAAGATTTACACCAATTCAAAGTAACAACATACATAAATTGTTTTAAAAGTATTTGATTTGAAACAAGCTTTTTTAATTCAAGGGTTATGACCACAAACACGGCCTATTCCCATGGAGAACAGAGCTTCCCTTTTTCTACATTTTCTTCATATTTTGGAATATTTTGATGGAATGATAAAGATTTATGTTCTTCAACCAATGCAGACTAATATTGTAATAATGGAGAACAGCTTATCAGCTCCATTTTTCTTGGGTACTGCATTGAAGTTGGTATTTACTAAAAGTTAACCCTACACATGCTATAGGGAATGTTTTCCTTACGTTAGGTCAAGTTCTTTTTTCTTTTAAGTCAGATTTGAATCCATGCTGTTTGTAATAAACCCAGTTTGTCATTTGATCACTACCTTCTCAATAAATGAATAAAAAAGGCGGTTCAATTTATATATTTCATAATATATAAATATATATAAATATTATTTTGAAAATTAAAAAGATTGAGAAATTTTGTATGTTCTAAGATTGACTTGATTGTAGTGAAGAACATAGTCCAAGATGCATGTCAGACTTTTTTACTACCCCCAGGATTCTCAGAAATATAGTACAAAAATTATTGAAAAATGCTTGCGCCTACATTAAAAATAAGGTCCACATTCATTTCTATCATTTTTTTAATAATACTTTTGAAAGTAAAATACTGTCCTTAGCCTGCAAAGTTATAATCAGGGCTTTTTTTTCTCACAGAATGCCCAGAACGGAGTTCTGGCACCTTTTTGGGATGGAAACTTGTAGGGTAGGCAAGGCGGGTTATATGACATGTGTGAGTTCCGGCACCTTTTTTTTTTTTTTTCCAAAAAAAGCACTGGTTATAATTTCCCCACTAATAGAATTACCACAGAATTAACAAATACCTGTACTTCTGTTTCAATAGTTCTAGTTCTATTGCTGCATCAGCATTCTTTGCATCAGATGCTAGATTATCCCATCCAAAGCAATACTGGAACATGCTCTATTTTAAAAAAAAAAGAATTGATAGAAATGGTAAAATTCTTCTAACAAACTTAAGAAATCAAACTTCTTTGACGTTTATAAAGTGTCTCAAGTAGAATATTTTATTTATTCTTTATTCTCCAAAGCTCCTGAAGGCAGGACAAGAAGCAATGGATGGAAACTAATTAAGGAGAGAACCAGTGATGGGATTCAGCCGGTTCACACCAGTTCGGCAGAACCAGTAGCTAAATTTTGTTGAGTTCGGAGAACCGGCTGAATGCACACCACTTCTGGAAGTCTGTTCTAGGCCTGGGAGACCTGGAGGAGGCCTCCCAGGCCTAGAATGGTCCAACAGAAGTGTGAGGATGCCACTTCCACAAGTCCATTCTAGGCTTCAGAGGCCCAGGCCTGCATCCACACAGAGAACCAGTTGTTCAGGGATTTGAATCCCACCACTAGAGAGAACCAACATAAAACTAAGGAGAAATTTTCTGACAGTTAGAAAAATTAATGAATGAAACAAATTATGTCCAGAAGCTGTGAGTGCTCCAACACTGGAGGTTTTTAAAAAGAGATACCATGGTCTAAAATAGTATAGGGTTTCCTGCTTGAGCATGGAGTTGGACTAGAAGACCTCCAAGTTCCCTCCCACTCTCTTATTCTGTTATTCCAAAACCATTTATGAGTCTGCTGTGTCCATATTTATATTATCAACTTTGCAGTGAAGTTATTGTTCTCTGATTCTTTTGGTGATCTTCCAAGTGAACTTCAAACTTCTCTCCTTTTGGCTTACCTGCCTGTCAGACCTTTCTGCTTTTTAGCTCTTCTAATGCTCTAGTAAGAGACTAAAGAAATGCAAAGAGCAAAGGAAAGAGACCAGCATCTTTCCTCCTTGCGTTCACTGCCAAAGCAACAATAAGAAGTAACAGACTGTAGATCATGAGAGCCAATTTCTCTTTGCTTTGAGTTTTATTGACAGTTTAGCTCTTTGCAATCATTACAAAATTGAAAAACTGAAAAAGAATTGTATTAGTCTGGCCCTGTCTATTCTTATCCTCCTGTTTTGAGGCTGGGAAGGCATATGAAAATCATAAAAGCCAGTCATTCTTGTTTTTAACTTACCATAACACCACCAAATCTAGATCTATTAGGATATATAACCATGGATTGTTGATCAACTCTATTGAGAAACCAATATGGCAGTTTTTTTTCCAGGTTTGTATGAAGATTAATCTAAAAAAAATAAATACATCTTTAATAAATTTGCTATAAGCATAAAACTAAAAAATTGTGCCATTACAACTGGACTGTCCATTCACTCCCTATATTAATTCTGCATGCAATGTAGAAAAATTGCTATAACTTTAAGCATAGGTAATGTTGAGTATCCTTTTTGGATAGAAAATAAGTTAAGGTTTTCCATCTCTCCTCACAAAAAGATGAATAGAAAAATTGATAAATTAATCTCTGGTCAGATCATTTCTCATAACAGCATATTAAAAGCTTATGGCTTAAGGATAATGTTTCATATATTATAAAGCTTTAAAATAATTAGAAATGCTAACAAAATTTTCAATCCTGGGAAATCCATGCTTAATCCATATTTGGATTAAGTATTTCAAAGATTAGCTGGCACCATAGCAGGCATTGTTAGAGTATATTAGTAAAAGGTACATATTATATCTCTAGATAGGTAGCATGTCAGCAAAAGTGTGTTGGATAGCAACATAATATTTAGATTGCATAGAAAAGCATGAATGTACTTAAGACAAAATTGGACTTTAGTTGTCCTTGTGCAATCCTGATCAAAGTATACTCAAACTAATTAATTTGGTTCTTATCATTAGCTGGGAATATTGCATGTGGCAAAGGGACAACTAATCTTAATAACACACTTTACATGAAAACTTCAATTAACCAAGAGAAGTGGTAGATGTCATTATCTTTGAAATATCTATGGGCAATCTGGCAAGAACTGCAGCATAAAGGACTGTAAATTGGGATATAAGAGAAACAAATGTTAAGGAGCCTGAATAGAGTTATTGATGTAGAAAAAATGAGGAGAGGCAATACTAGAAAAAGTGTTTTAGAAATATCAGTGATGTGTTAAAGACTGAAATGTATATGTCATAGACTGAAACAATTTTATAGAAATTGAAATTATAAATGAGGTGAGAACATTGAGAAATGACAAAGCTGCAAGTATAGATGGCATGTCTGAAGAAGTGTTTAAGTATGTGTTTCTTCTGGAATGGATGTATGACAGGCTTAATCTGGGTTCAAACTGGAAAAATGCTATTATTGTTTCCCTATATAAAACAGCAACAGTGTAGACAAAAAGTTTAGGATTAGTTATGCCTGGGAAGATGTTAGGAAGAATTCTGGTGAAAGAATATAGTGGTGGCACTGAACAAAATTCTGGAAATATAAGTCGCTTCATGCTAGGCAGGGCATCTGCATTTGTACTTATCATTGACTGCAGATTGCATTTGTACTAATCATTGAGAAATATACAAAATGAGAAAGTTTATTTTCTATGAATCTAAATCTATGAAAAAATTATAGGTTACAATATAACATTTTAATACAAATATGAGGTCGATGATTACTCAACGGCTTAAGAATATATAATGGAGGTAACATATGTGTGGGAGTATATTGAGAGCTTAGTGAATGGTTCAACATCAAACAGGAAGCAAATGAAAGATTTATAATGTTTCTTATTTGTTTAATAAGTTTATGATAAAAGTATAAAGGCTTACGGCAATGACATGATGCTTAAGGATGTGAATATATGCCAATTATGCCTATTGGGTGAGAACATCATTTGCAATGAATATTAGCTAGACTGAAACAACCAGACAAATTCATATGAAAATTAATGAATCAAATACCAAGTTAATTGTATTTGACAGGAAAAATAGAATAAGTTGCACGATATAGCTAAGTGGTAAAAGATTAAAACAAACAGAAGAATCCATGTAACTTGGTAGGATGTTTGCTAAAAGTGAAAGTGGATGGATAAATTTTAAGATGGCCAAATGCTGGCAGAAAAGTAGTAGTACTTGTAGTATGTGGTCTGTTGCAAATAACACATTTGTCAAGAGAAGTAAAACTGCAAATATAAGCATGGTTTTACCACTTCAATACATGGAATTAATGTGAATTAAATTTGTAAGGAAAATATAAAAATTGAATTTAGTTGGACTGGGATTTTTCAGAATGTGATAAGGTAAAGACCAAATGGTTGGATGATAAGGTCCTTAGAAACGGATACAATGAAAATATTTATATCACAGAAGGCAATGTCTGAAGCAATATGTGGACATGATGAGAGTAAGAATGATTTTCAGAGTTAAAAAAATAGGGAGACATTGTTGCAGTTCTTATTTTCTTATCATGCACCTTTAATTTCTTTGGAACACTATTTTTATGTCACATCTATGCTTTGCATAATGGTACATACTAACAAAGGGCATAGTGTGATGTATATGTATGTACATATTATGATATTCATTGTTGGATTTTAATACATTAAAGGTTCCTTATTTTCTTTATATTTATATTATTAGTACAGGGGTCTGCAACCTTGACAACTTTAAGACTTGTGGACTTCAGTTCCCTATGCTGGCTGAGGAATTCTGGGAGCTGAAGTCCACAAGTCTTAAAGTTGTCAAGGTTGCAGACCCCTGTACTAGGGTTTCACATAACTTGTAAGAAGAATAATTTGGGCAATTTACCAATAATTTTTTCAATTTACTTTCTCAGCAACAGGGGGAATATTAATTCCTATATATAATCAATATAAAATCTATCATGCACTTCACAAACCTGCATTGCTATTCTTTTCATTGCAGCAAACTTCTGCACCTCTGCAATGTCACCAACAGCCAAACCAATCTACAACACAGAAATCAGAATCAGCAAAGGTGTTTTTTTTATGCTTTCCAAATATTTCAATCCCTTTCTGTTAAATTGTAGCTTTACTAAAATTAAAACTAAAAAGTCCTACTATCATAACAGGAACCTAACACATATTCAATAAATCAAAATATTTGTTTGCATACAAATCCAGACAGAGTTTTGTACAATAACTAAAATAATGGATGTCTACCCATCCGTTATGAGAAAAAGCTGCAGGCTTAGATACTGACTTAATATTTCTCTTTTAATTTCAAAGTTCATCAGCTATCAGAAATGGATCTCATAGTGATAATCTGAGTTGATAGTCCAGCTCGAATAAGGAGAGCCTTGGATTCCTTCATCAGTAGCCATTAAAAGCTTTTCATTTGTCTAATTCACTTTATCCCCAATAGACTAAATTGAACAAATTTGAAATAAAATGCAAATAGATATCAATTCCAATTATAATCATCCTAGATGCAATATTTTGAGTCACCCAGATTTTCAAAGACAGTTCCAAAATGCTACAATAATCCTATATGGAAACTATTATAAAGTAGCTTTTTCTAGTACCCTTGCATTGAGTTTGTAAGAGATAATGGGAGTTATTTCAAGAAGGATAATAAACATTCTCATAATACCACTTGAGCCATTTCTGGATGGCAGTCATGCAGTTTTGTTGTAATATATGCACTCACTATAAGCATCATAAATAATACGTTAAAGGAAGTACAGGTAGAGCTGTCTGATTTGCCTGCAGAAATTCCTATGTACAATCTCTTTAACATTCCTTTGATTAATCTCCTAAGAAATGCAGACAGTGGCTAATGTTTGTTAGTCAAATAGACTGCAATGGGCTAAAAGGAAGATTCTTCCCATATTAGGAAAAATACAAGACCATAATAGTTCTGCCCTCAGCAAGCCAAAAGGCAAATGTTGCTGATGCCTATTATTTGCTCCTAATAACTGCTCCCTCCATATCTCTAGTACCGGTAATATATATTCCAAAGACAAAAAATAAATAAAATAAAATAAATTTATGCAAGTTCCAAGTTATGCTGTTAACACCTGACCTTAATATAGTTAATTCTTACCAGCAAGTTCATAAGAAGAATTGGGATAAGCAGAGAAAAGAGAATGAGAATTAAAAAACTCAGGAATGGAAAAGGGAGTTTATCAACAAGCATTGGTTCAAGGAAAGCTTCACGGTAGTTGACATCTCCTAGCATCATGGAAAATGTTTGCATTACTGAAAGATATGGAGTGCCATATGTTTCCTAAAAGGAAAAAGAAGAAAAATAGTAATTTATAAGGTTCTGTTTTCAGACTCACACATAATTTCTGGTTTTTCACAGGTATTCTATTATCTCAAATGTTACTATTTGCATTCTTTTAAATATATCTTTAATTTTATATTTAATAGACCTAACAGAGATTGCAATAGATTTTTAAATGCCTTCAGTGCTCACATTAAGCAATCTAAAGAAAATTCATGGATCTAATTTTTTAAATCTGCAAGCATTTATCACTGGTTGGAAGCAAGTATGTTCTGATTTTTAAACAGTAGGATTTTGAGTTTGGATACCCGAAAAAAAATAGTTATTTAATCTCTCTTTTCTGTGTATTAGGTTACCTATGCATGTTGAGGGAGCTCTTTTCCAACAGAAAGTGTAGTCACCTACCACTTAATTTTTTAATCACACCAGAAACACCAAATTTATTAAGAAAATTAATATGATACTAAAGAATGATGATTTATTTCTGATTAATTTTAGTTAAAAGAATTTTTTTAATCAGATGATAGACACTGGTACATTTAGGCATTAAAGTTATTAAAAACACCTTCATGTTGTCTAAATTCATGTCTGAACTTCACAAAACAGTACTATCATATTAAGTTAATGAAACATTGTTTTTGTTAATGTTAATGTATGCTTGATGGCATACAATCAATCAAATCCATGCCTTTTCTATCCACCACTTTACATTTTGGTGTATCCCCCAAGACCTAAAGAAGATCACTCCAAGGTACTGTTGTCTTCTTCTGTCACATTTAACTTGGCTTAAGTAATACAATCCCATTAAATAGACAGTTTCATATAGACAGTTTCTACAACAAAGTTTGCATTTCATCTCCAGTTTTTAAATTACAACTTCCTCTCATTACTAAAAAAAAAAACCTCTTAAATTTATAGATAATAAATGTTTAGGCACAGTAATCTTAATTTGTGGAATTAAATATAATATTTTAATACCAATATTTTAATAGCATAATTTTTTGTTTTAAAATATTTTTTAAAGTATTTAATATGACATTTCAAACCTGTGAACCAAGAAGAACATGGAAGCTGAGCCCAAAAGCTAACATCAAAAAAAAGAAAACAACAATGATCCGTATCAGAGTCTTCAAAATTTCCCAGAACATCACAATATATATTCCATAATTTTCAAATCTGAGAAGAGAAAACACAATATTTAATTTAAAAAGGGGTATATATAATTTTCTTAATCTCTTAATCACATGACACATTTGAGAAGTCCTCTGTTTATAAAGATCACTGCTATTTACAATTCTCCAACCAAGAAATGCTTGTAAAAAGATTCTCATTTTAGTAACATACTTTTTCATTAGTTCTGATTCAGTCTCCATTCTCTTTTGTCATTTATGAGAATAGAATCTAGTCCTCATAGGCTGAGAAAACAATGTGCTTGTCTTGTATTAAAATATGTATTAGCTACTGTATCTACTTATGTATGCTTTAAATATCATTTTCTAACTGAAAAAATATGAAGTTTTCTCCTTTTGTTTTAATATGAGAAACTAAAGTACTTTGATTGAATATTAAAAGATTCAGAACAATTAAAGCACAGTATTTTTTTTTTGTAAAACTCCTGCTGCCATATAGCAATGGGAAAGATAATAGCTAACAATGGGCTCTAATTATACTGGCTATTATTTCATTATTAGTTGAGAAAAATGGTAGTTCCTGTAGAACATGAATAGAAGCATGCTTTAACAACCTTGTCCTGCTTGAGTTTAATATGCATTGGGTTGTCATTGCAGAAAAAATAGCTGGACTGTGTTAAGTCCTTGAGGTGAATATCTAGAAGTCTTCCCTGTCTTCGTCTTACAATATAAATTACCATTTTCTAAAAACAAGATACACTCATTTCTATATTTATAAAAACCTATGAATTTAAATCATTCTACAATGGCTCAAAACCTAATATAGAATAATTTATAACTACTTTCTTGAAGATTCTAACTTGCCTTTGTAAATAGAACAAGAAGTTTGTCCAAGCCAAGAGTATAGCAATTGCACCACAGTGCCACTGTAAATGAACTGGTAACGTCACAAGTAAAGATGACACAAAAATGAGACTTGTAGTATAAATTGCCCAGTCAAGAAGGTTAGAATAATCCATCAAATAGTTTAATTTCTAAGATATAAAAAAAGTTAAACATTAATATTGTTGAAAATGAAGCAAATCAGATAGCATATTATTATTTCTAATTAATTCTAATAGATCAATTCTGGAGAGTCAGTTTGGTGTAATGGTTATGGCTCTAATCATGTCTTATGCTCAAAGCCATTGTGGGCCAGTCACTCTCTCTCAACCCTAAGAAGGAGGCAATGACAAACCACTTTCAAAAAACCTTATCAAGTAAACTGCAGCAACTAGTCCAGGCAGGTGCTAGAAGTCAAAAATTGACTCAAAGGAACACATCCACAGAAAAAAAAGAGATCCTATTAAATAATGTTTTTCTTCATAAAAACATTTTATGTTAACTGCACATAAAATACTTCACATAATATTAAATAAATAAAATTCACAACATTAACCAATACCTGTTGGAATAGCTGTATTATTTCTTTGCAGATACCAAATAAACTCATGATAAAAACTAAAGACATACAAACTTTAATGAAGTATGATTTCTGAAATGAGAAAAAAAATAGGAATTGGTATTAATGGGTAAATGGAAAACATTTTTTTTTCATTTTGCTTTTAATGTATTATATTGGTGGGAAAATTGCCCAATATCTTGCGCTATTAGTAATCAGACATAATATATAAACTTGAAAATTGAAGTCTGGTGCCAGATGGTAGAAGATTATCCTATACTATTAACAAATATTGCAGAACTACAGAAATACAGAAACATGGAAGTATTCCTTAGAAAAATAGAAGTAGGTTGATAATGCTCAAATTTCCAATCCAAAACTATGATACTGTACTGCAAGACTGAAACTAAAACTCCTCAGTATCACCCAGTATCCTTAGGGAGAGAGAAGATAGAATTCTGAGGGCAGAAGGATTCCTGGGATCCAGCTCCAAGTACAGAACAAATAAATTATACCTGTTATGACAGTGATGGCAAACCTTTTAGAGATCGAGTGCCCAAAACCTGGCCCCGCCCCGCTCCACCCCCTTACGCCCCCGCTCTGCCCCCCATATCCTGCCCCGCCTGCCCACAGGACCACTCACTGCCTCCAGGGCCCGCCACAGATCGCCCAGGCAGCCCAGTAGCACTATGGCAGCCACACCCTTGTCTATGCTGCCTGGCTGCCATGTCCTTGGCTGCGCTGCTCCATGTGGGCCACGCTCGGGGGTGACTGTCCTTCAGAGAGCTGCTGGAAAGGAGGGGCTCATGGGGGGAAGCAAGCCTGGAACAACGGCATATGTGCCCACAGAGACGGCTCTGAGTGCCGCTTCTGGCACCGTGCCATAGATTTGCCACCACTGCCCTATGAGTATTTCTAACTCCACAAGGATTCTTTCTTACTTTCTTCAGCTTAGTGAATTAACTCTATGACTATCATCCATGCAAGCTATGGAAGACAATAACCAACATCCTTAACATATTGTATAAATGCAGAGCCAGGTCTTTACCAACCTTGTTATGCTTGTTACATGAACTCAGCTACAGTACTTACACAGCACAGTAAATATGCTGTAAGGGACAACATCACATTCAATATAAGTTCCTCCATTTCTGTTACATCTCCCAAATGGTTGTTTTTGTTTTATCCATAATACACAAGCATTATTCACTCTAAAATTGCTGGGAACAACTGTAGCAAACAATGTGGAACAATAGAGAAGAACATTTGTAGCTCAGGGTTGAAATGAAAGATCCACGGTGGTCATGGAACTTGGTTGTTTTCTTGCAGACATTTTATTACCAAACAAGGTAACATCATCAATGGTAGTGGGGAATGGGGTTTAGGTTGGTGGGTATGGTCTTGGTGACCAACACTGACAGGATAAGCCTCTAGAACAGGGGTCTTCAAACTTGGCCCTTTTATGACTTGTGGACTTCAACTCCCAGAATTCCTCAGCCAAGCACGCTGGCTGAGGAATTCTGGGAGTTGAAGTCCACAAGTCATAAAAGGGCCAACTTTGAAGACCCCTGCTTTAGAATATAAAATTAGAGCAAACCCCACTCCTTACTACCACCAATGATGTTATCTAGCTTGGTAATGAAATATCTGTGGGAAACAACCAAGTTCAGAGAGTACCAAGGACCCCTTTATATCAGTGATAGCGAGCCTTTTAGAGACCGAGTGTCCAAACTGCAACCCAAAACCCACTTTTTTTTCCCGCGAGATGTTGAAATTGACTGATTGATTGAACCTTTTTTTTTTTTTTGCACACAGCGGCAGAGGCCTAAAGCAAAAAGGTTTTATAAAACCCAGCTAAAGGCCTAGGACTGGGGCAATGGTGCACGTGCCCACAGAGAGGGCTCTGAGTGCCGCCTCTGGCACCCGTGCCATGGTTCGCCACCACTGCTTTATATGGAAAAATGTTGAATAAGCATTGTCTCAGTTATCACATGTTTTCTGAACTTTCCTCCCTTCCCATAAAACCTTGTTTCCTGAATGTCTACTAACACTGGAGATATAACTAGGAACAGAGGTTCAATCTGTGAGCTTACACAAGGTTACGCAATTTGTGTGCCTAGGCCCACAAAAATATTGGTTTGTGCAATCCGAAGTACCACTCCAAACATTGTCAAATTATCCTTTTTAATTATAAAAGGACAGATCTTAATGGTTAGCAATATTAACTCAATTAATCAAATTTAAATTTAATGACACTTATTTAGTCTTGATCCCTCCCTAATTTCTTTCCTAATCTCATTTACTTTTTTGGAAATATGTCTGTTCACCTCACTCAAAGGACAACTATGGCAGCATATCCCTGATTTAGGATCCAACCAAGACCAAGATAGCCTCAGGAAAAGTCATACTTAAATATTTTTGCAGAGTTCTAGTGGTTCTAGAGGCCCCCATAGATTCCTAAGCTGTATACTGTAAGTAAATGCAAATATTGAAAGGAAACATATTTTCTTTCCAGGGCTTTTTTCCTCATATAACACCCAGAACAGAGTTCCAGAGTACCTTTTTGGGATGGAACCTTGTAGGGTAGGCAAGGCGGGTTGTATGACGTGTGTGGGTTCCGGCACCTTTTTTTTTTTTTTTAAGCATTGTTTCTTTCACCTCTTCCACATAAAAGTCCTGAAATATCTATCTGAAAAGAGGTGGTTTCCTCAATAAAACCAATCAATAGGTGCATCAGAATGCACTTTAAAATATTTATGTTTATACAGACTTGAAATACTGCTTTACAGTTCTATTTAGTAATACTGTAAGAACTTAGGAACTGTTTTTCTAGATCAAATTAAGATCTTTTCTATCCCAGAATTCTAACAATGATGATTCTTGGAAGATCACAAAAATAAATGAAAGCAAATTCATTTATATGTGTTTCTTGATCATAGGTTCAAGTTCATTGATTTATTGATACATTCAACTACAAAGCAATGTAATGAATTAAAGCTGTACCTTATTATCAAAAGGTCCATATTGAAGCGGTTCATCGAAAGAAATATCTGGCTCTAAATTGGTGACCAGGAGCGTAAGAGGTATTAAGCCAAGGGAATACACAGCCAGATTCAAAATATGTGCTCGTAAACCATAGGCCATCCTATAAAGTAAAATTGTATTCAGTATGACTTTCATAATATAAATGATAGCATTTTTCACTTCAGCAGGAAGAAATGTAAACAAGAAGAGCCTCTGAGAAAAAAATCTAAATTGGAACATTTTTCTAATAATTATATTTGCAATAGCTATAATTACTAGGGATATCATTAGTCTTATGTGTTCTTTCCATAAATCATAAATGTATTTATTTATTAAATTTGTAAGTCATCTATCTCCCCAACATAAATAAATAAAGCGATTTAAGAGGTCAGATTTCAAAGAACCTGAATTAGAACAAAATGTGAAAGAAAATATCTTTTAAAATGGCTACTTACCATTTCATAAGTAAATATTGTGTACAAACAGGATGACTAAGCAGTTCAACACGATTGTGACGTACCATGCCCTGGGGTAAGATGGGAAAAATACAGGTTTTTCATTTTACATCCAACCTCTTATTTATATTAAACAATAATATCATTTGACATTATTATTAATTTAAGAACATGATCATATTCTTAAAATGTGTACTTATACATTTATTGGTACAAAGATGAAAGCTATTCTACATCAGCAAATAGATGTACTGTAAGGCATGCATTCTGCCACCAGTTAAATATGATTTTAACAGTTTCGTTAATCAAAATGGATAACTTGAAAATATGTGATTATTTGGAGTGGGGTGAAAGAAAAAGAGAATCTCAAGTCAATCCTAATGAACTGCAAATGTAAGGACATTACAGTGAATCCTTACAGAATATTTTAAATAGTCCTAGATTACAGTTTCAGTTGCTACAGCAGGGGTCCCCACTACTGTGCCTTAGCCTATTCGGAACTGGGCCATGCAAGCAGGGGTGAGCACATGAGCACAGGCAAAGTTCCCCATGTGTGAGCGGCAGCTGCTTGTGCTTGGATACGAAGCTCCCGTTATGTGAGTGGTGGACACTTGCCCTTGAGCACAAAGCTCCCCTCACACGAGCGATGTCTGTCTTAAATCGCACACAAAGTTCCCGTCCCCTTCCACTCGCAGGGAACTATCTCCACTCCCCCCCTGCCAGGTCGCCAAATCAGAAAGGTTGGGGACTTCTGCTCTACAGTATTAGGTATGGTTTCACATAAGCATAACTTACATTTAAAGCAAGAAGCGGCTCATAAACTACTCCCTCATTCTCTTTAACTTTCTTCTTAAATTGCAATGGACATTGAAGATATGTGAAGTTATATTCAACCTATGTAAATATGAACCAACACAGCTTAATTTTGGAACAAACTTGTAATACATCATACTTTTAAAAGTTTTAACTTAAATCTCTTCTAAAATCTCAGAAAAAAATAGTCTGGGCATGATTGCCAATGATTATGGTTTGTAAGCTTACTTACTTACTATGCTCCTGTTATTTCAATAAATATATTCAGGATACAGGCATAAGCATAATTATTCATACACAAACTTTGATATTATAATTTCTCCAATTCAGGGAAATTAAAGAATTTAAAATATTTGGGTATTTTATAAAATTTTGATGTAATATTTACTATTGACAGTATATATTCCATTTTGGATTTTAGTACTGAACTTAACTTACATTTTGGTGACAATTGTATGTCATTTTAACCATGGTCATATAACAATCCTATACGCTATTCTTCAAAATTAAACAATTATTTTTAATTAAATCAAGATTAGTTAATTAAATTTAATATAATTGCTTCTTTTTATACACACACACACATATGCATATATACATATATATATACAAAAGGAGAGCATAAAAGAGCATGGATGTACATTCTGTAGATTTAATTTATAATAAGCTATAGTTTAATGTAACATGCAATTTTTTCAGTGAATTCCAATTAAATAGTAGTGAAAACATTTAACTTAATATATAACAACTGACTATATGTTTCTTGCCTAAGAATCATATGGCCATTAGTACCTCAAAATGCTTTATTAATTCTAAAACTCTTTAGTAGATAAAACTGCTTTGGATTTTACTTACAAAGAAGTCTTTAGATCCTTTGTCTTCAGGTGATTTAACAATGCAATTGTCTAAAACCAACTAAGCAAAAACAGAGAAACATTTCTGTTTTTTACTAACAAAATTATGCAATTACATTATACAATGTAGAAAATTAATTCTGAATAAAATTGAATGATGAAAAGTAAATCTAAACTGAAGCGGTTTTTAATTTTTCATATTCAAAAGCACATTAAGGATTTGTTTTTGTTTTAGGTTCAGAGACATGTGGCAAAGATGACATGTTTAGTTTTTCAAAGTTTAACCATGACATTAGTAGTCACTGATAGAAACAATAACATAAGAAGAAAACAGGCCACATTAAAGCTTATACATGGCATAAGGAATATCTACAGGTTGGGTCAAAATAACCATGAAGAGAGATATGCTGAAATATATGCTAATTTCACACAATACTATTATCTCAGTCTTTTCCAACTTTATGCCCCTTTGGGATTATAGTTCCAGACTACCCCAAACTGGATTATAGCTTCAGATGTCCCCAAACTGGGAATATAATGAGATCACAAATTGGAAAAATTAAAAACAACTTTTTTGTAAATTCAAGGGTTGAACTCATATACAACTCAATGTTTTTAAATAAAAACTACTAGGATTTCATGGACAGAATTCCATGTTGTTTTTCACAACAATATGGAAATAGCTTCTCACTGCCTTAATTTGGGGGGAAATGAGGTAACTTTCCAGTTCTGGCCTTAACTACAAGTTACATTACTAGCTAAATATAACCTTACTTTTAAACAGTCGGGAAGATATTCAACCATCTCTAGTATTGCACATTTGTTTATAGAAGAAAAGTGAGAAAATGTTGATATAGATTCTTCCCATCTGAAAAAGAAAATAAGTTGAAAGGGTTCAGAATAACTATTTGTAGTGATCAGAGAAAAAAATGCATTGCTGTATTTTCGATAAGGATAAAGTATTCATTCAGGGTGATTCCATGCAGTTTTCTTTGCAACAGTATAGAAGCGGCTTGCAAGCTCCATTCAGGGTGATTCCATGCAGTTTTCTTTGCAACAGAAGCGGCTCTCCCATCCAAATACTAAACAAGCCCTACTCTGCTTAGCTTCCAAACCAGACAATTGTGCCATTACCTGATCACAACATTCATGTTTTTAAAAGGATTACTGCAAAAATGTTGACATGCAGCTCAACTACAAACACTGTCATAACAAAGTAAAAATGAGTAGGTTAGGCAATGTTTAGCATGTTGTATAATAGCAAGGTCTTAGCAATTCTTGAAGTCAAGTGGTATGTCACAGCTTTATATAGTTATGTAACCATGACATACTATTGCTATTATATGTTATGTGGGAAAAATGTCTTAAATTAGCCAAACATTGGCTTCCTACTCCTAAATCTAGCATTTTGTGAGTATACTCTATATTATCAATGTAACAGGAAGGATGAAAAAACCTATACAGGTATATTGAGCTGATTCAAAAAGGGAAATTAATACTCTTGAGTTGTCTGTCTGAACCGGAGGTGAACTGATGTGCATTCTTTAAATTGATTTATATACCAATGGGAGGACTATATTGAAATATAGCCTAAAACTCATTTTCTTACAAGAAATGCTTATTATGTTTATGCTTTATTAAACTACAAAACACAATGTAGGATTTGAATTCTACAAGCATTTCCATCCAGATTATAACAGTGCCTTTTAAGATTCCTCACTTATCTTGGGGCAGGGAGGATGTGGTAGGGAGGAGCATATAGTAGGCCTTTTCAGTAGGGAGATGCCTTTTGTGGAAGAGCTTGTTCCCTTGCATGGCCTTCTGCAACTAGAAAAGTTGCTTTTCTAGAAGATCATCAGAAATTGACTTGAGTCAGCAGCACTAATATAGCTTAATTTTTATTATAATTTCTGATGTTAACATAATTTTTGTAATTATTATTTTATTAATTTGATTACCTGTAATCATACCAAGAATATGTTAAAAACTGAAGTAAACAAATAAACAAATAATTCCTTCAGTTGTCTCTTTTGGAGGCTAAATATTTTTCAACCATTTTTCATAGTTTCCAGGTCCCTTATCATTTTAGTAGTTCTCATCTGAACTTATTTAATATCCTTTTCAGCTATAGTGCTCAGAACCAGTCTAAGTACTGCAAGTGATGTTCAACCACGGCAGAGTGGAATGGAAAATGACTATGCATGATCTGGACTCGATTTTTCAGATGATTAATGCAGAGAAGGTAACATTTGTCTTTTTAGCAGCTGCATGAAACTGCTTGCTCATGTTTAACTTAGCTTTCACTGCAATGAATAGAATTTAGCAGAGATAAATATAAAGTTCTGCATTGGGTCAGGAAAAAAACAAAGAAATATAACATCAGGACATCTGACTTGCAGTAGTAGATGTACAGTAGTAAATAAAAGTTTTGGTTGGTCTTCTTGACCACCCTCTCATTTCATAATGGGAATTAGAAGTGGGATTTCACAGAATGCTAGTCATTTATTACACAGGACTGGGAAGAGCAACTAGTACTTTAGAAGAGAGAGGGAGAGAACTCCTAAACAGATGTAGGAAGGCTTACCTTTTATGTAAAATTACAATCTTTACAACATCTTTTCGTTCATTGTGTATGGCTTCATGAAGGAAAGAAGCTTCACTTTCGTTCAGGAGAATTTTGGCATTGGCATCAAGAAGTAATTTCACTGCTCTTGTGTGGCCTTCTCTGGCAGCAAGATGAAGAGCTGTGTCCTTTTCCCACCCCAAGAACAATTTCACCCCAAGAACAATTTATTAAAATAATATCATTAGTCTATCAAACAAACAGCACATGGAGCTGAAACTGCTGTAATTTTTTCTCTAGTACTTACTGTCTCTGCTTCTATGTTTTCTTCTGACAGATTTTAAACTGTAAACATCAAGATGCAAGGATGTTCATTTATTCTACTGCTTGGTTGTGCAACAATCCTTCCAGAATGCCCACAATGCAGGGAATCAGAGATTCATTTTGAAACCCATTTTTTTAAATTAAACTCAGAATTGTTGATATGATCTATAGCTTCATTTCTGTCCATACTAAATAGCATTACTTCTAAGAAATGAATAATTATTCAAATATTTTATTTATGATAAATAGGAAATTCATTGTTGTACTTTACAAAAAGTTAACTATATACAAAAAATATTATTAATTAATATTTGGAAACTGATGTCAAATTTTATTAATAGATGGACAAAAATCCCATTACATTGACAGGATGTTGCCAAATGTTATCAAAATTAATATTATTTGGTTGATACGTATTTGAAGGGTAACCCAAAATTAATTCCAAATAGGTATTTCATGCATATTTATAGTTTTTGATGAAAATGGAACTAGAAAGACAGGTCATCAAAAATCTCACTGGCTAAGTTGAAGATATCTTTTGAACAACAAGGTTTTAATTTATCATATTTCCAAAAATGTAATAGAACAGTGATACAGTGGTTAGAATGTAGTATTGCAGGCTAACTCTGCTTACAGCCAGGAGATGCATCCTGACTGGTTGACTCATCCTTCTATTCTTCCAAGGTTGGTAAAATGAGGACCAAAATTGTTGGTAAAATGAGGACCGAAATTCTATCCTTCCAAGGTTGGTAAAATGAGGACCGAAATTCTAAGTGGTATACAAATTGATATTTGTATACCACTTAGAAAGTGCTGTTAAGCACAGTGGAGTGGTATGTAAGTCTAAGTACCAGTGCTATTCCATCATCTATATTTATGAGGAATTAGAATTTAGCTGAATATTCTACCTCTACACTGGAAAGTTATTATGTATCTTTATTAAAATCTTTGCAATTATTCTAATCAACATATAGTAAATAAAGGTTTTTCGCTCCCTGGTTTACAACAGCTAGATATATTTGGGGCGCAGTGAGACATAGATTAAAATTTGACACTGAGTCTTCTAAATATTTAACTTTGTTTAACATTATAAAAAAAATCCACTTTAAAACATGTGTTAAGACCTTCCAGAATTACAGTGGTTTGTAATTGTTATTTTAAGGACTTCCAACAACAACCAGATTTAGAATTTTGTTTGTCTGATATTCAACAATGGTAATATAAGTCTGCAATACTTGGATCGGATTCCTCAAAGAATGTACTTTATTCAAAAAGAATTACTTTCTCTGTAAGTAATGTAGAAAAAATAAGGATATGTTAATTCATATGATTTTGTCATATCCAGTTTTGGTTTCTTTTGGGAAGAACATGGTAACATATAAGTAAATGTTTGGGTAAATGCTTTTATGTTAAAGATGTCAATGTTATTTTGAATTCTACTGCAAAATCCTGGAATCTGACTATTTTACAGGAATATAGTTTATACTGGATAACTAAGAAAACCATATTTCTTAGCTATAGTAAAAGTACTATTACCCCTGATATCAAAGATTAAATTTAATAAATATAAATTTAATTTATATAAATATAACATCTCAATTTTGGAAAGGCTGCTTTTTCTGATATAGGTGATTTACATTAATTTAATATATTATTTTTTTCCGGACATATTATGTAACACCTAGCTCTCTGGAAAAGGTCCTAATAGAAATAACTGAAAATAGTGACATAGTCATTCTTGCCAAAAGAATGAAAAGCAACTACAATATTTGGGCTCAGCTACCCAGAATAAAGGCAAGTGAGAGAAGTGCTCCTGTTTTTTTAATGGCCACATGCACCCTACAAGTTATGTGATAATAACAATTGTAACACATTCGAGTTCCAATATTATGTAAGAGCTTACTGAACTACATAGTACCTAAAATTAAAGTTTAATACTACTATTATAACTAAAAATTGGAAATAAACTTACCCCTTTGTCATTTACTTTATCGGTGGCTTTCATATTGGTATTCAAAATAATTTCCATTGTGCGACTATATCCACCCAAAGCAGCATGATGCAAAGGTGTCCAGCCTTTATAATCACTTATGAAAAAAACAGAATAAAATATTCTTACTTTGTTATAACAATTGAATGTTAGCCCATGGGGATGTGTGTGTGCGTGTGTAGTGAGATATACTATATACAAGGTACCAACAACAACTTAATTTTAAGAACTTCTAAGGGACAGATGATTTTTACTACGAGGGCAATTCAGAAATAAACTTCCATTTGGTTACCAATGACAGACACTCACAGATCTAGAACTTTTATTTTCAACATAATCACCATTTAAATTGAGGCACTTGCCATAATATCTTTCAAGGTTTGAATTCCTTAGTAGGTCGCTCGTCACCAAATCTGGGCTATGGGGGGGGGGAGTAATCAAAAACATCCCAATGGAACTGCTTCAAAAGTTCTTGGGTACATCTAGCAATGTGCGGGTGAGCATTATTGTGAACCAACACCACACTGGATGTCAGCATGCCCCTACCCTTGTTATGGATGGCTCATCTGAGTTTTCATAACATTTCACAGTAGCCTTCTGAATTGATGGTCAAACCATGCTCCATGAATTTCACTAGCAGTACTCCTTTGGCATCTTCACATTTGATGGGATTTTTTATGGCACCACTTCCAGTGTGGTATTGGTTCACGATAATGCTCGCCTGCACACCGCTAGATGCACCCAAGAACTTTTGAAGCAGTTCCGTTGGGATGTTTTTGATCACCCTTCCTATAGCCCAGATTTGACAATGAGTGACTATTACTAAGGAATTTCAGACCTTGTAAAATGTTATGACAAGTGCCTCAATTTGAATAGTGATTATGTCAAAAAGTAATATAATGTTATGGTTTTCTAATGTGTATAATAAAACTTCTGTATCTGCGAGTGTTTGTCATTGATAACCAAACAGAGGTTTATTTCCGAATTGCCCTTTTATATCCTGATACATAAAACCATGGAACTCAAAGAGGATATACTTTCTTTTCCACATGACTGTAACTCAAAGAGGATGTACTTTCTTTTCCACATGACTGTATTTCCTGAATAATTTGTTCCTTAATAATTCAGATCATTATAAACATACATATATCAAACATATATAGTTGGGGGCCAGAATGTATGATGAATGTATGTCAGTCTTACTTAAGTGTAAAGACCAGGAAATCAAATCCACAGAAAGACCAGACCTATACTTTATTGAAATAGGCTATAATGACAGAATCTTGCAATTTACCTACCTATTAAAGAGGGCACCTTTCTTTAGGAGAAGCTGGGTTACTTTCTCATGTCCATATTGAGCAGCCAGATGTAAAGGTGTCATCCCTTTCCTGTCTCCTTCATTCAACAGTCTGGTATCGTCCATAGACTCCAGAAGTCGAAGACAGGTGTTCAATCGTCCATGGCTATATAAAAGATAAATGTCCCATTATTAAGGATAAAATCTAGAATAGAAAATGGTCAATGAGGAAAGATTTTCAGTCTTACCTAGCTGCAAAATGTAATGGAGATTTCTTGTCTCTGCTTTTAGCATATACTGAAACATTCATGTCAAGGAGGATATTCACTGTAAGGGGCATGCCTTGTTTGCATGCATAATGTAAAGGAGTGCATCCTTCATGATCCTCATCAGTTAGAAGATCTCTAATATGTTTCATCTGTCAGATATAAAAGCGGTACATTTTAATAGAATTCTAGAAACGTTGGAAAGTTATTTTGAACTCATGTCCTGATATGTTATTAAAGATTACAAAATAATGTTCCAGGATACAATAGACTGATGTTGTATTTATAACATGTTTTCAATGCTTTAGTTTGTTATAACTCTAAGTTCACTTTTAGAATGGATGAATATAATTTAATGTGATTTACCATAAGGAATTTTGATATTGTTTGCTGCCTTGAATTTGGAATATGCTTTCCTATTGAACTTTGGAACTTTAATGGTACAGCTCTAGGAAATACTTTGATTTCTCTGCCGAGAGGTGTTAAAAAGTGATATTCAGTTGAATAAAAGTAGATTAGAACAAAAAACTAAAAACCACAAAAATGTCTCCAATTGAAGTATAGTTTTTATATATAATTTGCAATACCAGCAGTAATGTTTCATCCTATGTGTTATTTATTTGTAGCTTGCCTATTATTTTTACAACTAACTCAGGGCTACAGACATATCCAACATAGTTTCTTCCTCCTATTTTCCCCTGTGAGGTGGGTTGGGCTGACAGAGAGTGACTGGCCCAAAATCAACCAATTGGCTTTCATAGTTAAGGCAGAACTTGATCTCATGGTCTTCTGCTTTCTAGCCTGGTGCCTTAATCACTAGACCAAACTGAACTTAAATATGTATGCTAAATATCATGAAGAAAATAAAAATACAGGTAGTCCTTAACTTACAACCACAATTGAGGCCAGAGAAATTTGTTAAGTAAGCTTTGTCCCATTTTACGACTTTTCTTGCTGATTTGTTAAGTGAATCAAGGGAATTGTTAAATTAGTAACATGGTTGTTAAGTAAATCTGGCTTCCCCATTGACTTTGCTTGTTAGAAAGTCACAAAAGTTGATTACATGACCCAATATACTGCAATTGTCATAAATATGAACCAGTTGTCAAACATCCAAATACAAATCACATGACCATGGGGATGCTGCAACAGTCGTAAATGTAAAAAATGGTCAAAGTCACTTTTTTCGGTGCCGTTGTAACTTTGAACAGCCACTAAATGAACTGTTGTAAGTCAAGGACTGCCTGTATTAGGTCTTAAAAATTATTAGACAATTATTTATTAAAAGTTTCACAAATTTTGTTACCTTCAAAAATTCTTCATTCAGATGCTGCAACCCTCCAGGATGTAGGACAGTTAGATGTAAAAAACTACGACCAAGGTGATCTTTTAATTGTATATTTGCTCCTAATTTGAAAAAACAGATTTTTATTTCAAAACTACCGACAAGCAATTTTAATTAACTAACATTGATCTTGCTCATAAAGTGTGTTTTATTCATTTTGTACCTTTTGAAATTAACAGGTTCACAATTTTCCATGATGCACGAGAAGTGGCAAGTATTAATGGTGTTCGGCCCTCAATGTCAACACTATCAATATTTGCTCCCTGTAATAAAAAGTCCATCAAAAGTACAGTAATAGATATTAATGACAACTTAGGGAAATATAATACACATTCAATCATATATGTATATATACACACCAGCTTTATATATATTATAAACAGTATTATAAATAAATTTATTTGTATATTATGTATTTGTGTGTGTGTGTGTGTGTGTGTGTGTGTGTTTGTATGAAAAGTTGCTTGTTTTGAACACCATAGTTTATTTCTCTATTTAAATAAATTGGACTTTTAAATTGTAACATGTGACAGGTTAACAAAGAATGACATAATATTTATTCAGAAAGATATTTTTACTGACTTCTGTTGTTGCTGCATGAGTCAAACTATTTAAGTTGGATGCTGTGGCAATATAGTACGGTTTCTTAGAACTGATACACTGGCAGCATTTAACCTACATTGATGCTATAAATGGGTACCAGTATTAGCACCATTGAATTTACACATTATGTTCCTAATATTTGTGTTCCTCTATAAATTTACTATATCAGTTAAACAGGAAACTATTTTTTTAATCATGTCTTACTGCATGATACCATACAAACTTCCAGTAAGTTTAATGTCAATCTTTATTGCTGTTTAATTAAAAATTCAATTATAGCTAAATGTTTACCTTTGAAATGAGATAATCTGTCATTTCATCGTGATCAAACAATGCAGCCCTAGCAGAAAAAATGAATAGCAAACCAAAATATTACAAGGAGCACATAATAGTGAAATGAAAAGTTATATTTTGTCTCTGATGTACTAGTTTTTATCAATTGTAGTCTCTAATCATGATAGACTAAAAGCTCTTCCAAGTATACAATATATGAACTTCCAACTCTAATGTTGTTCCCTTATTGTTGTTCAGTGTCACAAAGGGGCTTTCCAGGATTACCATAACTGAAATTCATGAGCTGTTTAGTCCAAGTGACTTAATAGTAATACCGGTGTTCTAAGGATGCCTAATTATTATTATGACTGGTTGCACAGTCAGCCAGATGTTTAGACTGGATTTATATCTTTATTCATCCAGCAGTACTTCCCAAGGATCTGTGACAGGTGGATGTTATTTGATGGCATTAAAAGTATAATTGCAGAATGTAAGCTGTTCCAAGTAAAACTGCTTTTAGCAATTGACTGAGGGTGATTTTGTTAATGCAGATGATTTCAAGTGGTCCTCCAGATGTTTTGAAATTGCTGCCAAGGTGCTTATTATTATTGGTACTAACTTTGTTTTCTTTTGCCATAGCCATTCTACTATTTGCAGGTCTTTGAGTTTTGAGATTTTCTATAGATTTTTTTTCTTCTACTATTTTATACATTATACATCCTGCCTGATTCTCAAAAAGTCTGGGCAGTTCATAACAATAAAAAAAAAAGAAAATACAGTAAAATCAATAAAAGAGAAAAGATGGCAATGGCAATGAAGTAAGAGGTCTTACTCTCTCTTGTCAAAGGCCTTAATGATGAGCCCGGGGAAACTAGGCTACTGAAACTAGTGCAAATAACTCCATAATGTTTGGAAAAATTGGTAAGAAAATACCATATCATAAACAATATAAGGAACCTAAGGAAAACCCTTACCTATGGAGCAATGTTTCCTTATTTTCATCTGATGCGTTAATGAGACACTCCTCCCCTGAATAAGCTGACATCAGTAACTCGATAATCTCAGTAGCTCCTTGGATAGCAGCAATATGAAGAGCTGTGCAGTTGTCACTCTATAAGTGGAGATATAAACCAAAAGAAAATTTATAATCCCTAAACCAAATATTTTTGATATTTTCTGATATACAGTCTTATTAACTGTATAGAATTCAGCATTACAGACATAATCTAGACTCTTCCTTTTTGATTCCACTCAAATTCAATTCATAGGCAACATTTCTTTTTTGCAAAATAAATGGAGAAAATATTGCTCTTCATATCTTGCTGAATTATAATTCAAAAAGCTCCAGTCATCATGGATAAAGATGCAGGATACCTAGAGCTGTAATTAAATATCTGTTTTTTACATGAAACAGAGAGCAAAGAGTAGAAATAAGAGAAAAACTATTTCTGTGTATGAAAAAGGAAATGTAAGTATAATGTTTTCTATTGAAGAAGCTACCAAGAGGTACTGTATTAAATTATGGCAATAAAATTGGAATAACTAAACATACAATAAATATTGCAATGCATGAATGATGTGCAACTTCTAATTCTTTCAACAGGAATTTTAAAAATGCTTGGTTTCCCCCCCCCACAATCGATGTAGTAAAATAAACATTTGTTTTATTAGATTTTACCTGTTTCAGGTCAATCTGTGCTCCATATTCAATGCACATTTTAATCATTTCCACGTCTCTGCTTTGGACAGCTAGATGAAGAGGACTACTTTTCTCATTATTAATAAAATTAATATGATTTTTAGGTGAATACCCAAGTTGTTCACCTTAAAAAAAAAAATAATCTATGATATAGTTTTCTAAGAGAAGAAGAATAAAGGGTATTATTTACTGCCTTACTGATTCCTATTAAATGTTTAATAATAAATATAACATTTTAACATTTAAAAATAAGTTTATTCAAATATTTGACAACTTCTGTTCATTTTATAAGATTTTATTCAGCTTACAAAGATTATCAAAACTGTAAGCATTCTAAAGTAAGGAATACTGAAGGAGTTGAGTGCTGTGTCATCTGAAAACCTCTAATGTTATTTCTTCCTCCCTTTGTCTGTTTATAAAATCATTTGTACTAAAGGATACCGTATACATTTTAATACAGGAGCAGACAGCAGCTGTCCACTCCAGCCTAGAACTGTAAAAATGGGCTGTAAAATTCCATATAACCCACTGAAGTCATAGCAAAGTATTAAATTTTTCTGCATATATTTCTGCTGCCATCTAGTGTCATCTACTTCTTTGCAGTCCAGCTCTAGTACAGGTAATTCTCAACTTACAACAGTTTGTTTAGTGACGTTCAAAGTTATAACAGCACTGAAAAAAGTGACTTATGACTTTTTCACTTACAATCATGGCAGCATCCCCATGGTCACATGATCAAAATTTTGATGCTTGGCAATTGGTTCATGTTTATGAGGGTTACAATGTCCCAGCATCATGTGATTACCCTTTGTGACCTTCTCACAAGCAAAGTCAATGTGGAAGTCAGATTCACCTAACAACCAGGTTATTAATTTAACAACTGCAATGATTCACTTAACAACTATGGCAAGAAAAATCATAAAAATGGGCAAAAATCACTTAAGAAATGTCTTACTTAGCAACATAAATTTTGGGCTCAGTTGTGGTCGTAAGTCAAGGACTACCTGCAATCCTGTTCCAAGCTCCTTTTTTTCTAAGAGCTAAAAAATCATTGGAATTCTTTTTCATTACTTTGAGTAGTAATGGAATTATAACTCTGATAACATTTTAACACTTTTTAAAAGCAAAGTACTTTACCAATAATAACAAATTTCCAGCATTTCCCCTTTTGTACCAGCCCTTGGATCACTGCCCTATTTCTCCTCCAGCCTCAGAAGCCTTGCAGAATAACACATCCTAGCATCTGTTGCCCTGTTCATATTAATGGCTATTACACTCACTAACTTTACAGCCACTTAAACCCTACAGTCCTATAATATTTTAAGGTGTCATGTCTGAGTGCTACTTCAATTGTAATCAATATTAATGGATGGTTTCCTAAATGTATTTACCTCGCTTTATAATCATCTCCAAACATAATTTCGAACCAGAAAAGGCAGCTGCATGGACTGGCATACAGCCCATATTGTTCACTTTACAAATGTCACCGCCTTTTTCAATCTGCAAGAAGGAGAACCAATTATGAAATGACAACTCTTAAACACTTTCACACACACTCATTGCATACACTACCATAATAGGTTATAAGAAATGAAAATCTTAAACACTGGCTAATTTATACAAATGCATTTTAGCTGGCGATCTCTCCCAATTGTGTAACTGAGGTCCACAAATCAGAAAGTTGTACTTCTCACTCAGCCGAAGTATATCTTCATCAATAGAGAAAGATTATCCTAAAGTTCCCTGGAATGATAGAGGGATTACTGGTTTCCATACAGTCAATCTCTTCCCTTAAGGCATGGATAAGATTATCAAAATATGCAGGAACCCAAGAAACAAGACAAATGTGTAACTCTTTACAATAAGATGCCACTTGATTCAATTCCAGCTGTTTAGAAGACTCAATTCAGATCAATTTATTTACTGGCCTTATATGCTGCTCCAATCATTATCTGCATCTGAGTGGCATATCCAAATCAGGTTAAAACAATAATTGCAATAATAAAAAATATACCACAGAAAATACAATAATCCTCTAACAGCTATATTATACTTACATACCAAGCAACACAGTTCACATTACAGATAATTCTTGACTTATAACCAGTAAGTTAGTGACCATTTCAAGTTCTAACAAACTCATTCAATGGATTTGAAGTTCCAATGCCTCCCCCCTCCCCATGGTCATGTGAGTGCAATTTATTATATTTTTCTGGAAACCTTAACAACAGCTGTGTTTGTTTAACAACTGCCAGAAAAAAGATTGTAAAACGAGATTGTAAAACAAGAGCCATGGTGGTGCAGTTAGAATGTAGTATTGCACGCTGCTGACTGCCAGCAATTTGATCCTGATCAGCTCGATCCTTCCAAGGTTGTTGTTTGGGGCAATATGCTGATTCTGTAAACTCCTTAAAGAAGGCTGCAAAGCACTGTGAAGCAGTATATAAGTTAAGTGCTATTGCTATTTAAATAGCTATTTAACTATTGCTAAAACTGATCTGGCCATACTTTACAACCATCATGAAATTGTGAGCTCAATTATGGTGGCAAATCAATTACAACATCACAACCCTCAGGAACATGAATTTATAAAAAGATAGTGTAAGTAGCAGACAAGGGACAACTCAAGCACACTGACAAAAATATATACATTTGTTATACATACCAGAATTTTCAGTGCGGTAGGATTATCTTTATAACATGCTAATAGTATGGGTGTATTCCCACCTTCTCCTTCCAGATTTATATTCGTATTGCTGCATTCAAGGAAAATCTAAATAATCAAATAAAATGTAAATGTTTTCTGTCAACTCACTGTTATATTCTTGGACCAGGATATATTGTAACTGTAACAAGGACTCATGTAATTATAACTGACAGACTCACTCTTGTTCTCTAATTTTAGATCACTTCATGTTTCTGACCAGATTTGTGATTTAGAGCTACGCAATAATATATTAGTTTGCAATTAGTACAGTTAATGAAAACCTGTTTTGATATATTTTACACCGCATTTTCAATGCTCCCTGTTGTACTGTATTATAGCAATATTCCAATGTTACATTTTTTAAGTCTAGAAGTTCAAATAAATAGTAGGTCTAAAAACTCTCATGATACTATCACAATTTAGTGATGTTAAGATGTATCTTTGTTCTGTATGTAATCTGCTCTATAACAATGGCTTCAATTAAGACTGAATCTTCTGTTATGGCACAATTAAGAAAGTTCGATATCATCATATTAGAGTTAGGGCCTGAAGGTTTGTGGAAGCATCTTCCTGCTTGCCTGCCTGCCTGCCTTTATCCCACCCACACTTCCTCCCTCCCACCCTCCCTACCAATGATCACCATGTCTACTTAATGACTGCCATAAAAAGTCATAAAATCAGGTCCAGTCATATGGTAACCCGCTTAATGACCACAATGACTTATGATTATAATTCCAGGCTCAGTTATGATTGTAAGTTGAGGATTCCTGTATTGCCTATTTAACTAAATTCTTCTCAGTTTGGAACAATTATAGTTGTAAATTGAGGACTATCTATATATATAGATTAATAACTGCAAATAAGACTCTCTCTGCAATTTTTCTTATAACACTTTTGGTAATGGTTTTCCATTTTCTTATTCCTAAGGATAAGAGAAAATAACTAGACAATTTGTGCCTAAGGCAGAATGAAGATATAATCTCTCTGTTTCCAGGCCGGGGCTTCAAACCACACACTCAAACTAGTTTTCAACTATATACAGTACTAAACGATATTATCTTTTCTAATCAGAAAACTCTATTTAGGCAGAAATCTTGTCTTCATATGTGAGAAATCTTAGCTTCCAATTTTTCTAGATCACTATGTTTCTTAATCCTGAGCCCTACACCACTGGTTCCCAATCTTTCTGGTTCCACGGACTGGCAGCGGCAGCAGGGGGAGGGAATAGTTTTGTGCAACCTAGATCTTGTGCATGCGCAAATGAAGCTTTGCACATTTTCCCGCCGCTTCCTCTTCCCAGTTCCCAAAGGCTACAGGAGTTGGGGATCCCTGCTCTATACTTTCCATCACTTCAGCTTCATTGCATCAGAACACTTACTATCTTTAATATAACTTCCTGATAGAGTTAGTTTGGTGTAATGGTTAAGGTATCAGACTAGAAACCAGGAGACTGTGAGTTCTAGTCCCATTTTAGGCATGAAATTGGCTGGGTGACCTTGGGCCAATTACTCTCTCGCAGACCTAGAAAGGAGGCAAACCACTGCCAAGAAAAAAACAGGCACTCATCAGGAATCAACTGGACCCAAAGTATCAAAAAGAGAATATAAGAATTTGAAAGATTAGCTTAGCTTCCACTTAGGAGTAGAGATAATAGATGCACATTTCTCATCTATGGTATAGTTCAGCATCTCCAAAAATCAAGATGCAGTATATCAATCCCCATTTATTCACATTAATTCCTATAAATGTCCATGACATGATCTTAGTTTTTTTAACTTCACTAACTTATATGCATATAAATTTGAAAATGTAGCTTTACCGTAACTAAATCGTCAAGAAGATAATGCAGAGCCCAGTGAAGTGGAGCAATCATATTGACATTAAGGATGTTTGGGTTGGCTCCTCTGCTGAGAAGTAATTTAATACTTTCGGTCTGATGTTTTTTTGTAGCCCAGTGCAGTGGTGTATTTCCAGACACGTCTGCTACATTTAGAGCTATGCCAAAGACAGGAAAATCAAGTAAATGTCACTTCACACTTTTATTTCACATAAAATGATATTGTATTTCATGTAAAACTACTGTAATGAAATGTAAATGGAAATATAAATTTAATGAATAGAACAGAACAGAACAGAACAGAACAGAGTAGAGTAGAGTAGAGTAGAGTAGAGTAGAGTAGAGTAGAGTAGAGTAGAGTAGAATAGAATAGAATAGAATAGAATAGAATAGAATAGAATAGAATAGAATAGAATAGAATAGAAGGGACTATGGAGGTCTTCTAGTCCAGACTTCTGCTCAAGCAGGAGAACCTATACCATCTCAGACAGGTGAATGTCTAGTCTCTTCTTAAAAATCTCCAGTGATGGAGCGCCCACGATTCCTGGAGGCAAGCTGTTCCACTGGTTGATTGTCCTCACTGTCAGGAAGTTTCTCCTTAATTCCAGGTTGCTTCTCTCTTTGATCAGTTTCCAACCATTGTTTCTTGTCCTGCCCTCTGGTGCTCTGGTGAATAACCTGGCCCCTTCTGCCTTGTTCCAGATGCTGGAACACTGCTATCATGTTTCCCCTATTTCTTCTTTTCTTTAGACTAGCTTTAGAGCAGAAACCTTATTCTGTATGTATTCTCAAGATTCTGCATTTAAACCATCAAATGTATGTGCATGCTTGTAATATGTTCTCAAAAGACCAGTAGGTGCATTTCATTCTACATGAATTTGAGTTGTAAATAGAGTAATTCTCAATCTACGCCCTCAAGTGGGACTAGAACTTCCATCACTAAGTGATGCGGTGGTTATGTGATTCATTATGTGACCATCCCTGCTTTTACAATCTTTTTTGCCATGGTCATTAAACAAATCACACTGTCATTAAGTGAATCCAAATTTTCTCATTGACTTTGCTTATCAGGAACTGGCTGGGAAGGTCACAAATGGTGATCACGCATGATCCCAGGATACTGCAACTGCTATAAATAAGTGCCATTACCAAGTACACAAATTGTGAGCACATGACTACAGAGATGCTGTGACAGTCATACATGTGATGACCAGTCATAAATCACTTTTAGCATCATTGTAACTTTGAATGGTTGCTAAACAAATAGTTGTAAGTCAAGAACTACCTGTATATGTATTTGTGAATATATTCTAATTTTCCATCCAAAAGCTATTGCTATGTCACATCAAACACCAGGAGCAATACTCTGTGAGGTGCTTCAGCCAGATGTCAACTATTTTTCTTTTCTTGTTTGCTTCTTTTGCAAAACTGCATGTATCACAAAGTTTAAATTCCATACACTCCTCTATTCTGTTAAGGAAATGTTATCTTTCTGCTACAATCCCTCTCTAATAGTCCGCTTCCAATATCAATTAGATAATCAGAATTTAAAAAGCTATTTCCTGAGTGCTGCAAAATATGCAAACATTTAAAATGAAAGACCTCCACAATATGCTAACAACTGGACTTCCACTAAATACATAGCTTTGGTTATAGAAACAATTTACCCAGTTCCTTAAATTTGGAGCAATAGCAAAAGCAATGGCTAAAAGTATGTTAATGAAGAAACATTGCACCATCTGTAGCAATAACATATACAAAGCATGATGATTATTCAACAGATTGCATTGTTTGGACTTGTTGATTTCCAGACCCTGTCAGATGGGAACTTTTCAGAAGATTGAGATAACTTGTATGGTTTTCCTTTTCCTTTTTAAAGCTTCTGTTCTTCCCAATTGGGATATTTTACATGGATCAAACTATGATTGGTGCAAATCACTGTTTCCCATTTTAGTAGTAACCATCTATGTGCACATGCAAACTTTGAAAAGTTTGTAATTAAAGAAACTAATTAGAAGAAAGTTGCTTCATCTGAACATAGACAGCTATGCATCAATCACTCTTCCCTTGCCTATGTTTCTGATAAGTTTAGAAAAGGGGTCAAACTGCCGGCCTGCAGGCCGGATGCATCATAGCGAAACTGCTCCCATCCCATTGTCAGCAATGGCAAAAAGTCATGATATGTCAAGATACGTCATGTGACATTGTGAGTTTGACACCTGTGGTTTAGAACATCTGCAAGGGAAGAATGCTTGGAGAAAAACATACAGTACCTGTCTGTGTTTAGATGAAGCAATTTCCTTATAATTAGTTTCTTTAATCACAAAACGTTTCAAATAAATATGAGTTTGCAGGTGCACATAGAGAGATACATGCATAAACAGCCATTTTTTGAATGCAGCAGAATGATGTAACCCAACAGTATGTTATTAATAATGATCATGTTTGATTAGGTCACAGCACTTAGCATGATACATGACAAATATACGCTTCACTGTCCTTCTGAGTTACTGAATTTGCATTCAGCCTTAACCACAACTGCATTTTGGTACCTTCAGGTGAAGAACCATCCATGATCATTTGCATTAACTCAAGTTGACCATTTCCTGCAGCATGGTGCAATGGCGTAGCATTCAGCCTATCCAGTTTCTTAAGTCTTCTACGATTCTTCTTAATTAAACTTCGAAGTCTGGAAGTATTTCCATCAGAGACCACCTAATTGAGGTTTAAGCAATTTTAGTATAGTTCCACAGAAATTCCAAATTATATCAATGTTTCTAAGTAGCTCTTTATTATATAAGATGTTGGCAATGAATTATTAGTTAAATATTCATTCATCACTACAAAGGTTCATCTACTATACTAATAGCAGAGCTGCAGTTATTTAAGATGACTTTTAATCTAATTAGTACAGTTTATTTTATTTAGGTCTAAAAGGGTCCTGGGAACATGAAAATAGTTCTGCTGAGTGAGGCCTACTCCACCTAGGTAGCATCTCTCCCAGAAAGTATTAAATTTCTACACTCATGCATATTTGAAGAAATACTAAGTAATATAACAATTAGATTGCGGAAAAAGCTATATTTTAGCATGAGGTATAGGACATTACAATGTATTATATTAAGAAAACAAAAATTCCAGCTGTTACCAGTATAAATGGCAAAAAGTGAAGGTAAGTGAAGATAAGTGAAGTTCATTTTAGATTACATTTTGGAAAAAAAATAATCTTTCAGTGCTTTAGCTTTTTTTTGGTCAGAATGTATAATTCAAATTATAATCCACTCTCCCTACAATGTTATATATGTAGTTGAAAATTCAACATAAATACAGACACATCTACTTATCCATAAAGTTGGAATGGACACTTAGGATGCTTATCAGAATTCTCTAGAATATTTTAATAAGTAATTTACTATTGACTATTAATTATTTAATTGACTATTAATATTTAATATTAATAGTATTCTGAGAAGACTTGGGACAAAAATTAAGTATGCTCAGCTTGTCCTATGTAACTCAACAATGAAAACGGTTAGCCAAGAACACTGGAAGCCCAATGGAAGATTACAATTAGATTGAATACAAATTGGAACGTTTCAGCCAAGAATTGATTTTAATTTAAAACAAGCATTGAAGGATTTTTGAGTGAATTGCACTAGTTTTCTAATCCATTGATTTATACCTTAGTAAAAATGGTAAGAAAATACATATCTGCTAATTGTTTAATTTTCAGTGTTTCACTAATGTATAGCTCATGCAATCACTGAGTCATCTTCCAGCACTTCTTGCCAGTTTCAAAATGTTGTGTTGAATTCAATAGATGCAGTATTATCTGTGACAAATCATTTGTAAATTTTGCAGCTCAGTGAAAGTTTTACTCCCTATTCTAAGCCATTACTTTTGGCTTTAGGTGGAAGAGCTCAACACTGGCCTCCAAAACAGAAAACTGATCTTGGAAGCCTGAAATTTGCTTTCCTGTATCTAACACAGAATCAAAGTACCTGGGCCCATTTAGATCACAAAATACAACATTCTTCTTTTACCTGAATAAGGACCAGATGGTCCAACTAGAGCTTTCCAGATGGGTTGGGTATCAGTCCCCAATTGTCCACCAAACTATAGAATTTTTTTTAAAAAAATCTGAAGACAACTGAAGAAGCCGGTTCTAAAATACAGAGCGGACGGAGAGAATCAGGACGAAAGAGTACACAGCTAAACGACCCCTCAATTTTCTCCATGATCCTAAGAATCGGTCAGGAGTCCAGCGCAAGATGGGCTCTGGCTTGCTGTCTTTTTCACCTCTTCTGCAGAGGTGTTGGTCCTATCTCTTCCCATTTCCCGGCGCGGTCGGCATCCCTGCCCCTAGCGCTCTCTTTGTTTTGGTCTGAACAAGCCACTCAAGATCGCCCGTCTTTCCCTCTCGTTTTCCACCGGTTCCCAGAGGCAGCTGTATGGGTATTGCCCGCAGGCACCTTACCTTAAAGATATCCTGCGAGGCCACCGAACAAGCGTCGCCTTCGCTCACTACCCCATCGCTAGAATCAACGGACTGCTGCTTCTGGACGCGGCTCTGAAACAACTTCAAGATCGAGCGCTGCATGGCTAGCGTGGTCGTGGCTGGCGGGACTTCAGGAAGCAACCTAAGAACCAGGACATGAAAGGAAGGAAGTTGTGAAACACTCTAAGCTCGTCTTCCGAAGTGAACCCCCTCCCGCCGACTGCTCGCTTGGCGCGACACGCCCACGGGGGGAGCGAGAGGCAGGCAGGAAAGCCGAAAAGAGCGGACCGCGCGTGGGAGAAAGTTGGATTCTTCCTTAAGTGGCGGGCGTCAGTGGGGCTATGATGAAAATAAGGTTGGATTCTTCACTTCTTCCTCACTGAGGAGTCTCACAGCTGGCAGTTCTGAAAACCAAAATAGATGGGATAGAAAGAGAAATAGATGGAACGATTAGGATGGAACACAATAGTCTCATTCTTTCCATGTTTAATTTGAGATAGCATGAATATATCTGTATAGGTTCACATTTAATATATCTTTCATTTACATGATTTGGTTGTTGGTATCCCACCTTTGTTATTTTTATAAATAACTCAAGGGGGCGAACATATGTAATATTGCAGGATCCAGTGTAGGTCAGTCACTGGGACCAAAGATTTTCAGAATCCTGCTGGAAACCATCCTTGGGGAACTTCTTTCTACCAGAATGTCTAGTATTTATGTTGTGCCTAGTTGTGTGTGTGGGTTTTTTAATTGATTGATTGGGGTTTTGATGGCTGGCTGTTAAGTTGTAGGCTGTTGTTTCTTTGTGCTGCCTAACACTAATACCCAATACACCTTCCTCCTCTTATTTTGCCCACCACAATAACCCTGTGAAGTGAGTTGGGCTGAGAGAGAGTGACTGGCCCAAAGTCATTCAGCTGGCTTTCATGGCTAAGGCAGGACTAGAACTCATGGACTCCTATTTTCTAGCCCAGTGCCCAGTCCTACTCATCTCTGCTCAGAGGTCTGACTCACTGAATCTACTGTTTACTCCAAAATAGAAAGCCAGTTTGGTCTAGTGGTTAAACCTAGAAACTGGGACAATATGGATTCCTTTCACCCTGCCTTAGTTAAAAATCCAGCTGGTAACTTTGGGCCATCTACTTTCTCTTAGCCCTAGGAATGAAACAGCAAGCCACTTCTGAAAAAGCTGGTAAGAAGGCTATGTGGACCTATACACAAAGTTACACAAAGTTAAGACTGAATTGAAGGCATAAATAGTGTGGGAAGTCAGCCCCCCCGCCCGAGAAAGAAATATTTCTGGAAATATTTAAAAGGCAGAACATATTTCCCTAAAGGATTTTAAAGGCAAAAACCAACCAACCCCCAAGTCTCTGTGCCCCAAACAGAAAACAAGTTTGCAAAATGCAGATGATAATCTTGGCAGAAAGACTGGAGTCAAGAAACTGAGATTAGGAAGAAAGATCCCTAGAATCAACACCAAAAATCTAAGAGTAATCTGCCCCAGCCCCAGGGAAGCAGGATATGACCCTTAGAACATAATAGGATTAACCCACCACCATCAGAATACCAGAAAGGCACACTCAGTCTCAGGTCAAAGTTCATGCCACAGGAACAACTCCAAACAAAGGGCTCCAGAGGGTATACAAACCTACTCCCTACATGTGCTCACTCTCTCTTTTCTTCCAGAGCCATTTTTCTGTCTGGCTCTCCTCTTCAATAAACTGCAACCTTCCTTCTAAAGCAGTCACCATGTTGTTTATCCCCAGCTTGGACTGAACCATGATGAGAACTTTTCCTTCAACAATTTGGCACCCAGATGGGACTCCAAGCTAACCTCTCCAATGGACTGAGACTGGTAAGCCCCATCTTGTCAGCAGCAGACCCCTTGGGTCTGTGGATGGGTTTCCCAGGCCCTGCCCATGTGGAGCCAGGGTAGTAAAGGGAGTTTTGAGTTTGAGCTCAAGGGCTGCTTTGGAAAGAAGGTGAAGATGAGTACCTCTAAATTTTAACTTTAAAGCCCAGGGGAACAAAGGAAATGTGTGTATGTCTCTATGTGCGAGTAAGAAAATCCAATCACAGTTGGATTTTGCTCCCTCTGACCTTTCCGCAGAAAGGATCTGTTCAAGTGGCAGACCCTGGAAAGCATGGGGGTTTGGCCAGAGGACAAGACCTTTTGTTAGGGAAAAGGGAAAGGCTGTGTGAAAATGGAATGGAATGAGTGAATGAGAGTATTGGATTTGGGCAATCAGCTGGTAAAGCCCTGTAAACAAAGCAAAGCAAAGTTAGGAAATTAAGACCCAGGATAGGAGTGTCCCTTACCTCTGGAAAGCAAGCAGAGGTCCTCCCAGACATTTGAATTCTGCAAACAGGGATGGTGAAAAGTGAAGGTAAAGCCAATAAGAGAGTGTCCCATACCTTCTGCTGGGGGAGCAGAAGTGTCCTTGACAGACCCCTTTTTAGTCTGAAACCATGGTGGTAGATCCCTAAAGGAGCATCATGAACTCTGTGAGGGATCCAGAGTGCTCCATTGTCCCTTTTTGACCCAAAACTGTGGTGGGAGGTGGAAGTCTCACTAGGAGGCTTCAGTGCGCCAGACCTGATAGAACCAAAGTGAACCCCTGCATCAGGAATAAGGGAATCATGGGGTGTTCTAGTTCAAGGTTTGAGATATGCTCCCCAGTAAAGCTTGCTTGAGACCTGGGAGGGGAATCAGCTACCCGTTCAGGCAGGTATGAAAAAGAGATAGGTAGAGAAACTATTTAAAAAATGGACTTTGCTCAGGCCTTTGCTGGGAATCAATTTGGCTAAATAAATGTACTTAAAGGGAAAATAAGAAATAGTGATTCTCTCTCTCTCTCTCTCTTCTTCCAGAGCCATCTTTCTGTCTGGCTGTCCTCTTCAATAAACTGCAACCTTCTTTCTAAAACAGTCACCATTTTGTTTATCCCCGGCTTGGACTGAACCGTGATGAAAACTTTCCTTCAACAATAGAGACAAAATTTCTAAAGCAAGAGTCTACGGGGTTGAAGAATTTTAAATGAAAGTTATGATTTAAGATTCACCATCTGGTTAATTTTTTATTTGTTAAAATAAAAATATTTGTTAAAATTATAATTGTAATTATAGTTACAAATAATAACTTTTGCTATTATATGTGTATATTTGTGCATATTTGCATGTGTTACTTCTAATTATTTTGTGATTTAGTTCAATTGAACACTGTTGGAACCTTAAGATCCCAGTTTCCCTGAATAACAAACATTAGTATATTTGTAGAGTTTTAACTAGGTTCTTTTAGACTGCAGTTTTTTAATGCTTTGGGAGGCTGCAACCTTAAAACACTCTTTAAGAAATTTTGGAAGGACATTTTGAAAGGAATTATTCTTAAGGAATACCAAGGAGAATCTGAAGTTTAATGACCAAACTTCACATATCTTTTTAATGTATTTATATAAGATAACAAATCTAATAGGCAGATTAAAAAGTAGAATAGTTTTCACCAGAGTGGACTGAAAATGCTTTTATATGTGTTCTTGCAAAATGAGCTTGATAGTGGTAAAACAATGATCCCATTAGGCTAAATTAGATTCATTGAAGGTAACACAGCAAACGTTTGATGAAAATATGACTGTTTAATAAATACAATATATTGAAAAAGAAGAATCCTTTCAAAAATTAAGATTCTGATAGTGCGATCTAAAGCATATTTATTTAAAACTAAATCCCATTGAATTAGTGGGAATTAATTCCAGTAAACTACATATAGGATTACAGCCATATCAACATACTTAATTAGGCTAAATATGACACCTTAATGGAAAGCTAATAGAAGTAATTGTTATGTAATAGAAAACATATGTGGCCTGTTTGTACATTATAATATTCTGATATTTGATTAGTCATAATTTCTTTTTATTGTGTTCCAATAGTTGTTCTCTGAAATGTCTAAATAAATTAATTTGAGAAGTTCTCTATCAGTAATATCTTGGGAGTACTTGTTTATTTGCAATGGTTCCAAAGTTCTATTTATATTTTTTTCAGCTGAATATATAGCATTTCTTGAAGAGAAAAATGGAAGATTTTCAAAATGATGTAGAAAGTTAATTATAAATTGAATAGCAGAAGGTAATTAGTTCTAAAGAATACTGAGTGAATTGATAGACCAAATATAACTGGGACTTTAAAACAAAAAGAGATAAAAACATGGCAGGTTTGTGATAAAATGCTAAAGAAGGTTAATATAATCACATGGATGAAAGAGAACAATAAGGAAAACAAAGATACAAACAAGGCGAAATGATGTGGAAGAAAACATTAAATTTAGGAATTAAAGCAATTGACAAAAGTGATTACATTTGTTCAGGTTTACTGACTTTCTGAAGAAAACAATTATATCAAATGTATGTCTAAAATATAAGGATTTTTCTGTGGCAAAAAGAAAAATGTTTTTCTGTAAACAAATTAAGAATAGCCCACTAGATTACAGAAAGGAATGTGTTATCTTACCTTCTGAAGAAGTTTTCAAAGATACAGCTCCTGGTCATTCATGACCAACTGAATCCTGCTTTCTGTCTTGCTATCTGTTGTTCCTTTCAGATGGTTCAGAAAGTAGAATGGTTGAGCTCTGCCCCTACTAAATAATCTCTCTTCCTGGGAAGGTCATTTATGGGGGAGATACTTGGCCAATGAATAAAGTGCTAAGACCTTGTTTTGATTGAATCCTTGACAAGCCAACCCATTTTTATGATGAACTAGCTTTCTATAAACCTTCCAATATAATAAAGCTTCAACTTTGTTAGGGAACCATGGAAGATCACTTACTGATTTTTTAATGAACTAATTGCTTTTAATGGATAGTCTAAATAGCAGCATACAGAAATAAGGTCTGGAACATAAGATGTGTTCTTATATTTTTTTCGAAAAAAAGTGAAAAAAGAATATAATCAAAATGCTTCTTAGTTTATCAAACTATATTACAATTTATCAGAAATCTTAGGTATTGTTTCTTGTTTATCCTGAAAGTAAATTGTTTCCTTTTCTTGAATTAATGAAAATTGTGTTTAAATCCACATAAGTAGAATTATCAAGAAAAAATGTGCATGAAGTATTTTATTAATTTAACCTCAAATAAAAGCACATATCACAGAATCCCTTTTTAAGGAACTTTTGCTGACAAAGAAATTGTTTTGTAAACAATTAACAATTGTTTGTTCCTTGTTTATTTGTTGATCCTTCTGGGGTTTTTTTTTTCTGAAAGATGCTTTATTTACATACACCAGGAGACTTAAAACAGAAACGGGAAACATTGCGTAGTTTAGAGGATGGAAAAAGAATACTTTGCATGATATAGTCAACTATAGCTTTTACTTTTTGAATCATGTACAGTAGTTATAACAGAAGTTTCAAGTGGAAAATTGGCCTTTACAAATACCTTACTATGTGTTTCCCTGATTAATCCTGATTCATGATGGTAATTAATGTAAGTGTTACTAATTAATTAGGCCTAGAAACAAAATAAAATACAGTATTCTTATATTTGTTAGATTCATATTCTTGTTTTATTCAGGAGCTCAAGGTTGAACACACAATATTTCCTTATCTCATTTTTTTTAACAACAAAACAGTTGTGGTTTAGAACAAAAGATCTGTTTTTTATTATTATTATTTGTTAAATGTATTTACTGCCTATCATCATGGGGATATTTTAGGCAGCTTCTAACCTAATATAATTCTGATTGCCAATGATTCTTTGTGGTTTAAAACAAGACTTTCCTCTTCTCTTACATATGGTTGCTTGGGACTAAAACTTGGATCATTGGCAAAATATTTACCACTGAATTAAAACCTTTTCCTTTTTGCATATGGAGTAAATAAAATAGAAATTAGTTCTCATTAAGATTTCACTTTTTTCAATGTCTGCATTGGAGGCGTGCAGGTACAAATGCAAAGACTAATGCTAATTATTTACTAACATTAGCCAATATTAATACTTTACTAATATTAGCTTATACTAATAATTGTTATTACACATTCACACATGCACATATGTATATGTGTGTTTATGTCAGTATACTGTATGTGTATACCAATTAAAGTAATCAACAGAATGGACTATAAAATAGTAAGTTACTAGAGAAAAGGTGAAAGACCGGGTGAAAGACAGTAGGGAGAAGGAGCAAATGCAGTAAAAGCATTGAATTTCTTGCATAATGGTGCAGATAAAAAGAACTGAAAGTAAAGGATTCTCTAGAAACAGCTGCTTTAAAAAAAAAAAGCAGGCAGGCATACCTGTTATAAGCTAGAGCACAGTTCTGTTAGTATTCAAAATGTCCTGCATTTGAAAAAAAAAAAAACCCACCAAATTTCACATGAGAAATTAGAAAGTCATCTAATGGATTTTTAGCAGCCCTATAATATAAAGATCAAACTTATGACTGATATTAAAACTTAAAAGCTGCAAAAGAGACTCAGAAAAAATGGAAATGCTAATTTAAAAAGTATTAAAATGGATCAGATATGATTTGGAGCAAGCTAAAAATAAGTAAGAGAAAAAATATCATTTGATTTGAACAGAATGTTCAGAATACCGCAAGACAAAAATATATAAAGAAATTAATAACATTTGTTCATACTATTTTTAAAATTGGCATGTAGACTTAGTTATAGCTTAGTTAGGTCAAGGATTAAGTTGCTGAATAGTAGAGTAAGTATTTACTTTGGGTGGTTAGATTATTAGTGAGAGAAAGGTAAATATTAGAATGGAAGAGCTGAAGAAAGTGCTAGAGAATTAGAGGCTGAAAGTGAGTGTTTAATGTAATCAAATATAGTAGAGCTCACACCCGCGTAGAGGTTGTTTTGAGAGGATTTTGTTGAAGACGATGAGGGACTGGTAATTAGATGAGGGAAAATAGAGTAAGAAGAATGGAAAAGGACAATTCTGTTCTGTCCTTAGGGTAAGAAAAGGGTGTTTCAGCTGCTTTATTGGAATGTATTCTTCTGTACAAACTTTCCTCACCCGCCACACACAAACTATATACCCTGCAAAAGGGAGAAAAGAGAGAAAATATTTTTCATCTACTGACCAGATAAGAAAAAAGGACATTGCGGGATTTCAAACAGCTTTTAGATGAATCACAGCTTTCCAGTGTTCTGCTTCCAACTTTTATACTCAGTGGACCATAATATCTGTGTTGGTTTTCATCATAAATGTTTGCGCACTGTTCCAGTCTTGCACATTTTCTTCTTCTCTGAAGTTTTCAGTTTCTTTTTCAAGTTTATTTGTACTTGTCATGCAGCCATGATACATAGATGTTTCCCCCAGGCAATTTCTTTTTGATCAGTTCTTGGGGTACCAATTGATAGTTTAGCCTGTATTCTTCCACTTTCATCTTTTTTTTTCCTTTGCTCCTCTTTTATAATTAATTAGTTAATAATTATTATTATTTAGTAATAGATAATTAATTGATAATAGAAAGATATATTTATGGAATAGAATAAAAATATATTGTGGATAATATATATGCAATGAATACAAATATAAACAGAATACAAGTATACATTTTGTATCATTAGGTGCCTTTGATAAATGCAGAATAATACTGTATCAATTCAGAACATGTTAGTGGAAGAATTCACAAACTTGGTATGTATTATGAGATGTGGCTGGATGATTACGAGGATATATCTTATCCTCATTTGACTAGCTGGGTTTCTGGTTCTACACCAGCTGCATCCCAAGACTAGGATGTAACTTTTCATGAGTATATGGTCTCCATGGTGAAGATTGGCTTTAAATAGTGAATTGCAGCCCTGACTCGCAGAACTGGTCATATGCTTGAACTGGTTCTTCCTTTAAAGCATATGACATGATAATGGAAGACATTAACACCTTCCCTTTGTCATAATATGATAGCTTACCTAATTATATATTACTGTGAATGGCCAAGCTAGATATGTCCTGAATTTGAATCTGTCTGGAAGCTGCAAGGATCTGGATGGGGTAAAACACAGGGCTTTTTTTCCTCATAGAACGCCCAGAACGGAGTTCGGCACCTTTTTTGTATGGAACCTTGTAGGGTAGGCAAGGCAGGTTGTATGATGTGAATGAGTTCCGGCGCCCTTTTTTTTTTAAGAAAAAAAGCACTGGTAAAACAAATTTATATTTCATGTTATCAAATATTGCTTGATAGCAATAGACATCAGGGTAATCTTGTAATATCTGCTCTGGGATGTTGTGCTGGATAGGGTCATGCTTCTTCTTGAAAAAGTTGTTTTGTGGAGGGGAGGGGTCTCCTGGAGGTGTGGCTAAACCAGGGGAACCTACTTTCAGCATTGACAGATGCATCAGTTATGACCATACTTACTTAAGGTATCCTACTCTAAATTAGCAACCAGTAACCTATTCCAGTTTTTCTAAGCTTATTGATAATGGTGAGAGACTGCAAAATATAGAATGGCTGCTATTGTTTCTACAACATATTAACAATCACATCCATTTCCCTCTGTTTATTCAAAACAGAGTAGTATGGTGTTTATGTATTATGCACTTCTCTGTCAATACATCTTGTCACAACAGATTTTCCTCTTGAGCACCTGCTCCAAATCTGACCATTAATTTATTTTCCGTGTATGGAATACTGTCTTACCATGGCTGGATCCTAGTTGCAGTTTGTTTCTAGCTTAACCAACCTTGACATATCAAATAACCACAAGTATGTAAATAGATAATCACTAGCTTAGGTCACATGGAAAATAAAGAATCTAAGAACTGCAGAATAGCACCAAAAAAAAAAAAAACCCTTTTGCTTCAGTCATGATTCCTTGGAAGAGCTCCTTGTTTGCTTATTTTTATGAGCTATTTGGGAAAACTCATAAGCTCACTCAAATATAAATTGTTAAGTGGTGTTGTTACAAAACTAACCATAAGCTTCATCAGATTTTCCTGTTTCTAATGACAGGAAGTTGTTATAGCTCTCAAATGTAATTCCATTCTATTGCACATAAAAGTACAATTAAGTGACATCTAATCAATCTTATGTATATTCATTGCTATGTAAATGTCTCTCTAGGTAGATTGTGGGATTGCCATAGTATGTTTATTGCAATTTGCTACCTTCCTATCCTATTCCATGCCAGAGTAAGTTGTCCATGTAGGATGAAATAACAAAGTTTGCATGAGAAAATGATTTGGTCAAAATCAAGCATTCTTTACCACATTCAGGCTGGTTGGATCTGCTGGGAACAATTATTCATATTCCCAAACTTTGATCTGTAAGAATGAACCATTTATATCAATTACAAGCAAATAATGAAATTAATACCTTGTAGTGATACTTCAGGTTATCTGAGGGACTGTCTCTTGCCAGTAACATCTACCCAACTCACTAGAGCAGGGAGGCAAGAAATGTTGCGGGTCCCGTCCCCTAAGGAGATACATCTGGCGGGACCCAGAAGAAGGATCTTCTCTGTGGTGGCTTCCTCTCTTTGGAACATCATTCCCCTAGAGATTAGTCTGGCCCTCACTCTAACACTCTTTCGGAAGGCGCTGAAGACCTGGTTTTGCCAGTGGGCCTGGGGAACCCAGAGCGGGATGGAGCCCATTAATTGGCTAGTTTGAATGTTGTCACTGGGTGGGTGGGGGGTTATTATTTTATTATTTTTCTTCTTGTTGTTTTTTATTCTTTTTATATGGTGTTTCATATCCATGTAAGTCGCCTTGAGTTTCCATGTGTGAGTAGGTGTCAGTATAAATTTTCTAAATAAATAAAAATATTCCTTAAAAAGGAGAAAGGGATCTCCACATGACAGAGATAGTGGAATGATAAGTTTTTAAATTTTCTCTAGAAGACAGGATCCTGCAGTTTTTTGTCCTCACTCAATAATCATTTTAGTTTCAGGACTATAAAATTGGATGTCAAGTAGAAGAGATATTCTGGGAACAATAAAAATGAATATCTACCAAAGGGTCTACCATAGTTATAGATCAGCCTCCCAGGAACTTAACCTGGCCTCTCTGATATTTGTTTTAGTGGCTTCTTATTTACCGTTCTTTAAAACACTCATTAAAAAAGATCAGAAGTAGGAGCTACTAGCTCAGTGTTTCTCAACCTTGACAATTTTAAGGTATGTGGATTTCAACTCCCAGAATTCCACAGCCAGCAATGCTGGCTGTGGAATTCTAGGAGTTGAAGTTCACATGCCTTAAAATTGTCAAGGCTGAGAAACACTGTACTAGCTGGTCCCATTTCCCTACTGATAGAAAACATTTTTAAAATATTTGTTATACTGTTTTGCTTAGGTATGCCATATCTTGACTGAAAAAAAAAATCGGAATTAATGATTAGAAGCAGCCAAGGGGCTCTCTGGATTTTTGCAAGCCAGATATGGTGCTTTCTATTTTTTATATTTTTATTATTTTGTATTATTTTGTATTTTATTGGGTTTTTTAATTATTTGATCATTCCCAAGAGAACATGTTGATGATGCATATATAAATATTGAACAGATTGTTTGGGAAAATATAGAAAAAATTGTATTGCTTGTTAGAATCCATTGTGGTCCTATTAGAATAAAACATGCCAAAGCCTTATTTTTTGGGGAGAGAGATACATGACCAGATTAATTGACCACAAGAATGCAGTGGACATGGAATACCTTGACTTGAAGAAAGCATCTTGCAAGTTTCCTAGAAGATTCAAGTAAAGATGAAGACTAAATGTGGCTTGCACTACATTATAATTAGAGGAATATAGAGTTGGCTGAATCTAATCAAGCTAGAGGGAAGAACTGACTGGCATTTCACTAGATTCTGTTCTAGGACCTGTTCTCTTGAAAATACTTCTAAATAACTTCACAAATTGGGATATGTCCAAAGAGGAACCAAGGTAATACAAGCTTTTAAAAAATAATAAAAAAAGGAATGGTTAAAATGCAGTGATTTATTTAGTTTGGAGAAGACAAGACTATGGGAAGTTGTCTTCAATATGTGCATTTAAGGGAAAAGAATTAAAAGGAATAGTTAAACGCATTGATATATTTAGTCTGGAGAAGTCAAAACTATATGGAGATGTCTTATTCTCAACATGATATTTTTAAACAAAAAAAATAAAATGAACGGTTAAATACATTGATAAATTTACTCTGGAAAAGCAAGGCTTTAGGGAGATATGAAACCTATATTGAACAGCTGTCATGTAGAAGGTGAGGCAGAATTGTACAGAGATGTTCCAGAAGACAAGAAATAATAAGATTAAATTACAAGGAAGTAGATTTCAGATGAGTATCAGGAAAAATGTTCAAACAGTAAGAAACAAAGAATGTTCAAATTATACTAATATTAGACATTAATATTAATATATACTAATATTAAACATTAATATTAATAATTTATAGACCAAAATGGAATATGTAACTATTGAGTTCTCGGTAAAGTAAAAGTATTTATACATCCTTTTCTGTAACTATGCTTCAGCATGGTTTGCTCTTCTTTGTAAGAGTTATCAACAGAATGTGTACACAAATGATGGATCTTGATTTGATTTGCCATTTTATATAGACATAACCTTTGTACATAGTATTTAAACATTTTTGTTTTATTAACATGAATATGTTTATAAAACTTGCAGGTGCTGTGCTAGTGGATTCAATTAGAAAAAGAAAGGCACCAGTTGATCTGATATGAATAGTAAAATGCTTACTTTTGTTGCATGAAAAAAAAATCACAAAGTGGTAAATTTTAAAAGGATGCCTTTCATATTTCTAGTATCTGTCTTTTCAGTGAAAACTTAAATGCTTCAAATTGGAAGTATATCTTCAAAAGTTATACTACCAGGCACTATGAAAAATAAAAACAGTATTCTCTATTCAGAATACTCAATTTAGAGTATTTAGAAAGGCAATCAGGATTATTTCAGCCTAAGATTAGAATGAAATTGATCATCCAAGAATGTCTGTATAATGGCCATTCATATTGTCCTGGGAAGATATATTTGCAACCCGCTGAAGTTAGCACAATCCTCGGAATATTTTAAGTTAATCTTCAAGGCTATATTTTTCAAGGTACTATTGTGACCAATGTTTTTAATAAGGAAATATTAGCTACATCATCTAGCATATATTATGTAATTTCCCATATTCTTGTGTTTAGACTAGAATTCTGCATTGGACAGCTGAAATATAAATTTTTAAAATACATTTTTAAAACATTAAATGTTTACTAATTCCCACAACACTGTCAAACTAACTGGTAGGGACCCTTACTATTATCCTTCTCATGTTTCCTATTACCTAGTTCCTTATCTTCTTATGACTATAACTTTGTTGCTTGCATCTTACAATTTATATTGTTTTATTTAGTATCCTAGTATGATTTATATTGATTGCTTATTTAGTATCCTATGACTACCACTGAGAGTTGTATTTTATGATTTATGATGAATGTATTTTATGATGATTATGGTCATGATTTATCACTTGTTGCTTGTATGTACACTGAGAACTTATGCACTGGAGACAAATTCCTTGTGTACCCAATCACACTTTGCTAATAAAAAATTCTAATTCAAATTCTAATTCTATGATTTTTTAAATGTTTTAAAACATCTCAAAATTCATAATTAGTAAGAATTCTAGGAGCTTGTTCCCAAAATTGGAATTACTTTTGATGGAAAATGGATCAAACATTTAAATAAACAATAAAACTATCTATAGAAAATGTCAGACTAGGAAGCCATCTACTACAGCGGATCAACTCTCTTACATTGTGTATAGTAATGTATGACATGGCATGAGATGATGTGATTTGCCAAGAATGAAAAACAGGCATGTCATTAAATGATTTTTTTTCTGTTGTGAGGAATGATAGTTTCTCCCTGATTTGTAGTTATTTTAAAAAGAGTGGAAAAAAATAAAGGGTCATTAAATTCTTTACTGCAGGCTTTCTAGAAAAGGTCTAGAATTTAAATTCTAGAACATAGGAAAATGAATAGTACTTTTCTAGAGATAATGCTTGATTTTAAAGTTTTAATCATTTTTATTGTTTATGTTTTAATGGCTTTTGCAGATATTTTTGGTTGTGTTTTTTGCTTTTTGGATTATCAACTTTGCAAGCCATCCAGAATTACAAAAGTGGTATGGGCAGCTATATTATATATAGATAGATAAATAGATAAATAAATAGACAAATAGTCCCATATATTGGCTTCGACTTCAGAGAATTATAGAAGGCAAAGTACCTATGGATATTAATCATGCTGTATGAACTATTTCCAGTTAAAGAATGTCTTCCAAGGGGATTGAAAAAGACAAGATTTTCCCCACAGAAAATCCTGGTCCAGAATAAGGGGTTGGGAATCTAGCGGATCAAGATTGACAGCCATGGCTGGTGTGAAGCAAATTCTTCTTTTGGTAACATAGTGTCTTAGGCATGAACATTTATTATATTCTGTTTATCATTTTTTTTCTCAGAAAAACAAGCTAAATATAACTAACTCAAACTTTATTAACATGGATTGTAAACTCTGAGTTTGTTTTTTTTCACAAGGTTAACCAGTATTTTTTTCAGGCAGTCCTAAGTATTTCTCCTAGAATTACACTTCTCTTCTGATAAAAGAATGATAGAAAGTCTACGTTATAATGATTATAATAAAATGTGTATAATAAAATGTTTATAATAAAATGTGAAGGTTTGGGGGTGGGAAGGAAGTACTTTAGAAGAAACTAAATATCAAATCCCCTGTCAATATCCCCTGGTTATATTTCTCCCTTTCAGCTGTCTTGCACTTTGGGAAAGAGAGACAAAAGTCCATGCTCAAATTCTACATTTTCTGTCTATTTAGTCATCACCTAATAGCCAATTGGGATTTTTCTCTGATTCCATTCTCCATCCAATGAAGTCAATCCTTTCCTAATATAGTGGGAAGAAAGGTTAAGGAAGTCACTGCTAATTAGGTCTAAACCATCTGAACAGTTCCATTTTCAAACATTTATTCCACCTGATGGCAACCATAGAGACACCAGTTCCTTTTAGCTCTTAATATTGGCATGCAATTTTAAAGCTTTTATTGCTAGAAGATTATAAAGCAAACCATATCTTACTGTTCATGCCTTTGCTTCTGAAAAATGCTTTTTAAATGGGAAATTACAGATTTTAGCAGGTTACATTAATGAGCACTTAAAAGTCCACTTCTCCAAGCACTTTTCCCATTCTCCTGACTGTTCTGGGATTTGATTTCTCACCAAAGATTCCTTATCACAGTGCTTCTCATCCTTAGTAACTTGAAAATGTATGGATTTCAACTTTCAGAATCCCACAACCAGTTATGGGCTATATTTGGAATTGAGAAACACTGTCTTAGCATCAGATTGCCTTTTCCTCCCAGGTTCCTTCCACTTCACATATCCTGACCCACAATTCTCAATAAATTTGGAAAAACGGAGCCCCTAAGTTTAAAGCACTAAAACTGCTTTTGTATGAGTATACCGCCACACCTGCTGTCCACCTCAGATTTTTTTTAGAAAAATAATGTGACTGCTGTTCTAACTTTTGCAGCACAGGTGATAAACACATTCCATTCTCATGCTAATCATGTTCTGCTAGGACTTAATAGAGAGCAGAGAAAAGCTGAATTGTGAACTTCAGAGTATCCAGAATGTTCCTGGGCACATTATTCCTTCAGGATGACTTCCTCTCTCAACCATGCCTATCCTTACAATATGGTGCAGTTGGCAGGTTTGCTATGGTCTTGAAGGCCTCTAAATTATCTTGTAGAAGATGTGAGAATTAACATTAAAAGCTACTGTCAGCATCTATGCTGTCAAGTTATGGTGAACCATCTGTCTTAAACCTGCTTGCCACAACTTCATTCGGGCTGGACACGTCCATTTGATTTTTTTCTTTCATGCAATTATGTTCAGTTCTCAGAGTCTAACTAGACCAGACCCTGTAAAGGTAGTCCTTGACTTATGACCACAATGGAGCCCAACATTTCTGTTGTTAAGCAAGACAGTTAAGTGAGTTTGGCCTCATTTTACGACCTTACTTGCCACAGTTGTTAAGTGAATCACTGCAGTTGGTAAGTTAGTAACATGGTTATTAAGTGAATCTGGCTTCCCTACTGACTTTGCTTGTCAGAAGGTTGCAAAAGGGAATCATATGACCCTGGGACACAGCAACAGTCATAAGTATGAACCAGTTGCCAGAAATCTGGATTTTGATCATATGATCATGGGGATGCTGCAAAAGTCATAACTGTGAAAAATGTCACTTTTTTAGTGCCATTGCAATTGAACAGTCACTAAATGAACTGTTGTAAGTCGAGGACTACCTGTAGTTTTCTTGGCAAGGCTTTTCAGAAATGGTTTGCTCTTACCTCCTTCCTAGGGCTGAGAAAAAGTGACTGAGCCAAATTCATCCAGCTGGCTTTGTGCCTAAGGAAGGACTAGAACCCATGATCTCCCAGTTTCTAGCCTGGTGTTTTAACCACTACACCAGATTGGCTGTCCAAAATCCATGTTATATGTGGCCAAATTTACTTTTATAAATTGCTACTTCTGTTTTTAAAAAATCATACTAATTTTCAAGAAGTAGTGTTTAATGTCAGGAAAAGTGATGCCATTGTTTGAATTAGCAGTGTTAAAATGTACAACTCAGAATGTTGTTGTTTTTTTAAAAAAAAAATAGTACTAACAAGCTCACTTTTCTTGGGGAATTCTTTTTGCCAATATATGGTATACAGATAGTCCTGGACTTATGACCATAACAGAGCCCAAAATTTCTGTTGCTATGTGAGACATTTTTAAGTGAGTTTTGCCCCATTTTATGATTTTTCTTGCCAGAGTTGTTAAGTGAATCACTGCAGTGGTTAAGTTAATAACATGATTGTTAAGTGAATCTGGCTTCCCAATTGTTAGAAGTTTGCAAAAGGGATTGCTTGACCCCAGGACACTGCAACTGTCATAAATATGAGTCAGTTGCCAAGCTTCTGAATTTTGATCACATGACTATGGGGATGCTGCATGATCATAAGTGTGAAAAATGGTCATAAATCACTTTTTCAGAGGCATTGTAACTTTGAACAGTCGCTAAACGAACTGTTGTAGGTTGAGGACTACCTGTATAGAAACAACTGTAAATCACTGACTGTCATTCAGTCTAGGACCAATATCAAAAAATAATTGATTTTAAAGAAAATTAAAATAAATTGGACATTTTATATTATTTCTCCAAATGTAATCAATAATTGTTTTCTTTCTACCACAACAAGGATTACAATTCAGTAGCAATTTAGTTGTGAGCCATCCCAAAGTTTTTTAAAGGATAGAAATAGCCTTGAGGACACTATTCTCCTGGAATAAGCCTTATTGTAATAGTGGTAGTAGCTAATATATAAGGTGACCAACCGTCCTCCTTTAGGGAGGACAGTCTTCCTTTTTTAAGTTCTGTCCTCCCTCAAAAAGTGTCCTCCTTCATGTCCTCCTTTTTGATATTTGAAAACTAATCTGCAGGGCTTTTTTTTTTTTCCCCTCATAGAATGCTCAGAATGGCATTCCGGCACCTTTTTTTGATGGGTTTTTTTTTTTCAACTTTTGCATGAGCTGTGCTATTCCCGCTATTGGCTTTCGAAAGCCAATAGGAATTGCTGCTGAGCGCGCCAAAACACCCGGCTGGCAGACTTTGCACATGCAAGTTGTCTGTATTATTGTTGCAATGAATAAAGTGTTTCTTTTATTTACGATATTTTTTTTTCAATTTATTTGTGTCCTCCTTTTCATTGTAAAAAAGTTGGTCACCTTATAATATATAAATATCAGGACAGAAAAGAAAATCCTAGTATTTACAAGGCAGATGTTTTAGTACCAGTTTTATTTTCAATTGCCATATTTAAGTAAGAAAGGTTTATTTTAGAAAGGAAAAGGGAAAAAACTGACTGAGGGACTTCGGGCCTGTCAATCTGTCTCAGCCCAATTCACATTACAGAATTGTTGTAATGAGGAAAATATGAGGAAGAGGGAGTATCAGGTATGTTCATTGCCTTAAGCTGTGTATGAAAAAAAAGGTGGGATTTAAAAAATGGAAAAGATTGGGATACAGTTCACTCTCTTCACACATACCTTACAATTGCCAAATGTAGCAACCTCACAAAAATGGGCTAAGGCAGGGTTAAGAAAAATGTTTTTTAATGTTTCTGTTTTATCTATTGATCACTTCCATTCATACTTTGCAATAAATTCTGAAAACATATATGTAACCCTCCCAAAGTTGTTAACGCGTGTCTCTGAATAATATTTAAACATTCTTTTTAGCTTTCAAAATTAAATGCAAATGCCAAAAGGCAAACAGAAAGAAACTCAGAGACATAACTTGGGGATCATAGTCTAATGACTATGTAATGATATATAAAAAATTCTAATGAATTGCATTCCTCCAAAGCTTAGATTTCCCCCCTCATATCCAAGTCTGATAATTAGACCTGCATTACATATTAATTTGAAAATGGTTGTACCTATATCTATATCTAAAAATTATTCTGCTAATTATATAGCACTTTATTAGACAAAGATAATGAGATAAGAATTACAAATTCTTGTACAAGTACAAATCATTATTTTATAGCCATTTTTTCTATCTGTAATATATTTATCATTATTTTGACATAGCCTGAAAATCTGAGTTGCTCGATTCATGTACCTGTATTTTTGCATCAATAGACCTGCAATAAACATGCAATAAAAACTGTAATCCATGGTTTCTTTGTGTTGCAAACATTTGTAACACTGAGCTTTACATATCAAGCATATTTTAAAGCTTGGTTTAAACAATACACCAAGATTTTGAATAAATTCACTTGGTACTCTTAATCCTTGCTTCTATATTGCTTTTGTTTCCTCTGAAATTCTTTGATAAATGAACACCTTATTGCAAAGCCCACCAATAAAGTGACAGAAGTAAAATTCCTGAAATACAGTAGCTTCTTTCAGTTTTAAGGTAACCTTAAGAATACCATCATGCTACAACTACTACCATATTTTAGTTCCATGTTTTCTTGACAAAGACAAAGGAACTAGATCTTGCTTTCTTTTCACCATTTACCTACAAAATTCTGCAGGAATCCATCCTGACATCATTTAAGGTTTCCATGAATTCAGTGGGTGAGGTCATCTGAGAATTTAAGTTATAAAGTCTTCAATATGTAAACATGTATGCCTATATCTTTAATTTTTATTTGAACCTAGAAACGTGAGAAAAATGCTAAATTCCTATCTGCCTGCTCTCTGAAAAACTACAAATCACAAGATTCACTGGAAGGTGAATGACTTGATGGGAATATATAGAAACAAATTTTGACAGTCTTGTATTCTTTGTCAAATATTGTTTTGATCATGTAGCAAGATTGTTATTGCTACATAAGCAAGCAGCACTAATGAGAAGAGTGTGTTTTAGCTTTGGTAAGGTCTCCACTACAAAAGCACATCTTGTAAGAGTTTTTGTGTAAATACTTCAAGATCATGCAATACTCTATATTTGGAGCTGCCTTTAAAAAATTTCCAATAGTTGTAAATGGTTCAAAATGAACAAGCTACTGGTGGGAACTAGGACACATTTTGTTATATGTAGCTTGACTCTATTGATTGCCATTTTGCTTCTGGGTTCAGTTCTGTTGAGTCCTCGAGTCAACGGCGAAAGAAGAGCACACATTCTGATGGTTCTAACAGCTTTTATTCTCTTCAGCTCTCTCTGACACAACTCAGAGGCTCACAGGCCTCTCTGCCTTTTAAGTAGAATCTCTGGGCAAAAAGGTAACAAAGAATGGCGCGCTTTCGCGCCTTGTGCATGCGTACAGGCTGGCGCCACTCAATCTGGTCCTGGGCAGCTTCCAACAGCCCGGGACCATTGCAACATCCCGAGCCTGCTTTTGCAGGCTCAGGACACAACACCCCTTCCCCCCAGATGAAACTTAATTAACCTATATAGATAGGTATACGTGACCTCAACATGAATGTGGTGTGCTATCCTTATGGAACCGCACAACTGTTGCAGCTACTTACTAGCTCCCTTATAGCATGGTACCATGCTATTATTTTGGAATTAAGTGTCCAATACCTTCACTTCCAAGTTCCCCAACAGCAGGCACCCTCTTCACCTCCCTTGCTTTGACAGCAATGTCACAAAATCTTCCAGGTGTTTGGGAGGTCTTTTAACCCTCTGTGACCTCCTCAGATTTTGAGAACACCCTTGACCATCCTGTGTAGTTATTGTAGTGGAGTTGCCCCCTCTTTTAAGCCCTGGTGGTGCCCCTTGACCTGGGTTTTGTTGCCTGGTCTGCTGGCTTGCCCACCGGGCTCATCAGACCAGGGCTTTGCTCCAGGCTATACCTGGTTGATCTGCCTAATTGTAGGCTATCAGGCCTTTCTATGTTCCCTCCAGAATTTGGCGAATCTGTGGTATTCTCCAAGTCCACAATGGACCTATCAAGGGAACGCATTCCTTCACTCCCAAGCCCTGTAACTGGGTTGTCTAGGGTCTCTGCAGTGCCCCAATACTCTTTTGCCCCCCAGTCCATGCTGGAGGTACCAGAATCAGGATTTTCCTCTCTGCCTACCTCCCTGTATGCAGACTTCCTTTTGGGAGCAATTGCAGCATTGGGCCAGCTTGTTTGTTTGGGTGCCAGTTCTCTTGTGTTAGTTGGGTTGTTTGGATGCTCCCGGTTAGTCTCCCTGCTTGGAGTGCTGTATTGGGGTTGTGAATAATGAGTATGCCCCCTGGGTGACTCCCTGGCTGGAGTAAGTACTGGTGCCTGTATTGTTCCTTGTTCCCCTGAGTTCCTGTTTGGGACACTTGCGGAACCTTGGGAGAGGCTTTCTCCGCCTCTCCACTTGCCCCTGATTGCTGCCAACACCCTTCCATTTGCACACAATGGTCCCCCTCCCTCCTCCCTGGAGAAAACCCAGGGGTTGCAGAGGGAGAGTCCAGTCTCGTACGCAGCTGATCGAGGGAAACCTCGTAGGACAAGGGACCGGTGACCTTGCAGACTACAGCCGGGAGCCACAAGTGACAGGGCCCATAGTTCCAGGTCCATACCGGGCACCCACTTGCAGACACCTTGGTGCCCTTGGTAGGGAGACCCGAGGAGCCACCCTGTCCGGATGCAGCCTGTCAAGTTTGGTGATCAGTCTGCGCCCCCAGCGAAGTTCTGCTGGGCTCTTCCCAGTGGAAGTGGAAGGTGTGGTGCGGTAAGCAAGAAGAAAATCTGCCAACCTGTGATGCCAGTCACCATGAGTCAGTTTCTTGAGAGCATCCTTGGTGATGCGAACCATCCATTCAGCCATACCGTTGGTGGAAGGATGGAATGGTGTTAACGTCGTATGACGAATCATATTGGCCTGCAAGAAAGCCTGAAACTTGGAAGAAGTGAATTGAGGACCATTGTCTGAAACCAGAACATCTGGAAGGCCATGTGCAGCAAAAATCCCTCTCAGTACTTCAATGGTCTTGGCAGCAGTAGTGGAAGAGACAGGAACAACCTCAAGCCACTTTGAATGGCTGTCAACAAGGACCAAGAAGAATTGTCCCTGAAAGGGCCCAGCGTAGTCCACATGCACCATAGACCAAGGTGACTGTGTCTCTTCCCATCTATGCACAGGGGCCTGAGGCATTTCTGGGCATGAACGCTGGCACAAGTGTCAACCATGCACTTGGGCCTCTATGTCCTTATCTAATCCTGGCCACCATAAATGGCTGCGCGCAAGCACTTTCATCCTGACAATGCCAGGATGACCCTCATAGAGAGAGACCAAGACTCTAGGTCTCAATGAGGTAGGAATAACAACTCTGCTGCCCCACAACAGGCAACCCTGAAAAGTGGATAACTCATGCTTCTTGAGCTAGAAGCTTTGAAACTCAGTACCTGGACAACTCTCAGGCCACCCAGACAAAACCCATGACATCACATGAGTGAGCGTTAGATCTGTGGCTGATTCAGCAGCCACATCCCTGGCATTTAGGGGAGACTCAGGCAATGCCTGAATGGAGAGAATATTGATGGCAGGAGCAGGGTCAGCTTCTACCAGCTGCAGAGGTAATCTATTTAGGCCATCAGCATGGCCCATTTCCTTGCCCAGTTTGTGAATCAGTGAAAAATCATAGGCTGACAAAAAATAGACCATCTCAGCATTCTGGGAGAGATAATATGGGGAGTTTGCTTGTTAGTGGTAAACAACCCCAACAAAGGCTTATGGTCAGTATAGAATGTGAAATGTCTGCCATATAAAAAAATCATGGAATTTTTTAATTCCAGCAACAATGGCCAAGGCTTCTCTGTCTATCTGAGCATAATTTTGCTCAGCAGAGGATAAAGTTCTGGAGTAATATGCAACAGGAACCTGAGTTCCATCAGCCCTTAAGTGGCTAAGTACAGCCCCCACCCATAAGGGGAAGCATCACAAGCGATGCAGGCAGGTAGGTTTTCATTGAAATGTGCAAGCACATTATTTGATGTAAGCAAGGCCTTGACCTCATTGAAGCTGTTTTCATGTACTTGAGACCATTGCCAAACTGCCTGCTTATCTAAAAGCCTGTGAAGTGATTCTGCTACATTAGCCTTGTTAGGTAGGAAAGCGTTGTAAAAATTCAAGAGACCTAGGAAAGCTTGTAATTCAGCTTTAGACTTAGGCCTAGGAGCCTGCTGTATGGCTTTTAATTTAGAATCAGCAGGGTGAATACCCCTAGCATCTATTCTGAATCCCAGGAAATCTGTAGAAGTAACTCCTATCTTGCATTTATCTTTTTTAAGTTTTAGGCCTGTTTTTCTAAAGCGAAGTAAAACAGCCCGTAATTTCTCAACTAAATTCTGAGTGGATTCTCCAGCAATAAGGACATCATCAATATAGGGGCAAACCCCAGGGATACCTCTTAGCGTGTTTTCCATAACACTTTGGAATATTCCAGGAGCTACATTTACTCCAAATTGTAGTCTCTTGACTTTGAATGTCCCTCTATGGGTTACAATAGTTTGTGCTTCAGCAGCAGCTTCATCAACAGGTAGATCTAACTTTTCAAAAACACGCCCCCCTTTGAGGGAAGCCAAAATATGGCTGACTACAGGTACAGGATATGCATGCTGTTGCAATGCCTTGTTTAATGTGCATTTGTAGTCTGCACAGATGCGAATATCCCCATTAGCCTTGAGTGGCGTGACTATGGGGGTTTCCCAAGGGCTTGAATCAACAGGTTCTAAAATACCTTGCTGGATCAATTTGTCTAGTTCAGCATCAATTTTCCCCTTAAGAGCAAAGGGTACTCTCCTTGCTTTCACCCTAATAGGAGTGACAGTAGGATCAAGTTTCAAAGAAACTGGAGGCCCCTTGTAAGATCCCAGCTGTGGACTGAATACATCTGCAAACTTTTTGCAGACCTCTGCTAGGCCTAACGTTTGCAAATTGTGTAGCCCTGTAACTTGGATTCCCAAGGCCTCAAACCAATCGAGTCCAATAAGACTCGTTCGTTCACCCCCAACTACCAATATATCCAATGGACCTTCAAAATCCTTGTGTTGTATTATAAGGGTGGCCTCCCCCTTTACACACACCTTGGAATTTTGAAAATCTGTTAAGTTTATATTGGATGGCCTAAGTTTGGCCTGAAATCCACTGCTATTACAAATCTTCCTGAAAGTGTGAATAGAAATGATTGAAAGAGCAGACCCAGTGTCCAGTTCCATAACCAATGGAACTCCTTGTAACCTCACCTTAAATGACAGTTTCTTCTTAAGTGGTTGTGTGTGCCTATTCTACAAATACTTCTGCGTGATGCATAGAAACCCACCCTGTTTTGGCTGGGGACCCTGGTACCTTTCAGGCGCAATTCTTCTCAAGGTTGTGCCTTCTGACGGCCCAGACAAACAGATGCTATGTGGCCTTGCCTGCCACACGCTCTACAGATTGCAGAACGGAACCTGCAGTCGACCCTCTTGTGGCGACCTCCACACCCGAAGCACTTGGACACAGCTGGAGCCTTTTCTTTGCCTTCCTTCTGCTTCCTTTCTTTGGATGGGTAGAGATGATCCACCTCATCTTCAGGATCTTCCTCGGAGCTCTCTTGGACTCCCTCATGGTGCATAGAAACTGCTTCTGGGTTGTTCCTGATGGGCCTCATGCTCTTGACCGCCCCACCTACTGCCTCCTCTGCAGTGACTTCTCTCAGGGAAAGAAATGTCTTCTTTTGCAAAGAATCTCTGTTGCAAGTCTCTGTTCCTTAACCTGCATGCAAAATGGTCTCTTAGCCTTTATTCTAAACCTTTAAAGTCACAAGGCTTAGCTGCTCTTCGCAAGGCTGCAATGTACTCTTTGGCTGATTCACCAGCTCTTTGATCCCTCTGTTCAAATGTGTGTCTCCACGCAATAACAGACAACTTGGGCTGAAAATGTTCCTTCAATAACTTCTTTAAGTCTGTATAAGTGACAGACTCAAGAAGAGCAGGGGCTGCCAAATTTTCTGCAATTTCAAATACATCTTGACCACAGACACACAGCAAAATAGCGGCCTTCAAGCCATCTTCTCTAACTTGATTCACTCTAAAGTAATTTTCTACTCTAGCGACATAAGACTCCCATCTTTCTGGGTGAGTAACGTTGAATTCAGACAATCTCCCTATCTTCACCATCCTTGCTTCTTATTCTAGGAAGTGGTCTATCAGCCAGCTTACCTCCAGCGATGCTGTACTGGCAGGCCAGGTGCTGAGTTTAACGCCGTCTTCTTTTTCTCCAGGACTCCTTGGGTAAGCCTTACAAGTCTTCTTTCTTTATCTTGTAAGCGATCCCACCTTCGTCGCCAGTGTTGAGTCCTCGAGTCAACGGCGAAAGAAGAGCACACATTCTGATGGTTCTAACAGCTTTTATTCTCTTCAGCTATCTCCGACACAACTCAGAGGCTCGCAGGCCTCTCTGCCTTTTAAGTAGAATCCCCGGGCAAAAAGGTAACAAAGAATGGTGCGCTTTCACGCCTTGCGCATGCGCGCAGGCTGGCCCCACTCAGTCTGGTCCCGGGCAGCTTGCAACAGCCCGGGACCATTGCAGGCTCAGGACACAACAAGTTCGGTTGCTATGGATGCCCTCAAAATATTTAAAACATGATTACCTCAGGGGTGCTTCTCTCCATATACTCCAGTGAGCTTCTAGATACTATTTAAGAACTACTTGTCTCATGAGGTTTGGCAAGTCCTAATATACAGACCAATGTTAGTTAACTGCACCAACCTTAGAAAACCCTCTGTTATGTTGTAGATCAACATGTTTTTCAAGGAAGCATTTAGTTAAAATTAATAGAGTTTCAATGCTTTTTTATTTTTAACCACCAGTTTTTATATATTTATTCTTATTTTGATTTTTAAGATCATTTTTTAAATTGTTAACATCATAGTTTTTTTGAGGAACAGGTAGACATGAGCTTTAAAAATATATGCACATTCACATAAAATTATACATCTCTTATACATATAACATTTTTATTTTTATAAGATTTAGAATGTTGTAAAATTTAGGATTGTGTTCTTACTGCACAAAGTCCAAAGAAAACAGGGAAAAAATAAAAAGAAGGAAGCATCTGTTTGGTTAGTACAGGTATCAGAAATAGTAAAAAAAATGGGGTTACTTATATATTCTGTAAGGACACATCAGCATGGAATCCCAAAGAGTTGACATGCTGGCATCTGCATCACTGATACAAATCTGTCACATTTGATTGCCAACAATTTTAAAACTGTACTTACTTGACATGAAATATTGAAATTACCTCTAATAGCATTAAACTTGAAAAATGTTTTTATGTCTCTATCCTATACTGGCCAATTTTATAATCTCATTATGGAATTAAAGAAAAAGAAATGGAAATATATTTTATTCTCATATTTTCAATCCAGGTTTTAAAACCAAACAGATGGCTAAATAGACTTTGGAACAACTGACTCATGAGATGATCAGCTATATTTAAAAGAGCAAAGCCAGAGCAGGGGATCATCAGATTATCTCTCAAGAAAGTCTCCATCTGCCTCTAAGTAAGTAATTATTATGATCATTGATGAACACATAAAACATAGAAAAGAAACAGTAGATTATGTGCATTGAATTGCTTTACATATTGAGCATGCTTTGGTCCACAATTTTCTCATTCTTCATGAACATTCATAAACATATAGTTAGTAGACCTTCCTGGATACTTGGCCTATGTGGACATTTAGCTAAGAGAACTGTCACACTTTCTCATTATAAGTCTTTATAATATAATTAGCACAAATGCCACACTGGTTATTAATTCAATCCTATCAGCTCCATGTGACCAGATATAATTCTAGAGCCGGAGTGTCAAACTGCTGGGCCGCGGGCCAGACACATCACACAGAGCTGCGCCCACCCCATTGCCAGCAATGGCAAAACAGTTCCAATACGTTGCATGACATCATGTGACATCGTGAGTTTGACATGTCTGTTCTAGACTATTATGTACTAGAATTGCTGTCCAAAACAGCCAATAAAAATACATTTTATGGGTACTGTTCTTTGATTTACTATAGTAAACTGTAGTAAACTGTAGTAACTATAAGGTATCTATTTGCAGTAAAGCAATAATATTTCATTTGCATAACAGTAAAATTAACCTTAGAGTGAATTTTTTTAATGTAAGTTCAGTTCAAATCACTTTGCTTTCCAGCTCTAATAACCAATCTTATGTCCTAAAATATAGAAATGAATAGAATCAAAAATAATTTATTTAGTTTCTTTATTATTAACAAAGAACAGGATGTAACATCACTCCCAACTTTCTAACTGATAATGTAGATGAACTATTTGATTTAGCAGTAACAAATATTATATAGTAGATTGCTACTGATGTCAAGTACTCCTGCTTGGCATAAATAATTATATGTATATTTTGTGGTGGACTGGCATAGAATACATGGAATCGGAGCATTCTACAACTGAAAAGTGAAAAGGCAGGTGTCAACTTGGTAGGCTACAATTACCACTCTGCCAAATCACTGTGCAGGGTATCAATTGTGGTAGGAGTTCCTTCCCTACTATATATATTTTGTACTCTCTTTGCTGCTTATACAGTATGACTAGATTACAGACCTAGGATATAGCCACAAATGGCTACTTTTCTCTGCTTCTGGTACTCCAGAACCTGGTAACTAATATTATTCAGTTTAACATACAGTAGATACTAGAAAAATTATGTTGACATAGATATGCCATTCCTTCATGGAAGGTGTACATGTACTGTATAGGTCCAAACTTTCTCAAAAATTATTCTCTTCCCAGTTCTGATAGGGTTTCTAATTATCAAGCATTTTAATGTCAAATAAGCCAGTTGAATAAATAACATTTTATCATCTACTTCAGCTATCCAAACGTGGCCCCTCTATATGTGTTAGACTGCAACTCCTATTCTCCACAACTATCATGAGACACATAGAACACACTGTGAAGAAAATACGAGTAGCGTTACTCCTTCAAGGGTTGCCAAAGCCCAGGCCCTCCTAGCCCTCCTCCTTCAGTCTCACAGCTGCGCCCTCAAATGTTGGCAACAATATCCTTTTAGCAGGAGCTCATGCAGAGTAGAGAGATGACAGGTTCTCATGTCAAGGGATTCACAGGAACAAAGATGACCCACTCCAACCACAACAGTCAGTGTGTGACAGTACTTAGCAGCCCCAGGCAGTCATGGGAATAATAGTCAGTAGTTTATAGTAGCCTTTTGAGATGCAAAAGGGATGGGAATTCCTCCGGCTCCTGGCAGCAATGGGGAGCGCGAATGAGGGCGTTCAATGCTCCACAGGGGCAACTCCTCACAGCATCCACACTCACAAAGGTGATAGTAAGCAAAGTTCAGGTGGCTGCTGGTCTCCGAAGCCACAGCGACTGGCCTCTTCTTTTCTTCTGTTGATGCTCGTAGTCCCAGGTCTCTCTATGACAATTCCCCTTCCCCCCTTTCTTTATTGTTAAAATTCTGAATCTAACACTCCAGCAAACTTTCTCTCTGCCACTCTCTCTCTTCCCTCCACTCAGGATATTCTCCCCTTGCGAAAGAAGCAATACAATTCTACTTTCTCACTCTCCCTTTCCTTCCCTCTCCTTTAAAAAGATGGAATCAAACTCCTCTTCGCCTTCATCTGGTTTCTTCCAGACTACAGCAACAACCACCCCCTTTCTCCTTTTCCTTTTCTCTACTTCTCCCGATCCATGTCCACTAGGCCCAAACCGGCCGCAGCTGTCCGAGTCCCCACTTCTTTCCCTCCGTCCAGGCTCCTGCAAAGCCTCTCAGCCAGTTCCACTACACAGATAAATACAGTAATTGTTTTAACAATTTGAAATTATTCAGTTTGTAATGAGATTGCAATAGTGTCTTAATTATTTTTATCTCGATTTGTGGAACAAAACTTCCAAATAAAAATTTAAAGTGAAAAACACTTTCTTTTCTTTTTATTAAATTGTTTGGGATGACGGAATCAAAGTATTGGCTTTTGAAATAACTTTTTACTTATGAGAAATGTTATTGTAAACCACTTGATGGCAACCATGCAGTTCAAATAAAGACTGAACTATGAATGTTGACATCAGATCTCAGCGGACAGCCATGGAAACCATAAATCAAAGCATGACAATACAAAGGGAAAATCCTTTAGTAAAAAAGGCGGAGTGATGCTTTTTGTTTTAATATGATACTTATGAAAACCAATAACCTTCAAAAAATACTGACTGCATTACTTTGTCTCAGGAAAGCAATATTTTTTTTTAATTTTTCCGTCTTTCTCTGTCTCTATTTTTCTCTCTATATTTCAGACCATATTCTTCTAGGTATTTCTTAATATTTTTGTTATTAGAAAGAATATGAAACAAATTTTTAAAGTATTGGAAAGGAAAAACACTCACATGTTTATGTAAGGCATGGCAATAATGTCCAGGACAATGTTTCTTAAACTTTATTCTCTCATGTGTTTTCAGTTTTTGCCATATCAAAAATTGAGAATTTGTCACAGGCAGAGAGAGAGAATAACCGAAAATTGAAGCTTTGGCTGAGCATATAAAGGATGGATAATTTCCATGTACTGCCTATGTCTCAAGCCTGTGCTTCTGATGTACTGAGCATATAGTTCCAACAACAGATGCTACTTGCTATATATGCACATAATCAATTCATTGATTTTCTCTTTTCTCATTTAATGAGTAAGAACCAGATTAAATACAAGTGATTAATTTGTAAATCAAATTTCTTAATCATTTCCATTAAGTAACAATTACAGCTAGAGAGGAAGACTTTTTCCCATGCTTGCTCATTTCTTTTTTACTCTGGTATTCATCTTTTATCAGATCAGCGGCTCACCAGTGCAGCCACAGTTTCATCCTAAATGTGTAGGGCCAAACCTCTTGCTACATACAAACATATACAGGTGGTCGTCGGCTTATGAGCACAACTGAGACCAAAATTTCCGTTGTTAAGCAAGATATTCATTAAGAGAGTTTTGTCCTATTTTATGACCTTTCTTGCCACAGTTGTTAAATGAATAACTGCAGTTGTTAAGTCAATAACAATGTTGTTAAGTGAATCTGGCTTCCCCATTTTGCTTGTCAGAAGGTTGTAAAAGGTGATCACATAATCCCGAGACACTGCAACCATTACAGATATGAACCAGTTGCTGAACATCTGAATTTTAATCACGTGACCATGGTGGTGCTGCAACGGTCATAAGGGTGAAAAATGGTCATAAGTCAAAAATCACTTTTTGCAGTGTCATTTTAACTTTGAACGGTCACTAAAAGATGTCAAGGACCATCTGTAGTTCCCAAGCAGTTTTTTCCAGCCTTCGGAAAGCTTTCTGGTCCTGCTCGCTTAACACAATAGCTTCAAGATAGAACACACCTGAAAATTAAACATAAAGTTAAACTTAGATTTAATAAACAAACAAAAGCCAAGCAACAAACAACAAGCAACAAAGAAAAACCTCTCAAGGTCCTTACCATATAACCAAAAGGATAAAGAAGAAAAGAAAAGACAATTCTAGACCTGTCTGTCAGAGATGTCACTCATGTTGCAGCTCTGTCCCATCCTGCTACAGTATAAACCTTCAACCACCTCCTAGCAGTTCCCCAAATTAAATGCATATCTTGGGCACTAAATATTACCCACTCCTTTCATTAAGGAAGATTTGGGGTATAATAGCTCCAGTACAGAGTTTTTCTAATCCCAGCAGTATCCATGTAGGTATTCCAGAAAAAGTCCTTGACTTTAAACAACCAGCAGTCAAAACAAGCTAAAAATAACAGGACAATGTGATAGTAATTATTCTTGACATAATAAGATGTGTATGAATGACAGATGCTGATCTGTGTAAATCCCCATTTACTCTGTAAACGCAATAGCAGGGAACAGAATGCTATTTATATACTAGCCCAGATAATCTCAACTTAATTTTAACAGTTGGGCTTGCCATTCACAAAAAACATCCAGTTCTTGGAATCACTTCATAGCAGATCCGTGCTACTGATGTTTGATATCTCTCACAGGAGTCTGCTGATCTCTAGGATGTTTATGCTGGCACCTGGGATTCTCTGTGCAAATGTCAGTCCATTTCCTGGCTGATGAGCATTTAAGAGCCTTCCAGATTTAAGTCCAGAGGCTGCAGTGAATTAGTACTGCCACAATAGAAACCTTCTTTTATACATGAAAAGCTTTTCTGAGGGCACCAAAGTTCACTTAGGGACTTTTTTTAACATGAAACCTTGGTGTGACCTAGTTTCTTCTGAAGTGGTCCTCCAACCTTTTCTAGCACACAAACAGTATTATTATAAATTAATCAGAAAAATAGGCAAAAATATTAAATAGATAAATACACCTGATAATTAGTCCAAAAGGATTTAGGAAAAAAGAACATTAAAGTAGTCTTATTCCTGCAGCTTCAAAAGAATTAAGGTTTTTTCTACATGCATAAGAGATTTGGCAGGTTTTCATAGATGTGAGAAGGAACACACATTTTATTTTCATGTTAATAGGATTTTTTTTAAAAAAAGAAAAGAAAAAATTACAGGGAGAAGAAATGCAGCTAAATAGAAAACACTGAAAATGAAAGAGTATAGAAGCTAGAATTAGGTTGAAAAACCGGGGTCTTTTGATTTATTGGAGAGTATCCTAAATTGTCAACTAGTGGGCTAAAGGGAGACTTTGAAATAAGAGGAAATTTGATTATTAGACTTAAAATAATTGGAAAATATTATTATTATTATTATTATTATTATTATTATTATTATTATTATTATTATTATTATTAAAATTTATAAGCCGCCCCACTCCCGAAGGACTCTGGGCGGCTAACAATAAAAAACACATAAAACATAACAAACAACAATACAAAAACAATCATCCAGGGGTAAGGTTTTATAAACCCCAGTATGAAACTATTAGGAAATAGGTTTGAACTATTAATAGATATAGATAATGGACTTGAGCTAACAAAAGATACTCGATTATTAAGGTGGATGTACTAGGGTAGTGACGGCGAACCTTTAGAGACTGAGTGCCCAAATTACAACCCAAAACTCATTTATCACTGGGTGCCAGGTGGGCGTGACCCACTGGGTGGGTGTGGCTATGGTGGTCATGGCAGACTGGGTGGGTGTGGCTAAGGTGGGCGTGGTCACCTTGATGTTGTTCATGAGGCGGGATGCCTGTGGGGGATGGGCAGGGCTGGGGGAGATCCAGGGGGTCTGTGGCAGATGGGGCGGTGGGCAGGAGCTCGTCCTGTGGGGTGAGGCGAGGCAAGGTGAAGCAGGGCGGGGGTGCCATTGTTGCAAGGCAAGGCGAGGCAGGGGCCAGGGCGGCTGCCTGACACCATCGGTCCTGCACACAGAGGCAAGCGAGTCCTTGGGGGCCGAAAGTGTCTGTCAGCAGCCACAGCCTGCCAGCTTCTTTTATTGAAAATTTTTAAAATTTTTACAAATAGGAAAAAGAAAAGATAAAAAACAAAAAACAAACCTACCCAACCACCCCAACCCTCCCACTCCATCCCCCCAACCTTCCCAGAGCTGAATATAGGCTTAATTAAAATTTCTAAAAATCTTAGAAAGAAATTAAAAAAGTATAAACCATAAGTATATCTAAATACATTACATAAGCTTATAAGATAATTAACAATAATATATATGTAAAAAAGAAAAGCATAAATATTAAAAAAGAAAAATGCTTAAAAAAAAGAATAAAAGAAAGAAGAAAAGATGTATATATATATATATAAAAAGAAGTAAAATAAGATAAAATAAAAATAAGAAATATAAGGAAAGAGAAGGAAAAAAAATAAATCTATAAAATATTAAGATTTATATATAGGTTATTGAAAAACTAAGTAATATTTTTTTATATCCAACTTATGTTGTATAAAATCTATCCATTTTTCCCATACCGCAAAAAACTTCTCTTGCGATTGATCCTTTAAAAAAGCCGAAATCTTTGCCATTTCCGCCAAATAAGAAACTTTAAAAAAACCATTCTTGCAAGGTAGGCAAAGATTCCTTCTTCCAGTATTGCCCTACTAACAACCTTCAGCCTGCCAGCTTCTTGACCGGCACACTCTGGGCTCCACAGCTGGCCGGCAGCAGTTCAGAGAAGCCGTCTTTGAGCTTGATGGCTGACCGACAGCTGAGGAGGCGATACAGTGGGTCGTGCCCAGGAAAAGGAGAGCATCGAAGCCAGAAGGGATGGGACGGGGGGGGGGGAGGGAAACCAGCCATGCTGGGATGCATCCAGCCACATAAGATCTCAGTGAGTTAGCAGGCGGCTGGTTGAAGAGAAACGATTGCCATCTCTGGGGCATGGGTGCGCATGCCCACAGAGAGGGCTCTGAGTGCCACCTCTAGCACATGTGCCATAGGTTCGCCACCACTGTACTAGGGTGAGAAATAGAAAGTAGAAAATGTTTACGCAATAGAATAAGAATATATTTAGGTAATATGTGCATTTTAGATATTATAATTTTTATGGTGAGACAAAGGAAATTTGAGTTACCCGAAACTCAAATACTATGGATATTAAAAGTTAAATTGGAGTATGGTAATTAAAAACCAAAAATTAGGTAAAATTTAATAACAGGATATGAATTGTTTATGAAGATTTATTAAGATATGTATAAGCAAAAAACGTATTGATAAATGTGATAATGAAGTTTTCACTGAATTTGATATAATTAGAAATTTATTAGCTTAAATACAATATAGCAAATCTTAAGGGAAACAGAGAAGAAATATTTGATGATGTAACTTGAGATATGTACTAAAGATTTTGTTATTGAACTATTGATTAACCTAATCACCATGTTGCCTTCCAAATACTCAAATGTAAAACTGGAAAACCAATAAAATGTTATTAAAAAAAGAAAGAAAGAAAATGAAAGAGTATGCACTCTTTTTGAAAATTTTATATCATTACTTATAAATGATGAAGCAAATGTTTATCTTGTTTGTCTGAAATTTAGCTGAATTAAGGCTCCAAGGATGAGAGTCTTAGATTCCTTGCAAATTTTATGCTGTTAAAATAGAAAATGCAAAAATTACAGGATGTAAAAGGCAAATGAATTAATAATGTCAAATTAAGCAATTGTAATAGGAGAATTTAGAAAAACCTATACAATCAAATCAATTTGTGAATATGCTGTAATTACCCTGCTAAAAAGATTTATTGCAAAACAATAGAAATAAATGAATTAATTGATGGCCATTAGTTACATAAAAGAGCAGTTAATGTTTAATGCTAAATAAGTATGACCCATTAGAAGAGTTATATGTAATGGGTATTTTAATGTTGCACATTTTTATAAATTAATTTAATTCAATAATCTATGAATCAAACATTCCAATCTCCCTATTTTAAATTACAGTCTATTTTTAAAGCTCACAATGAATTATTACTTTGGTTTATTACAAAGTCAGCCAGCTGTTCAGACTGTATTTGGCATTTTTATCGAGATAAAGAAAATAGAAAAACAAAATACTGAAATATTGATAGAGACTATATTTTGGATGTTTTCAATGGAAATAATCTTTTTATATTTATATAATATTTTTTATATTTTAATCATTTCCAATATTGAACTTTATTTTTGGTGGAAATTTCTCTAAGTGTAGAATGCAGGATATTTGCTTGACCTTAAGCAGTGTCTGGTTGGAATGTGATTCCTATGACTATATTTACAGGGTAATACAGTTAAGGGAAGGGGGTATGATGGCTCAGAAAGGATGTGATCACTCAGAAAGGGGTGCGATGACTCAGCGGTTAAAGATGCTGAGCTTGTCAGCTTGACTGTTGACAGCTCAAGTTCGAGACGCAAGCTCTGCGCAACAGGATGAGCTCCCATTACTTGCCCCAGCTCCTGCCCACCCCAGCAGTTCTAAAGAATGCAAATGCAAATAAATTAATAGATATCACATCAGTGGGAAGATAAAAGCATTCCATGTGCCTTTGGCATATAGCTGTGATAGGAACATGACCACGAAAATTGTCTTCAGACAACACTGGTTCCCTCAGTCAAGAAACAGGGTTGACCACTGTGCCCTAAAGCTGGATATGGTTGACAGGGAAACCTTTACCTTTATAGTTAAGGGAAGGCTGTAGTAAGAAAAGAGATAAATCCCGCTTCACTGAATTTAATAAGCTCTTATTTTCATATGCAAATAATTTCTCTTTTAATTTTTTGTCGTGTGTGTGTGTGTGTGTGTGTACACTATATACATACATCTATATAAAATTAATATATATAAACTGATGTTAATTTATTTTAAAAACACTGTTGGAATTTTCTTTATAAATATATATTAATGAATGATAATAGAGACTACAACTATTACATAATAAACCATATACTAGCAAAACGAAACCCCAATATTATATAATAATAATAATAATAATAATAATAATAATAATAATAATAATAATGGAAAATAAGATCAGCAAGTTAAGATCACATGCAAGCAAGCTAAAACAGATGAAAGAAAAGAAGCTGAAGAACGGGAAGATCAAAGAATACCTAATCAAGAAATACCACTTAGAAACAAGGAAGATCAAGGAAGCACTGGAAATAATAAAGCAAAAATAACAGCTATAGCCAGGAAAATCAGTAGATCTGAAGCTCGAATTGCAAACTATAGGCAGAACCTCCAATTTCAATCCAATCAGAAACATTTCTACCAATCCATCAATGGAGAAACTGCAAGGAATCAGTCAGTGCTTGACAAGGAAGAAACACTGCAGTTCTGGAAGCAGATATGGGATAACCCAAAGAAATACAACAAGGATGTGGCTTGGTTAAAAGAGGTGGATGCAAATAAAACAGAAGTTGAAATGAAAGAACTAGTAATAACAACAAAAATGGTAGAAAAAAGAGCAAGGAAAATCAAAAATTAGTCAGCACCAGGTGAAGATGAACTGCATGGGTTTTGGTTGAAACATCTAACTGTTATACACCCACTCATTGCCAAACAGTTCAACAATATACTACAAGGAGGAGAAATTGAAAAGTGGATAACAACTGGGAAAACCTACCTAATAATGAAAAATCCAGCAAAAGGGGCTACACCAGGTAACTACAGGCCAATTACCTGCTTACCAACAACTTTCAAATTACTAACTGGTGTAGTAGCTGATGCAGTGCAACAGCATCTAGTTGAAAACAATCTCTTTCCACCTGAGCAGAAAGGAAACCACCCCAATAGCAGAGGAACAAAAGATCAACTCCTAATAGACAAAATGATCTTGGAAAACTGCAAGAGAAGGAAAACCAACCTGAATGTGGCATGGATTGACTACAAAAAGGCATTTGACTCTCTGCCACATAACTGGATAATCAAGTGCCTAGAAATAACAGGAGTCAGTAGAAACATCAGAAAATTTGTGCAAAGATTGATGGCACAATGGAAGACACAGTTGCAGATCAATGGTGAGAGACTGGGAGAGGTTAATATCAAGAGAGGAATATTTCAAGGAGATTCATTATCACCATTACTATTTGTTATTGCACTGTTTTCTCTGTCAACAATATTGAATAATTCAGGACATGGCTATCAAACATCAACAACATCTGCTAGACTATCCCACTTCCTTTACATGGAGGATCTGAAGCTGTATGGAAAAAACATCATCTGAAATAGAATCGCTGCTCAACACTGTCCGTATATATAGCCAAGATATTGTAATGGAGTTTGGCTTGGACAAATGTGCCACACTTACTATCAAACAAGGAAAAATAGTGAAAACTGAAGGAATCAAGATGCCCCACGAAAATAACATTAAGAGCCTGGATGAGGAAGATTACTACAAATACTTGGGTATCCTTCAAGCTGACAACATCAAGCACACTGAAGTAAAAAATAAAAAAAAAAGATTAGAGGCGAATACATCAAGAGAGTGAAGAAGATCTTAAAGTCCAAACTCAATGGAGGAAATACCATAAAGGCAATCAACACCTGGGCAATCCCAGTCATTAGGTACACAGCTGGAATAGTGGACTGGACTCAAGCAGAACTAAAAGCAATTGATAGGCAGACCAGAAAAATAATGACAATGAATCACGCCCTTCATCCATGCAGTGACATTGATAGACTTTATCTACCAAGGCAAATAGGTGGGCGTGGAATGCTACAAGTACATCAGATGGTTGAAGAAGAAAAAATGGCTTTGGAAGAATATCGGAAGAACAATGATGAAGATGCACTGAAATTAGTATATCAGGAAGGCTTACTAACTACTGGAGAGACCAAACTGGCCTACAAGAAAGACCAAATTAAGAACAGAATAGAGGCATGGGAAGACAAAGCACTACATGGCCAATACATGAAAAAAATAGCTGGGAAAGCAGATAATAATAAAACCTGGCAATGGCTAAGAGCAGGAAAATTGAAGAAAGAGACCGAGGGACTAATTCTGGCTGCACAAGACCAAGCCTTAAGGACAAATGCATACAAAGTCAAAATTGAGAAGACAGTAACAGACAGTAAGTGCCGCCTATGCAAAGAAGCTGAAGAAACAGTGGACCACTTGGTAAGCTGTTGCAAGAAGATTGCACAGACTGACTACAAGCAGCGGCATGACAAAGTAGCAACAATGGTGCATTGGAAAATCTGCAAAAAATATCATTTGCCTGTAAGCAAAAACTGGTGGGATCATAAAATAGAGAAAGTCATAGAAAATGATAAAATTAAACTGCTCTGGGACCTCAGAATTCAAACAGATAAGCACCTGCAACATAACACCCCAGACTTAACAATTGTCGATAAGAAAGACAAAAAAGTCTGGATAGTGGACGTGGCAGTGCCTGGAGACAGCAGAATAGACGATAAAGAACTGGAGAAGATAACAAAATACAAAGACCTACAAATAGAAATAGAAAGACTGTGGCAAAAGCAAGCAAGGGTAGTACCAATAGTAATAGGCTCCTTGGGTACAATCCCAAAACAACTAGAGCACCACTTGAACACCATTGGCATTGACAAATTCGCTATTAGTCAATTGCAAAAGGCGGCCTTATTAGGAACTGCTTCCATCCTGCGACGATATCTGTAATACCATCAAACATCCACCTCTGCCTATCCAGGTCCTGGGTAAGGACTCGATAGGTAGACAAAATGCCAAATCCAGTCTGAACATCTGGCTGACTGTGCGATGATCCATAATAATAAAATTGGAAGGGACCTTGGAGGTCATCTAGTCCAAACCCCTGTTCAGGCAGGAAACCCTATACCATTTTGGACAAATGGATGTCCGGTCTCATCTTAAAAACTTCCAGTGTTGGAGCATTCACCGCTTCTGGAGGCAGGTTGTTCCACTTTGATTGTTCTAATTGTCAGGAAGTTTCTCCTTAGTTCTAGGTTGCTTCTCTCTTTGATTAGTTTCCATCCATTGCTTCTTGTCCTGCCTTCAGGCACTTTGGAAAATAGCTTGACTCCCTCTTCTTTGTGGCAGTCCCTGAGATATTGGAACACTGCTATCATGTCCCCCCTTGTCTTTCTCTTCATTAAACTAGACATACCCAATTCCAGCAGCCATTCCTTATATGCTTTAGCCTCCAGTTCCCTAATCATCTTTGTTGCTCTTCTCTGTACTCTTTCTAGAATCTCAACATCTTTTTTACATTGTGGTGACCAAAATTGGATGCAGTATTCCAAGTGTGGCCTTACCAAGGTATTGTAAAGTGGTATTAACACTTCACATGATCTTGATTCTATCCCTCTGTTAATGTATCCTAGCACTGTGTTGGCCTTTTTGGCAGCTGCAGCACACTGCTGGCTCATATTTAGGTGATTGTCCACTAGGACTCCGTGGTCCCTCTCACAGTTACTACTATTGAGCAAGGTACCCCCTATACTATACCTGTACATTTGTTTTTTTCTTGCCTAAATGTAGAACCTTGCTTTTTTCACCATTAAATTTCATTTTGTTAGATAGTACCCAGTGTTTAGGTCTGTCCAGATCCTTCTGTAACTTAAGCCTGTCTTCTGGAGTGTTGGCTATTCCTGCCAGCTTGGTGTCGTCTGCAAATTTTATGAGTTCCCCATCTATCCCCTCGTCCAAATCGTTGATGAAGATGTTGAAGAGCACTGGGCCCAGAACAGAGCCCTGGAGCACCCCACTACACACTTCCCTCCATGTAGATGTGGTTCCATTGAGGACCACATGCTGAGTATGGCCAGTGAGCCAGCTACGGATCCATCTGGTGGTGATGCTGTCTACCCCACATTTTTCTATCTTGTCAAGTAGTAGGTTGTGATCTACTTTATCAAATGTCTTACTGAAGTCCAAGTAAATTATATCCACAGCATTCCTCTGATCCACTAATTTTGTCACTTGGTCAAAGAATGCAATAAGATTTGTCTGGCATGATCTATTTTTGACAAACCCATGTTGGCTTTTAGTAATGACTTTGTTTGCCTCTAGGTGTTCGCTGATTCGTTGTTTGATTATCTTTTCCAGGATCTTCCCAGGTATTGAGGTCAGGTAATTTCCTGGGTCCATTTTTTTTCTTTTTTGAAGATGGGAACTACATCAGCTCTTTTCCAGTCCACTGGTAGTTCCTCAGTGCTCCAGGATCTTTGAAAAATATAGTTCAGTGGTTCTAAGATCACATCTGCCAGTTCTTTAAGAACCTTGGGATGTAATCCATCTGGTCCTGGTGATTTGAACTCGCCTAGGCTGGACAGGTTCTCACTTACCATTTTCTTGCCTATCTTAACTTGTGTTTCTATTCTGTTTTTTATGGCACTATTTTTGATAGGTTGGTCTGTTTTTTCCCTTTGTGTAAAGACAGATGCAAAAAATGAGTTAAATAGTTCTGCTTTTTCCCTGTTGCTTGTCACCTTCTTACCACTTTCACCCACTAGTGGACCAATCATTTCTTTCACTTTTTCTTGTTTTTTACACGTTGAAAGAAGCTTTTTTTGTTATTTTTGAATTTGGTTGCAAGCCTTAGTTCATTTTGAGCCTTGGCTTTCCTCACTTCATCTTTGCAGGCTCGGGCTATTTGCTGATGTTCTGACTTAGTTGTGTCCCTCTTTCCACTTTCTGTACTTGTCCTTTTTATCTTTCAATTTGTCAGAGAGTTCTTTATGCAGCCATGCTGGTTTCTTTTGAGAGCTGTTATTTTTCCTCTTTGTTGGTATTGTGCTAGACTGGGCTTTTATTATCTCATTTTTCAAAACTTCCCAAGCTTCTTGAGTGGTTTTCTTGAGGATTCTCATCCATGGAATTCTTCCCAAGTCTTCTCTAAGTTTATTGAAATTAGCTCTCTTGAAATCCAGGACTCTAGTTTGACTGTGTTCTATTGCTTGTGCTTCCATAATGTTGAATTCCAATATTACATGATCACTTCCTCCCAAGGTTCCTATGGTTTCAACACCTTCTATCATTTCATCTCTGTTAGTGAGAATTAGATCCAAAATAGAAAGTTCATGAGGACTTAAGAGTGGGGAGGGGGGGTCACAGCAGAAAAGGGTCTTCTCCTGGATCCCACCAGCCAAAATTCTTTGCTGACAGGATCCAAAGTAAGCCATTTTATTTATTTAAAATTTTAAAATATTATAATCAATGCTGACTCAAAGGTACTAAAGTAAACTGAACTCAATTAAAATAAAATAAAATAAAATAAATGCTTAATGTCAGTGAAAACCTTTTCCAATAGTGAACTCAATGTACTTGAAACTTTGGACATTATAAGGCAATAGATAGAAACACAGAAAACATTTTTTAGCTTCTATAAGTCACAACATTTTCTCTGTTGTAGCCCCTAAGGTGCTTTTTCAAAAGGCAACTGGACTTTCTTAGTTTTTCCTTGAAGACATTTCACTTCTCATCCAAGAAGCTTCTTTAGTTCACAATTATGACCTGGATGACTGAGAATGTCCATAGACATCTCTGTTGTAGCACAATATAGTACATTGCTCTCCCCAAGCTCCAATGCTATTGGCTTTTCACAAGACATATCTGTTTCCCCAAGCCTTGGGTTAAATGGAAAGTGAGCCTGGCTCCTACAGTTTCTACGTTGGGAGATTTTTGAGTTAGACCTTGTGCCTTTGCACTGTATTGATGACTGTTATCTATGTTTGTTGATAACACTTGCTAAAGGACATGGTCTAATAATTAAATTAAATTAGACACAAGTGACTAGATTCACACATTGTACTAAGCCATTGTACATCATAGTTCACAAAGCTCTACAGCTTCTTCACCCAAGAAGCAAAGTCAATCTGACTGAGCACAGAGTAGGTACCAGGCCAATAATCTGCCACTAATCTAGATTGTATTTGAGGCAGGCTTCTGGCTTCTACAACCTATTTTCTTGTTTTTTTCCTCTAAAATCTCAGAAAGGTATTCATGAGAGTTTCCATGCCTCTTATTTGCTAATGCATATACCTAAAGGGAGAAAAAAAGGACACACATATGCTTATTTCCATATTACATGATATATATCCTTTTTATGTGTCTACTCAAAATTGATGTGGGAACAGAATGTGTAAATTGCACTTATTTCTTGTGATTTTCCTGTAAAAAATCCTGCCTTTTTTTAGGAGTGTGACATAAAGCTTCTGAGTTTATGCAACACCATATTCCTTTGGAAGTTATTCTTGTTACCACATTTTGTAATGGGAAACCCAGAGTGACTTGAATTAGGAACTAAATCAGAGGAAGATTATTTAGAAAGCATTACATGAATGGCTGGGCTTCTCATATTTGTTTTGGAATCATGGAAAGACAACTGAATGTGCTATGACTGGATATTCTCCTATTTCAGATACATCTATTATTTAGCTGGGGCATAAAGGGTTATTGGCATGGAAAAGAGAGGGAGGGAGGGAGGGAGGGAGGGAGAGAGAGAGGGAGGGAGGGAGGGAGGGAGGGAGGGAGGGAGAGAGAAGAGAAGAGAGAGAGAGAGAGAGAGAGAGAGAGAGAGAGAGAGAGAGAGAGAGAGAGAGAGAGAGAGAGAGAGAGAGAGAGAATTGAACAGGCCACAAGACTAGTAGCTCCTGATAGCCCTATCATCCAAGAATCAACTGAACTGTGAACCATATGTAATGGCTTACACATAGCTTAATAGACATATACTGTCCGAATGCATATAAAATGCTTAATATTGAATAATAAATCTGTATACTATGGAAAAATGTATAAGAACAGAAGGAATAAAACTAGGAGAATAATTTTTGTACACAGAATCATTCTTGAGACTGGTGTTTGCCTAAAAGAAATTAAAGATAAGTCTAGGAAACATGCACACATATACACATTTTGCAGAAATTAAAACGTACATAAATAGCCAAAGCTAAAGGAGTCACAAAATAATAAAATCATGGTTAATCAACCAATGTTAACAATAACTGAATACAGTAGAGTCTAATGAGTCTTATCTCATTGTTAATGAAAAGCAGTTTGGATATACCATGAAGGAGCCTGAAACTTTTTTCCAAGCATTTCTAGGTGGAAAGCTCTTGTTTTTGTTGTTCAATCGCTAAGTCATGGCCAATTCCTTGCAACCCCATAGAACACAGCAAGTCAAGCTTGTCTGTCTTCTATTGTTTGCTGGAGTCTGCCCAAACCCATAACATTTCCAATCAAATGCAATGGGCAAATAGTCTATAGTTTTAAGTTGGGAGGGAACTAGTGTACAACATAAATGGCTTACAAAGGGACAATCTCAACTGAACTGCCAGTAAAAAGCCCGATTTAATCTACCCACAAGAACAGTGGATACAAGCAACATGGATAGATGATAAATGCATCATAGGAAGAGTATACCACAGTCCCAATGGCTTTAAGCCCTCCAATTAACACCAGAAACAATGTTTTGCTATTTGTAAAAATTAGAAATAATTTCATAACTGATTTTTTTTATATTCATGAAATTTTCTAATGATTAAATAAGTTTACTTATATATATGTAAATAATTCTGAATTGAATTGAATATTTTATTTGGCCAAATTGATTAGACACAGAAAGAATGTGTCTCCGATACAGAAGCACTCAGTGTACATGCAAAGCAACAGAGAGATAATAAAAAGGAAGGAGTTGAAACGGATTTATTTTCAGAATGTGGGGGAGTTGCAGATATCTTCTCAGCTCTCCTTCTGATCTGCACAATATACAGGTCTTTTATGAAAGACAGGCTGGTTGCAATTATTTTTTCTGCAGTCTTAACTATCTATTGGAGTCTGTACCTGTCCTGTTTGGTTGCTATAATTATTTAATTTACTTATAATTAATCACTTATTTACATTCTAAAGATAAAGGAAAGGAACATCTTGGAAGTGGATATTAATTAAATAAATACCTGTCAAGAAAAAAGCTACTTAGCATATTGTTTGGAATTAAAAATTATTCTGTTAATTTTTTCTCCATATGATCAGCACCAAAGCAGAACTGAAAAAAAAATGCAAATATAACTTGGGCAGAACACAAAACTAAAAGCTGCATTCCTATAGCTGCATTCGTTTAATTTATTACAGACCTTGTACCCAATAATAGTTTCATTTAAGCTTGGTGATGAGCGCCAGAAAAGGCATTGTACTGTGATATTCATATCTAAAAATAGAGTTGGATTGCTATCAAATTTGTCCTTTAAATTCTTTGGCTTCGCTCCCCACTTTTCCCCTAAGGATTTAGTTTGTTAAGTATCTGGGATCACCATAAATTTTTCAGCTCCCAGGTCTTCAAATCTGAGATACATTCAACACAAACTAGGAAATACATTTTCTCATATCTGAAATTCCACACTTTAGCTACCGTCTGACTGGAAGAAATATGACACCTGTATTAGACTTAACAATTCAGAAATTTAGATATTTATTAAATATGTTGTTACATTCTGCCTCTCCCCCAAGCCTTATATCACCCATATTACTATAACTATGACAGAGATTTGAATAGAACAGCAAGCTTAGGTCTACTTTACTTGTCTCAGTTGTTAGAAATACAGTATAATATAAACATAGCACTTTTTAAAAGGAAAGGTCTCAAACTTAATTGAGCTTCTCACTGCCTTCTTTAAATTAAGACCATTCTAGTACAACTATTTTGGAACCACATTGGGGAATGTTGGAGGTGACAGTCCCAGCATACATAAAGTATTGGTTATGTTAAGAAATATATTGTTCTATAGTGGCTATATACCTCAATCGCATGCTCATGAGCACCATTTGATGTGTTTACTTGTAGGACAGTGGTATTTGAGTGATGGTACCAGGTGTGTATGGCCACCATGCAATTAAGCTGGCACTAGACTTTATATCTTTTCTAATTTTTTTTAAAAGACATTTTTTAAACTTTCTTTAGCACATTTTAGGGGTTATGTCACATACCACTGAAATTTAATTATTGGGATCTTCCATAACTTAAACTTTATCTTTTTTAAATGTATATTTCATAAACTCCTAGAATTAGAAGAAGACCTGTAGTCCATGCCCATTTCAGTGTAGGAATCCAAATGAAAGTATTTCAAAGACCTAGTTATCTAGCTTTCTTTTGAAAACTTCCAATGAAGAGAAACATAAAACTTCTTTGGTCAATTGTATAAATTGTCTAACTGCTTTTACTGTTCAGAGATTTCTTCAAACCTTCAGTCAGAATTTTAATAGAATTGAATGATTTGCTCCCTAAGATTTGGAATTATATTTCTTTTGATGCTGCCTAAAATTATATTTGATTTATTTACAGCCACATCCCATTGCTGGCCCATATTCAGTTTGTACATGCATTCCTTCAAGAAGCCTATATACATTTATATTCCTATTTTAATACTTTGTTATATGCATTTGCATTCATTCATTGCCCAAAGCCAATACATGTTTTTGTTGCATATAGCCCTTTTCTAATGCTCCTTCTGAGTCCAACATTTTTCTTTAAAACTTTATGTCTTCCTTTTATATTTTCTTTAAGCTTATTCTTAAGACTAAGCTTATGATTCTAAAATATATTAAGTTATACTAATGCTGGAACTTTGGAAAACAAGTTAATCTTTTTGTTTCTGAAGGAGCCAGCTAAACACAGTTCAAATTCTTTTTTAAGCCAAGAAAGTGAGATGTAATCAAGGTTGTGACTGGTGAGTCTTCCATATACTTTTCCCGTACACTTATTGCTGGGTAAGAGCTCTAGACCTTGAAACATCTCTTTTTCTTACAAAAAAAAAAAAACCTTCAGCCAGATTCCGTTTTGAAAAAAAAGAGTTCCTACAAGTCAGTCTTGCAATAAGGCTGAGTGAAATAAGCACTTCAGGCAGCAGATTTTGAGTGTAATGGAAAGTTACCGATCGAAATGCAATTAATTGATTCTTTGTGCTCTCATACCACCTCCTTATGGGCTCCAGGCATTTAGTTGGCCTTGAGTATAATGTCTCTCAATTTAGAAAATGACAGGCACCTTTACTGTTGTGGGCGTATCTTTACTTACCATTTAAGCCGCTCCTGTCCTATGCTTATGTGGCTTTGGCAACAGCTTGCAAGGTATAGAGTACAAATTTCAGATTACAAAACCTTCCATTGGACAATTCCCTGCTACTCTATCCTACCAATTATTTTCTCTTTCTCTTTCCCTTGTATATATGTGTGTGTGTGTATATATATGTGTATGTGTGTGTATCTATCTATCTATCTATCTATCTATCTATCTATCTATCTATCTATCTATCTATATATCTATATATCTGTGTGTGTGTGTGTGTGTGTGCAGTTACATATGAGTATATAAACATGTGCAAAATTAAATTGCATTATTATATGTACAGAGGGGCACAATGGCTGAACTTGTCAACTCCAGAACTGACAACCCAGGTTCAAGATCCGAGCTCCACACAACAGGATGAGCTTCCATTACTTGCCCCAGATCCTGCCCACATAGCGTTCAAAAGCATGCAAATGCAAATAAATTAATAGGTACCACTTCAGTGGGAAGGTAATAGCATTCCACGTCTCTTTGGCCTATAGCTGTGTTGGCCACATGACCATGGAAATTGTCTTCAGACAATGCTGGCCAAGAAATGGGGATGACCACTGTATACTAGAGCCAGACATGACTGCCAGGAAACCTTTATCTTTTTTCTTATATGTACAAAATGTACATGCATATAGGCATATAAAAAGCTTATTTTAAAAAAAAAATACTGTTTCTCTTTATATATTATACTTGTTTCATATAATCTAAAAGAATGTACAATTTTATCACTCTACGATTGTGGATAAAGATTTGATGGTCTCTGCCTATTTCGAGTGAGCACCAGAACTCAAAACATTCATTATCTCCATATTTGTCCCCTTCTTGTTCCAGGACCCAGAACCAGTGCATAATTCATTCAATTCATTCTCATAGGATCTTATCCCTAGCAAAATCAAATGATATTCTCAAGGTGCTTTTCCTGCATGGAAACAGATTGTATTTCCCACATTACTGCCTCTTTTTGCCCATTCTAGGGAAGAAGGAATTGCTGCTCCAAAAGTTGGCATAGGAAATAATTAAGAAATTGAAAATCACAGTAGGCTTCAAGCATAATCCTACATGTCATGACATGTTTTAAGACAAGCAAAGCAAACAAGAAGTTGAATAGGATCCTTTGCATTCATAGGTGCTTCTGTTCATTTATTCAGACCCCCTTTCAGTTTCTGCATCTGTTCACATAACTTGGTTTCAATAAGACTTGGTTTCAATAAAGTTGAAACATAAAAAATGATGTTTTTTTGACATCACATACCACTGGAACTGCAGATGCAACTGTCCAGATTAGAAATCAAAGCTAACTTCAGTCAAACACAACAGCAGCAGCTGGAATTTAGGGCCAAATATACGGCCCACACAGCTCTGTCCCGCTATCAGAGCAGAACGGTTGGATGACCTCAAGAAAAACAGCTAAGAAATGCTAAGTAATCTGAATGTTGCCTGAGCAAAATATGGCACCATAGTTTCATGGCTTGTCTTGCTTGTGCAAGTATAATTTCTTACCCAGATGCACCCGTAGTAGCCACAATCATGGTGGCTGTATCACATGGGATAGATTATGCACAAAGCTAATGATTCCTGACACTTCCCAAATGCTAAGGTGACAGTAGAGCTTGAGACCATAAAGCCACTACCTTACAAAATTGCCTTACACAGTTACCCAATAACAACAAAAACATGAATCTAGTACCAATAATTTTTTTAAAATTGTCCTTTCATAAATGCCATCAAAAGGCATGGATATTTTTTTCTCATTTAAAACTGACCTTTTTAGAGTATTTATTAATTTGGAACACATTCTTATTAGTCTGCATTTGAATTACTGGATCAATAGAAAACTGCAATAAAATGTCGACATTTTAATCCTATCTTTGCTTCAGTCACTTTGTTCAGAGTTGGCATTAGATCACTTCTGTTTGTATGTACAGAAATAGCAATTTAGCATTTTTATCTGCTGTGTTTGTAATTTTTTCTTCAAATGAAATTTGAATAAAAGAGAAAACTTCAAGGGTGAATGTCTGCATTCTTTTTAAGTATCCCAAATAAAAGGTAGCTTTCCTTTATGGGGCCTGATTTTAATTATTTATTTTCATCCTCAGAAACCTTTATACCATTGTACTCCTGCTAAGTCATTATCCTGGGCAATTTGCCAATACAAACTGAAGTGAAACTCTCTTGTCAAAATGAGTGAAACTCACAAAACACTTGTGAAAGTTTACCTGAAATACCTCTCAATGTGTCTTTTTGTATGCGAGAGATTTTCCAGAGAAAATTACATTCCACTTTCCTTGTACCTACAGCTAGAACATTGTGTTCTTCACTGGATGAGTTCTATCTCCTCCTGTACAATTTAATGCAATTTCCCATCTTACTGTTGAGAAAAACTGTACTTGGCTTGGTATCAAATGGTTGCTTGAGAACTGCAAGCTTAATAAGATCAAGAGGCTAGCATAAGCCAAACCGATATAACAAGGCACACATATTTTACCATAATACACTAAATGTTCTTGAAAATCTATATTTTTGAAATTTCACCAAAATCTCTGATCCAAGTCATAGAGATACTCCTTTTAGTTACAGACCAGGAGTCTTCAAAGTAATGATGCAATCATCAGCTGATTTTCAGTGGTGCTATTTTTGAGAAATCAAACATCCTCCTCCCCAAAATAAATGCTTAAAATCTCTTATCCAACCCTAGGGATCCCAAAAGCCAAAACATTCTAGAACCATTATTTTACACAACTTGTGGACTTGAGACATTGAAACACTTTCTTTTTATCCCCACCTCAGAAAAAATGGTTTGTTTCTCCTCTATTTGAACATCTGCTGTACTTAGGAACATTCACAATCAAAATAGTTGTTTATACAAGTCCTCCTAGACTCAAAGAACAGGTAGCAATCAACACTAGGAAGGTCTTTGCACAACTTTGTATTGTGTACTAGTTGTACCTATTCCTAGATCAAGGAGTGCTACTCATGGTCATTCATTCCCTGGTCACCTCCCAGTTGCACTGCTTCAATGCACTCCACATGGGGCTGCCTGGAAAAGTATCTGGAAACCAGCTGGTGTAAAATGTGGTGGCACAAGCAGTTACATGTATCTCTTGTAGAACACAGGTTGCACCTCAGCTTCATGAGCTGCATTGGTTACCAGTGTCATTCTGAGTCCAATGCAAGATGCTGGTATTAACTTTTAAAGCCCATTGTAGCATAGGAAAGGGTTACTTGAGAGGCCAGTTCTCATTTATTTCATCTCCCCACCCCACCAGACCTCTACTAGCAGACCTAGCAGAGATATTATAGATTTCATCTAGGGAGCTACATTTGCTGGGTCCTAGGTGGTGGGTCCTTTCTGCAGTGATACCCTCTTTATACAAACTCTTCCCCATGAGATGAGGATGACATCATTTTCATGCTGCCCGGAGTCATTTTTGGTGAAATGGCAGGCTATATAGATAAGATAAACTTTAAAAATAAAAAAATAAAAATTTGAAAATAATTCAATTACCTAGCAGTTTCTGAGGAGAAATTACAAACAAATACATACACAGAGAGGGAGAGCAGTGTCAAAATGTTTAAATCAAAGGTAGGCCACCAGATCTATACCTGAATAATTAAAAGTTGATCACTCTATGAGCAACAGCAATAGCACTTAGCAATTACACTTAGACTTACAGGGCATTCAGAAGGTATTCAGACCCCTTCACTTTTGTCAATTTCATTATGCTATGGCCTGATTATACAGTTGTTGAAATTAATTTTTTCTCATTAATCTACACTCAGTACCCCATAATGACAAAGTGAAAACTGAATTTTAAAAATGTCTGTAAATTTATTAAAAAGAAAAAACTAAAATATCACATTGGCATAGTATTCAGACCCTTCACTCAGTACTTCGTTGAAGCACCTTTGGCAGAAATTACAGCCTCAAGTCTTTGGGGGTATGATGTAACAAGCTTTGTACACCTGGATTGGGAGATTTTCTGCCATATTTCCTTGCCATTCCTCTCAAGTTCTGTCAGGTTGATGGCTACGGTCAGTGGACAGTCATTTTCTGGTCCCTTCAGAGATGTTCAATAGGATTCAAGTCAGAGCTCTGGCTGGACCACTCTACAACATTCACAGAGTTGCCCCTAAGCCACTCCTGTATTGTCTTGGCTGTTGCTTAGGATCGTTGTGAAAGTGAACCTTCAGACCAGTCTGAAGTCATGAGTGCTGTGGAACAAATTTTCATTGAGGATATCTCTGTACTTTCAGCTTTCCCTCAACCCTGACCAGTCTTCCAGTCCCTGCTGCTGAAAACACCCCAACATCATGCTGCCACTACCATGCTTCACTGCTGGGATGATATTGGGCAAGTGATGAGCAATGCCTGGTTTCCTCCAGATATAATGTGTATAATTGGGGCCAAATAGTTCAATCTTGGTTTCATCAGACCAGATAATCTTGTTTCTCACAGTCTGAGAGTCCTTCGGGTGCTTTTTTTCAGGGTCCAAGAGGGCTTTCATGTGTTTTGTACTGAGGAGAGGCTTCCGACTAGCCACTCTGCCATAAAGTCCAGATTGGTGGAGGGCTGCAGTGATGGTTGTCCTTCTGGAACTCTGTCTCATCTCCACACAGGATCTCTGGATTCTTGGTCACTTCTCTTACTAAGGTCCTTCTCCCCTGATTGCTCAGTTTGACTGGGTAACCAGCTCTTGGAAGAGTCCTGTTTGTGCCAAACATCTTCCATGTGAGAATTATAAAGACCACAGTGCAGCAGAAATTTTACTGTAGCCTTTCCAAGATCTGTGCCTTGCAACAATCTTGTCTCTGAGCTCTGCAGGCAGTTCCTTTGGCCTTCTGAAAGTATGCACTGTCAGCTGTGATTCCTTCTATAGAGAGGTGTGTACCTTTCAAAATCATGTCCAATCAATTTAATTTACCACAGGTGGACTGCAAGCAAGGTGTAGAAACATGTCAGCAATGATCAAGGGGACGGGAGGCACCAGAGCCAAATTTCATGTGTTGTTGCAAAGGGTTTGAATACTTATGATAGTGTGATATTTCAGTTTTTCCTTTTTATTAAATGTACAGGAATTTCTAAAATTCTGCTTTCGTTTTGTCATTATGGGGTACTGAGTGTAGATTAATGAGAACAAAATAAATTTCAACAACTGTAGAATCAAGTTGCAGCATACCAAAATTGACAAAAGTGAAGGAGGTCTGAATACTTTCTGAATGTACTGTGTATACCATTTCATACTGTACAACACTCTCTGGGCAGTTTACAATGTCAGCATATTGCACCCAACAATCTGGTCCTCATTTTACTGACCTTGAAAGGAAGGAAGTCTGAGTCAACCTTGAGCCATTAGAATGAAACTCCTGACTATGAGCAGAATCAGCCTGCAATACTATATTCTAATCACAGTGCCACAATGGCTCTTTTGAGGGCAAAGAGAGCATGTTTTCTGTATCTCTTAGCTGACATCTACAGGTTTGGTGGGTTTTCACAGATAATCTACACTAGACCTAACCAGAAACTGATAACATAGACATTGTCTCCTAATAGACTTGACTAATAAAAGTGCCTTCCTCCCTTTCATGCCATAAAAATACTTTTCTTTCCAAATGACAACAGGAATGTGTTGGATTGAAATTAGTAGCCAAATCAGAAGAATCCTTAAATGCCTCAAGAAATGGAATACCACCCTTCAATTATTTCTTTAACACTTTATTTTACTCAAGAGTTTGGATTAATAAACGGTTTCCAAAATATTTTTTTTAATTCAATGTTGACAAAATCAAAATATTCCTCTTCCCTAACAAAAAAAGATAATTTCTAATATATGTCCTGCCCAGAGCCTCAAATTAAATACATATTTCTGGAGATGACTGTGTGAGTTACTGCCTGCACATTACTTTCTGCATGATGTAATTGCATATGAGCTGTTCCTTCGTGTACTTAGGATTGCAACTGAATAGCCTGATTCTATGGACTGGTTTAATTTAGCATCTAAAAAAGTGATCCCTGTCAAAGGCTTAGTCACATTCCAGTGCCAGCACACAGAGGCCAACTGTCTTAGCAGGGCAGTACGTAAAAAGAAATCTGGTTATATGTTGATGTTTTATTCTTTCTCCTGCACAAATAATTTTCAATTTGCCACAGCTGAGTCAGATTTCTTCATGAAGGTAAGTAACTTTCTTTCTTAAAAATCAAAAAATAGGCAGATCATTCCTTTAGTGAGAGAGTTTCATGTATAATAATAACTTGGTGGATAAAGCATTGCTTTTTTCATGGAAATCTTGTTAACAATTGTTACGATCTCATTGATTTAAGATAATTGTCCCATCACTTGGTTTGGTATAGATAAAACTCTTCTCACAGTTTTCTTTTTGATTTCACAGCCTCTTCTTGACCTTTCTGATGCTTTGTTCTGATAGAAAGCACATGTGTGTTATAACAAGAAAACTATTTGCAGTGGTGACAAGTACGAAAAGAAAGAGCAGGTGTAAATATAAATCTTATGGGAAAACATATATCTTGCTGGAGCAACACATTGAAGGCAGGCATATATTATTCAGTGCTATAACCAAATCACAGAAAATATGCAAAAGCCATCTGTCTCAATAAAGGTTACCCTAAAGTATTGATACTCAATTTGGCATCTGATTATGGGTGGAGGGTGGTCTTATTTATTTATTTGTTTGTTTCTTTATTTAAGTCTACATTGTAACCTTTATGGAAATTTCATCCATAATTTTTTCAGTAAAATTGGCTTTCTATAAGATTATGGAGGTCAGACTTCATTAAGGCAGTTAGTAAGGAATTTCAGGTTTATGACTAACCCACTTCTTCCAATAGAATTTAAATGTTAGCTCCTTTTAGAACTGTTCCATGGAACTATCTGTATTTTAACTCAGCACTAGGACACTAATCCAGATGCAGTTGCTATGGCAAATGAATTTTTCTTCTAAAAGTTAGCACTTATTTAATTATTTGCATTTCTTGTATGGCAAAGTTGGTGAGAGGATGTCATAAAATATTCATAAAGTTAACCCATTAATTTGAATAGAAGCATTTTTGTAAAATATCTTATTTCCTGGCACATTCTTCTCCTCCCTTCCTTGCATTTGATTCATTTCCTAATTGCTCAGCAGATTTACTTGAGTGTAAATCCTATTGAACTCAGTGAAGTCAGCTTTTGTTTAGACATGAATCAGATTGCTTCTCTGCCTTCAAAAGGAAAGCAGGAAAAAAAAGGAAGGCACGGTTTGCCTTTGAAATCCCTGATCACATCAAGTAACCTTAGGTCTTCTCTTCTTACTTATTTTGTCATTTTCTCCCCAAAAGTGATAGACTAAAATAATCCATTTCAGTGCAAGCAAATCAGCCCTGAAATTATCTTTTTCATTTTAATGAACATGGTTTAAAATGCTTGAAGAAAACTTGGCATCTGAGTTTTAGCGATAGCAAAGAAATATTTGCAACAAATGAATATTTCCCTGCAGAAATTGGCAGGAAAGGATTATGGTGACATGAGAGAACTTCTGTTTCACAGGTCCTGGTGCATGAAGAGGAACCCATGAATCAGTGGTGGGATTCAACCGGTTCGCACCAGTTTGGCAGAACCGGGAGGTATTTTTTTGTTGCCCAGGCCCAGAACGGACTTCCGGAAGGGGCATCCACACAGAGAACCAGTTGTTCACATATTTGAATCCCACCACTGCCATGAATGTATGACTCAATTTTTGAAATAATCTGGTAGATAAATTCTTTTTATTTATGGCTATAAAATGAATCATATAAAATATACAGTAAACCAAAGATTTAGCGTTTTAGCTTTCAATTTACAAACTTGTTTACTAATCTTTTTACTTTACTGTATAAAAAAATGGAAGAAAAATTACAGTGCTAGAGAAATGGAAGCTGCATGAATATTCTTGTTCTAACCAGATTTTACGGTATAAAAAAAGAGCTCATTTGCATATTAATATAAAATTTGCATGTGAACTTGCCTACTACTTTTAGTTACTTGTAGTAAAAGATTGTGGGGATATTGAAAAGGAGTGGAAGGAGAATAAACATAAGTAATTGTGATAGCTTATCTCATCAATAGTAATAGGAGTAGTAGTAGTAATACTAGTAGTAATACTGATGATGATGATGATAATGGAAGGGATCTTGGAGGTCTTCTAGTCCAACCCCTTGCTCAGGCAGGAAACCCTATACCATTTCAGACAAATGGTAATTCAGTCCAAGTGGCAAGAAACTGAGAAAGCATTTCAAATCCTTCTAAGACAGGGGTGTCAAATTCGCAACGTCACATGACGTGACATGACATGTCGTGACTTTTTTGCCATTGCTGGCAATGAGGTGGGCATGGTTTCGCTATGATGTATCCGGCCTGCGGGCCGGCAGTTTGACACCCCTGTTCTAAGAGATACCTTCTGAATCAACTCAGTATAAATGAAAAGGAATCTGGTAGCACCTGTTCTAACTAATACATTTTATTTAAATCAGTGTTGTTCCAATTTAGCACCATTAAAATGTAGGGATGTCAACTCCCAGCATTTCCCATTCAACCAAAAAAATAGTTGCATTCTTGGTTGTCTTGGTGTTGTTGTCTTTTGTTCTTTTTCTTAAGAAAACCCAGGTTTATCTCATTATTAACTGTTTGTCAACAGCAATATGCAGACTGCAGAGGATTAAACAATCTTCAAATTACAGTTCTAGTGATTCCTATTATGGAGAGAAAGAAATTATTCTTAAAGAAGCTTGGAAAATACTTTATTGTTTTGGCCAGAGATTTGCAATTGCTTCTGAAAGCTTTTAATGTTTTTCCTTGCCTTTGGAAATGCTGGTGAAGCTTGTTTCATTGATCCAATGAATCACCTTTTTCTCCCAGACAACTACTAGCAATGTTGTTTGAGAAAAATCACGGGAAAGAAAAGTATGTTGAGAAAGTAATTATTACTATGTGTGGTGTAAATGCTGAACTAAGATTTTACTATATTTATCAACTAACCCAATCTTATGGAGTGGTACACAACAGAATAGAAAAAACAAAACAAAGACAGTACTAATGTAGTAAACAATTAAAAATACAACAAATGTGTAATGTATGGAATGTACATCAATCAACAAGACCCAAAAGCTAATCAAAAAGGCCAATTTTCACTATCTTCCTAATTGAAAGAAAGGAAGGCATCCTTCAAGTTGTCAAGGGTACTATGTTCCATACTTCAGGGGCCACCATAGGGAAGACTTTCTGTTTTACACCCAAGTTTTAGCAACCTCACAAGAGGGGGACTCTCAGCAGGTTTTCTTAAGTTGGCTGAAGTGGACAGGTGGAGCTAATTCTGCCAAGTCAGTGCTTAATTGAAAATAATTAAATAGCATATTCTTCATTTGAAAAGACAGTACAATATTAAAGAAAGCATAGTAATAGGTATACATTACAGTGTACATAATGGGTATAAAAGTAACAAACATGTTTTATAAGTTAGAAGGAGAGAGAGTAAAGATAGAGATGTTTCACTTATTTCCAGTAATAAAGTTTCATAGTATATCTGTATATCTTCTGTGATTGGAAATGAGTGATGAAATTTTTGAAATGTTTATACAAAAGTACTAAGTATGAATAACACAGTGAAAAATGTGAGAATGGTAATTGGGAAAGACAAGCATAGTGAGATTTGCTGTCTTTATTATTGTTTTTGTATTTTTATGTATGTGATAGTGATGTAACAACTATTCTCAGTTACCTTCGGGATGATTTTTTGAAAAATCACATGCTGATGTGAATCATAAAAAAAAATCACTACTAGATTTGAATATATGGTTCAATTGGCCTAAATTATAGTAATCTTATTTCTGACTAACTGCTATACAGGTAACTTCAAAGTTCCTACTTTCCATTTCCTTCTGTGCTTTACAGAAATTAAACAGCGAACCTGAATAGGAGACAGCAGTTAGAATAAGTATTGGGATGGCAAGCTGAATGAAGGATTCCCTCTGCTAGAGGAGAAATTATCGCAACTCCTCCCTACAGCAGTATGATGAACCCAGAGCTACATGTGATCTCCAAACTACTATCTCTGCCCTCCAAAGTCCCTCCTGTTGCCCCATCAAATTTCATTTCCTGTTTTCAGATTGGAAAAACTTGAAACCTTTAGTGAAAGACTAAAACAGATAGTTTTTAAAAAGATGAAATTTTCTACAGAAGAAAGCCTTATCCTGACTATGAGTATAATGCAGCTATCCTCACTTTGTATTATTGCCCTGCCAAATACAGTTTCAACCATCCCTCAAAAAGAAGATTAACACTAACCATGGTCCCTAATTCTTCATTAGCTGTTAAACATGGTGATCTCATGATTTCATGAGTCATTCTTCCTCAGGATAATCCTGATATTTCATTTTTTCAGCTTTGCCTCTGTCCCTTAGTTGCACTGAAGACCTATGCTTTGTCTATGGCTCTATGTCTCCAGATTTGTTTGCAATTATATTGACATGAGTCTAGAAATTATCATTTTTCTTCACTAGACTAAATATCTTTTTTTTTTTTAATTTAAGCTGCTGCTCCATTTCAAAACCAACAGAGGGAGCAGCGAAGGGATAAGTATCCAGTCATGCATTGAGAATTGCAGGTGTTCTTTTCTAGTTCAGGAACTTTTTTAGAGTAGACTACAACTTTTTTGTAGTCCAGAAAGGACTACAAAAAGGAGTGGAATTACTTGTATTATCTGATTATTTTGATTACCTGCTGAAATAACACAGACAGTTTAGGCTAATTATTGTAGAAGTAAAGGAACTGACTGGACTCAAATTTTTGTAAAGGAGATTGGTTTTTGGATCACGCAACAAGATAGTTTAGGTCAGTGTTTTTCAAGTGTGGCAACTTTAAGATGTTCATGTCAACTGCATGGATGGTTGCTGGGGAATTCTGGGAGATAAACTCCACATATCTTAAAGTTTATCTTACTTTCTCACCACTGAATTTCATTTTGTTGGAGCCCAGTGTTCAAGTCTGTCAAGATCCTTCTGGCCTAAAGTTTTGGCTATTCTTCCTAGGTTCGTGTTGTCTGCAAATTTGATGTTTCTCCTTCTATCCTCTCATCTAAATCATTTATGAAGATGTTGAAGAATACTGGGCCTAAGACAGAGCTTTGAAGTGCCCCACTGAATACTTCTGTTCATGTAGCTGTAGTTCCATCAAAGACTACATATTACTGTGATTTCCAGTCAGTTATAATCCATCTGGTGGTGATGTTGTCTATCCCACATTTTTCTATCTTACATTTAGGCTTGTTTGATTCAGAAATGGAAACCATACAATATATCACAAACTTATATTTTCCAAAGTAGTAACTAGATATGGATCTTCGGCTGTTATTTTATTATTGGAGAGAATTCTTTAAGAGACAGTGAGTCCAAAGGAAGAAAGTTATTTATATAAAAAACTAAGAACACTTTCTAAGAAGCTGTTACTTTGAACAGAAGGGACAGTCTTGACACGAGGATTAATCAGATTACTCAAATGGATAAATTCTGGTTGTTCTGTACAACAGAAGTGGAAGATAATATATGATAGTATACAGTTTGGGGGATCTGTTTTAGAAATGTTTGGAATTATAAAAGGGACGGTTTGCTGGGAGTAGAAGAATGTTTGCAAATCTGCAGAAAGTGGAAAACATGTTTTTTATTCAAGTCTACTAGTTAACAAGGACAAAATGTTCAAATTAAAGTAGACAAACTGTTCTGAGATTGGTAGTGAAAAGAAAGGGAATTATTTCCCGTAAGGTACATTATGCTCAATTGGATCAGATCATCACAGGACTTCTATTATCAGTGTTTTGATAGATTAATTAATTCTCTGAGATTCAGAGAGAAGACATACAGTAACCTTCCCTTCTTCATTTCTACAATTACTGGAATAAGAGATACAAAAAGGAAAGAAGTTGGTAATCAAGCAGTATATGCTGGCAACCAAGATGTTTCTTCCAGAACTGGGAGAAATATTCCAGATTGAGGTATGTTTTGTTGTTTTGAAGTGATGATTTGTGTGCCAGAACAAGTAGATTAATAACCATACCTAATAAGGATTCAAAGCCATATTCTGATGAAGTTATTGGCTGAAGAATTAGGATTTTAAAACATCTCAGCTGTGCTTTCAATTTATGTAGCCCGTATTAAATTGATTTTTATATAAATAGAAGTGAGACGTGCAGTATAGAAATTTGATAAATAAACAAATAAAATAAAACCCCACCCCAAAAACAAAGAAATATATTGATTAGTGATAATATTTTTGAAAACAGGGTGAGTGGGTTGTATGCAAACATATATATAAAATCCTAATATCTGAGGGAAGCCTGGTTTAAAAGTCCAAGGCTTAATATGAATTTTTGCTGCATATATAATCATTGCTATAGATTTTCTAAATAATTTCTTGTTTCCTTGATCTCTTTGAGAGATTCCAGTGTTGTCTTTTAAATCATTTTTCTTTCCTTAATTTCCTTTCATGGGTTTTTTTTTTTTTTTTTGGCTCTTTTTCTTAACCTTCCCATGGTACCTAATACATCAATCTCACACTGAATACAGTGAAAAACATACAGTATATTTTAATTCAATCAAAACTCTTTAATGTGAGTTTGCTGCTTAGATCATATCCAATTTTTTTGTAGATTTAGGATGTGACACATGGAATATGGTCCTTTATCGGACAAAGTAATAGTTTTCTTAAAGAGGTTGGCTTTTATTTATCCTTACTGGAAGGTAAATGCTCAAATAAAGAGAAGGAAGAATAAGGATAAATATCTACAGTTTGGAGGGCAACAGAGATAAATACTGTTGGTAATCTTGGATTTTCTGTCCTACTCATCAACAAATACTCCAGAATTTTCCATTCACTGAAGAAGATGGAATACGGGTTTGTTAAAAACAGATCATGTTTTTATTATAGTGAAATTTTTATTATATTGTATTGTTTATGAATTAGCATTTTGATTTGTTTATATGATTAAATTTATTTGCAAATTGTTTACTCTGTGTTAAAGGGGAGTTAAAGCGCATTATATTTGTTTATCTGTATAGTTGGTTAATGTTAGTTAGATTATGATTATTATATTTGTTACCCTGTATTCAGCTCTGGGAAGTAGGGGAGGGGGAGGGGAGGGTGGAGAGGGTGGGTGGGTGGGTTTTGGGGTATATTTTGTAATTTTTGTAAAACTTTTTAATAAAAAAACAGATCATGTCAAACCAATCTTATTTTATTCTTTGATAAAATGACTAAATTAGTAGATCAGCGAAATGCTGTGGACATAGTATACTTAGATTTCAGTACCCAGGACTTTTTTTGTCATAGAATGCACAGGAACAGAGTTCTGGCACCTTTTTTTTGATGGATTTTGCAGAGTTGCATTCTTTTCCTGTTGTTTCCCTTCCTATTCTCGTTTGTTTTTGAAAATGTCCCACTGGCGGTACGGTGTGAGCGGGATCCCCTCTGGTGCTGTCTGCCTCCTCTAGGAGAAGCCATGAGGCACCAGAGCACCACAGCCAGAGAGTGGCTTGATTGGCTGGATCAGACCATGTGGTGTGAAAGCTGATGATGGTGGTAGGAGACACATAAACATGGAGGCCATTTTTCATGAGCGCTGGAGAGTTAAGAAGCTTAAAGCATCCATGTCACTCTTGAAATCCTGAACCTCTCTCTTAAAATGGCTTTTGGTTTTGTCTGCTTTCTAAGGAGAGTGCTAGACATATTGGTGTGGTTCACTCCTCCATGGAATGGAGCTGCACACTGATTGATGGCTGGGAAAGGAAGAAGCAAAGTTGGAAGATTGGAAATACAAATAGTACTTTATGTGAGCTTGAACAGAACTCCAAATATTTGATTCATTATGTGCTATACAGTCTATAAAATACTGCTAATTATACATGAAAACCTAGGTAGTGTTACCTATGAGAGTCTAGGTCAGTGGTTCTCAACCTGTGGGTCAGGACCCCATTTGGGGTCGAACGACCATTTCACGGGGGTCGCCAAACAACGCAGTCCGCCATTTTTTCCCCCTTTTCCTTAGCTGTGCTACTCCCTTTTATTCTATTGTCTTTTGAAAGCCAATAGAATAGACTCTCTTGAATAGAGTCTAATTCTATTGGCTTTCAAAAGCCAATAGGAATTGTCCAGGCTGTCTCTGCCCTGCCTAGCCCACCAAAAGTCCCATTCTGCAAACGGTGCTGCAAGTTGTCTGCAGAGAAGGTGAGCTCTCTGGAAGTTTCCACCCCTCCCTGCTGATCAACTACTAAAAATGTAAGTAAAATAGGGCCAGGAGTGGGAGGAGGAAGGCCGGAGGGTACAGGGAGGGTTGCTGGCGTGCGTGGGGCCCAGCGGGTGCCTTACCTCCCTTGGTCTGGGCCAGCTGGTGGCCCAGCCGGTGGTCGGCCTGTGCCATCTCTGCCGCTTGCCAACTATGCCTTGACTGGCACAGGGGGCGGCACCATGCATGAGCGGTGCTCCCGGGCAGGGAAGTCGACTTACGACCAGTTGGGTAGTCCTCGACTTACGACCAGTTGGCGGCATTAAAAAGGTTGAGAACCACTGGTCTAGGTGCTCTGTTTATCAATATCAGTGCACAATCAGCAAGAAGCTGCCCTAAGGATTCTCTACCTTCAAATGACCTATATAGGTAATGACCACCCCAAAACCTGCTCAAGCCGGTCTCCTCTCTCATTTCCATCATCCTAGACAATTGCATTGTATTTTTACTTGCAATTATTTGTATTCTTTGTAAAGTGCTTTGGGAGGATTGTGATACTGAAATTTAGGATATAATTATAACTAAATAGATGAGAATATTTTCCATTCTGTTTCTTGTATTTATTTAGGGAACATGTTTTTACTCCCATAGTTGTGTAGATAGGTTTTGCATAGATGGTGCCTTAAAAAGCATTTGTACTTCCTGCAGATGCTCAAACTCATACACAGCCCATATCATTGAAAATTAAACTTTGATATTATTTAAAATTAAAATTTAATTTAATTTTAACTGGGTTGGATTGTGAGATCTAGATTCCAGTTTTCAATACTCCAAGGAAATTTATTCTGAAAATTTGGGCCATTCTTTCTCTCTTATCCAAGTTTACCTCTCAGGGATAGGAATGCCCATTTAAGCCACTAGCAACTTGTTCTTGAAGGAAGAGGGTTATAAATCAAACAAATACAAAATAATAATAATAATAATAATAATAATAATAATAATAATAATAATAATAATAATAATAATAATGTTGGAAGGGATCTTGGAGGTCATCTAGTCCAACCCCCTGCTCAGGCAGGAAACCCTATACCATTTCAGACAATGGTAGGGAGTGGGGGGGGGGTCTAAGAAGTTGAGTACAAGATTTTATTTAGCTCTTTCTTTGCATTCCTCAACTATATAATTTAATCCTGTATATATGGGCAACTGTTGGCAAGCAATGATCAATAATCATATCGATGTTCTTTATGTCCAATTGCTGAAATAAAATTCATAATCAAAACAGAGATGAGAGCTAAGGACTAAGTGTTGAAGTAAGCACTAAAAGCGATCACTCTATAATGCATTTCAGAAATGACCAATTGACTAATGCAAAGTTTATATCAAACTTATTAACTTATGCATTTATGGCATTTTAATATTATTTCACCATTACATCCTCCCAAATAATTATGATTCTACATGGTCTATAAATCCTGAACCATAAATATGCAGGACCCATTCTCTTAGGAAACTGGAGTTCGAAAACTGATTATTAGAACAACTTTTAGGTACCTGTTCAAAATTTATTTCTTTCTCCAGGCCTTCCTGATACAAATGCTAGAAGAATGCTTTTATTATTATTATTTTCTTCCACCTTTTACTGATTGATTGATTGATTTGATTTTTTATATACAACTTTTTAAATATTAAAACCATATAAAATAACATACAATATCATTTATCATTTTTTGTTTTCTATTGTCTTAATGTATAATTTTTACTAATGCTTTGAGATGCTTCAGCACAGGATATATGTAAGTATATTAATAAGTAAATAATAAAGCCTGGCAAGTTAGCCAAACATTGCCTATTTTAGATGTGATGGAAGAGGTCAGATGGTGACCTCTGCAACAGTTCTATTTTGCTGAAACAACCTGCCTACTAAGGCAAAGTTGCTCTTGCTCTACTAAACATTTAGCTCTTCCAGGAGGCCTTCAGGGACTGCATGTTGGATCCACTGGTACAATTGATAATGACAATGATAATAATGATAATAATGATGATGATGATGATGTAGTTGGAAGGGACCTTGGAGGTCATCTAGTCCAACTCCTACTGAGGCAGGAAACCCTATACCATTTCAGACAAATGGCTGTCTAGTCTCTTCTTAAAAACTTCCAGTGTTGGAGCATTCACAGCTTCTGGAGGCAGGTTGTTCCACTGATTAATTGTTCTGTCAGGCAATCTCTCCTTAGTTCTAGATTGCTTCTCCTTGATTAGTTTCCATCTGTTGCTTCTTGTGCTGCCTTCAGGTGCTTTGGAGAATAGCTTGACTCTCTCTTTTTTGTGGCAGCCCCTGAGATATTGGAACACTGCTATCACAACTTAGATAAGACTGATGTCTGTGTTTAATGATAGTTATTTTATGTATTGTCTGAAAATCACCTATAGCCCAAATTAGGAATAAGTCAGTTGCAATAAATATTGCAACAATAGCAGTTAAGATAATATCAAACATATTAGAATACAGTAGTCAAAGGAACATTAAAAATTATCAAAATCAGATGAACAACTTTGTGGCTGTGATCCTCTGATCTGATCTTCATGGCTAGTAGTTTCCAGAATGAAAATTGCAATCATGGAAAGACCAAGAAGAGGATCTGAAGGATCCAAAGCAATTCAGCTTTCTGGAACAGTCCAACTTAGGGAGATCTAGACAAGCTGCTCAGATATTCTTCATATATTTGCATCTATTGTCCCAAAGGTGTTTTTGGGATAAGAAGCAAAACATCTTCAAGGAAAAAACAAAGAAAGTCCAGTTCCCTTTTGAAAAAGTGTCTTTGGAATAACCATGACTGGATGACTGAGAATCTCCCTGGACATTTCCATCTGTTATGTTCTGTGAGAAGGCTCCCACCGCCACCCCACCTCCTTGGGAGAGAAATCAAAATAGTACCTTTCTGTAGAAATTAGCCCTTAGGTTTTCATACCTTTAGTGCAGCCTTTCCAGGTGCCATTTATTTGGATTGAAACTCTATCAACCTTAGTCAATATTATTAACAATATGTGCTTAGCTGTAGTCCCTAGTTAATAGTCCCCAGGATAGACATTGACCATGCTGGTGAATGATACTGGAATAATCATTCCAGACTAGCATAGAATGACAAGGATTATGGTCCAAGTCATCTAGATGTCACCAGGCTGCGGAAGGCAGCTTTTGTCTGAGGATCAAAAGGAAGCACATAAAATTGGTGTGACACATTTAAAATCTAATCAGTAAGCTATAGAATTGCCATTTTGCTCTTATGATCAACTTGTATATCAACTTTGGCTCATCTCCCTTAATTCTGGAATTAAGATGCAGTTCATGTTGAAAATTCATTGAGCCTTGGCTTCTGGGCAAAACTAGCCAACCTTAATTTATTGAGAAACAAATCACTGATAAATCAGGATTACCATTCAAGATCTAGGAATGGAGGAGAGATTCATTCACCTCACATCTGAATGTGAACTTCACTTAATTTGAACTTCCTAAACTAATACACAAAATGAAATGCTGTTATTCAGTACATTTTTTCTGAATTTTATTATACAACAATGCTTCTGTTTTTTAAAAGTAAAAACATACTGTACATAAATGTGTACGTTACAAAACATCTAGAGAAATATAGATGTGCATGAAATTAATATATGAAAATATTTTTAGGAATTAGGAAAGTGCATAAATATAAAATTGGGAAAATATATGTAATGCAAAATACTTCAAAATATTTAACCTGTGGTTTTTCATTTAAATTGAATTGACCATAATTATTTAAATGCAGAGATTGGCAAGTTTATTAGTTTCAGTTTCTTGAATTCCTGATCAAAATTTTGTTTTGGACCATCATTGTTTTTGTTCCTAGATATGCATGTAATATTTCTGCTAATATATATTTTATGAATATTTCCTAGTATGCTTACTTTTCACACATATTTTTCTTTAATTCATTTATGTATTTTTCTAGAATAATATACTTTCATATGCACACTATCATAATATACTTTCATATGCACACTAGTATGGATATACAAAATTTTTATGTATATAGTTTATTGTGGCAAATAGCATTACAAAATTAATCAGCATACAAATGTGTTCTATATATAGTAATGTATTTTTTGGCTTGTAAATTAGGTGATTTCATACAAATTTTCCTCGGAGAATCTTCTAAAAGAAAAAGAAACTTGCTAATTAATTTACAGTTCCATGTTCAAAGATGCTCACATCTGAACAAATTAGCTTAGGAAATGTTTTTTTTTCATATTATTGGCATTTTCCTATATACTTCAAAGGATTTTTGTCTACTTATAATCTCTAATTCATGCAAAAGGTTTTGCCCTTGCAGCACATTGGCCTCTTTGTCCTGTTCTCACTAAAAAACTGAAAACTTCAGAGTCTTCTCCTGGAGCAGAACAAAGAACACAGGAATCAATTTCATTTTCTAAAAACAGCCCAAACCCTGAACGTTGTGGTTCTTCTGAAAACAACATTTTGTCCATGATATGCCCTTCCTGGAAGGAAAGAGTATTTTCAGTCAACTCTTCTTCTTGATACTCTTATCTTATGAGGTTTCATTAATAGAACTGAGAATAGAGAAATCCAGAAAACCACACAGATGGCCTGGTTGAAATAATTTACCTACCACTAGCACATTGACTTTATACCTGTAACACTGTGTGCGCAGATGAGCACTGCATCTAATTTGGTCTCTGGATCAAGAGTCTTCCTCAGCCTTGTGGTCTCCAGATGTATTGAATGGCTAGCGCAAACATGAGCAGCTGGAGAGTTTACCTAACACGTGGAGATGAGGGCATCCATTTGGTGAAGGCTAATCTAATCATGGAAAGGAGAAAAAAGATCCTTCATAGCTGCAGCAATGTAATTGGGATAGATAGAAAGTCTCTTATTAACACGGTCCTTGGCCCAACCTGGCAAATAGACAAAAGCATTGGTAAGAAAACTAAAGTGTTTTTACTCATATTTCATATATCTCTTGTACAATATTAACAATAGAGAAGAAGATGGAAGTCACATAGGATTTATTCAGTAGTCCAAAACTGAAAAAGATGATAATAAAACAAGATTATAATTATAGCCAAAAATGGCAGCTTTATAATATCCATTTTAAAAGAACTAGTGAAGAAAAATGGCTTAATAAAAGTAAGAAAATAAATATGCAACTTCATTCATTCAGTCGTCAACTTCTAGGCCAACCAACCCCAAAGATTCTGGGTGTCCTAGAAACTAAATAACATCTACAAACAATGCAGTTAGAGAAAAATCATCTTTTCCCCACAGATGCCTCCATCTCCCTAATACAAGGTCTAGGGCAGGGTTGTCACAGTCACAATGTCACATGATGTGTCGCGACATATCACAATTCTTTTTCCATTGCCGGCAATGGGGTGATGCGGTTTCGCCAAGATGCATCTGGCCCGTGAGCCAGCAGTTTGACATCCTGGTCTAGGGTAATAGCCATGTTTTTAATGCTGTTTTAAGATTACAAAGCAGGAGAGTCATTCTGGATGCTGTTCCAGGTGATAGACATGACTTTCCTTCAAGGTTCTGCTAAATTGCTTGATTGATGGGACTAGGAGTGATGAAACTGTTTCAGATCTTATAGGAAGGGTAGAAACCATAGGAGTTAACAGTCATCAAATAACTATTGTAAACCCCCATGCCATATAGGCCTTAAAGATGATAACTAGCAAACAGTACTGCTATATCAAAAACTGATTAAATAGGCAATGGAATAAAGCTGAAGTTGTAATACAACTAAGGGTTTTGTAGTTTTCCTAACTCCCAGTGAGAAGGGAGGAGATAGGTCAATCATTTTGAAGGTGTTTGGATGGAAATGTTCTTCCTAGATAATAGCATTTCCATAGTCATGGAAATAAATATCTTTATATATATGTATGTGGAGTGCATCCAGTATGTCTAGTGAATTATTCTGCAAGCACAGTAAGATTAATACCTTATTAAGAAAGAAGCCATAGGAAAATCAATTTGGACTTATGCCTAAAATGGTACAATTCATCAAGTTATAAGTGATGGGTTGTGTGTGCTTGCCCATATCAACTCTCAGGATGAAAAAAAGTTTTTTTTAGCCAATTAGCTTTTTGGCACAACTTATACCATGAAGCTAAAGAAGTGAAAAGCCAGTTTGGTGTAGCCATTAAAGCATCAGGCTAAAAATCAGGAAACTATAAAATTCTAATCCCACCTTAAGCTCAAAGCCATCTACCTGACCTTGGACCAATCACTTTCTCAACTCTAGGAAGGAGGCAATTGCAAACCACTTCTGAAAATCTTGCAAAGAAAACTGCAGAGCCTAATCCAGACAGTTACCAGGACTCAACACTGCCTTGAAGGCAACCCCCCCCCCCCGAACAAAACAAACCCACACAATACAAAATGAAAGGATAACATTCCCAACACCTTTTCTTTAAGAGGCCAAAAGATATCATTTCTCTCCATGATTTTTGAAAATTGATAGCAATGATTTCTACAAGTTTGAAGAGAACGTACACAAGCATCAAAGCATAAGCCCTAAAACAGTGGTTCTCAACCTGTGGGTCGGGACCCCATTTGGGGTCGAACGACCATTTCATGGGGGTCGCCAAAAAAGGCTGTCCACCATTTTCCCCCCTTTTCTTTGGCCACGCCCCTGGCACCCAGTGATGTATAAGTGGTTGGGGGTCACCACAACATGGGGAACTGTATTATGGGGTCACGGCATTAGAAAGGTTGAGAACCACTGCCCTAAAACAAGTCTTCCATAATTTTAAATAGCAAAGAAGCCCAACTCCATTCCCAGAAAGAATTCAAACATCAGAACCCCAACCATTATGTTAAATGTATAGTAATATCCACTTGGCAGCATTATTTCCCCAGTTTTATCTGGTAAATTAAAGCACTAAGCAGAAAACAAGAAACTGTAAATTCTAGTTCTGTCTTAGGCATGAAAGCAGGCTGAGTGATTTTGGGCCACTCACTCATTCTTAGCCCAACTCACCTCACACAATTGTTGTGTGTGTGTAGGGGGGGGGGGAAATAGGACGAAGGAAGGACAGGACAACAATGAAAATGAAATAATGAAAACTCTGCATATATTTAAAAATGACTCTCACTTTGACATTCCATTGGCAAAAAAATGATTATTTTAACTGTAGTTGTCAAGAGATAATTTTATACTTAAGGAAAAATATTTTAAAATATTTATATTTTCACACATAGCAAAAAAACAAAGAATATAAAATATTTCTGGCAGCTATGTGGAAAGAAATACTGATAATATAAACTTTGCTGCACAGCAGATATAAACACACCCACAAGCAAAAGCAGAAACAAAGGCAACCGCTACTGGCTGAATGCATGCAGGCTTGTTGATGATTGAAGGGTGAGAAAAGGACGGTTTACACATGCCCGAGCAGTTCCCCCCTCAAAAAAAAAAAAAAAAATAGTTCTTCACACACCTCGGGTTAGCTGGAATTAAAAACTTGGCAGATGGGTGGCTGCCTAGTGCAAAGACCAATGCAGCTTAACCTGAGTCAATTACACGAATAAAAACAAAACAAAAGAACCCTTTGTTGGTGAAGGTCCAGGAAGCCCGCGTCTAAGTGGTTCTAACGTGTGTCTGACTTTTGGCCTTTGCACCTGTGTTCCTGCAGGGAAGGCGGCCATATGGGCAAATATTGCGCGCGTGTGTGTGTAGCGCTGGTTAGAAAGCAGCTGCTTCCTCGTTTTACACGGCGCATCCACTTGCTGATGCACACCCGAACGCGCATATAGAGACTCGCTGGCAGTCGCCACTACCACTACCAGCAGCAGCAGCACCCAAATCCCATTGCAAACAAAGGGAGATGACGGCGGAGCTGCTGGAGAGGTCTTTCGCCTCCTTCGTTTTGCAAGCGGCGACCGCCCGCAGCCCTTGGACTCTGCCTTTCCCTCTTCCTCCCCGTAGCTGTCCTCCTCCATCCCGCAGGCGGTGGTAAGTCGGGAGTCAGGATTCAGAGCAAGGCGAGAGGGACGTCGCCCGCGAGGGAGAAGAAGCGAGTGGGGCGAAACACACACACACTCTCTCTCTCTCTCTCACACACACACACACACACATATGCGCGCGCGCAGGGACTCACACAACCAAAACAAACCTCGCCCGCTTTCACCTCGGCTGATTGTCAACAGATCATTTGCAAAAAAAAATCCGAGAGCAGCAGCAGCAGCGGCGACGGCAACTGGCGGGGAAGCGGCGGGGGAATTCCGGGCGCCTTTGTGCTTCCCCCGCCGGTGTTTATGCTGAACGCGGTCTCGCCGAGTAAGGTAAGCGGGAGGGAGGGGGAGAGGGGGGAGCAGAGGGTTTCTGCCTTTCGGCGGAGTCTGGAAAGAAAGAAAGCGATGCATGAATCATCCCTGCTTTTTCCTACTCCGCGGATAGTTGACATACGCTTCCAAGTAGCAGCTAAGTGCGGGGAGATGCTTTCAGGTATGATTTAGGAGCAGGGGCGGGAGGGGGGCTCTCTTTTTCGCTCTTCCCCCTCCTCCTTGATTAGTGCCCAGAAAAAGTATTTTGTTTTGTTTTGCTGTGTGTGTGTGTGAGAGAGAGGGAGGGGGCAATTCCCATGCCCAGAGAGCTAATCTGACAGACATCACCTGCCTCCCTGAATGACTGCCGCGGTTGGATTGGGGTGATTTCCCACGTAATGTGGATCCCTAACAAACGGCGACATGTATAGTGAGGAGGACATGCTTCCCAAGCTGTCAAAAATGGGGGACATAAGCCCTTGTGGCCACTGACGTTGACATTAAATATATGTGCCTTTACTTTATCCCGTCGCCGATGTTTCAAAGAGCAGGAGGGAGGGGAGGAAATCTCTCCTCCCTTCTTAAGCCAAGGTATGTTAAAGAGGAATAATTTGCAAGTTGTCAAATGGCCATAGGAGTATTAGATGTATATACAAATTGTGTTATCGAGTTGTATGCTTTTAATATGTTTTAATAATGTTACCTTTCAGCATTTATACAGTTGTTTACTTAAAGCAAACTTGAAAACCAAGAAGACTATGAATACCACTTGCATACCTTTGGCCATCTTTATGATATTTCTTGGATTTATTTCAAGTTGAACTACCCAAACATTAATCTAAAAAAAATAGTTAATTTTACAGTTCCTTTGAAATTTTAACCTACCTCCCCCCCCCAATCCAGCTGCTTATATCCCTAAAAATAAAAAAGGAATAGAATTTCCTGCTTGCTCCCTTGCCTCTGAAGGCAGCATGAATGCATTCAGAGGCAGGACTGTCACTTTGCAAATAAACAGTGATCAAGCTCCTGCCTCTAAGAGAAACAGACTTCAGTCACTAATCCTTTCCCATACAGTAATGCAGAAAAGCTGCCAGGGCCAGTTTAATAGGAGAAGAAGAGCAGAAAAGTGGGCAGGCTTCTGAAGAGAGAGACCAGCTAGAGGCTTGCGAGAAGCTAGACTGGTAAGAGAGAAAGACTGATTCTGTTCAAGTTTGCCTGCCTTCCTAAAACTCTTAACTGAGGTTCAAGAAAGAAAAGGAGGAAGATCTGCCCTAAGCTTTTCTTCAAAACACAATCTGAGGTTAGTGTCCCTGTGATGGTCATGGGTTTGAGTAACGGTCATAAAGTGGACATGGTAAAAGCATTTTCTGAATGACCCAGTGAAGCAGTTTGAGCAGAACAGTGAGAGACAGCATAAAGCCAAATCCATTTTTTAACCAAACACATATAATTTATCTTCAAAAGTCCATCATGCATTTTAAACTATTTTATTACATATTTTCAATGCCCCAGTCATACCCTATTCAATGATTTTATTGTAAAGATTTACACACCTGTACATGGTTTTTTATGATAATTGTCAATACATCTTCCGTTCGCATCAGGAAAAGAATGATGCTGTAAGCACGTCTGTTTGAATATTTTAATGGGACATTAATGGGACATTCATGATTACCACTGTTTTTATAAGCTTGATTGGCATATTGCAGTTCGCCATCTAAAAATGTGAAGTTAAAAAATAGATACAAAAAACATATTCACTGGAGTCCTTATAGTTTATGTTGCTTGCTTTGTTCTCTGATTTTCAGCACATAAAATTCATGGTTAGCATACATTCATTCCTAAGGAAAGAACATTTCATAAACTTTTTTTAGCTAGGAACTCTTTAAAATTCTGCCTTTTATTTATGTCATTATAATATTTTAGAAATGGCTGTACAGTTCACTGTTCAAAATATAGAACAAAGATTATATTTTCGGAAAAACAATGAAGACCTGCAGATACATAAGTTATTTCCTTATGTATCTGCAGTCATTTTATATCTATAATATATATCACGGCAGATACAGAGAGAAAACAAGCAATTAAAGAATTTAATATTATCATAACAATATATGTATATATGGCAGTTATATTCTGTTGCTGCCTCTTTTTCTTAATATGCATGCAAATTACTATATATAAACATTCCCATTATATAAAACCCTTTTAAAGTTAAGATGTTCTGATTTTAAGGTCTGAATCTTGCTTTCTTATATCTGGCAAATTAATTCAGAAGGCTTGACTTGAATCTTCCAGTTCTTTGTTTTGATGATTACAGATTTGATACCACTTCAGAAAGCACATACAAATATTGCTGAAAATTTTAACAAAAGAAATGCAAATGAATTCATACACTTTCAGCTATAATGCTTAGTAGTAATCTGTCAATAATACTTAACCTCTCTTGTTGTACTATCTGATTTGCCCTTGTGAAAGAAAGCAGATTCAGTGCTGTTCAAACTTGTTGCATCAGATGACATAATTATAACAAGCATATTAGTTTGCTTGTGGTATTGCAAAGACAAACAATATTACTTCTGGAGTTATACTAACCGTACGACATACAGACTCATACCTCACCTGTAATTCAAGGGCTGTTCTGCTTTTCAATTTGTTTTCAGTTCAACATGTTAATAATGATCTTTAAAGTCCTTAAGAGCTTAGGTCCAGAATATCTTAGAATTGCCTTTTTCCATACTTGCCTGCCTACAATTCAATAGTAACCTTTTTTTTATAATTCTGTTGTGAAGTCGTGGGCAATAGTGGCTTTTTCATGACTGTACCTCAAAGACCATTTAAGAAGGCATTTGCTTTACAGGAAATGCAAATTTTATTTTTTGTCTCATTTTAGCTTCTGCATCTGCCTACTTCTTACTGTCTGTTCTTTACTTTTAAATTCTACTTTTTCTCTTCTAATTTAATTTTATTCTCTTCTATTGTAACTCCCTAGAATGTTGTAGAACATAGCAGTTTGTTTGAGGTTTGAAGATTGTTTTGGATCCTCGCCTCGCCAAAGTTTTATAATAGCCAACAAAAGCCTCCAAAATTTGTAAGTAAGCAATATTTAATATGACCAAAGGGGGTGATATTGAACAGATGACTAGAGAATAGTTATACTAACTATATTTTAATTAAATAAAAAGTTAGGTTTTTTGTAGCTCCACCCACTTATTTTTGGAAAGAGTTATACCACTCAAAAGCCAAGTCCTGTAAATCTGGAAAAAGTTGTGCTTCACCAGTATAAAACTCTGGGTGGTATAAAGGTTTGAATAAAAAAGAAACACTGTACTTCTGAAAAATATTTTTTTTTATTTCTAGTTATATGGCTCCCTATCTCATATTCATGACTCTGGATGGTTAACAACAGTAATATCTGTATGAATATACAATCATATAAAACCATATAAAAATCTTAAAAGCACAGGCAGCAGCCAGGATACAAAAAATCACCACACCATCAATGAATATAACTATTACCTTTTTAAAAGCCAGTACGATAGAGACCAATCTAATATCTACCCAAGGGAATGAAGTTCTAAAGGACAGGTACGACAGCAGAAAATGCTCTCTTCATAGCCCCACCACCATTTCTTAATAGATGGAACCTCAGGCATGAGTCTTCTGATATATCAGCTGACATAATCGGAAGGAAATGGTCCCTCAAATTATGCATCCCTGTGCGTTGAAGAGCTCTAGGGATCATTACAAGCACCTTGAACCAGGAAGCATTCTGGTGCAGCTTGTGGAGGAGACATGTAACATGCTCACATAACTGTCTGGCCTGTTGCATTCTGCTCCTGCTGTAGCTTCCAGATGCTGTTCAAAGGTAGTCTCATGTAAAATGTTTTCTACTTTTAGTCTTTTTTACTTTACGTTCATCCCATTAAATTGTTATTTAGAAGGGCAGAATATCTATAGCTCTTATATTGGATTACAGTTAATCTGTCTAACTAGCATAGGTATGAAATCTGGACTGATCAGCAACCATCTATAACTTTTGGGTTTTTTGCCCTCTATAATCTATCACATTTTAAAAGCTTCTGTGACTGCTTGTCTTTGGGTTATACGGTATTAACAAACAATATGGTTCTTTAGGTAGCAAAAAGTTAAAGCTCATGTCCAAAAGAAAGAAACAGAAATATATACATATTAGTTTGCAAAAGATGTTCTGGAGTGGGCAAAAATGCTCACATTGCTCTTGTCTTCAACTCTTTTTTAAAGTAGTCTTATCGTTTCCCAGATTCGTATGGCTGTCGTTTGCAGCTGCCACGTAGAGCACTCTTTTGGAATCAATTCTAAAGCATTGTATAACCCTAATAGGGTTATACAACCGTAGGGAAAAAAGACAACAAAAAGACAACAAGAAGATAAAGAACAAAAACAGCTCCTGTCATGACATGCTGATTGATGTTTAGAACAGATGAAAACTCTGTGTGGGAAAACATAATAAAAGATCCTAGGAATGGGCATGGCTACCTGGCTAGAAGCTTGAATAGAAACATTATATTACATGTTGCTACATTTTATAGCAGATTCCCCCACAATATTTTTTTTTCATTTTAACATCTCTTTGGGAAAATTAAATAATAGAAGCATACTATAATATTTTTGCTGAATTTTTGGGGAAGGAGGGGAACTGCAATAGGTGTAAAAAGTTTTTAAAATTTTTCTACTTTATAATAATTGTACTAATGATCCATACACGAATATGGATCTTCAAGCTTATGGATCTTAATCATAGTTCATGTTTAGGAGGCAAGAGAACTTTGAGTAATTCTACTTCTTCTTTTCCTGCTAGTAATGTTGAGAGATGGTTTTAAGTGATTGAATTAATGGAGGGCCATCCACGTATGTATACTTACAGTTAATTGGGTAGATGCAAGCCAGGAAAGACCCTGCAAAGTTTACCATCTTCCTCCTGTAAAGAAGTCTAACTTGAGACTTTATTCAAACTGAGCTGCCTTTTTGGTGGACACTTTTTATAAGACTTGATTGAGCTTCAAGAAACCCATTTTTGGTAAGATTGTAAACTTGGTAAGTTTGTTAAACTTTGGTAAGATGGCTAAACTGACCTCTTTGCCAACCATAATGGTATGTGGGAATGACATTGGAGACGTGGAGAAGAACCGCAGCCAGGGCAGTAATGCTCAGATATGTGGCAACTTAGTGTGTAGAAGAAATGTGGATTGTGGCAAATATCCCAGAAGGGCTCTTCCTTCTGGGACTGTAAAGATAAAAGGAGAGAAATGTACTTTCAGACTTGCAAGATTCTATTAATAGAACTTTACAATAAACTAGAGCTAGTACTTCTGGGTGAGTTTCTTGTGTGGACTACCTCACAAGGTTGACACTGACTTATCGGAAGGCCTTAAAAGCATATGTATTGAATATGATAAATTAAATTGACTTTAATATTTACTTTGATTTTTATATATGTGGTTTAAGTCTGGGATTTTGGAACTTTGGTTTTGTTATAAGTTGCAAACAGATTTCAATACCCAAGAGCATAATAACTTGTTAATAAATATATGGGCATGTTTAGGTTAAGTTGAAAAAAACGTTTTCCTCCATATTGATGGTGTCCATCAGCTGGGTGGTGTTTTTATTCAATAATTCAAAGTATTTAGGATTATTGGAGTCAAGAACCAGCCCTTTTGTATGACAAGTCAGATTTTAGAACCTTTATTAAAACTATTTTGTATTACAGGTAAATAAAATTCAATCATGATTTTTAAAAAACATATGAGAAAGAAATGCATCAATGGTATTCATCATAAAATTATTGTGAAGGGGAAAACAACTGTACATTGGTTGGCAAAGAATCAGGCTATAATCTTGTAGATTTAAGACTCTGAAAGATTGGTAGTCCATACATATATTATATACATAATAGTTATAATATAAATTAAAATGGCAGACCCTTGATGATATTTCAAAGCATGTGGCTCCAAATATGTAGATCTCTGATTGCTCACATTTTAGAACAGGTAAGATAGAAGTAAGTTGCATATAGTGAGGATAAAGTACACAATGCGGTAGTGCAAAGTTTTGCAGCATCACTAATTTTAAGTTGTGTAGATTTCCAATCCAGAATTCCTCTGCCAATATGATAGGAATTCTGGGAGTTAAAGTCCACAGATCTTAAAGTCACTGTGACTGAGAAAGACTGATATAATTAATGGTGGAGAAGTGGTGGGAAGAGGGGGGTCTCACTTGTTAGATAAATGAACAAATATAAATGATGAGCTAGACAGGCAGCCAGTTAGCTAAGCAACAAAAGATCATTCTACTTCTTTGCAAAGCATGACTCATTGTTACAACTGTGTCTGAAACTACTGTACATCAAATAAACTAAGAATGCCAAGAGCCACAGGATCCTTCATTTTCATAAGAATGAAAAATACTACAGAATTGAAATCAAGTATAAAAAATCTCCACATTTCAACATATTTTACATTATATATAGTATATCCACAATGTATAAAAGAATATAAATATTAATTCTAAATAATTTGTGATTTTTTTTACCTCGCAAGCTATCAGCAGTGTTTTCACAAGGCTCTGTTTCTACTCTTCAAGTGATCTCACCCATCTTCCACCAGCTGCCTGGCACTCTCCTCACCTGACCTTTGGAGTAGAATTAAAACAAATTGATGTCTTACCCTTCTTTGTTCTTTCTTCTGTGTTTACTTTTAATGGTGGCAAGAAAGAAGCTAACAGTAACAACTCCTAGTAACTACCAGTAGACACTATGGAAGAACTCAAGATAGAGTGTTGCGAATTAATGGCACTTCTGCTTTAGGAGGGAAGGAAAAATCTCAGGAGGTGGGAAACATAACAGAACTATATTGAGTAGGGGGGGGGGTTCTGTAGCCTCAGTTAATCAATTTAATTTTGAAATTAATAGTCTCAGCATGAGAAGAGCGCTGAAAGTGACAGGCATCATAAGAACCCAAAAGGGCAGTGCCAAATACCACAAAACAATGCTGATTTTCTTTAAAGCAACATTTTAAAGAGTTAAAACAAAACACTTTTTGTGAAATAACAGCATAGAAATTTACTGTATACTTCCCTTTGACTCCAAATTTCCTTTAAAGTTTACTGTTTCTTGATATAATCATATTCTTGTGCGATAGAAAAGGGACTGCAAATAAGAAATAAATCTAAAAGATTAGCAAAACAACCCAGAATGATAGTGTCACAGTGATAAACATTTTTCAGGTCTTTTATATAATTATTCTTCTCCCTTCAGAATATTTCCAGGTTCCAGGCATATATCTTCTGGACAGACATAAGTTGACTCGGGTATGTATGGCAACTTTTTGCAAATTGATGTTCTCCAGATAGATTAGGTGGAGCTCCTGTTACTCATGCTGCTTCCAGTGTTGTAAACTTTCATAAAACACATTTGGGGGAAAAACTAGATTTTCATGATATACTATATATTCTATTCATGTCTTTGGGAAAAGGACAGCTCCTTCAAGGAAAGCCAAGAACACTATTGAGCTGTTATGACATTTATTTTTACAAGATGTCAAGTGTAGATCAGTGTAGAAAATTAAATCCTCTGTATATTTAGATGTTTTGGACATTTTTTCCACCTTTGTTAGAAAAATCAAGATGTTTCGCATCAGGCAAGCAGGATGGACCTTCCTGTTTTACAACATTTCAAAAACCATAAGCAGGAATAAAATCGCTACTCATCTTTGTAATTGAAGGTTCACAGCAAAAAGATAGCTGAGTTTTATCATATCTTCATCTGTCCACATTGAACAAATAGGGTTTTTTGTCTGAAAAGAAATATAAATGTGATTAAAACCGTTTTCTTATACTCATCATTGATTGATGGAGGTCAATCTTTACTAATTCCTAGAGGAATAGAAATGATTTCTTCTCATAGTATCAAAACAAAAAAAGCTTTTCATGGTAAATAAGGTTGAGAAGAGGAGAGGAGAGAATAAGAATTGCTGTTCGTTTCTTTGTTTATTTATGAGAATTATAGATTGCCCCAATTTGTTTCAATTCTGATCAACTTACAAAATACAATAAGAAAAACACAGTAGGAACACAGACTATATCATCAAAAAAGAAATTCTAAGGAAAAAAAATCATAATCACACATCCAGACCAGAACTTCACATTAGGGTTCCATCATCCACTCTGACCCAGGGTTCAGGAATAGTCAAGTGGTAAGGCCTTGTTTAAATAAGGACAATTTTTTTAATATAGATGAAAAATTATATGTTTTTCTCCTAAACCTCCTTCAGCAAATTGTTGTTAGGGGTGCAGTATGCTTGCATTTCTATCTAATCATTCTTCCATAATAACATTCCACTGTTTTGAGGAACTGGTTTTTCAAATTATTTTTCAGGATTGCAAAAGTTGCTTTCTCTTTTTCTTAAAAATGCATGTAGTCAATATGATCCTGTAAAACTTTTACATGATCTTGTAAAAGTTTTATCAGAAATGAATGCTCCTTGTTAAAATCTTTATTTATTATTGCATTGAGAGTTGCTATTTTCCTGTACTAAAATGTGCCTCCCCCCCCCCTTTTCAGCTTCAGAGATGGAAGAACTTACCTAAGAAGGACCTAACTTACGATAGCAGTCAACTTTAATTCTCTTAAGGACTCTGGCTTTGCTGCTACTTCCTTATCAGGATGGCTGAAAAGGCTCCAGATATGAACAAAAAGTCATCCAGGTCTACACAGTCTCTTCCACCAGAACCAGTGGACATAATCAGAAGCAAAGCATGTTCTAGGAGAGTGAAAATCAATGTAGGTGGACTTAATCATGAAGTTCTATGGAGGACTTTAGATAGACTTCCACGGACACGTTTAGGAAAGCTCAGAGACTGCAATACCAATGACTCTTTACTAGAAGTATGTGATGACTATAATCTTAATGAGAATGAATATTTCTTTGATAGACACCCAGGTGCTTTCACCTCTATCCTGAATTTCTACAGGACAGGAAAATTACATATGATGGAGGAAATGTGTGCCCTCTCTTTTGGCCAAGAATTAGATTATTGGGGGATTGATGAAATATATTTAGAATCCTGTTGCCAAGCAAGGTATCATCAGAAGAAAGAGCAAATGAATGAAGAATTAAGGAGAGAGGCAGAGACAATGAGAGAAAGAGAAGGTGAAGAATTTGATAATGCTTGCTGCCCAGACAAAAGGAAAAAACTCTGGGACTTGTTGGAAAAACCCAATTCATCAGTGGCTGCAAAGGTAGGAACAGATACTTGAAAATTTGTTTAAGTTGCATATTTATATCAATTACAAGCCCTCAGTATGATCCATCGAATATATTATAATAAGGATTACAGAGAATATATTTATATCCCCTGAATAGGTGTTTGTTAATTTGAGGTGGGGAAAATATGTATTTTATTTCAAGACATTATGTGGGGAGTCTGTGCTGTCAATCAGGCTTTTGAAGTTTGTCACAACAGATATTTTTTTCTATATAGTTTTCATATATATTTTTGGTATATATGAGGCAATTTAGAATTTCTGGGATTTTTCCTTCAGTATAGTAGGAGCAATTATGATCAGCAACGTAATAAGTCAGAATGTTCATGACATGAAAGGGGTCTTGATGCATCATTAAATCAGAAATATTTACTTTTCTAATGTACAATTTTATTCCTAAGTACATTCTTTTTGAACGCAACAAAACTTTCAAGATAATTTAATTAGCATTTGGTTTTCATGAATCCTTATACAAAGTATTGAATAACTGCTTAGTATCATGATAATCCAGAATTGCTAAGCATCCCACTTATTGTTAGTATTGAAGACTAATATTGATAAAGGTTGTCAGATTGCTCTTATTTGCAAGAACAATTAAATTGACTAGAAAATGGAAATGAAAGCAATAGCTTGCTATTGAATCAAAATGTTAACCCTGGAGACTGATTTCCCTAGTAAACCAAGGAACTGGAAATTAATTTCACCATTCCAGTATAGAGTCTGGTTTGCTTGGGAAAGGACTATCAGGATTCCAGTTTGGAATATTATGAAAAGCTTTTGCTTTCTCATTGGTTTCTGTTTAGTTTTAGTCTTTCCGTGAGCGGGAAGAGTTAAGTTGGGGTTGATAGGGCTTTTTATACAAATATGTCCTCAGCAGTGATGAGCAACATTTTTAGCATTCTGGTTTATTGTTACTTCAGATATTATTAAATATTACATATATAACATTATATTTCATTATATCTTATTACTGGTAATACAAAATACCTCCCCGCTTAGATCAATTGTTCATGATACACTGGCTGTATTTGTTATAGCTTTGTGACTTTGATTAATACAGTATTTCTTTTGATTGAACTCTATAGAGACGGAATTGGTGAGGATAGGCTGTTGAATCTGAGAAACCTTTTTAAGAATACATATGCATTCTGCACATTTTTCTACACCTTTTTCTACCACATGCTTAAGCTGATGTTAAAGGATCTGTTCCAAACTGACGAGCTAGTAGATCCTTTACATTTATTTAGTCTGTGGGAAAGATATAAATACATTATTGTCGTTTTGTGTGAAAATGAATAGTGTTGAAATCTTTTTAAACAGGGAAGGCTTGGATATTTTATCCTATCTGAAATGCAACAAAATGTGCTTTTTTTTTGTAAATAGAAAGAAACATATGTCCATTATAGTTGTATGCATTTCAAATAAAGGGTAATGTCATAGGTTGTCCTGAGAAAATGTAAAGAAGTCTTCTTTAGCTGCTAAACAAATAGAAAGGAACTAAACTACAGCATCCAATCCTCTGGATAGCGGGATTCTTTTTGTGTCTTTTAATTGTATTGTACCTACCCATCCATGCACAAATTTAAGATATACTGGCTTAATTTCCAATGAGGATTTTTGTAAAACCATTTATAAAACTTTCATTTTGATCTGAGGGCTCTGACAAGCATGTAGGAGTTTATCAGTGGATGGAGAATCAAGAAATTTCAAGGGTATCTGCAAGATGTGGTCAAAAAAAGTCAAAATGGTGGCTACAGTTGTAGGATTGAAGCTCTATCTGTTTCTTATGTGTGATGCATGTACAACACACACACAAACATGCCTCATTTCTATCACACTATTGTAGCCACTGTCTTGAATATTTTGACACAACCTGCAGGAATGACAAATGTAATCCTCTTCTAGGTCAAAGGTCACTCTGTTAATAGAATGGTATATCTTTAGTCATTCATAGATTAAATATTGATTAGCTGAAATTTTATTGTGAGGAAAATTTGGAGATGTATGGCTAGCCTAGCAGGCTACCCTAGATTCTTAGGCCCACTCAGAACTAGATTACCATTCTAAAGAGAATAACAAAGGTAGGATATGTCTGTATGTACATAGGTATGTACGTACATACGTACGTACGTATATATGTAGAGCACCAAGGTAGAAACCAGGAGACCCGGGAGTTCTAGTTCTTTCTTAGGCACAAAGCCAATTGGATAATATTGGGCCAGTTACTCTCTCCCAGCCCTAGGAGGGAAGCAGTGGCAAACCACTTCTGAAAATCGTATCAAGAAAACCTCAGGGACTTGTCCAGGCAGTCACCAGGAGTCAAAAAATGGCTTGAAGGTGCACACAGACAGGGCCACAGATTCCTAACTGGTTCTTCCCTCTTCTGCCACTTAGGATCAATTCAACTTGCTGTGAATTTTTTTCTTCAAGAGCACTTTAAATAGTTCACATGTGTGTTTGGGATGCATCACATAGGTTTGGCAGTGAATGGAGGTTACATGTGTATTGAGGGGTACCTTTTTGTACCACAGAGGTAATGTCTATAAGGTCAAAGCTGAGTGTCTTGTCTTTCTGGTACAGTAATTCCATGCATCAGATTAGCAGTTTATGGTCTGCCAGCTTTTATCTTTGTTGTATATGATTCTACCGACATTTGTTCTGACTGTTCAAACAGAACTGGAAGTGCTGCCACTGCTTAATAGAATCCCTCCTATAATTTGTTATTAATTAGCTATGCACTCAAGGTCCCAGAGACTAATCTGTGGGAGATGGGCCATGTCATTGAGCTGACGCATGAAATCTCTACAGAACAAGGCAAAATCAAAATTCTCTGCAACATGGCACCTCAGTGATCCAAAATCCGTTGATGTCAGGTTTGCAACATACTGCTAGTTTGCTTTTATTGCATAAGGAAAGGAGGGCTTTTGCATGAAACCAGCCTTGTCTGGGAAATGAAGTGGCATTATTTTTACATCATCTAATTAATACTACTGTTCTTACTCTAGTTTGAAAGAATGCAAGGGCTTTGTCACTTAGGAGGTACTGTATATCCACATTTCAAGCCTGTGTCAATTTTATTGGTTTTAGCTTCCTTTAAAAAAATCCTTGGAAAGATGCTACACACAGGGTGTTGAGGGAAATACTGTTTCTTCAGAGAGTTGTCATTTCCAGGGTTTCCTATGTAAAAGGAATGATTAATATACCAATTTAATGTTTCAGTTTGAACAAATGGTTTGAAAGAAATAGCAAGATGCTGACTAATAGATACAATTATAACGCATCAGAAACCTTAATGCCTATTAGCCAATCTGTAGCTAAAGTGAAAAACACAGTGCAGTCTTTAAGACTTGGCATGAATATATTCATCTGCATTTCAGAGTAAGCAGGGAAGTGATTTATTATTGATTTATTATTCTATAGCTCTGATTAATGATTTATTATTTTAGACCTGTGTGTTCATTGTTCTAATATGTCCTCAGACTTAATAAATAAAAAGACACAGAACTGTAGTTGCTGATTTTAAATTTTACAATCACAGCAATGGCCCTAGCTTTCGATTTCTAAAATATAAAACAAAGTCCCCAATCAAATAATTTTCCAACCTTTGCCCTCTTGTGCTACACAACATTTAATGAAATATTCAGAAATTGTTTGGAAACTTCTTCCCCTTCAAAGTACTATTGGATCATTCATTCTTCTGAAGCATAGAGCCTATATTTAGTAGCAATTATTATAATTCTGAATATAAGTATGAACTTATTTTATCAGACCTTGTATTCCACGATGATTTGTACTATATCTCTGAATTGTGATCATGTTTGGAAAGAGTTATAAAATATTCCAGATTATAACACTGCCTTAGTATTTTCATTGTATTTATTATTAGATTTATATCCTGACTTTATTTTGTACATCTCAAGGGAAGCGCACTGAGCAGGAGTGACTGCCCAAAGTCACCCAGCCAGTTTTCATGCCTAAAGCAGGATGAAAATTATGATCTCCTAGATTCTAATCCAGTGCCATAACCACTACACTAAACTGGTTTTCGGTTGTAGCTCACATGGTCTAAAAAGCTATAGGTGAAGTCAGAAGAGATCTCCTAGCTGACCTTATAAGATTGAATTTGCTTTCAAGATGATGGAATCTAATGCTGAGGTTTAAGCTTTTAGTGATGGCATTGCCATCCTAATAAGATATCCAGTGAAGGAAATTGATGCATGCTAGGACTTGATGACATATAATCAATACATCAAAACGAATTGTAAAACCTAATGCTAGATGATAATTCCCAGTATGTCTCACCATTGGCCATGTGCTGCTACGATCAGGGTCAGCTGGAAGGCCACCACTTCATCATTTCCAGATGATCAAATGGTCCCAAAATGATACAGTGAAACCTCATTTTATCAGACCTTGATACAAAAACCTCACATGTACTGTCCAAATGTTCACTATGATTTATGTTATTTGCATTTTCATTTCTCAAATGAAGCAAATTGTTATTTGTATCATTTTCCATTATTTGTAAATGGGATGCCCTATTCTCCAATTTAACAGCTTCCTTAATAAGAGGCACACTCTGCTTCCCAATGAATACAGGAAAATCAGAATTCACTATATATTAATATTGCACACATCTCTCATATTTTTGGATTGTTTGCTATTGACAAAATTAGTTTTAACATTTAATCCCTATTGTAAAGAAATTACCACTGTTGAAGCAAGTGGTGAGCATGCACTCTTACTTACGTTATCTGTTTTTTCAAAAGGGGATGGATAAATCATGCATTCCTAGATGAACTTTCTTTTTTATTGTGACTTCTAAATATAAATTCTAGCTTAATCCAAGATCAAGTAAAGCCTTGCTAATGGATTTGTCAGGTATCCAGGTGATCCCTGCTAAGACAAAGTGCAGAACAAAAACGTAAGGATGAAGCATATGGAAATGAATAGTAGAACTGCCTGGTAGCAATCAGATCCTTAAATATATACTGATTTTTTTTCTTTTGGGTCTGCATATGCATATTTGTATTTCCCTCCCAAATGCTTTCATACAGAAAGAATTTGGAACTAGGGAAAGTTTATTATCGGGATAATAGAGAAAATAGGAAAGATGAAAGATATGTCCTGAGGAATCTTTTCTTTTGGCCTTTTTTCTTGAGAGCAACACCTTCACTGGATTCCTGATAAAAACATTCACAAGCTCATGGTCTATCAAGTTTTATACTTGTCTCAGCTGTGAGCCTCAGCTCTCCAGACATTTTACATGGTCAGGATTAGCTTGCCTAGCAGAAAGCTCTGAGATTTGATCCAGCTCAATTAAATCCTTTATTGCAGATTAAGTCACATACTCACCTAGGATTTGTCCACACATACACAAAAATCAAACTCCTTGTATAGGTTTATTTCCCAGAGTTTAACTTCTGCCTTTTTCGTCTTGCCTTTCCAAATCAACAAATGTGTGCTTTATGGCTTTGAAAGATACTAATCCATCTCTAGCTTCTGAAGTCTTGGAACCACTGGTTTATGCCTGGCCAATTGCATTCCTTACATCCTAATATGTATATTGTAGTATACTACTCATTGAATGTTCCCACAATCAAAATCATCTCTTCTGTAGAAAAACATCTATTCCCTCAATTATTACATTTATTCTTAATAATTAAAGTGCAATAATAAATGTATTCCTCAATATTGGAAATTACACAGAAGTTTCATGTGAGGTCCACAGATTATATATTAAGAATGCAACAGAATGCCAGTTGATAATTGATTTTGTTTTAAAAGCCGTTGTATCTATGGTCTGGTAAGTCAATTATTAAAATATTACTTACCATCCATGGTTTCTAAGTGAGGTATTGTGTAACTAATGATTCAGCATTATTTTTAGCTGGCACAACTATGAAAAAATAAAACCAGTATTTGAGCTATCTTATCTTAGCAACGTTTTAATGTCTTGGTAAATTATGTATAAGGGTTCTTTTTAAGTCATAGTTGGGATTATTTGCTAACATAATAGGGCATTAATACTGTTTTGCTGCATGTTCTGGGGCGGAGAGAGACAAGTAATTGCTAAAAGTAGCTTTAAGTGTAGATAGTTCTTCATAACTCAGTTACTGTAATACCTGGGACTCTGAGCTATAACAATCTATTTTTGACCTCCAACAACAAAAGCAATGACTATGCTGTTCATCAGATTTGCCAGAAGAAAAGGATATTTTCTGACATAAACTAGGATTAAACAGGATGCATTGGTTTTGCAGCTTTGGATAATGACTTATGTTTTAAATTCTGTGGTAAATTTCATTACTTAGATTTCCCAAACCTAAAATCCAGGATATTTGTTTTATATCATGAGCTGAATATTAACATAAGTTTCTCACTTAAAACTGAAAGATCTAATGGCTCCACCACAAAACATTCTAGACTGTATTTATTACTTTTTGCTGCTTTAATGAACGACCCTAAAACCAAGATGTGTCAAGTAGCTTGGCATATTATAATGGTTCTTTAAGTCATGTGACATTTACAGAAAATAGACAAGCATATTTGATGCTGCCTTTCACAGAAGGACATTGTTGTCTTACACATTAATTTAAGTAATTAGCTACTCATTGGTTGGAACAGTGAGGTAAGGTTACAATGCAGTTAATGGAGTTTTTAAAAATAATGTTCTAGGAACTTCCGAAGTACATAGCAAATTCACAAGATGTTCCTGGGTGCTGTCTTTTACCTGATGATTGCTGGCTTGTCTGCATGATATAATATATTAGCACACTTAGGCTGACAAATCTCCAAAAACGAGATGGTCAAAGAAGTTTGCATGTGTGTGTTTTTTAACCAGCAAATGCATGCTTTGTGAAAACTGCCTCCTGTTCCACAGGAATATTTTGACATGGGGTGGAAACTTTACAATTCTGCAAGCCTTACTGCTATGATATATTAAAGTCTGACTACATCAGAATGTCACAGTTGGGAAAAAAAGAGGATATCTTATCAGAAATGTCTGATCCAATTCTTAAATAGAGACCATCTCTCTCATAAACTCAGTTGGATTGAATGAAAGTCATAGAGGGTTAACTGAATCCATTGAATTAATTATACCAAATATACATTCATCTATGCCTCTAAACATAAATTGCTGGATTTGTGAGTACATTGTATTCCCTATAAGATTGAATATCCTACATATATCAGATATATTGGATAGGCAGACTTTACTCAGACATGGTGAATGAATATTCAGTTCTTGAGTAGGGTGATGTTTTGATGGTGACAACCAATGTCTTGAAATCTACCTGGAAGCCAACTGTCAGATTATATCACACCTGTAGTAGTGATGTTATGTAGCAAACCTCAGTGCATCTATAAAATATCCAGCCCATTGTATGTTGCGTCAGCTGAAGCTTCCTGGTGGTTTTCAAGGGCAATCTCACCTGGAGCACCTTGCAGTAATCCAGCTGGAAAATGATGAGGCCTCCTGATCCCAGGCTGCAATTGGCCCATATATAATTGTATAAACCTTCCCGGCCACAGCCTTTACTTTATGTATTTTATTTTCACCGGTATCACTCCTTAAAGTTGTATGAATATAGAACTCAGAGTAATACTTTCTTTCCCTAGATGAGGTGCTTACTGGTTCCAAAGAAGTCTCCATCTCTAAATAAATGCTTACATATATGGTGATGACTGCTCATTTCCAGAGATTGTTGCAATCAAAGAGCAGAAGACAAGATGATGAACCTTTTGTCTGGTATTTGCTATTTAACCTTGTTTTTCTAAACAGCAAGCAATGGGAAACTAAATTGTAAGACATAAGATTGATCTGCTTAAGATCAAAAAATCACATAACTCACAGGAAATATGTTTCTATTTTCTACCTGTTTATTGAAAGCTAGTCAACTTTATTTGCCATAAAATGGTGAGGCTAAGCAGAGTATGATAGATGTTATAAGCAGGCAAATTATATTTATTCACTAGCATTTGTCAAAAATAGCGCTTCACTAAACAAGTGTACCCTTCTCTGAAAAACTCAGTGGGTGACATTCTCTGTCAACCAAACCTGATTCACATGGTGATTGTTGTGGAGAAAGTAAGAGCAGTAATGTCTCCTTGAGAGGGAGGGCAGGAGGAAGTCATCTTTTGGCTTCACTTGCCCACTAGGTTGGATCATCCAAATGTTTATGTTCTTCCCTGTGTGATGAAAACCAATTACTGCAATAGCCTAACAATAGCAAAGACCTTTCCCACTTCCAGAAGTGACTATGTCCCCCAGATTTCAGATTTCACTTAGCTTACATTGAGTGCCAATTGACGCAACCACAAAGGTTTGATTGTACTTAAAATAGCAGGGGGTAGGACATGCTAGATTTATCCCAAGGACAGCCAAGTAACAATAATACAGTTCCGGATATCAGCAGTATAATCTAGGATGCACTTTTGGAAAAGAGCTGGCATTCTTTGCATTGCCCTGCTCATTTTAATTTATCTTTGGCTGATGTAAAACTATGCAAGCCAGAATTTTCCATTGTGTGACATATATGAAAATCAAGGTCTGAAAAAATATTCATATTGCAGGAATTTTTTAAAAGTTTACATTTCTTTTTCTTTTCTTTTCTTTTAAAAAAAGTACATTCAGTCCTGTTCCTTCTACTCTCCTTTTTCCTCTTGGGAATGGTTTCAGATTTCAGCTTGTTCTATTATGGAAGAACCTGGTCTATGTTTTTCTTGATAGTTTTGTTCCAGAGTATTATAATCGTATTGTTAAATTTGCCGATGAATCAGTTTTAGTGCAATGTAAATTCTTCTGAAGAAAATTATTGCAATTTATTGAATATGATGGCTTAGGGTTAAAATGAAGAGAGTAAACTGCAAATGATTTTTCAATTAGATTAGTTCCAATCTATTCTTTCCTAGTGTGATTCTCTCCATGTGTTAAATTTAGGGAAGTTGAACTTTTTCCCATTTGGAAAGCTCTTATTCCAAAGTATTGTAACACAGAAAAACTTACTTTAAATACATTGACTCATCTTATTTTTTGGAAGGGTTGCATAGCTATTGATGCTTTAGACAAATCTGATCTTCCAGTCCTAGTCTTAATCTTGCCAAAAGCTGTACAGCATAAAAATGGTTCTTTAAATGATCATTGACTATGTTATTTTACTGGTTTCAATTTTTCAGTTCCACCTCCCCATTCATATCTGCATATATGTCTTAAGTGGTTAATAAAAATCAGTTGAACAATCATTTGTGTCCCATTACATTTATTGGAATAACAGTGGGCTGACAAGTTATCTTAACCATGTACAGTAGTTCTCTTTGGCAAAGGCATTTACACAGACAAAGAAGAGCTCTTGACTTGGGATGTTTGTGTTCTTGCTATGAAAACAGAGAGATTGTGGAAGCTGAATGGAAACCAAAGTTCAACATTTATGGAAGGCATTGCTTGCATATAAATGGCTTAGCCCTAGGTTCAATGATAATTCCTGGACATATTCCATTATGTCCAATCAGTTACTCATTTATTTTGTTCTTTAATCAACAGTAAAAAAACATAAAACAACAAAATCTGAATGGCCAATACTTGCAAGATAAATATAGAATTATAAAGTACTAATATGAAGCACACAACTATAAAATTACTGCTAAATCCAAAACCTATAAAAATCTAAATGCTGCAATACAACTTAGAAAAAAATACGTAACATTAAAAAATCTAGGACACAAAAACTAAAAAATGGGGAAGAACAAAATACAGGATATGACCATTCTGATTGGTGCCTCTTTTTCAGTCAAATCCTGCCAAATGTTGTATGCTGCTAGATAGAGCATTAAAAGTTATGAAGAGTCTTTATCAGAAAGGAATGAATATAGAACAAAGAATGTAGTGGGGAAATAAGAATAGTCTGAATATAACTGTAACACAGGCAGTAATGAGGGATGTGTTCAATAATTTAAATCTGTCTACCGTCACAAAGACATTGGCATTTTTCTTGTATCTTTCATCTAGTAGAGGTGAAGAAAGAGCATTTCAGGAAATTTCATGGTAAATGTCCTTCTATGATTAGAGACTTCTAGTTGTATAAGATGTGCTGTAAATAAACTACTAAGTATCTTTCACTTTCATTAAAGATTTGGTATTCTGCCTAGGTCAGATTTATGCTCCATGTTCCTTATATATCTTTTAAAAAGAGTTGTTATTTCTTCCAACTTAAAGAAAGATAATGGAGTAGAACATTATAAAGTTAATATGTTAGATCTCATTTTCTTCCAAGTGGATTGATATTTATAAACCAGCATTAAGGGGCTAAAACTGTTATAAATAGCAATAGTCTTTATCAAAAATTGTATATAGTAGCTATATTCTAGCCTACACAGTGTCTGCTTCCATCCATAAACCAGAGTTGATACAAACTGCAACATCTGAAAAACTACTTAAAAAAATTAGATTGTTCCAACAGGACAAAAATTGAACAAGAGTACCAACTTGGTTCCACAGGGAAGTTGTGGCACTGATTTAATTTCAAAGAGTGTTCCTTTTGTTCAGGACATGGCAACAATAATCCTTTCAGTGCTTTGAGTTTTAACAAGTAATTTCTACTGGCCTTCCTATTATGATCTTTGGGCTAAGATCAAATACATAATGCTACATATTTTAGAATATATAAAAAAATATAAAACTGCTTTCTTCTGTCTTCATTAGTGTCTGTATGAATAAAATGCATACTATCATATATTTTTGTTAAAGTATATGCCAAAGCTTTATTGTAAAAATAGAAATGTCAATGAAAGCCATACAACAAGAGAGCTATTTAATTCAGTACTGTTTAATTAATTGCATATTGATGAATTAAAAATTCCTATTCTAATAATTGTTGCTGATATTATTGGCAATTTTAGAAAATGTAAGCTTCCTTAAATATCCTTTTCCATTTTCTGACTAAATATACAACCTGATCTCTTAGGTAGGAGATGAGGAAAGGAGGAGGAAGAAAAGAGAATCCTGCTTAGATGAATTAACATTTCTTTCTTAAGGCTTTTGTTTGTATTTCAATGTGAACATTTATTTGCTTGATGGGGCATGAAATTGAAAACAGTAAATTGTTAAATTGGTCTAGTAAAGACGCCATTGGTAGGATATATTTCTGATTCTGTATAAGATTTTTCTTCCAGCAGTATTAAACTACAGATAGGATGGTCCTAAACATTAATTAATTGTAATCCATGCATCACAAGTATTTTAATTCCTTTGCATCAACCTTACCAAGTCATTAGAAGACTGAAAAATATAGTTGTATTAAGCATTTTATAGGAAAATATTTTTTTCTGCATGTCCCCATGCCTTTTCTTTTTTCTCCAAGAAAAGAATTCTGCCAAGGAAAACCGGCCATCCAAAATGTCTGCGATAGGATAGCTAAGAAAAATATCACCTTTGCTACGATTTCCAATAAATAGGCAAGAATCATAAATTACTCTTCAAAAGGATAACATCATGATATAGTATTAGATGCGCCTTGAACTAGTAATAAATTGATGCAAAAAAAATGATGTGGAAATATCTTTTGAATGTGTTACTGTTTCTGACTACAGCAGAGTCTACTGCCCATAAGAAATTTATTATCTTCTCCCTATCTCTAAGTCTGAAAAACTATTCTTCTAGTTATGTACATTAACTGTTGGGATAAGAAGTTTATGAAGATAGTTTCAGAACAGTATTTAATTGTAAAAACACTGAGGTCAGTAATGAATTGCCTTTCAGAATTACATCACCCATCAAATTGTATTTGTTATTTGTTTTATTTATTTATTTTATTTATTTATGAGACTTATATACCGCTTTAAGTGCAAGCACTCTCTAAGCGGTGTACACCAGTAAGCAATGTATATATATATATTTACATTGCCCCCAACAATCTGGGTCCTCATTTTACCTACCCCGGAAGGATGGAAGGCTGAGTCAACCTTGAGCCGGTGAGATTTGAACCGCTGACCTGCTGAACACAGTCAGCTAAAGTGGCCTGCAGTACTGCACTCTAACTGCTGCACCACCTCAGCTCATTTTCCTTCCTTCCTTCTTTCCTTCCTTCCTTCCTTCCTTCCTTCCTTCCTTCCTTCCTTCCTTCCTTCCTTCCTTCCCGCCTGAATTTATAAAGTAAGCAGGCACTGAAATTTTCAAAATTAAATCAAACTGAAGGGGAAAATACATCGAAATAAATTCTACTGAAAAGTGCATATTCACTTTTAAAATGTCAATTACCATTAAAGTCCATACTTTTTTTCCAGACAGACATGCAGATGGATGGATGGATGGATGGATAGATAGATAGATAGATAGATAGATAGATAGATAGATAGATAGATAGATAGATAGATAGATAGATAGATAGATAGATCCCTTCAGTGTAAATGGTGTTATCCATCAGATCTAGGAGTGCCTTCAGTGACAGGATTTTGCTGTTTAACAGAAACATCAGTGTTCCTATACTGTGTAAAATACTTTTTGGGAATCCCTGCACCAATCTGTCTGAATGCACTAATTTGCATAGTAATACTTTCTTATTCAGAGCTACTTGGTGATTACAGAAGAAAAGAAAGGATTAGAAGAGAGGGTGTGTTTTCTATTGAAATGCAAATAATACACACAACTTACTGCAAAGAACTTGATGACTTGACTATATTGGGAAAGTACAATTGTAGGGGTTTCCTTTCATTATATAGTCTCTAGCTCTCCTGTGCCTGCTACAATTTCCTCTGCTTTACATTGTGGGTTATCTAGTGAAAAAAAAAATAATAGAGGGAAACAGCTTTAGGGATTTCAGCTTGTGTGTATTCAAGAAGAGGAGGAGATTTGAAAAGTACCCGAGCACAAAACTCACATCAGTAGTGGCTTTGCATGCTGCTATAAGTATAGCCTACTAGAGTTTTGTTTTGCTTTTATAAAGTGGCCAAGAAAAAGAAAGTATTTATATATTAACTACATATAAAAAGGCACTCTATCAAAGGTTGGATATACAGGCTTGCAGAAGATTTTATTCAGAAATTTAAAAAGGCAAAAGCAAAGAAGAGACTAAAATCCATATTTTGTTTAATTTGAAATGAATCACTGGTAGAGGATGGAAAGATCCAGGACTTTCAGGATTCAGGATGAAAAATATTCAGTAATTTATTAATGATTTAGTCTTTGATGGGAATAAAGTAGATAATGGTTATTTATAATTAATTTATCTCTTTTCCTGCTGTCATTATTTTTCAGGAAAAGGGAACGATTAATCACTTCTATTCTTTGAAACTTCTAGCTAAATGATGCTCTTGTACTGCGTTGATCCCCAGTTTCAATAAAGATGTAACCTCTGCTGAAATTATAATCCAGATTTATCTTTTTTAAAAGTACATTTTTTTCATGGAGGAGTTAGATCTGTCACATATCTTGAAGCCAAGAAATAAAAATGTCTTTAAAACATTAATTTTATTTATTTGTCAAATTTATATGCTGTTCGTCTTGAGGTGCAAGGTGACACTGAACAGCTTACAGCATAATAAAACATATGGAACTAAAACAATTATAAAATATAAAAACATTTAAAATGATGATGATGATGATGATGATGATGATGATGATGATGATGATGATGATTAAAATTACAGGAGATTAAAATAAACTAAAGCCCCATAGATTTAGAGCGGAGAGGTAGTGGTAGCTTCTTTGTTTACTAACGAGTCATCTCCAGCCAAAGCTTCTTCTTCGGGGGCCCCATGCCAAATGGCATAGCCAAGTTTTAAGAGATTTCCTGGGGAGCCAGAAGGGTGGGGGCAGATCTCGCCTCCTGTGGCAATCTGTCCCAAATTTAAAGTGACAATTCTGCAATCAATAAAATCTGTTAACCTACATGGTCTAACTGGAAGAAAATACCATCGATGTGCACCTTAGAGACAATGACTGGCTTAAGATCTGGAAGTGGTTCCCTTAAATAGCTTGCCCCTAGATGGTAAGTTATCTCCCACTTTTGGTTTTTAAGAAGTTGGATAAAATGCTCCTGTCTCAGAGGGCATTTAGTGAGGAAGAAATTAGCTTCAAACAGAAGAGGTACAGTTTTAATGTGATCAAAACGTATGGATGCTTTAGTTTTGTGCAACCTAAGTTGCCTAGAATTGCTTGGGTAGGCAGAATATAAATAGTGCTAAAAAAAGAATAGAAAAAAAAATGGATTTATGATATTCTAAGTAATTCCCCCACACATTGTTTTCAGAAGATTTTTGATTAGCTTCTTTAATCAATTAATGCTTTAAAAAAATTAGAAACTGTATGAAATTTTAAACAGGAAGAAAATTGACATGTTGTACCTCTGATGTCCTTTTTTCAAAAAATGGCAAGCTCTAAAAAGTATTTAAAAATTATTTTAAGATATTCATTCCCAAAGCTATGCCATTCCAATTAAATTCATATATGTCTTGGTTGTTCCTAAATTTGTCAATTTTGCTAGATTTTTTTTAAAAGGGGGGGGAAGCTGTATGGTTTATGATGAAACTTTTTGGATTAAGAAAGAAATATTTTTATATTGCTAATAGGTTTTGCTCAAAAAAGCCGAATGATTCAAGTGCTTTTAATGCAGCTTTTTATTGGTTATGACTAGTTAGATATTGGTAGAGGATAGGAAGACCTGGAGGAACATTGCCCATGGGTCGCGATGGGTCGGACATGACTTCGCAACTAACAACAACAACAGGTTAGATATTGTATGATTTGTAAAGGAAAAATAACTTCAAAAATACATTATTTGAAATTGTTATATATTCATTATTGTTATTTTATTTTACCCCCTTATTATTTTTATAAATAAATCAAGGCAGTTAACTTCCTTCCTCCTTTCCTTCCTCCTGCTATTTTCCCATAACAGCATGTGAAGTTAGTTGGGTTGGGTGAGAATGACTGTTCGAAAGTCACTGGCTTATATGCAACCAGTACTATACAACCATCTTAAGTACCGTATTTTCTGGCGTATAAGGCGACCTGGCGTATAAGACGACCCCTGACTTTGATGCCGATTTCCATGCCTAGAAAGTCATCTTATCTGCCGGAAACTACCGTAATTTCCAGCATAAAAGACGACTCGGCGTTTAAGACAATCCCCGACTTCAGCGCCGATTTCCGAGCTTTAGAAATTCACCTTATACGCCAGAAAATACGTATATTTCTTTTAAATTTTTGATTAGTAAAACATTTCTAATTGATACATTGAAATCTTATGAAACAGGCCATCATTGTACAAGTCTACTTGTACTTATGTACTTATAAATGCTTCCATTTTTACAATTATTATGAATTTTCCTACTAGCTACTTTATGATTTTTAATACCTTGTCCAATTGCAATATTAATAATTGTAAGTAATTGATTAGGAAATAAGATAGATTATTGTAAATGATTAAGAGACTAGGAATTTATATTTTCTAATCACTGCTCATCTACTTGATTACAGAAAAAAGCCAGGAACAAAAACCAAATCTTGTCTATTACCAAAGCATAAGAGGAAATGTGATCAATTTTTTTACAAGAAACTTAGGTGCTTGGGGGGTCTTGATACAAATGAATAAGGTTTATTGACAGAAGCAGGTGCAGAAATGTAAGGAGTTGGAAGATGAGATTAAATCAAAAGAAAAAGCCTTAATTTCGAATCCTATAGATGAGAAGATTAAAGAATCTATAAAATTGCTTAAATCACAATTTAACATGTTGATGGCTGATCAAACTGCAACCAACTTATTGTACATGAAACATAATACATTTTGCAATGCTAATAAACCAGGGAGATGGTTGGCTTATCAATTGCGAAAGAAGCAGAGGCTGAGAACTATAGATAAAATAAATTATAATGGTAAATTGGTATATCAGAAGGAGTTGATTAAGAAATCTTTTTTAGATTATTATAAAAAATTATATATGGGTACGAAAGTACAGGCTTCAGATATAGCTAAATATTTACAAGATGCTCATTTCCCTAAATTAACAGAAGATCAGAAACAAGAAATTAATGGTTTGATTACCATCGAGGAAATTGAGATAGTAATTAAAGAATTAAAATTAGATAAAGCACCGGGTACTGATGGACTGACATCTATTTATTATAAAACCTTGGCAGAAGAGTTGATACAACCTTTAAGGGAACTTTTTAACAATATATTACAGGGTTCAGAGACCCCCTTGTCATGGGGCAGAGCTTTCATATCTTTGATCCCAAAAGAAGACCAAGATCTCACTTTACCAAACAATTATAGACCCATATCTCTCTTGAATGTAGATTATAAGATTTTTTCGAAAATTTTAGCTAACAGACTTATGAGGGTGTTGAATCAATTAATACATATGGATCAAACGGGTTTTATAACTGGAAGGTATATGAAGAATAATGTTAGACAAATTATTAATTTAATAGAATATTTGGATAAAAACAACCAAGTTTCTGCAGGATTGATATTTTTAGATACTGAAAAAGCTTTTGATCAGTTAAATTGGCAATTTATGTTAAGATTAATTGAGGAAATGAATTTTGGAGAAAAAATTTTACAAGCTCTTCGTGTTATTTATCAAAAACAAACGGCACAACTTATAGTCAATGGAGGTTTATCAGAGGTGTTTTCAATTGAGAAGGGGACTAGACAGGGTTGTCCACTGTCACCATTACAGTTTGTTTTAACTTTGGAAATTTTGCTGATTAAAATTCGGGAATCACAGAAAATAAAAGGAATAGAAGTCAATTAAATATATATATATAAATTAAGGGCTTTTTCAGATGATTTGGTTGTTACTTTATCCCAACCAATTTATTCTGTAATGGAGTTGTTACAATTGATACATCAGTATGGACAAGTTTCGGGTTTTAAAATTAATAATAATAAGACTAAAATATTGCCTAAAAACATGACCAATTTGGATAAGGAGACCCTAGTTAGGCTGACAGATTTTGAGGTTGTTAATAAGGTAAAATATCTGGGGGCTATTTTATCTGCTTCCAATGCAAAACTGTACAAAAATAATTATGAAAGGCTGTGGGTTAAAATACAAAAGGATTTGGAAAATTGGAAGAAGCTGCAATTATCCCTATTGGGAAGAATTGCAGCGATTAAAATGAATGTTTTGCCAAAGTTTCTTTTTTTATTTCAAATGATACCTATCTTAAAGAATGAGGCTAACTTAAATGAATGGCAGAAAGGTATCAATAAATTTATTTGGGCAGGGAAAAAAACCAAGAGTAAAACTTAAAATTATACAAGATATTCGTGAGAGAGGTGGACTCAAGGTACTGAACCTGAAATTGTATTATGATGCTCTGGTATTAACATTAATTAGTGATTGGGTTAACTTAACAAATGTAGATGTACTCCTCCTGGAGGGATGGGATTTACTTTTTGGATGGCATGCCTATTTAACTTTTAATAAAAAGGTTAATAGGGTTTTTAAGTCTCACATTTTAAGAATTTCTTTACTTCGGGTTTGGAAAAAATATTATAGAAGTGATTCTAGAATTCCATTATGGGCTATCTCATGGCATGCGATAGAAGGGATAAGGAGAGGAGTTAAGATGGATAGTATTTCTTATACACAATTACTTAGATGGGATGGCAAAAATTGGCAATTAAAATCTATGGAAGACTTAATACAAGAAAATATTATTTATTCATGGTTTCAATATAGACAATTATTGGAAGGTGGAAGATAGATTGCGATGTGGGTTTGCTCAGAGAGGATGAGAATTTGTTAAAACAAATAAAAGATCAAAGACGAACCCATATTAAAAGAATTTATGGGGTGTTAGTGCAATTGGATTCAGAAGCAGAACTAGTTAAAGATTGTATGGTTAAATGGGCACAAAACTTTGATGAATCGGTTCCATTAGATACTTGGGAGACTATTTGGGTAAGGAATGTTAAATTCACACAAGCCCAAAACTTACGGGAAAATTTTTATAAAATGTTTTATAGATGGCCCCTTGATCCACAAAAAATGTCTCGTATGTATCCAAACTTGCAGCCTAAATGTTGGAGATGTGGTTGCTTGGATGCTACTTATTATCATATTTGGTGGTCATGTAAAAATATAAAAGTTTTTTGGATTAAGATATGGTGGAATATTCAAAGAATTTTTAAAAGAAGGATAAAATTTATTCCACAATTGTTTTTGCTGGGTATTGTTTTTGTGACAGTAAAGAAACTATATTAATGTTAAATTTAATTACAGCGGCTAGGTTGTTAGTAGGGCAATGTTGGAAGAAGGAATCTTTGCCTACTTTGCAAGAATGGTTTCTTAAAGTTTCCTACTTAGCAGAAATGGCAAAGATTTTGGCTTTCTTGAAAGATCAATGCAAGAGAAGTACCTCTTGGTATGGAAAAGATGGATAAATTTTATACAATATAAATATGATATAAAAATATTATTTAGTTTTTGAATAATTTATATTTAAAGTTTAAGATTTTTTTTTCTTTTTTTCTCCTTTTTCTTGTTTCTTTTCTTTTTCTCTTTTTGTTTTCTAAACATGGGTGTTAAAGTATTTTATAATTTGTTTAATTATTGTAATCAAATTTGTATATGGTTTATTTGTGTTTAAAACTTTTTCTTTTAAATTTTAATTAAGCCTGTATTCAGCTCTGGGAAGGTTGGGGGAGGGCTGGGGTGGGTTGGGAGGGGCTGGGGAAGGGAATTTTTTTTATAAAATTTTTAAAAAAATTCAATAAAAAAAAGAAACTTAGGTGCTTCTAGTAAGTTTGTATTTGCCAGAAAACTCATTTGCAATAGACCTGCTCTTTTTCTGAATTCTCTATTAGCATTGATAAAACATTCATATAAATATCTGGCTGAAACTCAAAAGCAATCAGTTACAGAGTTAGGAAATTTTAGACTGGATTTAAATATTTGAATAAATAAGTCTGCTTTCTACTGATCTTTCAAATGTAGACTTTAGTGATTATGGTCCCAAAATTCTTTCCTTCTATTAAGAACAGTAATAGCAAAAGTGATTTAAAATATGAATACATATTTCATTTATACTACCTCTTTTTTCAACACATCCTGACTATGTTTTCAATCCTAAATATCAGGCCTTTGTGATCAGTGTCTAATTATCATTTTGATTTGCATAGTAGTTTTGTATTGTAAATACTCCATACTTCATATGTAGAGTATGAAAAGGACTCACACATCTCTAAATGTTTGAGGTCATTCCGGAAGAAACAGCGAATGGGCAGATCAAACAAACAAAAGCTTATTGATATATTTAGAGATGTGCATCTGCTGTTTACATTTTGCATGTTTATTGAGAAAAATATTGATATATGGTCCTATATAACTGATAAAGTGTATCACATAATGGGCATGTAAAGAATGGAAAGAAACTGAAGGAAACCTCTGCCCTAACTTCCGTATAGGAAATGGGTTATTCATTACTTTCTTAAAATGTATTCATTATAGGAGAAATTCTCTATAAGATAAATTATGTACACTACATGGATTTCTTTCCAAAGCAATATAAATCCTATTCAAAATGCATTTGGGGCTATTTGCAGCTTTTACAGTACAAGCTTTTGATGTAGTTAAATTGTATATCATGGACATGTCCAGTCACCTTGGGTTGAAGTGTGTAAGAAAAGGGTTGTTTGTCTGCCTATTATTTTTAACAACTGAAATGTATCAGGGACTGCTTTCCTTATCAGTATGGTTGTTTTTGAAATTTGGACAACAATATGTTTCTCTCACAAGGAATTTGGGAAACAAAAAATGTCAAATTAACAATATTTCTTGACTTAATTGCTGACAGGAAAATCACATGTTATGTTTTCCATTGTTTCTTCAGTTGTGATGCTGCACTATTATATGCTTTTGATCTCTAGCCAGTGATATTCCAGAATTGAATCTCAATGCATTTCATTCAGAATCCTGTAGGTTTCCACATGCATTCCAAGTATGTGTCCAAAGCTCTTACATTTCTGAAATATTGAATTAAATCTATCTGTAACACTTATCTTACAACTAAAGTCTTTATCACTATGATTGATTTCATCTAGATTCCAGAGACTTTAGTATTATTTATTTATTTGTTTGTTTGTTTAAGTGTATTGGCTAACCAATTCTGGTGACACTATATAATATTTTAAATTCTTATTGGATTTGTGTTGAAGAGTCTTCTCAGTAGATTTGAAATGCCAATAGAAGAAAGACAAAATTATGAAATGTCTTTAGGAAATTAGTATAAATTGTCTAGTTGGTTACAGGTTGTACCTAATTAGGGGATAATGTAAAACAAGGGGATTTGCATTATACATGTGGGTAGTGCCCAAATTTTACTTTTCTGAAGATTTTTTTTTGGGGGGGTGGAGTTTGATTTTGTTTCTTTAAAAAAATGATATAACACTTATTACTAGGGATTGCACTTCACTTTTCATGTGTTTCCTACTTAAAATTGAGAGATGCTGTGTTAATCATTTTAACACTTACGGTAGGCTATAAAATGAGGATTTGGGGAAATGAGAGGTAAGTGCCCTTGGGCCTCAGAACGCCCATGCTTTCTGCAAGGGGACAAGCTAGATTTTATTACAGCATTGTAGTAAACCCAACATTCAGATTCTTGTAATTGTAGGTACTCAGACATTTAATTCTTATATTCCCTGACATAACATGCTCAGTTGAATATTACTAATCAAAGGTGCATTTCAAAAATAAGAGCACAGATACAAACCATGCATGATTTATTCCCACAGATTTTCCTCTAATCCTGCAAGTTGTTCGACTACCTCAGGTAATGCATTAGACACAGTTAAACATCTTCTCATGACATTATTCTCTTGAAGTCTAAATGCATATTGGCAATAGCTATGCTATCAATGCAGCTGGTGCTTTTGAGGGAAACGGAAAAGCTTGTTTTAATCTGGAACAAATGACTCAGATGAGAGCTCTTAAAATACAATCAGATTGTCTTCTACTAAATCATGCTGACTTGCAAAAAGATTTGGGTACAAGCAATGTAACAAAATTAAAAACAAACTGAAAATATGACAGCTGGCTAGGGCCTGTTGTGATAATAAGTGTCTCATATGCCAACATTTTAATTTGCATCCAATGGTTGCAACACCATAATCGCACCTTTAAAATGCTGGTAAGAAATTTCTCATCCAAATTCTGCTTGTGAATGAGAACACTCTTCCTGTGAGATATGAGTATGTTGGCATTGAATCTTAAAAGGCAATTTCCCTTTTTAAAAACTTTTTTGCTTTTTCCTCTTTTTTGTATTCTTTTAACCCATGTTCAAAGTTCAGAATTGTCAGGACATGCACTTAAAGGAAAGGCCCATTTAAAATACCTATTGTCCTCATTTTTTATCATTTTACAGCTGTATAAAGCAAAAAGTATAAAACAGGCATCTCTAAACTTATGTCACCATAATATTTTTTTAGTTTTTCTCATTTAAAAAATCCCTTTAATTTTCTATGTTCTAAAAAAAAACCTTAGTCTTCATTTAAGTACATGAGGCCTTTTTTATTTAACTATTTATCCCAATAGTTTCACTGCCATCATCAACAAGAAAAACATCTGGATTGTGGTCAGTGTTTTATATAGACAATTTTGTAAAACATTAGTATATTTCAAACAAAGCTACATAGTGCACATCTGAACACCTCTAATTTTGATGGAAAGGATTAAAATATATGTTTGGCATCAGTCTTGAAATCAGAGTAAAGTTTGTATCTAAAGAATACGATGTGTTATATATCTTTTTTACTTTGTGTTAGTGTAACTGCTACCATTGAAGAAAATTAATAGTTTCTTCTTTTCACCAACTTAGTTCAAAAGATATCCTAAAGTCTGAAAAATAAACCTCACCACTTTTCTTTTCTTACCACTTTTATAAAAAAAACTCCATGGCAATAGCAATAGCACTTAGACTTGTATACCGCTTCACAATGTCTTACAACCCTCTCTAACTGATTTACAGAGTCAGCATTTTGCTATCCACAATCTGGGTCCTCATTTTACCGACCTCGGAAAGATGGAAAGCTGAGTCAACCTTGAGTTGGTGAGACTCAAACTGCCAACTGCAGTAGTCTGCAGTACTGCATTCTAAGCACTGTACCACTGTGGCTTTTGAGAAACCCTTTAAATACGGACCTTGGCCATAGATCACCAAGACTTAACTCAAGATTTAAATAATAACACTTCTTCAAGCATTCACAGATCCCCTGTGACAACATTGCAGCTCCCTGAGGGGTCCGTGGACCCAGGGTGAGAACCACTGCCATAGACCAACGAATTTAACTATGCCGTGGTAGGTGAGTGTGTGAATTTTGTAAACAAAAGGCTGGAAGTGGGAAAGTTTAGACATCTTGTGCATCCAATCAAAATTGGGCCACCATGCATTTACATTTGAGTATTGTATATAAAGTTAAAAGGAGAGCTAAACAAAAAAAAAATACTTTGATTATTTCAAACCATATTAAGTTGTCATAACTTTAGAGATTCTTTTTTATGAAGAACAATTGAGCACATAATTTTTCATTGTTTTTCCTCTGTAATACAATGTTCTCCCATAAAGCCAACATAAAGATTTGTAATTATTTGCTTCATTCATATTTATTTGATTCATGGGTAGATAAGATAATCATCAACTAAAAGGATTATATGTTTTAAAATAAAACAAAACAGTTCCAAAAATATAGCAGGTAGTAAAGATTTAACTTGTGCATAGCTGGATTAGAATTTTGTTTTAATAATATTTTATTTAGATCTGCTGCTCTTTTCAACAGATCATGTTTTTCAGTCTCTGAGTTCTTTTTTAGTAGCCTCTACAAATCTCTCTATTCCAATATTTAGTGTACTCCAAATTTTTAAAACTAAAGAGTATTCCTTAATATTCAGAAATAATAGCTCTATTCACATCTTGTCTGCTGATGGCATATGAAAAGCTAAGACATGAGAAGCCCAAGGTGACTTACCACTTTACATCTCACATGCTTTTTTGTCTGCTTTAAAACTCCTTTCAGTTAGCTTCATTTGGTCTTCATTTGGTTCTGGAAGGGAGAGAAAAACTTCCTCCTACCCATTTTTTACATGCCATGCCTTATTTCATATACCTCAGTCATGTGCCCGTTGCGTTTCCTTTTTGTCAACCTAAAAAAATCCCAAATATGACAACCTTTGCTTTTAATGAAAGTATTTGAACTTCTTGACTCTTGATTTTTTTTCTGCACTTTTTACACAGGTCTGTTATATTCTTTTTCAATGTGGCAACCAGAACTGCATATAATACTCTATCCCAATAGTTTCTCTGCATTAAAATTAAAACAAAAAATTAACACCAGCTTAACTGTTGAGAGCTTATGTGAAGAGTAAACTCTTGCCTGCCACTAGAAGGAAAGCAGAATAATTTAGCCTAAGATGTGCATCCAGAAAACTTACATGTTTCCATGAAATATATCTCCAGTTATCTATGTGGGTATATGTATATGTTGCAGGGAGGCAGTAGATAAAAAGCATTTCTCTGTTCTGTCCTTAGGCTTTTAAACACATCTGTAAGGAAGAAGGAAGTTTTGCAAACAGCCTGGTTGAATTTGTGTGGAGCTTTAAAAGTCAATTTAAACTGCCCAGAAGTTGATGAAATGTTTTAAAGACTGTCTTCCCTGTGGATGAAATTGAAACATGGAAAACCAAAAAAGACTGCAGTGCCCTGGAAAATTAATTGTGCAATGAAATACAAGACAATCTAGTGCAGGGGTGTCAAACTGCTGGCCTGCGGGCGGGAGGCATCATGGCAAAACCGCGCCCACCCCATTGCCAGCAGTGGAAAAAAAGTTGTGATACATCACGACACATTACATGACGTTGCAAGTTTGACAACCCTGATCTAGTGCCTCAGAAATAGGTATAAGATATCCATATATAATTACTGAGAATTTAAGTGATATTTTCATCTATTTAATACAAGCAATTATTTTCCTTTAAGGTGAACAAGAGAGTCCAAAGAGAGCAGAAAAAAAATTATGTCAAAAAAAATTATTGCAGCATTAGCTTATGTGTTTGTTTTTATGTGTATATATCTATGTGTGTATTATGAGTGCATTATGGTGCTATTTTCTATTTCTTGGCTGAGGGAGCCAACATTGTCCAAAGACAATTTCCATGGTCATGTGGACATACAGAACGCTATTTCCCTCCCACTGAAGTGGTACCTATTAATGTACTTGCATGTGCGTGCTTTCGAACTGCTAAGTGGGCAGGAACTGGGGCAGGAACAGGCGCTTACCTGGTTGTGTGATACTTGGGTCTCAAACCCAGGCTGTCAACTTTCCATCTGACAAGCTCAACATCACTGCGCCATCGCACCCCCTTAAAAGTGGAATATAACAATATAAATACATTTATGGTAAATATCAACAAAATGTATAAATCCTCCTGTTATGCTATTCGCTTTTCTCCTTAGCCAGATAAGATTGCTTTTGCAAAAATAGTTCTGCAAAAATAGTTTTCACGTATTGATATCTTGAGAATTATACTTTAGTTTATGTTTTAAATGTACTCATTTCAAGCACTGTTAAACACATTCTGAAATCCAGTGTCCATTATAAGCACTGAAATAAGTAAATCTGATAGCATGAATGCACATATCCTATCAGCAAATCTGTTCCTTAGCTCAATGTTATATCAGAGCTACCTTTCCTGAATGGATTTTCATTTTTCTATGTGACAAAAAGAAACAATTTATTACACAATCTGCACACTTTCCTTATTTAGATAATGCTTTTAAGACAATACTCTGTACGTTCTCCAATAAATCACCTAAAAATATCACTTGTCTCATGATACTACGAACAAGCAACAATACACATACACTCTACATTAACTGGAAAGTTGATACATTTCTTTAAAGAAGATATTAATAACTAAAATGTTTAATTCAGTAAGAGATTATTAACTGCCTAGGTATCTTATGGGCTTTCCTGCTTTTTACTATTCACACATCTGAAGTAAGTAGTAAACTGCAACTGATCTATACAGCGAGGACTAAATCTAGTTAGTAAGAGTAGAGTGGATGAAAGCTCTCGAGAAATATCTGGAAATCTTCAATATCTTTCAAGATCAGTGTAATTCAACTTTACCTGATCAAAGGCTGAAACAGGGTACTCAAAACTCTTGTGTTTTAGCAATAGCAATAAGATGAATATATCTCTCCATAGTGCTTTACAGCACTCTCTGGGTGTTTTACAATGTCAGCATATTACCTGCAACAATCTGGATCCTCATTTTACTGACCTCAGAAGGATAGAAGGCTAAGATAACCTTGAGCCCATTCAGAGTTTGCCTGCAATACTGTATTCTAACCACTGTGCCACAGTGTTTTGCTTTCTGACAGTTGATGGTTGACCTCACCTAGAGTAGGCATGCAGTGTCCTTTTTTTATTAGCCAGCAATAAAGCATAGATGGATTCCTTTTAATCCTATAGTCCTTTGTTTCTGCTGATTCAAGGGAAAGAGGAAAACTGGATTAAATAAAATGCCCCTTTAGAAGCAAAGAAAAAGGACAGCAAATGTTGAGTATTTTCCCATTTGCTCCAAATAAAATCTACAATCAAATCAGGAAGGGATGCTTCTCAGAAATGCTGCTCTGAAACTTAGAAAGATAGGAGATAGAAAAAGGTCTTTTCTGTAGCTACTTTGGTCTTATGTCATGTTTCCCTTGAAGCTTAGATGGCTTCTATGCTAACTAACAGGAAGCAACAATTATCATTTGGTTTCATGCTCCTTTCAAAATTATTTCTCCTGGCTTTCGTCTACTTTTACTATTTAATATTGGGTGTTGTTATTATAATTTTAATTCAGTTTCTAATCATTCATTTTTATTATTTGATTTTGCACTTTTGTAATCCATCTGGAATCTGTTGGGTAGACAGAATAGAAATGACATCATATATTAAAACATGCTGTACTATATATTTAAATAAGTAATTGAAACAGATATTCAATTTGAATTGTCATAGATACTATAAACAGTATAGGAATGGTATATTTATAACTTGCAGAATATATTGACAAAAATACTCAAGAATATTTATCATATGATGAAATGGTTGGATAGCTGCCACTTTATTGGAGTTATACAGAAAAGCAAATTCATTTGAAGGGCAATTATCCTTTATTTCTTATCCCTTGTCATAAAAATATGATTGGATAAAGATTAACAATTATACCAAAGAAGATGAAAACTGAAGAGAATATGACACATCAACAGTTTTTCAACACTACAATGTGAGAGAATCAAAATTTGTGGAAATGTTGCAAATAGAAATGTAATAGTTTGAAAACAACAAGCTTAAAATTGCTTAGAATAGAATAGAATAGAATAGAATAGAATAGAATAGAATAGAATAGAATAGAATAGAATAGAATAGAATAGAATAGGGAAAGGACCTTGAAGGTCTTCTAGTCCAGCCCCCTGCTCAAATAGGAGAACCTATACCATCTCAGACAGGTGAATGTCTAGTCTCTTCTTAAAAATCTCCAGTGATGGAGCGCCCATGATTTCTGGGGGTAAGCTGTTCCATTGGTTGATTGTCCTCACTGTCAGGAAGTTTCTCCTTAATTCCAGGTTGCTTCTCTCTTTGATCAGTTTCCAACCATTGTTTCTCATCCTTCCCTCTGGTGCTCTGGTGAACAATGTGGCTCCCTCTTCCTTTGGCAGCCCCTCAGATACTGGAATACTGCTATCATGTCTCCCCTATTTCTTCTTTTCAGAATAAATAGGGGAGACATGATAGCAGTATTCCAGTATCAGAGGGGCTGCCTCAAGGAAGAGGGGTCACGTTGTTCACCAAGCACCAGAGGGAAGGAAGAGAAACAATGGTTGGAAAGTTTGCATAATAAAAGTTTGCATCTTGGAATTTTCAGAATCATGGCTCTAAATATTAATATGTTATTTTTCATTGTTATTTGTATTAAGGTGTTTCAACTGTTTTGCTATTGTTTTTTTACTTTATGAAGGAGATGGCAGTGAGAATTATATTGCAGTGTTTCCTTGCTAATTATTGAGTAGAGAATAGAAAACATATGTTTGTATTGATGAAAAATGAGGTGATTTCACTTGCCTTTCTACAATACCAAGTTACTTTGACTTTATTGTTTGTTCCTGCACTACCCAGTTACCTTGCTCTTAATAATTGTTAATATTAGGGTTAGCATACATAAAGTATAGGTAATAGAAAACCATATTGAGAGTCACTTTGGTGTAGTGGTTAAGGCCCTGGGCTAGGTGGCCACAAACTCTAGTCCCAACTCTAGTAACTTGATGATATAAAAGATAAAAGTGTTTCATGGACTGGAATAAGTGTAAGAAGTTATTATTGTTATAAATGTCCAATAATTTTAAGGAGAAAGGAACTCAATATACATTTCATGGCAGCAGGTTAATCATCCAACCTCAGTATGCATTTCATGGCAGCAGGTTAATCATCCAAATTAGGAACTTTTCATGTTTTCATAGTTGTAATAGTATCTATAATTTCTTGTCAAGGTAAGCAGCTTGATCATGTATAGTCTTAAGAAGAGCTGTTTTTATATGATATACAAATTTATTGATTTGTTCCTCAATTACATTTGACTCAGTATTACACTTGATATTCTGCTTTTTTTTAATGAATCCTAACTTAATTTATGCTGGCTTCCCTTAATTTAAGATATAACATTACATTGTTATAGCTGTTTCAGCTGAAAGGTTAGTAATTTATCTCATTTCTAATATTCAGTGAATATATTAAATATTCAGTGAATATTTTTGATGTGAATAAAGAAAATTATATAAGTTTAATTTCTGTATGTTTAGCATACAGGTAGTCCTTGATTTACAACCACAACTGGAGTCAGAAATTCCATCATTGTAAATTGAGGCATGATGTCATTGGACCGAATTTTATAACCATTTTAACCAAATCCAGCTTCTGAAGTTGATGGGGTTTTGTTGTTGGAAACTGTCTAGGAAGTTGCAAGGTGGCCTGGAAGAGTTTGAGCCCATGGAACCTGAGGAATTGGACAAGGCCTTCTCAGCTGCTAGTTCAGCCACTCCTTGGCTTATTAAAGTTCAGGAGGGGATGCAGAATTGGGCCTGGGTGTTAGTTAACTGCTTGAAAGAAAGAGTTATCCCACCAGCTCTTAAAGAGATGGTGATGCTACTCCTTCTCAAAGCACCATCACTTGATCCAACCAAACTGGACAGTTTTCATTCAGTTTCCAATCTTTCTTTCTTAGGGAGGTTTGTGTAGAGAGTTGTTGCATGGCAGCTGCAGAGGACTTTGGATGAAGAGGATTACCTAGACCTCTTTCAGATGAGGTTCAGGCTAGTGCTTGGGACTGAAAAGGCATTGATCGCACAAATAAATGATCTCTGGTGGAAACAGGATGGGGGTAGTGCATCCATCCTTGACCTCTTAGCAGTATTTGATACCATCAATAATGGTATCCTTCTGGGCCAGCTCTGGGGGTTGGGGGTGAGTGGCACTGTGTTGTGCTGATTCTTTCTTCCTCTTGGATTGGTTTCAGTTGGCGTTGATAGGCAGAGAGAGATCCAGGCTGCAGCCCCTACTTTGTGAGGTGGTGGAGGGTTCTGTTCCTTCTCCTTTCCTATCTAACATCTATATGAGGCCACTGAGTGAGGTGATCCAGCTTTATAGTTCTACTCCAGGCCCCTGAGTGATACTGTGGACGTCCTATCCCAGTGTCTGAAGACTGTTGGGTTTGGATGAGGCAAAATGGGCTCTAACGTGGCCCTATTTGCTTCTTGTCTTTCCCAAGTAAATTAATAATTCCTTCCTCTGTTGGAGGAAATTATCACTGTTGTTTATTTTATATAGATTTCCCTTATCAGTTTCAAGAAGTTACTAACCCTTCTGTTCATAAGGAAAGAATTAACAAAGGCTTAGCATCTTGAACTAAAGCAGCTGCTTGTATTTCATTTTGCTTGCAGAAAAAAAGTATCAGGATTAAACTGTGTTTTCTCCCATAGAAACTGGGAATGAAAGTGAAAGGCTTGGCCTTATGTTTGTTACATTATATGTAAAATGTCATCCAAGCTATAATAATGGGTTTCCTTCATCAAACTGGCAAAGCTGTCCTTGATATTATGTAGAATTTACATTAAAGCCAAGTTTGATTTTTTTTTTTACATTACATTGTTATTTGGCTTTTTTTGCTGTCACGTTTTTGTCTCTCAGTGAAATCAACATGTGGTGCACAGTTGTAGAGATAATTGTAATGTATTTTAAAAGCAACAGTAGTAAAAGCATCAACAATAATGTGATTAGTAAAAATATCTGCATTTCTGCTGCTTTGAAATAGCATAGTTAACTGCAGAAAATAGTATTTTCTGTGCCTAAATATTGCAGTTAACAATAATTAGCTGCTTTCATTCTGTACATAATTATATAATCTTGATAGCACACAGTGTATTTTATTTATTGTAGTACACATTCTACCACCCAGCAAACAGAATCTGAAGAGTTCCTGAGAAATTTAGTTGCTCACTGCCCATGCTAGTGACAGACTGTGCCTACATCTGCAAGAAAATATTAGGATCAATTAGTAAATAAAAGAGGAAATTTTAGCTTTGTTTGATAAAAAGTAACTTTCATAAATATATAAATCAACTACCTGATCATCAGTCACATTTATGAATTTCAATCACCAAAATTTTTAAGACAAAAATTATTTTTTTGTTATTTTGCTGAGAATTTTGGAAATTGAACTCTGTATTTTTTGGTCACTCATGCTGAGAAAATGTGATGCCGGGGATAAATTTTGTCTTTAGAATGTGCTGAATTTACAGCTGTTTTAGTCTTTTTCAAATCATAGATTCCTATTGATTACAATCTAAAGCAAATTTCATGAAGGTAGATTCTTTCTTTTACTTACCTTAGTCACCCTAGTGCAGGGGTGTCAAACTGCTGGCCCACGGGCTGGATGCGTCATGCCAAAACTGCGCCCAGCCCATTGCCGGCAATGGAAAAAAAGTTGCAATACATCGTGACGTTGCGAGTTTGACACCCGTACCCTAGTGATAACAGAAAACATCTTTTTCTAAGTTTAAATTAAAGCTACAGTTTATTCACACTGTTGCTTTTTTCACATCCCTCAGTGCTGAGAGTAAAGAACAAGTATTACTGCCCGCTTGGAGCTTGTTCAGCTCCTGCTGCAACAAATATCCCTCATACAATTCCACATAAAAGGAAAATAAAAGAAATAGGATAAATCCAAAGTTCCATTTAACTCCTGCTTGTTTGACCTAGACCAGGGGTAGGCAACCTTGGCTCTTCTATGACTCGTGGACTTCAACTCCGAGAATTCCTGAGCCAGCATAGCTGGCTCAGGTATTCTGAGAGTTGACATCCACGAGTCATAAAAGAGCCAAGGTTACCTACCCCTGACCTAGACAGATGAAGAAGAACTGTAAAGCTATTAAAGTAGCAATTGCTTCTTTGATAGTATTTGACACTCTGGAACTGAATGAATAGGTGAAGCGAAGGGGTTTTTTTAGTTTTGGAAAACACACATGTACACAATCTCAAATGAAGATTCTGCAGACATTATCAAGTCACTATCACTTCCTCTGTGGTTCTTGTCTGTGGGCATAAAAAATATTTTAAAAACTCTGTCCCTCAACTGCATTTCTTTATCTTAGGTGAAGGAAGGCACTGCATGCAAGCTTTAGCGTCATAGTCCTCCTATGCTAGAGATGGATTAGAAATCTGAAATCCCAATCAAATATATTAGAAAGGAAAGAGTCCCTCCCACCCAAATCTTCTTTACAGTGAAGTTCCAATGCTATTGCCTATTACTTCCTAGTGGCTGGAAAAGTGAGAAAAATCTCTCTTTATAGAAGGTATTCGTGGAATACCTGAATCCAGGTATTCAGTGGCTACTAAGCATGGTATACTGTCTTGGCTTATTCAGGGGTGTGGATTAACCCAGTATTTTACATGCCTTCAAGTCTTTAATGGGCACTTATAAAGGTTCCCGTCTTTCCTTGACAGCCCAGCAATCTCTGTCAAATACACAGAGGCACAACTGATGGATATTCTGAGGCTAGGGGAATATTGATTTGCATCAGGATTATTGCTGCATTCTTGAACCGGGTGAGATTTGGACAAGAGATTCCTGTTATACAGCTGTCCTTATTTGCCAGATTCTGGGTTTGTTTTATTGTATTATGAATGAGTACATCAGGTGATAAAATAGTATCATCATTTGTGTTCGTTGCATACCTTATTTCACTTCTGTCTTGTTTCTTTGTCAGAAGGACAACACCTACTGTAGTAATTACAGTCCTAAATGATAAAATCAGTGTAATAATGAAACATTGCAAATTACTAAATCAAGGCCAAATACAGCATTGGTTATAATCAGGGCCTAATCACAGACAATGTGGCAGAAAGAGAGGCCAATTTATCCTTTTTGCCAAGAAGATAGTATAGGCCCAGCTGCTGGATTATAGCAGTCCCTGAGTGGTTATGTTTCAGCTGCCCCTGCTTTATTTCCTGAGCATTTCATTTTCATCCCAGCCAACTGTTTTGGCAAGGGTTGTTGCCTGGCAACTTCTGGACAGACTCCTCCTAATATTGGCATCAAAAGGGCTCCTGCAAGGTCAGCTGAAAAGGATACTGAACATTGAATATTTCCTAAAATGATGCATCTGTAGCCTTCTTGTTTTCATCTTTCTTTGTGTATAATGTGGCATTCACCAGTATCAAAGTGTATCTTTTAAGAGGAAGGCCTGTGTTATGATACAAAGAAATAGAGGAAAAACTTAAAAGCAGATGTTTCTGTTTTGATCAGAGTGACCTAAAATATATTTCAAGAAAGGAAGAGTAAAAATCTTTTTCCATAGGTGGAACTTTTCTGAAGACACAAGACAGTTTTTTAAAATGCCACTGTGGGTGCAATGTGACTGTAACTTCAGTGGTGGTTATGAGTTTAGTCTGCTTCTTGTCATTTTAGAGTCAAAATAGATAGTACACCACTAATACATTCTAGAGCAGAGCTTTTCAACCAGTGGTACAGGTACCATCTGTGGTACATTGGCACCTGGCAGGTGGTACGCGATCATCCTAGAAAATGGTAGTGGGGGAGGGGAATGAGCTGAACCGGTGGCAGCACCACCCATGCCTGACCGAGAGATGGCTGGAGCTGCAGGGCTGTCAGGGCTCAATGGAAGCACCAGGATCAGTGCCGCTTTCCAGCTGATCGGCGCTTTTTTGGGGCTGTCAGGGTTCAATGGAAGCTCCAGGATCAGCACCAGGCTCCAGCTAGAAAGCAGCACTGATCTTGGCACTTCTGCTGAGCCAAGAAGTGCCAATCAGCTGGAATGTTGCAGCATCTCCAGGGTCTTGTGATTTACATACAGATGCTTGGCAACTGATTCATATTTATGATGGTCACAGTGTCCCAGGGTCATGTGAAGTAACCAAAACCTGCTGCAACTATCCAGCAGACAAGGGGGGGGGAATAAAAACCAAACACCCCCCCACCCCACCCCCGCTGCCAATCCTCAATAGAAATGCTCACAACAATGAAAAACTCGGACAGGAGGAAGAGCGCCACCGGGTGGGCAGGCAGGTGTCTTACTCGGCTGTGGCTTGGGGGGCACTTTTTTCAGTGCCATTGTAACTTCAAACAGTCACTAAGCGAACTGTTATAAGTCGAGGACTAGCTGTATTTTATCACTTTTTCTTTCTTTTTTGGGGGGGGTCATCATGTTTTTGACACCTTGCTAGGCGACTGGTGGTACTCGGATATTGCCATATCCTAAAAGTGGTACATTGGGTGAAAAGGTTGAAAAGCCCTGTTCTAGAGGCTGCCAGCAATCTAGCTTTGGAGGGAAAAAATCCAGCTAAATGCCTGTCAACATTGCCAAGTTCATTTAAACAAAATACATTAAATATCATTACAGACCACAATATTTTTGTATGTATAAAACATCTGAGTATCTGCAAAGTTAAGTCAGGGAAATGTTTTATCAGTTCTTTACTAATAAGCATTGTAGACCGAGTATAGGAAATTTATCTTTTGCTTTGATAAATCTCCAGATAAACAGCATTTATAAGAACTACCAGGCTATCAATAAATATAAAGTTGCTAGCTATGATAGGGGATTCAGACATCTTCAAACACCTATCTGATGAAATGGCACTTGCCTAGCAATCAAATTTTATCATGTTTTTCTGTAGAAAAAGCAACATGAATTGCTGTCCACACTTGTTAGTTTCCTTCATCGGTGTTTTAATTTGGTTGCTTATATTATTTCTTTGTTTATTAGCATTCCACTTTTATTATTTTTTACAAATAATTTTTACAAATAATTCATGGTGGCAAATATATCCAACACATCTTCTTCCTCCAGTTTTCCTCACAATAATCCTGTGAGGGGGATTGTGCTGAGAGAGTGTGACTGGCCCAAGGTCAACCAGTTGGATTTTATGCCTAAAATGGGACTATACCTCACTTTCCTCCCCCTTTCTTGCCTGGTGCCTTAACCACTAGACCAAACTTCTGGGGTGGTGTTTTGTAATCTTAGCAACTTTAAGATGACTTCAATTCCCAAAATTCCCCAGCCAGAATGTTGAAAAATACTAATGTAGGATATTGTTTATTACAGGGTGATAAAAAAATTAATTCTTATATTCAGATTATTAGTTTTTTCCAACCTTGTATTTCTTACAAGTTCAATGTTCAGAATTGGGAATTGAACATTCTGGCTAGGAATTCTGTGAACAGTCTCAACCATTCTGAAAGTTACTAGGGTTGCTTTTACCACACTATTGTAGCACATTTATTCTTCTGTTCGTTTTAAAGCAATAAATACACTATATAATACTAGGAGGGTTATTTTTGCACATATTAATCTATTTGTTCACATATCTTTCTCCACATGCACACTTAAATTATTATTCTACACTTTTCTGTGCAGTGAATTTCTCCAGGGAATAGGTAGTATACAAGCATATCATTAGTATTCTTTTAGCAAGACTACTTTCTATATATCCTGTATGGTGATTCCATAACATTGTGTTCATGATGGATTGAGATTATTATTATCTGTAAAAACCCTAAACTGTTGAGTAATTAACTGTCAGAATAATTACATATGCAGTATACATGGGCCATGCTTGATTTTTATGATTGCCCCCCTCTCTTTTATCTCCTTTTACTTGGGAGATCCATATGTGCATATGTGTATGTTTTAAGTTCATCACAAAGATAAGATCAACACTGGGAACAGACTTTATGCAGCTGTTGCATTTATTCAGTGCAGCCCTCATCAGATCCCTGTCTGCAGAGATTATGGGTTTATACTCCTACACTATTCCTTGGATAATGACATAAACTCTTAAGTGTAAATGTAGATTATCTAATTTTAGTCAAGCAGCAGTAAATTCTTCTGCAGTACATGAAGTATATTGGCTTTCTTTCAGGAGAAAACAAAGCAACACAATATGTACATTTTATACAATCATTGTTCAAGGTGAACAATCACTGTTCAAGCAATGAATCTGTGAACACCCAGAAGCAAGCAAAGTTATAACCAGAAGCCAATAAGGATTTCTCAAAAACAGATCATATCAGACAAATCTTACTGCATTCTTTGGCAAAGTGACAAAATTAGTGGATATAATTTACTTGGAATTCAGTAAGGCATTTGATAAAATAGACTACAACCTACTATTTGATAAGATAGAAAAATGTGAATTAGATAGCATCACCACCAAATGGATTCAGAACTGGCTGACCAACCAAACTTGACATGTAATCCTTAATAGAACTGCACCTAAACTGAGGAAAGCTTACAGTGGGGTACCTCAAGGCTCTGTCTTAGGCCCAGTACTCTTCAATATCTTCATCAATGATTTAGATAAGGGGATAGAAGGGGAACTTACCAAATTTGCAGATGACACCAAGCTGGCAGGAAGAGCTAACACTCCAGAGGTAAGGCTTAAAATGCACAAGGATCTTGACAGACTTGAACACTGGGCACTATCTAATAAAATGAAATTTAATGGTGAGAAAAGTAAGATTCTACATTTAGGGAAACAAAGCCAAATGCACAGATATAGAATAGGTGGTACCTGGCTCAACAGTAGTAACTGTGAGAGCGATCTTGACGTCCTAGTGGACAATCACTTAAATATGAGCCAGCAGTGTGCTGCAGCTGCCAAAAAAGCCAATGCAGTCCTAGGCTGCATTAACAGAGGAATAGAATCAAGATCATGTGAACTGTTAATAGCACTTTATAATGCCTTGGTAAGACTATACTTGGAATATTGCATCCGGTTTTGATTGCCATGATACAAAAAAAATATTGAGGCTCCAGAAAGAGTGCAGAGAAGAGCAACAAAGATGATTGCAGGACTGGAGGCTAAAAGATAGCAGTTGCAGAAATTGAGTATTTCTAGTTTAATGAAAAGAAGGAGTCGGGTGACATGATAATAGTGTTCCAATATCTAAGGGGCTGCCACAACGAAGAGGGGCTCAACTATTGTCCAGAGCACCTGAAGGCAGGTCAAGAAGCAATGGATGGAAGCTAATCAAGGAGAGAAGCAACCTAGAACTAAGGAGAAATTTCCTGACAGTTAGAAAATTAATCAGTAGAACGACTTGCCTCCAGAAGCTGTGGGTGCTCCAACACTGGAGGATTTTAAGAAAAGATTGGACAACGATTTGTCTGAAATGGTAAAGGTTTTTCTGCTTGCTTCTGCTTCTCCCTCCAAGGTCCCTTCTAACTATGTTATTCTGAAACTCATGGCAGTAAATGCTGCATAAAGAAGCATGTTTTTTCTTTTTATTATCTGCATAATTTCTTTTCTATGGATTGATAACTGGATTGATATTATTTATCTATGGCACAGTAGTTAAATTCTGAGAATTGGCTTGTTGTAGTCAAAATATTTTATACTTAAATTGTATTAGACTAGAAATCTGCACAGTAAAGTCTCAGCATGGTGATTAAGCCTTCTAAAAGAATCATATCCATATATTTACAAGTGTTGACATTATATGCTTTTATGAAAGATACATGATGATCCTAATTTAACCCAAGAATACCAGCATCCTCCCCCCATCATTCTAGTTTGATTATCCGTCTGCAGTGTGATTGTTGAAAAGCTTATCTATGTCTGACCAATAGCCATAGACCTCCAATATGACATTTATTACAATATGAGCTAAAGTTATTACAATTTTCATTACTCAATAATTCCATTCTTCATCAAAGTGGATACTATACAACACTGACCTTGAAAGTTAATGTTTTATTAACTGAGCTGAACAGACACATACATACATACCACAAAGGGACATTATTTTCCTTTATTTAAAATACACATCTTTGTTTAAAATATTTTTGGAGGAAAATGAAAGTAAGGCAATGGTAGAAAAAAGTGACTATTTGGCCAATAAGGTTATTTTCTTTGTTTATTAAAGCTGTGCGCTGGAAGATGTGAACACTGTATGTAGCTGTAATCTTCATTGCTAGTGTAGAAAGTCAATAAAATGAATGTTAAAATTACTTAAGACATCAAGTGATTTTTTCTGAAGAAGTGACCTCAGGTTATGAAGCTGGAGGCCGGATATACTGCAAAGAAACAGAGCTTCTACAATGTCTGGAGAGACTTAGTTAAGTCCACTATGAGATTAAAAGACCACATCAATGAAGCTGAAAGCATAGGCTGTCTCTGCTGTTTTGATTTGGTAGAACACAAACCCTTTCTTTGGCTCCTCACAATAAATCTTATTCTATATGTATTTTTTAAAATATAAGCATCTTAAAGGAAAGTATGCTGAGGACCACAGCCTCAGACTATAATCATGGTTAAAAATATGTAATACTTTATTCACAGTAAATATGCATACATGTTTTGCAGGACATTATTTCATTCACAAGAAGTTTAAGAGTATCAGGCAACTAATGTTTCTTTGTGAGCCTAGACACTGTAAAAAGAGAGCAAAGGTAGTGTGTGGTAGCAAAAATGTGGTGCTTTATCTCAATTTAAATCCTACAGGCACACTCTAGTCCAGTGATGGTGAACCTTTTAGAGGCCGAGTGCCCAAAAACTGGCCCTGCTCCACTCCACCCCTGCCCCACCCCTGCTCTGCCCCCCGCCCCACCTGCCCGCAGGGCCACTCATCGCCTCCAGGGCCCGCTGCAGATCGCCCAGGCACCCAGCAGCGCCATGGTGGTCATGCCCTCTGCCCGCGCCCTGCAGCATCAACTGTGCACGATGGGTTGTGAGGGCAGAGTTTTGTCTACGCTGTCTGGCTGCCATGTCCTTGGCTGCGCTGCTCTGTGTGGGCCACGCTTAGGGGCGACTCTCCTTCAGGGAGGCTGCTGGAGAAGAGGAGGTTGCGGGGGGAGGCGAGGCTTGGGCAATGCCACGTATGCCCACAGAGAGGGCTCCGAGTGCCGCCTCTGGTACCCGTGCCATAAGTTCGCCACCACTGCTAGTCACTCTACACATCTGATGAAGTTTGCTCATATATCTCACAAAAACATGACATTTGTTAGTCAGAAAAAGTGCTACAACACTCTAAACTATGAGTATAAAGCACCTTTTTCCATTCTAGTGTCCCCTAGCTCTCAGAATTCTGAGCCAGTCTTGTTAAGGATTTTGGAAATTACAATTCCAATATAAAAAAAAAAAAAAAACCAATGAAGCCAGTTAGGGATGCTGGTTTTGTATCCCTTGCTACTGTTTTATCAGAATAACATGTACTGTAGGTGCACAATAAATAATGTCACTATCATTATAGCAGCATTATAACAATAAATCACCCTATCTAGGTGACAGGATTGCATAGGATTGTAACACTTATACAAACAAGATTGTTTTTCAAACTTGGCTACCTTAACAAACTTGGCATGCTGGCTGGGGAATTCTTTAAAAGTCCACCAATCTTAAAGCTGCCAAGTTTGAAAAATACTGATATCCAGTTAGCCTCTGCTTAATTACTTTCATTGAAGAAGAGTGTGCTATTCCTCAAGACAGACTCTATTCTATTGTCATTCATAATCTCCAATAAGCACTATTAAACAATGCCATATATTTCTAAATAGACATGAAGAGTTGAGCTCAGAAGCATCTATTTTAGAACCTGGTTACTTGTTCATTTTTTTTTTATTTTTTTTTTGGTGAAGGAAAAAAAGGAACAATAAAGTTAGGCGATGATACTGTATGCTAGGATTGGATTGTTTAAGAACTAGATTTTGTTAATTATTGTCATAATTAAATACTGTTATCTTCCCACCTTCTCTTATAAATTATTTTAATGACATTGTTTTTTCTTTTTATTTTGCCTGTGTTGTAGAACAAAACATTGTAAAACTTTTTATCTGGATTCATGTTCCAGACTGCATTGTCTAATGATGAGAAACCACTTTTTAAACAGTTAATCAAAGTTACCACCCACTTTTAAACTAGTTATTGAGGTTGCTACTATATTCAAACCAGGGAAAAGATGTGGGTGCTTTAATTATTTGAAAAGTGAGTGATGCTTTACATGGGCACTCATATGTTCTGAATGAATTCATTCAAAGGATTTGCACAGTGCTAATAAAACTTTCCATTGCTAGCAAAGTTAAACAAATTTGACTGATCTCTTATGTGTGAGATTTTCAGAATTACAGCCTAGCTTAATCAGAGAAACCCAGCTGCTTTAGCTGATTTGACAGAGCTTCTTCTCTGTCTCCTTTCCTATTTAGAAATGCTATAATCTGTTGAAGTCCCATGTCATAATGAAGATTATGAGATACAGTATGTCAGTGTTCTGAGCATGACAGCAAGTATTCTCAGTTGTGAGCTGGGAATGACATTGAAGCAAAGTATTGCCTTGCTTGAAAAATGTTTTATGGTTTCACAGTGGCTTGGTTCAGCACTCTTTGTTTTAGAAATTTGGGTATCTACTCATATAACTAACAGCAAAAACACACAAAATGCCATGTCACAGCTTCCAAAATTGAGTCAGTAAACACTGCAAATATTAGCACTGGGAAAAATAGCACATTGTTTCTAAGGCAAAGAAATTAAACTAACATTTTGGGAAAACATTGCAGAACTGTTCTATTGGGACTTTGACTTGGAAAGCTTTGTACTTATTGACAGTTCATTCTGCTTTTATTTGATATTTGTAACAGATAAATGTACTCATAATTAATTTTAGATGATGGGCGATAGAAAACATACATATAAAGCCTTTCAGAAAAATATCAGGTAATCAAAACATCTTTTAAGGTATATCTTAAAAATATTTAAAAGCTGTTTATCTTTTCTACTTAGATATAGATTAGGAGTAATGTGCAAGTAATATTAGTTTCAATATATGCATTTAGGTGTTTGATGCATAGCTTCTTTGCAAAATGCATAAGTGTATAAATCAGGTTTTACTCTGCTTGTCATATCAGAAACATTTCAAAATTAGATTCATAAGGAAATAGTTTACAGATATATTGACCACATAGTCATTGTATTTCTGCTAATTTTTAAAATTATAACTATGTAGTAAATCTATCTTTTTAAAAAAAGTACAAACGTAAAATACAAACTTTTTAAAAAAATATTTTATACTTATCAATAGTCAATGACTTAGCAATGAATTCACAGCTATAATATGAACAATAGAAGATGTTATTGTAACATCATAGAATCTCTGCTATAGTAACTTATACTAGTGCATCATTTGATTATTCATTTGATCTTGAAAATACTGCCTTTTCCAAAACAGATGGATCACATATTTCCAACAACCATTCTCTGACATCTGGAATATCACTTTTCCAATTTCTTAGTATAATTATTTTTGTCACTGTTCATGGTTGAGATAACTCCAATTCCTGATTAACAGTCAAATTCCAAAGCTTTGCATATAATCAATATTACATTAATGTTTAAAGATTTCTCAATAAATCTACTAATAGACATTAATATACCAGTCCAAAAGAGATATTAAATCATCACATGACCATATTATATGGCTCAAGAAAGCCCTCAAATTTCTTAGAACTCTTGTCATAAAAAGTCTGATGTTTATCCTTTCATATACATTCCTCAAGATATCCCCAATCATAACTTTTTGTTGTCTTCTGCAGCAAATACAGGAATGTCCCACATTTTTAGATTATTCACCCTTTTTATTCTTAAACTTTATGCTTTAGTTTCTCTTTTGGAGCATTATATGTTCTATGTGAAGCTTACCCGCTTGGTTGAGCTCTATTCACAACCAAAATATTATGTCTCTGTGCTTTATTACTCTTGTTAATAAATCCTTCATCTTCTCCTATGGCATATTTCCAATTATAGATTGCAAGTTTAAGGTACCCTCTTTTTTTTGCTTTCTCTTCTCCTATTCTATTTGGCAATAATAGTTTTATAGCAATAATCCTATGTAATATATTGCTAGGACCAATTCAGCCAAAAAGGATGATAAATTGTGACCAGCTCTTTCTCATTACACATATAACTATATTATATAAGACCAGTATTTATAGTTGTAAAGGTACAGGTAAGATTTTTATAACTCTTATAAATGAGAAATCATTTCTTCCTTCTGTAGATCATTGTTCTTGACTGTGAATTGGCAAATATTGAAATTCAAGCTGTCATTATTGACTCTATTATATTATATAGATTCTTTTCTAAATTTTTAATGTTGATTTATCTCTGAAATACATCTTCCCTGTTATAATTGCTTGTCTTTTCTGATCTGAACCAAAATAACTGCTGACAGAGAATTTAGGAGAATTTTTGTATAGAGTTTTTTTTTCTGAATTGGTTTTGAAACTTGGAACAAGCAAAGCTTTTCAACCAGTATTAGTGCAATTCTAAAAGGCACTCATAATCTTTACAGAGCACTTTTTGTAATAGTATTGAATAATTTGCATGACAAAAAGTGACTTTGCCATATATAAAAGACATTGTTCAAATGTTGATTGCAGCCATTAAATTCAAATGTACTAATGCTCTTTCTTATACATGCAGCAAGTTACTTCTATATGCCCATACCACCAAAATTTTCTCTCTCCATCTCCATCTCCCTTTTTCTTTTGTCTTTTAATCACCACTTTTGGCATTAATTTTGCGGTTGGTTACTGCCTAATTACTGCAGTTGGGAGGTAAAAACCCTGAAAGTGTAACTATCATAATTACATTAACCAACTGTGTTATTTAAAGTTCCTAAAATATTTGTCATGTTGTCAAATATCACAACTTCTAAAATTGAACTATAACTGTGACTGTTAAATATCCCAAATACTTTTATGCTAGACTGCTATCCAGACATTGTGATACTCAGCAAAAACAACATTTGGAAATCCTTTGAGCCATAATATCTGAATAAGTTCTAGGGTATTATACATTCACATTCTAGAGATCTAAATTTATAATTGGAAATTATTTGTACCAGTATTATATTTACCAATTTTGAAAGTGAAAATAAGGCTGTTACTTAAAATCAGATGCAGATTAAATATCACTGGGAGAAATATGTTAGAAGGAAATTCTGGAATCTGAATTAAATTTAATTCTGAATAAGATATTTCAGAGTTTGTAAAAACAGTAGCTTGGGGCAACTGTAGCCACTTTAGACTGGTGTGCTAGTTGCACACTTTCCAAAAAAACTGGATCCTAGAGATGGAATCATTCTAGAGCAGTGTTTCTCAAACATGGCATTCCTGGTATCCTGGACCTAAATCATCTAATGTTTTAAAAAATATCAAACCTTTTGCTGTCAACTAGAGAAATCTATTAGTAGTTCCTACATAATTACTACAGAATTATGTCTCTTTTTCCATAGAAAGCGTTTTCTGGCCATCAACTTTGTACAGATAGAAAGTGTTTGCTTTAACAATTAACAAAAAAAAATCAACAAGTCTAACTCATATGGGCAAAGAGATGAAAAGAAAAATATTGTCTGAATTCTGCAGATTTTGTGATTGCTAAACACAAGAATTAGTACTTGCCCCTAGAAACAAGTTTCCAGGAAGAAAATCATGTTAGTCTATTTCAGCTATATCAGCTTTTTGTGCCATAAAAATGGATGATCTCATGATTTGTTCTGAGATTATAATATAGCATCTTTCCCTTTCCAGAATTGCAAGGCAGCAGCAGTGATTACCTGGCAGTGCCTTGTGCTCTACAGACTTTCTGTCTACTCAGAGTGCCAAGGGCACTCCGCTACCATTTTCCTTAGTTACTTTAGGGCAGTGGTTCTCAACCTTTCTAATGCCGCGACCCCATAATACAGTTCCCCATGTTGTGGTGACCCCCAACCACTTATACATCACCGGGTGCCAGGGGCGTGGCCAAAGAAAAGGGGGAAAAAATGGCGGACAGCCTTGTTTGGCGAACCCCGTGAAATGGTCGTTCGACCCCAAATGGGGTCCCGACCCACAGGCTGAGAACCACTGCTTTAGGGTATCTGCAGCTGTAATCTTGTGTATAGCTTTAAGGCTAATCATCAGACATGGAGCTTAATATTTAAAACACGTGCTTACATATGTGCTTTAAAACATTTGCATATGAGGAAAGAGTGAAAATAATATGTGTAATTTTTTCCAGACAAATATCAACTATTCAGACAACTTTCAATTATGAAAGAATGCTTAATGAAGGGGGAATTATTGTAGCAATAATGTTATATAACATGGTCGATGACCAAATAAAATCAGCATATTAGACCTTGTTGCAGTTCAAAGCCTCCTGGATATAATCCTGTTGATCTATCAAGCTGTGATATATGTAGGAAGTTGAAATCACAATGTGCTAAATTCCAACTGTGTTTGCTAGAAAACTCACTGCAAGCAATGATTTGCTATCTTTTAGCTGATATCCAATACTAACCTCTATATATTTTTATCTGAGGATAAATAAAGATGGTAAATAAAGATGACTGGGATTTACAGAAAACTGCTCCATGTTCCATAATTTCAGCATGATGTGAATTTAATAATTATGATCACTGTATTTGAGATTAGGAAGTTCTTTGCAGTCTAATACAACCCACAGGTTATTTTTTATTGTATTTGTATACTGTCTGTTCCAGACATGTCACATTTGCGACGTCACATGACATCGCACAATGTATCGGAGCTTTTTCGCCATTGCAGGCAATGGGGTGGGCGCAGCTCCGGTATGATGAAACCGGCCCATGGGCCGGCAGTTTGACACCCCTGGTCTATTCAAAATAAAGAATTATTATGAGATCAGCTGCTCTTAGTTCTGAATATATTTAGCACTGTATAAACATAGGTTAGCTAGAGGTATAAGTGAAGTTACAATAATTTAAGTCAAAAATGAATATTGGATGTTTTATGAATGCAAACATTTTGCTTATGGATATTTTTACAAACATTTTAGTGAAAAAGAGGAAACTAAAACATATGAAGAACAGCTGCAGGACTTGGGTTTGGCTAGTCTAAAGAAAAGAAGAAATAGCTGGAAACTGATCAAAGAGAGAAGCAACCTGGAAGGAGAAACTTCTAACAGTGGAACAATTAACCAGTGGAACAGCTTGCCTCTAGAAATCGTGGGCGGTCCATCACTGGAGATTTTTAAGAAGAGGCTAGACAGTCACTTGTTTGAGATGGTATAAGTCCTCCTCCTTGAGCAGGGGGCTGGACTAGAAGACTTCCCAGGTCCCTTCCAGCTCTATTCTATTCTGTTATAACTTAAGATACACTTTTTATATATCTTTACTGAGGAAAATGTCCAAAATAGAATTAACATAGTTTGCAAATCTAAAAAAAAATCCAAATTGATATGAGATGCAAACTGTAATGATAGTATTGCTACCTTCAGCTTTATTTGGTGTTGGATTGAGTTTAAGACCTGGATTATGTTTATTGCTGCTTTGTAAAGAAATATATCTTATCCTTACTCCTAAGGATAATGCAGTGATGGGGTTGGTAACTTCATGTTTCTTTGAGATCCTCATCCAGCAGATCTAAGAATTGAAGAGATTTGTGCCCCCCATGCAATGCTGTCCCCCTGCAGAAGATAAGGGCTTTTTTTTCCAAACAACTTTTTGTAGCCTCTTCTAACTCCTCAACCAGCCAGCTAAGGTCTTTGAGGCTGTGTGAAGAACCTCAACATGGAGGATTACATTATATTTGTACCTTGTGAGAAAAATAATTCCTCCAAACCATCTCAACCACCTTGTACCTGTATAGGTAGTCCTCAACTTATGATCACAGGTAGTCCTCGACTTATGATCACAATTGAACTAAAAATGTATGTTGCTAAGTGAAACATTTGTTAAGTGAGTTATGCCCTATTTTACGACCTTTCTTGCCATAGTTATTAAGTGAACCACTGCAGCTGTTAAATTAGTAACATGGTTGGTGCTATTAATACTACATTTCAGTGATAGATACTTACCACCAGGTATCTTTTGCTTGCATAGCCAAATAATTTCACTTATGGTAGCTTAGATCAGGGCTTTTCAACCAGTGGTACGGGTACCACATGTGGTACATTGGCACCTTGCAGGTGGTACGCAATCATCCTAGAAAAGTGGTAGTTGGGGAGGGGAATGAGCTGAACCGGTGGCAGCACCGCACAAGCCTGAGTGAGAGATGGCTGGAGCTGCAGGATTGTCAGGGCTCAGCGGAAGTGCCAGGATCAGTGCCGCTTTCCAACTGATTGGCGCTTTTTTGTGGGTGTCAGTGGAAGTGTCAGGATCAGTGCCAGGCTCCAGCTGGAGCTCGGCCCTGATCCTGGTGCTTCTGCTGAACCCTGAAGCAGGACCAATCAGCTGGAGCTCGGCACTGATCCTTGTGCTTCTGCTGAGCCCAGAAGAAGCGCCAATCAGCTGGAATGTTGCAGCATCTCCAGGGTCTTGTGATTTATATTCAGATGCTTGGCAACTGATTCATATTTATGACAGTCAGTGTCCCAGGGTCATGTGAAGTGACCAAAACCTGCTGCAACCACCCATCAGACGGGGAGGGAATAAAAATCAAACACCTCCCCCACCCCCACTGCCAATCGTCAACAGAAATGCTCACTACAATGAAAACCTCGGACAGGAGGAAGAGCGCCGCCAGGTGGGCAGGCAGGTATCTTGCTCATCTGTGGCTTGGGGGGCACTTTTTTCAGTGCCATTGTACTTCTAAGAGTCACTAAGCAAACTGTTGCAAGTCGAGGACTACCTGTACTTTATCACTTTTTTCATATATATATTTTTTGGTCATCATGTTTTTGACACCTTGCTAGGCAATTGGTGGTACTCGGATATTGCCATATCCTAAAAGTGGTACAATAGGTGAAAAGGTTGAAAAGCCCTGGCTTAGATCCATTCAAATCAACGTCTTTGAATCTTTTAACACCCACGCTTGCTTTTTTTTCCTAACACCCACACATTTCTGCACATGTGATAGATTGTGGAATTAGCAAACCCAAAGCTTTTTTTTTCTTGCTACATTTTTAATCTACTGGAGTCTAAGCACCCCACCTCTGCAGTCCTTTGATGTATAGTTTTATTCAAAGTGAAAGAAGTACTTAACAGGACATCTGTTCATAGCATGTTCATAGCCCTGAGGTTGACCCTTCAAATGTTGATTCCTTACAAATAGAAAAGCTTAGTTAACATATGTTCATAATAGTTGGTTTATATACATCAACCTCCATTGCCTTATTCTTGGCAATAGAAATAACAGCAGTGCAGGGGTAGCTGATGGTTCTATGTGCTTGTGTCTACTAAGATTTACAAAAAATGCTATTGTCAATGCAGAGCTCTTATTTACTCAGGGGAAAGCCCCACTGAGTTCAGTAGAGCCATCTCCTATAGAAAAGAAAAGAAAAGATAAGATAAGATAAGATAAGATAAGATAAGATAAGATAACCTTTATTGTCATTTTTTTACTGTGGGCAGAACGGCACACATCAAAAATGAAATTTAGTTGCCTGCTCTCAAAGTGAACACGTACATGACACACACCTAAACATATTATATACAACATATGTATAAACCCACACCCCTACATATACATAACAAATATTAAATACTGTCCATCTTGAATATATAATGGAAGGAGGAAGCTTGAGAGTTCACAAGTTTAATGCTGTATGGAATGAAATTATATAATGGTGATGCTGCATCTCTTTACCTACATGTAGGGCTGGCCCTGGCAGTGGGTCTCTGTTCTTATTAAATTTGGGTAACAATCATGCGTTTCTCACATACTGTCTCCAAACAGAGGCCAAATATCAGTTTACCGATGTAAGTATTGATCACCTGATATAGTACATTTTCTTGTCTTGGTTTCTATGGTGATTATTGCAAAAATATAAACAAATGTTAGGGTTTTGCCACCCACCCCCATCTTCCTCTGGATGTTCTTGTACAGTACTGACATTACTGGACTACTAGAAACAATGTTGTTGCTGCAAGTGATCTTAACAATTCAGTTTCCAAAATAAAGTTTCTCCCCAATATAGCCATTTATTATAATGTTCAAATCTGAATACGTCTCTTTGGGGATATGTTAATACTGGAATAATTCTTAGTTATTTTCTTTGATTTTTATTGCTCCAAATAAATTGATGAATAGAATTTTATCATTATATTTTAGAGTCCCTTTTCTAATTTGAACATCTCTGCCTATTAAATATGAAACAAGTATAATCCAAGACATTTAGAAGACATCATCTTGGAGAAGATGATCTTAGCTATTGTAAAGAAGAAACAGAAGGGGCTTGCATGTGCCGGATCTGTAAAGATCTTTATAAGGAAAATGCTCCATTCCAAATTTGAAACATGATACATAATAAACATGTAATTTTGGCATTAGCAATCATTCATTTTTAAAAGTTGGTATCTTATAATTATCTAATGATATAACAGGAATAGGTTCAGGTCTGATTTCCAGAAGACTGCTTTCAGAGAAAACTCCTTCATGACTGTGATTAAATATACAAATTATTGCTTCCTGAAATTGTCTCAGAGGTGCTTTTTCAAAAGGCAACTGGACTGTGTGTTTTTTTCCCTTTAAGGAAGAAGACATTTCATTTCTCATCCAAGAAACTTCATCAGTTTTGGCTGGATGGTGTGGGGGTGGGAGATGGAAAGATTAGTTCTGATTGGTCATAACTAATCCTTCTAATTTCCCCCCACACACCATCAATCCAGAACTAATGAAGCTTCTTGGATGAGAAGTGAAATTTCTTTTTCCTCTAGGGAAAAGCATAGTCAAGTTTCCATTTGAAAAAGCACCTTTGGGACAATCATGACCAGATGACTGAGAATCTCCATAAATATTCCTGAAACATGTACATTTTCTTAAGGAAAGATTAATGATGTATGGTTTGCAAATAAAGATAAAAAGTTTGATAGCTGCAGTGTAAAAAAAATAGTAAGTTGAATAAGTAACAAGTTAAGGGTTTGGATAGGTTAAGCAAAGTGCATCTTTCTTTGTTACAGTGATACTGATAGTTTTATTGTGACATAATTGAAGGTTAAAGAGCAGTGCTGCTGGATTAAACCAACATCTGTCTAGTCAAACAGAGAGACTTTTTTTTCTTAAAAAAAGAAAAGTACAGAGACAACAGGCTTTTCCTCCATGGAATTTCAAGATCTTTATAGGCATCAGCAGCTGAATATTTCAGTGAAAATTGCTACTGCTTGACTAGCCTTCTCTGTATATTTTTTAAGTTTATTTAATCCTTTTTATAATCAGAGCAGTACAAGTTTGAGCTATTTTATACTTATTTATACAGGCTTTAGAACATTTTGTTACATTTTATTATTTAGGTTATAATTTGAAATTATCAGTAGTAGTAATGCAGTAGTGTCAGGGTTTTTTTGTTCCCTTCTGACATAGTTAAATGTTGCTTGTATGTTTTTTTATTTAAATGGATGTTTCTTCTTGACTTTCATTTCATAATGTAAGCAAGATATCTACTTTTTGAAAGAAGTTCATTGTATTTGTGTGTTTTTAAACAAACATACTATTTAACCACTCTAGCATATTCTTTTCCAGTCTTTTTTATGCTGGTATAGAGTTTATCTGATCTTATAGCATTTTTATAATGATTTAGTTCCAATCCTCCAGAACAATATTTTTTCTTAATTTTCTCCTTTTTTAAAAAAACTTAAGAAATTTCCTTAAAAGATCTAAGTTCAACTCATTCTATCAGATTCATCCAACCAAGAAGTTGAACAATTTCTTTCTTTTAGCTTTCATTTTGGATTTGGCCTGTCCTGAACTGAAATTGTGAATCTTCTTCCAACATCTTTTTTTTAATAATTGAATATTATGAAGTCAAATTAAAAACCAAAATCTACATTTTAATAGGTAGCTGGATCAGTTCCAAATTAAAAAGTTGGATATTCTTAAGCTGTAGCTAGGAAGGTATTGGTTATTTAAATAAAACAAATCAGAGGGGCATGAGAATGAAAGAATGCATATTTTGTGACGTTTAATTTCTGTATTCATTTTTGCAGACACAGACTGTGCAGTCTCAATAGGTTGACAATTGTATTTGTTACAAAAAATTCATAAGAGTGCTTCCTGTGAGAACTTTTACATCAGGAGGTGGACTGGCTTCCACAATACATTGTACTAGATGCCATGCTTTAAAGCACAGAAATGTTGTAGAATCTGCCAACTCTATAAAAGCTGAGCAAACAACAAGAACTTTGGGACTAGGCCAGAGAATAGGCACACTTTTAGAAGACGGTCACTTAAAAGCACTTACTGTATTTTAAAAAGAGAAAACATTCTCATCAGAAACAAAGGGCCTGATATTTTCCATTTAGAAATGGGTGAATTGCTGTTGTTTGCAATTTTTTCCATAGCAGAAGCAAAAAAAAAACCCAACACTATTTCAAAATAATTGGTTTTCTGAAAGAGGTCCATAGTTGTGGTTGATAAAAAAGAATGTCACATTCAAACTTTTATTTTAAAAAGTATGATGAGCATTGCTTGAACAACTGAAAATATTTTTCAGGGATGTACTGTACAATTAAGTGCCAAGTAGAAACTTATCCCACTCCTCCATATCAGTTCTTATGTAATTTGCTGAAATAGAATTTGCTTTAGAAATTCTTCCAAATGAAAACATAATTTTGAAGAAATTCTCATGGGTAACTTTTTTTTTTTTTCATTTACTTTGTTCTGAAATGGACAAAGATTGTATTTGAATCTCCTGCTTGTCAATGTAGAGTCATCTCTCCAGCAATCTCCCTGACTTCTGCTATAGGCAAAGAGGGATCCTCAGTCTGCTAATTCAAGGACTGGAGGATTCTACTTTAATTTGACCTTGAGGAAAAGACTATGGTCACTGATGATACCTAACCGGGTTAGATTTGGGACTGATTTGTCTAACATAGGATCTCCAAATTTGGCAACTTTAAGACTTATAAATTTAAATTCAAGTTTCTTCTTATTTTCTCACTCACCCATTCCTATTAAAGAGTGAAGTGTGAGATAGATAGACAATCTGAATGCCTTTTCACTGAGAATACTGTTCTGAAAAATTAATTTGCCATTTTTTCAGTATTTTGTGTTGGTATTTTGTATCTTCTTGCTATTATGAATTGTTTTACCTTTCAGAAACTTATTCTGAATGTATGACGTTGGGATAAGCCTTATGGGTTTATGACATTCATGAATCAGATGTTTTTAATTAATAATAATTAACTAAACATTGTTAATGAGGAGAGCACAAGAACATCTGCTGTTGAGATTTTCAGGAATTATGAACAGGAGAGTAATAAAGAGGTATATCTCAATTCTTCACAACCTCAGAAAAACATGATAAACTTTTGAAAATGTCATCCAAAGAATTTCTAAAGGAATACTCAAGCACCCTGAATATGAGGTCATAAAATAGAAGTTTCTCTTGAATTGAAGAAAACTTTCAGGAAACTGGAAAACAACTTTTGGACCATAAATCCAGTAAAGACGTATAGATTCAACTTCATTAGATATTTTTATGCAGAAAGAGGTGGGAAGCATCTATCATGTAAGGATTGTATTAGATAAATTGTATTAAAACCTTTTATTTATTTTTTATTTTTTGCTCCAATGAATAATTTGAAATTTGAGATAAAATCAAAGACGCAGTGGTATTGGGAAGATTGCCTGTTTCTCAACAGGCTACATTTATCAGAGAGTAATTTGACCAGGCTGTTTCTTACAGTTTCCTTAACCCCTTTTCTCCCAGGATGTTTTTTTTTTCTAAGCTTATAGACGCACTTCCCAACAAATCACTAAACCACCGTGCTCCTTCATTGCTGCTCAAATGGTTTTTGAGACTATTGCTTTCTTTTGCAGCATGTCATTTTTGTTCAATTTTGTTTTAATAATAATAAAAAACTAAGAAATATTAAAACATTCTACTTATTATTAAGCTTGTACTAAACTAGTTGAAGGGGGACTTCGTAAAGTAGCAGTCCAGATAGAAATATGCATGCAAGTGTGGCCATTTTCAGATGATCTCAGGAGCCTCTTAGGGTATTTGCATTAAACCTTCAGGAAAACATAGTGTGCGTGCTAAAAACTCTCTGCAATTTTTTTTTTTTTTTTTTTTTTTTTGCTGCCCTAAACCATACTGTGCTAACCTGCACTGCAGGTTCTTTTGTTTGCTCCTTTTCAATCATAAATTATCATTGCAGCCAAAACCAATCAGCAATATAGCAATAAGGGGAAAATAATTGGCTTGAACGAATAAAGTGCTTGCTGGAAAATATACAAGTTACATTAGATGATGATGGGCTTGGACATGTAAGCTATTTGTCTTCAGTACTGATCTGAAATAATTGGTCTTTATCCAGGCGAAGGAATCCTTCCATTAACAGTAAGAACCCTATATTATTGTGGCCAAATATTTATAAACAGAATCCAAGAAAATCATTACCTAGTATTTTCTTTAAATGGTTATAATTTAAATGTTATACTTTTAGTTCTAGAGAGAAGATTTCAAATGCTGTGATCCATGAACATTAATTACTTCTCAGATCCAACTGGAAATAAAAAAGGAAGAAAGTGACATTTTCAATTTTATAAAGGTGATAATCTTTACTGGGGAATACCTTGGTTCAAAATAGAAGTAGTTCCAAAACCCTGGCAAGACTTTTATCATAATAAATCTTGTTAAAGAAGATTTTGACAATCATGTTCAGAAAAATTACTTTCAGTTAAGTCAGCTGCCAAGAACCTGGCACCTTTTTTATCAAGAGTGTTATGTTGTAAATAAAGTAGAATCTAGATGTTCTTGAGATTCTCATTAGATGCAAGTGTTACAAATGGTGCAACATAATTATTTTTTGCAGGGGATGGGAGAATAGGTAAATGAATTGTGTACGCCACCACTCCAAACACTCCAAGCCTCTTCCTCCTAGCTTTTATTTTTTTGAAATGTGTAATGTGGGAGGCAAATTCTAGAAAAGCACCATATTCTAGAGCACTAATGGTGAATCTTTTGGTTCAGCATTTAAATTTTTTTAAAAATGCCTAAAAATAGAATAGAATAGAATAGAATAGAATAGAATTTTTATTGTCACTTTAAATGTACACTAATCAGCATACGTTAAAATGCAATTTTGTTGCATTCAGCTCTCAAAAAATACCATTATGCATATACCCATATATATATGACACAGAAATATCACAATCTAGTTCAAATATATATGCATGGTGGAAAAAAAAGAATCCTGCGAATTTACAAGATGGATGGCATAAGGAACAAAGATGTTACAGAATCTAGTAGTTCTGCTATACTTCGAAACCTCCTCCCAGAGAGGGGAGCCACAGAAACAAACCGTAAAGTGGGTGTATGGGGTTTTTAACAATGCTGCGAGCTCTAAGCACATAGTGTTTATAAGCAGTGTTTTAGCAGTCTTTTAGTAGTGTGTGTGTGTGTGTGTATGTGTGTATATTTCCTAGTATATATATAGTCTCTAATTATGCTAAAAATGTGAATCCTGGGTAAATCCATACCATAAAATAATCCGAGCACAGCTCATATCTAGGGATACTACTAAGGGGGGCCGTCTACTTAAAGAAGCCTGGCTTTCTGATGGCGACTCTATCAATCACCATATAGAGCTTTGCCCAGCATACCAAACATTTAAGGTATGGGAACAACAACATCTGAATCCACAATAAAGACAGTTGGCACATCCCTCATGAAATCAGAGGGAAGGAAGAATACAGGAGATAACCCATCCATGGGACAAAGAACCTATAAGAAGAACATAGAAGGAACAAGAAATATCCCCCCCCCCAGGTATCCCGATGAATCAAAAGTTGGAATTAAGATTGCCGGGAGAAATATCAACAACCTAAGATATGCAGATGATACCACTCTAATAGCAGAAAGTGAAGAGGAACTAAAGAGCCTCTTGATGCGGGTGAAGAAGGAGAGTGCAAAATTGGCTTGAAACTCAACATTAAGAAAACCAAAATCATGGCATCCGGCCCTCTCAATTCCTGGCAAATAGATGGGGAAGAAATGGAGGTAGTGATAGATTTTATTTTTCTGGGCTCCAAGATCACCTCAGATGGGGACTGCAGCCAAGAAATTAAAAGACGCTTGCTCCTGGGGAGGAAAGCTATGGCAAATCTAGACAGCATTCTAAAAAGCAGAGACATCACCCTGCCAACAAAAGTGCGTATAGTCCAGGCCATGGTTTTCCCAGTTGCAATGTATGGCTGTGAAAGTTGGACCATAAGAAAGGCTGAGCGCCAAAGAATTGAGGCCTTTGAACTATGGTGCTGGAGAAGACTCCTGCGAGTCCCTTGGACTGCAAGGCGTTCAAACCGGTCAGTCCTAGAAGAGATCAACCCCGACTGCTCTTTAGAAGGCCAGATCCTGAAGTTGAAACTCAAATACTTTGGCCACGTAATGAGAAGGAAGGACTCACTGGAAAAGGGCCTAATGCTGGGAAAGATTGAGGGCAATAGAAGAAGGGGACGACAGAGAATGAGATGGATGGATGGAGTCACTGAAGCAGTAGGTGTGAACTTAAATGGACTCCAGAAGATGGTAGAGGACAGGAAGACCTGGAGGAACGTTGTCCATGGGGTCGCGATGGGTCGGACACGACTTCACAATTAACAACAACAGCAAGGTATCCTAGATAAGCATACTTCAACTCACCCCATAAAAAGGGGAAACAACGATGGGGTGAACAACAAATGTGGTTGGATGATAACCCACAGGACACCTGCTCCACGATCCCCGCTAACATGAAGGGAGAGACGGGTTGTTCTACTGACATGAATAGGAAAGGAAAATAGAGACCTATGATGGAAAGTTATGCTGTGAGGCCCCATATGTGTGCAAAAAGAGCAAAAGAACTGATGAATGGTGAAGGAAGTTCAAAAAGCCCAACGTGCGAGCAAGTAATGAGGAGCCTCAAGAGGAGGGGGACAACTAGAAGTGGTACAGCATATTCACAGACACCCGAGGAGGAAGACAGCGTCCTTGGGTGGAGGAATGTATGCAGGAATGCAGCCGCCAGGGATTGCACCGATAGGCATCTGGATCCGCTTGATACACCCCCTCCCTTGAACACATGCAAGCACAGTCAGTCCAGTGAGGACCAAACGGACCACAGAATGGGACTAGAGAGGATGACAGATGTGGGAGTGGGCGAGCTGAAACGGAGAGTGGTTGGATCCAGGAGGAAGGAAACAACAACCTCGGAGGACACTAACACAATAAAGGACGTGGCCTCTTTAAGAAACCAGATGGAGAGAATGGATGAACCAGTAACTAGGTCAAGGAGCTGAGCGCAAAGTCACCCAGCAGCATAAGAAGGACTCCCAGCAATCTTGCATCACGCTCTGATGATGTTGGTAGTGTTGACCGATGAAAAGTTCAGCTTTTAATTAAACAGTTTTGTTTTTAGTATTATCCTGTTGTTCGGATTATTTTATGATATATATATATATATATATATATATATATATATATATATATATATATATATATATATATATATATATATATAAAATATAAAAATGAACACTAGGGTAATAAAAACTAAAGAAGTTTTTAATGGGTTAAAACTATAAAAGTTTTAAAAAGCGCCAAGCTTTCGCCGTCACCTGCCGGCATCCTCAGGGCTGGCGTGCCAGAGAATGAGAAGGTCTTTTTATAGGCGTGCCGAGGTTTGCACTCGGCTCCTTGATCTTGTTATGGGGCCTGATTGGTTCAGCCGTGTGTAGTTGGCCTGCGCTTTTTTTCTCTTCTTAGTTGTATTTTTATCCTCGTCCGTCTCCAGTTCTCCCAACCTCAGATTAGCTGAATGGCAATTCCAGTTATTTCGGTTGCTTTCATGTTCCAATCTCCCCTCAGGCTTGGGGTGGTGTGGACGTTCCAAGTTCCTTTCTCCGCCCCGTTCTGTCCGGTTGCTACTTTTAGAGTCCCATATATTTCCGGTCTCAATGCTTTCGGTTTTAATATGTTTATCATCCTGGTAATCCCGTAAATTGTTACGAGTCTGGTATAGCGTGGGGGGGTATTCCGCATGGTGGAGGGTCGTCTCTTGTTCGTTGTCATGCCCAGCTGTCTCGCACGTGTCTTACTCCGAGTGCTCAATCCTGGGGGTGTGTGCATAGTCATCGGGGCGCGTCCCTCCTGGTTACCGTGTTCTTCCTTAGTTCTCCCCTTTTTTACCTTGTTGGAAGCGCTCGCGTATGTTCTATGGGAGTCCTCAGGATCGTCAGGTAGGGGGTATGACAGCTCGATCTCTCGCCCCTGCCGCTCTCCGACTTTCCTTCCTCCTCTCCAACGGTATGTAGGGGTTCATCATCAACCACCTCCCGTGGTTTGTCCTCATAGGAGCTGATCGTTCCAGCTACATGGGGAGGTTTTCTCCTCCTTTCCCGACCAGCTGCAATGTTTCTTTTGGTGTGTGGGCAGGCCATTGCGTTTGGTGATTCCTCCGCATTTCCACCTGCCGTATTTTCCCTCATCTCCTCTTTGTAGCCGCGGGTCCGGACCTTGGTTCTTGTCCCTCCCCTGATCTTCTGGGATTGCGGCAGTCCCGCGGGGATGGTCAAGGTGCCTCGTGTTTGCTTCCTTTCTTTCGAATTGCACCTGGTTCGTTGGGCGGTGCGGGTGCTACCCAGATTGTTATCAAGCCGTCGGGGGTGTTGCCGACGATTATTGGCACTCCATGATCTTAAGGCTAAATAGGATGGGCATAGGTCAATGTGCCTATTAATAGACTTACTGTCTGAGAGCCATGCTTCTCTAAGAAGGCGGCCCCCTTTGGTGTTATCATTTGCCAATACACTGACGTCACTAAAGTTAAACTTATGGCCTAGATCCACCATATAGACGGCTGCTGATCTTTCGGTGCTGGGGAGCGGGTCCTTAGGGCGCATTATGGCCGCTCGCAGTGTTTGGTTGGGTCTATGGGCCACCTGTATTTTGTGTGGTGTCAGGATCCTAGCTGTGGCTTCCGATACGTTATGGATATAGGGAAGGGCAATACGTGTGGTGGCTTGAGGCACGGATTCTTGAGATGCAGGGTTACTCCGGAGTCCAGGTGGTCTCCTGAACTGATTAATGATTTTAACCGGGTAGCCGTTGCCTCTACATGTTCGGAAGAGGTGGTTTCTCTCTTCTTTTTTGGCTTTGACGGTGCTGCAGTGTGTCTCCACTCGTTTGAATATCGTCCTGACACAACTGGCTTTATGGGCCATCGGGTGATTACTCCTAAAGTGGAGAATCCTCTCTGTACACGTTGGTTTTCGGTATACCCTGGTAGCTAGACATCCATCCACCTGGCGCTGCACTAGTACATCCAAAAATGCTAGACTGCCCTGATCTTCTTCCTCCATGGTGAATTGGATGTCCGGGTATACCGAATTCAGGATGCCCATAAATTCAGTTTTGTGTCTTTTCTTAATGACCGCAAACGTATCATCCACATAGCGGGCCCAAAATTTTGGTTGGTATTGGGCCATCGCTATGTGTTCCAGCTGCTGGAGTACCATCTCTGCAACCACACTAGAGATCGGCGACCCCATAGGTGTTCCTTTAATTTGCTCATATATAACCCCCTGGAAGGTGAAGTAGGTGTTAAGACATATTTCCATGAGCTTTACCAATTCCTCCGTTTGAAGGGAGTCCTGGTGTTGCCCATGGTCTCCTTGGTTAAGCCGGTCTCTTAGGACCTCAACCACAAGTTTCTGCGGGATGGACATAAATAAAGAAACTACGTCAAAGGAGACCATGAGCTCATCCTCTTCTACCTTCAGGGTTTTTATTCTATTGAGGAATTCTTCTGCCGATCTTACGGTGGTGTCGCTGTTACTTGCCAAATGGCCGATGCGAACGCTCAGCCACTTGGCAAGTTCAGAGATGGGGGTACCCCTAAATGCTATGGTGGGGCGGAGGGGGACATTGGGCTTATGTATCTTAGGTAAGCCATAGAATCTAGCGAGTGCTGAGTCACCAGGACGGATCCTTCTCAGCACTTCTTCCCCCATCCTCCCCTGACGTTTGAGGTCATCAAGGAGCTTGTTAGTACGGTTTCTCAAAGTGGTGGAGGGATCTTTACTAACCACTCTATAGGCAGCACCGTCTTGGAGTAAATCCAATGCCTTTCTTACGTATGCCTCTTTGTCTAAAACGACAGTTGCCCTCCCCTTATCGGCTGGGAGGAGGACAATGGTGTCATCTTTTCTAAGTTGGCTTAAAGCCACCCTTTCCTCTGCCGATAAAACTTGTTGGCGTCTGTGGCTCATAATTAGGCTCGTGACCTGTTGCCTGATTACATTCTTGGTTTCCTCTCCTATCCCAGTATGGTGTAGGGCGGGCTCTAATGCCGTCACAAAGTCCAGTGTATCCGCATCATTAAGGTTGTGTCCTGCATCTCGTTGCAGTAGGGATAACTGTGGCTGGCTTAACACCCTTGAAGATAGGTTGTGCACCACCCCAGGTAAATTGTTATTACAAGACTCACGTAATGAATTCAGCCTTTTAAGGAATGTTCTTGTCATGTGTTGAGTTGTCCGGGCCATGACTTGCCGAATATGCTGGTTTAGCATATTGAAATGCTGATGGTTTAATTCTGTATTACAGGAGTCTCGATAGCCTTGGATGTCTCTCTTTAAATTGCCTATTCTTCTGTGTTGGTCATTAATTAACGCATATAATGTGCGTCGTTGGAATTGACGGGCGGCCTGCCAGCATTCCAAGGAGTCTACCGTTGGTTTTCTTCTTAACGAGTTTGGTGTTAGGTTCTCCTTGATACAGCGGTGGAGGAACGCCAGCTTGCAATAATTAGTTGAGATACGCCGTGCTGCCCTTTCCCATTTTCGGGCTCTGAGCAAGACTGCTCTACTATATTCACGATTAAAAAGGTTAAAAATGTGAACCCTAGGGATATTCATAATAAAATATAAAAATGAACACTAGGGTAATAAAAACTAAAAGTCCTTTCCTGAGGACTCCCATAGAACATACGCGAGCGCTTCCAACAAGGTAAAAAAGGGGAGAACTAAGGAAGAACACGGTAACCAGGAGGGACGCGCCCCGATGACTATGCACACACCCCCAGGATTGAGCACTCGGAGTAAGACACGTGCGATACAGCTGGGCATGACAACGAACAAGAGACGACCCCTCCACCATGCGGAATACCCCCCCACGCTATACCAGACTCGTAACAATTTACGGGATTACCAGGATGCTAAACATATTAAAACCGAAAGCATTGAGACCGGAAATATATGGGACTCTAAAAGTAGCAACCGGACAGAACGGGGCGGAGAAAGGAACTTGGAACGTCCACCACCACCCAAGCCTGAGGGGAGATTGGAACATGAAAGCAACCGAAATAACTGGAATTGCCATTCAGCTAATCTGAGGTTGGGAGAACTGGAGACGGACGAGGATAAAAATACAACTAAGAAGAGAAAAAAAGCGCAGGCCAACTACACACGGCTGAACCAATCAGGCCCCATAACAAGATCAAGGAGCCAAGTGCAAACCTCGGCACGCCTATAAAAAGACCTTCTCATTCTCTGGCACGCCAACCCTGAGGATGCCGGCAGGTGACGGCGAAAGCTTGGCGCTTTTTAAAACTTTTATAGTTTTAACCCATTAAAAACTTCTTTAGTTTTTATTACCCTAGTGTTCATTTTTATATTTTATTATGAATATCCCTAGGGTTCACATTTTTAACCTTTTTAATCGTATATATATATATATATATATATATATATATATATATATATATATATAGAGAGAGAGAGAGAGAGAGAGAGAGAGAGAGAGAGAGAGAGAGAGAGAGAATACTGTATGTTACACCCTGTTGACCCAAATATGGGAGAGAGAAATCTTTTGCCTTGTATCAGCTCAAACTAGAGCCATCCACAGCAGCAGTTGCAACTGCGACATCATATACATTTCTAAAATTTGGATTGCTAGCAAAGAATTAAAGGAGAAGTGGAATAGCTTTTTCAAACTCTTTAGTTCTTTTCAACCAGACATACCCTTCTGAGATTCGAACCTGGGCTGTCTGCATGTATTAACCTCTAGGCCACAGGCTCTTTCTCACTTTTGCCAGCTGTTTTAGGGAGGGAAGAAACAGGGGAGGAGTTATCTAGAATGCTGTATGTTACACCCTGTTGACCCAAATATGGGAGAGAGAAATCTTTTGCCTTGTATCAGCTCAAACTAGAGCCATCCACAGGCAGCAGTCACAACTGTGACATCATATACATTTCTAAAATTTGGATTGCTAGCAAAGAATTAAGGGAGAACTGGAATAGCTAATTCGAAATGTATATGATGTCACAGTTGTGACTGCTGCCTGTGGATGGCTCTAGTTTGAGCTGATACAAGGCAAAAGACTTCTCTCTCCCATATTTGGGCAACAGGGTGTAGCATACAGCACAATAGATAGATAGATAGATAGATAGATAGATAGATAGATAGATAGATAGATAGATAGATAGATAGATATGTTCAAAATTTTGTGGCTGCCAAAGAGTTAGTGGGAGACTAGTATAGCTATTTCAGGCTCATTTTGCCCTCAGCTAGTCACACCCTTCAAGGATTCGAACCTGGGCAGCTTGCATGTTAGGCAGCTGTATTAATATGCAAGCTGCCCAGATTCGAATCCCTGAAGGGTGTGACTAGCTGATGAGGGCAAAATGAGCCTGAAATAGCTATACTAGTCTCCCACTAACTCTTTGCCAGTCACAAAATTTTGAATTTATAGTGTTCACAGTATGTGAGGTCTGCCTGCAAAACATGCTTCTAGATTGGAGCGAAATGCAGAACAGACTGATTTATATTTGGTAGACCGGGTGCCTCACCCAACAGATTTTTTATATATATATATATATATATATATATGTTTTCTGAGGTTTTCGCGGGTGTTTGTATGTAGGTCTTTGGTTGTTCGGGTTTTCTCCCGCGTAAAATTGGAAGTGTCTTGGCGACGTTTCGATGAAGTCCTATTCGCCATCTTCAGGCTGGTGTTTTCAGCTTCGTGCTGAAAACACCAGCCTGAAGATGACGAATGGGACTTCGTCGAAACGTCGCCAAGACACTTCCAATTTTACGCGGGAGAAAACTCGAACAACCAAAGACCTACATATATATATAGGTATATATATATAAAAAATGATATATATATCCCTATAAGAATGGGAATATATTTCATTTTATTTTGAAAAAGTATACAAGATATAAAAGTGAAATGTGAACTTACAAATCTATATGAAACTATTATTACCATTGTTTCTATGTTATATTCTATTCTATTGATATTCAATTATTGCTATGCAATCTTTCTTCTGTAATATACTTTATAATATACTATTAATGTAACATTTTCCACTAGTAATTATAAGCAGGATACTGCTTATAATATTTTCTGCTTTATTTCCTCTCTGTGATTTTTTTCTGCTTTTTGTTGTCTTCTCTGTTAATGGATGGCATGTAAAATACTTGCACCTTTCTATGTTCTGCTTTGCTTAGCTGTGCCTCTATATTTCTTTTTCCTTTTGAAGAAAAAAACCTCCATCTTTTATTTGGCTGTTTTTCTGTTTGCTGGTGCTTCAGAGCTTGTGAAATATATGTTTCCTCCTGTCTTGTCCCACATTTGTTTGAAGGTTGCATATTTATTGACAATTCTACCATGCTGATGTTGGAGAAGAGGCTGAAATGGGAAGGGAAGAAGGCAAGTGCCTGCAATTTTTCTAAACGGCTTCTATCATGCACTGCAGCTAGACAGTAAAAATAATTTAGTTTCTCTTATTTTTACTGATGATTTCATGGTGATCTAATTCCATTTGTTTGTTTGTTTGTATCCCTTTATTCTTTCTACAAATAACTCAAGGTGGGTAACATCTCCAGCACACCAGCCTCCTCCTATTTTCCCCCCAACAACCACCCTGATGTGAGCTGGGGTAAGAGAGAGTAGCTGGCCCCAACTCACCCTGCTGGCTTTTATAGCTAAGGCAGGACTTGAACTCATGGTCTATCTTTCTCTCTCTCTTTCTAGCTTGGTGCCTTGATCATTAGACCAAATGGTCTCTCTTAATATATAGTATGCTATTCTGTGTTTTATTTGTATTTCTTTGGAATAAATCTTGTTTCTTTCACTAAGAATCATTGTAGTGAATGCACCCACATGCTAAGAGGTATTAGATAAATTATCAGCAAGTAAAGTAGCTTGGTTACCTTTAATCTCTACAGAAATTAACAGTCTATTTTGAGCACAGTTTCCATTATGTATTATGGAAGACAGGGAGATATATTGAGCTACTATCACTTAATCACGTAATTGAACATAATCCTTTAGCTCTGATTCCACAATAAGGAAATGGTTATTCATTTCATATCCAGTGTGTATTTAGTCTCCTGATAAATCAGACAATATTTACTGTTAAATTGTTTGTTTATAAATGCAGAGTCTAGGTTATACTTCTCCAGAAGCATTTGGCAGAGGCTGTACAATTTGGAGAGGAAAAGAAATTAATGTATTATATTGAAATATCTGTAACCTCTTTGATAGCATAGAATTTCAGAACATGATACTATCAGGTATACATCTTTATATAGTATATGGAACCCTAATACTTCAATTATTTAAATGAAACCTATTATTATCATTATTATTATTATTATTATTACTACTACAACATAATTATTATTATTATTATTAATAATAATAAGTTAGAAGGGACCTTGGAGGTCATCTGGTCCAACCCCATGCTTAGGCAGGAAACCCTATACCATTTCAGACAAATGGTTGTCCAATCTCTTCTATAAAAGTTCCAGTGTTGGAGCATTCACAACTTCTGGAGGCAGGTTGTTCCACTGATTAATTGTTCTGACTGTTAGGAAATTTCTCCTTAGTTCTGGGTTGCTTTTCTCTTTGATTAGTTTCCATCCATTGCTTCTTGTCCTGCCTTTAGGTATTTTGTAGAATAGCTTGACTCCCTCTTCTTTGTGGTCCCTCAGATATTGGAACACTGCTATCATGTCACCCCTAGTCCTTTTCTTCATTAAACTAGACATACCCAATTACAGCAACTGTTCCTTATATGTTTTAGCCTCCAGTCCTCTATTCATCTTTGATGCTCTTCTCTGCACTCTTTGTAGAGTCTCAACATCTTTTTTACATCGTGGTGACCAAAACTGGATGCTGTATTCCAAGTGTGGCCTTATCAAGGCATTGTAAAGTGGTATTAACACTTCACGTGATCTTAATTCTATCCCTCTGTTAATGCAACCTAGCAATGTGTTGGCTTTTTTGGTAGCTGCAGCATAACTGCTGGCTCATATTTAGGTGATTGTCCACTAGGACTCCGAGATCCCTCTCACAGTTATTACTATTGAGCAAGGTACCATCTATACTATACCATGCATTTGGTTTTTCTTGCCTAAATGTAGAACCTTACTTTTTTCATCATTGAATTTCATTTTGTTAGATAGCATCCAATATTCAAGTCTGTCAAGATCCTTGTGTATTTTGAGCCTATCCTCATGTGTGTGGGCTCTTCCTGCCAGCTTGGTGTCATATGCAAATTTGATGAATTCCCCTTCTATCCCCTCATCCAAATCATTGATGAAGATGTTGAAGAGCACTGGGCCCAGAACAGAGCCCTTGGGCACCCCATTACACACTTCCCTCCATGTAGATACAGTTCCATTGAGAACCACACCAATCAGCCACCTATGGATCCATCTGGTAATGATGCTGTCTAACCCACATTTTTCTATCTTATCAAGTAGTAGGTTGTGGTCTACTTTATCATATGCCTTACTGAAGTCCAAGTAAATTATATCCACAGCATTCCTCTGGTCCATTAATTTTGTCACCTGGTCAAAGAATGCAATAATATTTGTCTGGCATGATCTGTTTTTGATAAACCAATGTTGGCTTTTGGTAATGACTTGCTTGATTATCTTTTCCAGAATCTTCCTAGGTATTGAGGTCAGGCTGATAGGTCTGTAGTTTCCCTTTTTGAAGATGGGAACATCAGCTCTTTTCCAGTCCTCCGGTAGTTCCCCAGTGTTCCAGGATCTTTGAAAGATAAACAGCCACTTAGACTGCTCATTGAACTAATGATATAGCTAAGCAAAAACATGCTGACTTAGACTGGGAGAACACTGAGAATCGCTATCTGGCTTTTCTGCTTATAATGATCAGGCAGCAAGTGATGAGATGGAAAGGGCTTCTGTCAATCACACTACACACAATATAAAACTTTAGACGAGCTGTAAAAATGGTGTGACTTATGATAAAGATGATAATAGCTTTTGAAAGTATGCCTTTATGAATAACATGTGCTTTGTAGCTTACTATGCAAAATATGGAAATATACTGTATTTTTTGTAAATATGTATTTACAACATAAATATTCTAATAAATATTAATGTTTTCATGTATTAGATGATATCTTAGAAATTCTGTTCCAATAAAAGAAACAGATTTGACTAACCAGACTAATAATTAACACTAAATATAAGCAATGGCAGTGTTGTATTTTATGACTAGGCATTTTATACAAGCGAATGATCTTTCCATCTTTCACCCTTTTCTTGTGATATGTAGAAAAGATACAGAAATGGAGGATGCCATTCTCCTTGCCCCATGCAATTCTTTGAATGGGGGCAGATTGCAGAACAAAGGACTCAGTTAGAGTCAATCTCCTTCTTCTTTGACTGTGATTAAGTTTTAGAGTGATAAAATTGAATCCACCAACTGCCAATGGGTCATATTGTAGTAACCCTTTCCTCTCCATAAAAAATATTGGAAATGGTATAGGACTCTGGAGTGTAGCTATTGTCTAACAAGTAGTCAACCGTCTACCTGATACTAAGCTGGAGGTTTCACAGGATTATTTCTACAACTTGCCTTAATATTTTTAGGAATGGATAATCTGAAAACCTATTCTTAAAACAAAACAACAACAACAAAACAGCCTTGGTGTCCAGATGCTGTTACTCATTGACTTGTGTCCACATCTAACTGTTCCCATAGCATCTTACACAAGTGGAAGCGCACTCAATAAAATAGATGTCTGCTAATAATACAGTGCAATAGAAAAATGATGGATTTAGCATTGTATGCCAACATGAATGCAAACTAAAGAAAATATCATTATTAACATTTTTAATAAATGCCAAAATAATTATTCACTAGTCTATAATTCTTTCTCATTTTGCCAAGCTGGAAATCAGAGATGCAAATAATTTAACAGATTGTTAGTTGAAATTGCATGCCTAATTAATTGTCCATGCTCTTGCTTGGAAAATTGTTCCTGATATATTAGATGCATTTTAGTCTTGATGGAAGTACATTTTTCTTGCAGCAGCTGCTCAGTAGCATTGGTATTAAACAAATTTAAAGTGATATAGAAGTTAGAAATGGAAGGCTGCTTGAACTAGCAGCGGAATGAGACATTTAGGCACCTTCATTCAAGCTTTAAACAAGCTTTCCCCTCAGCCACCCACCTCAGCCGATTTACAGCCAGCTTTCCTCCTCCACTGGCTCTCCCCTGACCATTCTCCTGGGCTCCTGGCCCTTCACCCACGACCCTTCATTCCTGCCCATTTGCCCAGACACCATTTGACCCGGTTCTTTGGCTGCACAGGACAAATAGCCCCCAGCCAATCGGGTGACAGGCAGAAGCAATGATGCTGCGGGCGCAGCGTGCGATGGGTGGGGCAATCACAGGGGCTGTGGGGTAGGCAGTGTGTGATGCAAGATTTTTTTTAAAAACCTGCTACTGCTGTTCTGCAAGTTTTTTTTTAAGGGCTGGACTTTTGGGTTGCTCTAGTGTGTGGTTCAGACAGGTCATGAAGAGGATGATGGTGCCTGAGTTATAAAAATGTGTTGGAAATGGCAAAGCTGCAGCATAAAAGCATCTGCTGTCAGGACTGACAATTGGGCAGACAACCAAAAGAGTGTTGGGGGGGACCAAGAAGGGAAAGGGGGCTTCACAGAGACAGCTTCGCTCGCAATTCAGCCAGCTCCAAAGAGGCAGAAAATGAAAAGGAGAACGAGGACCCAGCCCGGTGCAGCTGCTGGCATTGCAGGCAGGGCAATGGTGGTGGTGTGGGGGGTGTCAAAATGGGAAGCCACCTCTCCTCAGTTTTTTTTTAAAGCTGTCAGAGTTTGGCAGCAGTAGGTTGGCTCCGGGCAGAGCAGGCAATAGGCAACAGTGGCGAGGCCTTCCCATTTTGACCACTTCCCTGGCCATTGCCTTTGTGCCTAGATTCTGGCCTGATGCTGAATGGGAGTTCAGCTGCCCCCCCATTGCACGCCAATACTGTTTGCCACCCCCATTTGCCTGCCACGCTTCCCCACAATGCCAGCAGATGCGCAGCACCCCTTTTTGCCTGCTGCATCCCCCCACAATACCAACAGCTGCAGAGCACCCCAATTTGCCTGCTGCACATCCCCCCACAATGCCAGCAGCCCTCAGACACTCAGAACAAACTTTCCCCTTGCAGCTAATATTTGTGTAACTATTTTTTAATGGAAAATATTACAATAATAACATGGTGGGAAGAAAAGTAATCCAGTAGCTGTTTATTCTAAAATAATAGATTTATCCTCATTTCCAAGTGTCCTTCTTCTCACTGAATAGACACAATGAAATATGATAGGTGAAAACAAGCATAAGTTTTCTGGGGATACTGGTTATATAGTGAGTGTGTGTGTGTGTGTGTGTATATATATATATATATATATATATATATATATATATATATATATATATATATATATATATATGCAAGCACTGCGGAAATGGGATTCAAATCACTCATTACATTGCAAACGATTGTGTCAACACCCGCGGCGTTATGGACAGGAAACCGTACCCCCTCACAGTTGGGAACACCTGCATACGGGCGTGAATAACTACACCATCAACACCCCCCTACCATGTGACCAGCGTCGGACCGTGCGGCGAGAGAATTTCCCACCGCAGCATGTGGATGCGGGAACAGAGGCTGCGGACTCCCCGTGCACGGAGAAAGAAAGGGAGAGGGCTCCCGATATGGACGATCTATGCACCTCCCAACAATTTTATGTGAAGCTCACACTTCCCCAGGAGGGAGGAAGCAACAACAGTGGAGCAGGAACATCTAAAAGATCTAACGATAGAATTACGGAGTGTGCGATCGCCCATAACAATGAGGAAGAGCGTCCCACATGGAGAGGGGAGAGAAAACATAGAATGACAACTCGCTCGATCAGTAAAAGGGAGAGTAATGGGAGCGGAGATCATGCCCAAATACTAACGAACCCTTATTGGCATGAATGGGAAGGATCCGGTTTAAATGCCAAACAACGAAAGGGAACAGACACAAGGAAGACTGGGATGGGGGATAAAGACAGGATCGTTGAAGTACATCATACTCAGATAGGAGCTGTTGACATGGCAGAGGAGGAGAGAAGTATACAATTGGAAAGGGGCACTAACTCACAGCTAATGGAGCCCTATCCCCATTATAACACACAAGAAAACACCAGACCGAATCCTCCCCCCCGATATGATAGGTATCGGCATTATCGGAAGAGGAAGAGATGCAAGGTTACTAACGCCTCCAAAAACCAACAACGGAAGGATAGGGAAGGGCATTCGAAGAAAAGAGTATAACGTTACAGACACATTTCTGTTATCAGCTGGCCAATCAGGGCCAGTGACGCGGTCTAAGAGCCATGCACAGATGTTACTTGAACCTACTTAAACCACCTTTGTTGAAGTGGCCTTTTTAGCCCTGACGATGTTGGGGAGTTTCCCCCAGCGAAAGCTTGGCAACTTTTTAGCATAAGTATAGTATATTTTTAGTAAAGTGATCGTGTTTTATTCCTTTCATATATATATATATATATATATATATATATAATATATATATATATATATATATATATATATATATATATATATATATATATATATATATATATATATATATATATGTTTTCTGAGGTTTTCGCGGGTGTTTGTATGTAGGTCTTTGGTTGTTCGGGTTTTTTCCCGCGTAAAATTGGAAGTGTCTTGGCGACATTTCGACGAAGTCCCATTCGTCATCTTCAGGCTGGTGTTTTCAGTTTCGTGCTTCGAGCAGCCTGTATATATATATACAGGCAATCCATTCATTCCTGTCCGCAAATGTGTTATCCAAGTGAGGATCGCATTGGTTCTGATTAGTGGTAATATCAAGAGTTTCTGAACCAGATGTCCTTTGCCCTTTATTTCTTCCCCAAGTTTGCCCCCCACTCAGTTTTCTTTCTCTTTCTTCTGTTATTTTTCTTCTGTCTACATTATTCATTTTCGGCTATTAACACTATCTTTCCCTTAGTTGAATGTGCTACAGAGCATAACTGCCTTTCATTTGTTTATTTTATTTGTTTACTAAATTTAGATGGCCACCCATCTTAAATACATGGGTCTAGATGACGAATAATATTTAAAAACAGAATAAGAACAGTGTTTTCAAAATTATAAATTACAAAATTATATATTTTGTACAGCAACAATTAATATAACCATATAACAAGCTTCCTGATTTGTGGTCCTCATTTCATGGAGTCTGGGGAAGAGGTCAGGTAGGGTTTGTTTGGTTTTTTTTTAAAAAAAGAAAGTACATAGCATTGAATATTGGATCCCTTGAGACTGTGGGATCTGGACCTAGATTATGTCCTGTGGGGGCAGGTGCATCAGAAATAGACACAGCAGTCAAAACTATATTAATTCCGTAGTGTAAATTTGGCTGCTAAAAATCTGAAACTCATTCTAGTGAACATATTGAATGTTTACAGTCACTCATGCCCTAGTCACCTTCAGATCGTACCACTGCAGTTTCCATAGGGCTGCCTTCAAAGAATATCTGGAAGCATCTAGTATAGAATCTAGCAGCATGGACAGTCCAAGAACAGCACATATTATACCTTTGCTACATGAGATCATGTAGATCTTCTAGATCTAATTCAAAATACTGGTTTTCACCTTTAGAGATTTGGGACTGGACTATTCTAAAGGACAATGGTTACATCAGTCTACACTATTAGATCTGGCAGAGAAGGCAGGCTGTGGGTACCATCGGCTAGGGTCATATAATTGGTGGCTCCCCGGAGATGTGCCTTCTCTGCTGTGGCACCTGCCTTAGATTAGCTTCATCCACTTTGACATTTTGGAAGTCTTTCAAGACCTGATTAAGTATCAGGCCTGCAGTTCTCTGGGAACCAGAGACAGGCTTAGGTGACTTCATTACTGGGGTGACAGTTTTTATATTGCTATGTCTGTTAGTTTATTGATTGTTGTATACTACATAGAGTCACTTGGATCACTTGGCAGCTGTACAATTTTGGTTAATAAATAAACAAAACAAAACAAACAAACAAACAAAGGAAAGGAACAGAGAATTGAATTTCAAATAGTTGAGTTAATTTGCTCCCTTCTAAGAGATAAAGGCTTTAAGAGCTCTTGGGACCAAAGAGAAGTAGGGGAAATATTCAGCTTCTATCTCCTACCCACCCAAAGAGAATTTCTCCATTATCTTTTTATAAGGATCAAGGTTACATCATGTTGCGTGAGATCTACTTTCATCTTTTGTGATGTACAATTAAATACCAAAATGCAAAGTCAGTATAATACTGGGCACATGTTTTTAAAAGCAGAAGTCTGCTTTGTGCAATATATCTGTCTTTATTATCTAAAAGGTCACATGTTTGAACTGTTTCCTTGATAGTTTAGACATAGGAATAGGAGGCAGGTCACCAAAGGACTTCAGCAATATTAGATCCCTACTCAGATTGTCAGACATGACTGATAAGACAATTGCCTCCTACTACTGCATCTTGGCAGCATCTGTATAGTAACATCCCTCTTGTCATTTTTGGAAGAATTCAACACATCACAGGAATGACCTTTGGAAACTCTTGAATTTGCACAGCAATGGTGAGGTACTTGCATGACAGATAGAAGCAGTTGCTTCATTTATCTATTTTAAGATTTATTCACTTATTTATTCATTTATTCAAGAAAAGTTATATTCTTATTTAATTCATTAATGATGATTATAAAGGGATAAATAAATCATGATTGGCTGATCCTTTGGGATTTAGAGTTATTGTGAGCTTTCATGTGTTGCATGAAATTCAGCATGGCAAATTCAACCCAATAACTGTTGTACTTTAAGTGAATAAACTTTATGCTTAAACTTTAGCAACATTTAAACTTTACAAATAGAACTCCATGGTCCTAATCAGCTAATTTTATCTCCAGTTGTATTATCTGAAGTGAAGATGTAAAATATTCATACCAGTCATAGCAAAAGTAATGAGTCACGCTAGTTCCAAAGGTTTCCACAGGATGTAATCATGACTTTATGTAGATCACATGAACTTTAAGTTGATCACATAATACACTTATATAATCTTAGTTCAGCCATCCTCAATGAGGCACTTCTTAGTTATATTAGATCAATACTCCTAGAATTCTAACCAAATTTACCAAAAGTTGGTTAGTTGGATCTGATAGATCCCGCATTGGAGAACCGATGCAAGTAGAAAAATAGCAGCCTTTAACATTTTATTACTGTCATACATTACAAAAGCAATTTGGACTTCATAATGATATATCTTGCAAACTTTGCTATATATATTTGCCTTGGGATCTTTATGTAGTATATTCTAAAGTCCTATATTAGCAATGCTCTAAGAATGTCTTCTGTCTTTCCTGTTAGTAACATGATAAAAGTAATTTTCAGTTTGTTCCTTTCCAGATTAGTTGTTGATCTTTACCGTAGCCTCAAGACAGTAATTAGAGTTGACTAGAAAGTTAAATGTTTGCTTTTCCAAAAGTAATACTTAAGTTTTTGTTGTTGTTTTCTGTAGATATAAGCATTCAGCTGAAACATAACTGTGTGTGGACTGAGTTACAGAATGTTCATATTTTTTCTTTTTTACATTAGACTGCATCTGGACAAAGCTATTTTGCTAGATTCAACTACCATCTATATGAAGAGTTATCCATTCCTGATTTAAATGCTATTGAAATTAATAGGAATCACATGCATCAAGTTATTTGATTGTGGGGAAAAATGCATGTGCAGCAAACTGCCATGCTTCCCCCCCACAAACCTCATAACCTTTTGATACCCTTTGTCCCAGTGAAGCAGCCAGAAGGTCATCCCCTTTTGACTTAATGCCTTACCTACCTAAATAGATAATATGCTTCAGTTACTTCCTATCTCTTCCTGCCTTTGTTAGTTCCTTCTCCTGTTTGCTCTTTACCTGGTCTTTGACCATGTAATGTGTTACTAGAAAATAGTTGCTAACATGAAGACTTTTTCCAATGAAGAAACCTTTGTCGGCATTTAATGGTAAAGCCAGTAACAAATATATAAGAAGCAATAAACTCAGAGTTTGTCAAGCTGTCTCAAGCTGTGACAAGCAGCTCTGCAGCAGCTTCAAATCTCTGCTGAAGACATGCCTGAGTCTTTTTCTTAGCGTCTTACATTTGATGTCCAATCCATTGCCTTCTTTTGTTTTCCCACAAGCAAAGGGTTTTACATGCTTAATGTGAAGCATTCTCCAGTGTAGCATAAGTACAATGTGTGCATTGCTGAAATATATACCACAGGAATTAACTTATTTAAATTCTGTATATTGTTGTGATTTAAGTTAAAAACTTAGCAACAGTGAAATCAAAGCCTATTGTTCAGTCAGTGCTCCAAGATGCTTGCAATTAAAGTAATGTAGTCCAAAGAAAAGTTTATCTTTCTTGATACTAGATGGATGGATGGATGGATGTGTTTTGTATGTCTTGATGCTGGCTTGTCCCAGATATCACTTTTTAGGTTTAGTAGAAAAATACTGAAAGTGTCAAGTAAAAGTGATTTGACTCATTTTGAGTTGTGTGGTCCCTCTGATTGGATCATTTGAGAGAATCAAATATTAATAATAAAAAATTATGTATCTTCTGGTCATCACATTTTAAGGTATGAATTAAACTGATTTGTCAAAGAGATTTTCTAGGGAAGAAAATATTTTTTCTAAACCTTTCTTATGTTTTAAAAGCTATTCATACATTGAATGAAGAACATCCTACCATGTAAGTTAGAAATCATTTAATCACACATATGTTATGATGTGGAGGGGTAGGAGGCTAGGAAATAACATTCTGCCCATTCAGTTTGTGAACACAATGAAGGACATTCCTCAAATATGAAAATGTTTATTAAAATACTCTATATGTAATTTTTGCTTTATTATACAGTGGTTGGATTTCCATAGTTGAACTTTCTTTTCTCTGGTCAATATTTTACATTCTCTTTATTCCAGAGACATAAATTTATACATGGGAAACTATTTATTTTCACAAACCAAATTGCATGTACTGCATTATATGCTGTGTTTTCTAATATTGTTCACTTCTGCAGTTGCCATCACAATTCATTCTTATTTAGGTTAAGCAAGGGTTTTTTTTTTTAGAAGAAATGTGTGGGTAAGTCAGTCATCCACTCTGAATAAGAAAACCTAGTTAAAGTCAGTATGCAGTGATGTTGATGCATAAGATAAGATAAGATGTGAAATTTAACTTTCCATTTTATACTCTCCTAACTGTAAACCAGGATAACTTCTGTGTGCATTGAAATGCAACAAACAATATAGCAAGCTGTTTTAAAAACATAAGAGGATTAGCATTCTGTAGACCCTATTGATGCTGTTTTTATTGCAAATGAAGGCAAATATACATGTCCCAGGATAATATTGCAGAATCCAATCTGAGTCAGTCACTGGGACCAAATATTTATTCTTCTAAACTTTCAGGTTCATGCTAGAGCCCATCCTCAGGGAACTCCTCTCTCTCCAGAATGACTAAGATTGGATACTATTTCCATTAACTGAAATGTAATGTTATATTTTTCCTCAACTCTCTAATGGGACTATTTCTAGTCTATGCTATTATTATCCCATAACTCCTAGTCCACACAGTGATTGTCCACGGAAGCTGGGAGTTCCATGGATCTTGGCCTCCATATCTTTGAATAAAAAAACAGCTTGGGTTTGCATGCCAATCTTAGATAGTTTCTCACTCTCACACCATTTTATCAAAATACCAAATTTCAGATTCCATACTGAACAACACTCAGTATCCCAAATGTTATGTCCTGGGCCTGCTGATTCATTCAGCAGGTGCAGGATGCTGCAGAGAGGCCTGGGCAGACCACGTGAATGCCCGGGACCAGATAGGCTGTCTCCCGCCTTGCGCGCATGCGTAAGGCGGGAGAAATGCCTTGCATTGATTGGCTGATACTGTCCCTGCAAAGGGGCATAAGAGCAATCCGCGCCATTTTGTTGTTGGTTCTGTTGTGAATGGAATAAAGACAATACTGTTTGTTACTCCTGCTTGTCTCAATGCCTCTTACTTGGAAACAGAACACCAAGCACTAAGTTATTAATACATGATCAGAGAGTAATCCTATCAACTATATTAAATTTAATTAAAGTCCCAGCATGGCCTTCAAGGGTCACATAAGGTGATTGGCTTAGAAAAAGATGCACATTCCTGCACAACCTCATTCTATTTTTGTCTTCTTAGTCAAAATATAATATAATTTGGGCTGGAATACTATGTTCAGTTGGTTGGAGGAAAGTCCTAGATAGGTAAACCCAACATTGAGCTACTATTTCAGAATAACTTTTTTTCTGCTCTATAACATTTCAGGATTGTCAGGATTTCAAAACACCAGATATTTTGGCTTCTGTAGTTTCTTAAAGAGAATTCCTTAAGATTTCTCAAAGTTTCACCCTCAAGGTGATTATTCCTTTGTTGACATGCACTGTTTTTTTTTTTTTTGTTTTTGTTTTGCTTCCATGAAGGAAAAAGATTAAGAGAAAGGATAGGTGGTGGACTTTTTCATGCTGAAGAAATGTCATTTTTAAAATGCCAAGATGACATTGTAAAAGGGGGCACAAGATTGTTACTAGAAGTTGATGTCAAAAGGTCCAATTACAGATGGACTCAGTGCCAGGTTGTCTTAACTTCCTCCTCCTCCTCTTTTCTTTGTTAATCATTCAAGGTACATACTGTATGAAGGAGAGGAAAATATCACAAAACTTGATAAATTAAGGGTTGTTGTTGTGGGGAAAATAGGGGAAGACCGGTTTGTTCAATATGTTCACTGCCTTCAATTATTTGTAAAAATAATAAAGGTGGGATATAAATAAACAAATTTCAGCAAAAGGATGAAAATACCAAATTGTAATCAAGTGTACAAAACTTAGTGGAAAACTCTGTATTCTTAAAATATACTTTAAAAAGTTGTCTGAACTCTTTTCAGCCTCTAACAAAATTAAGACAGCCAAGTCTGATTTATCTGCCATTATGTCCAATAAAAAACAATTATAAGTTGAATATTATAGATCACTGTCTTTTTGTTATTTGTTATTAATATGGATTGACATAGACAAGTATTACATTCAGTGATCTCCAGGTTAATGTCACTGTTTGTACCTTGGCATCAGTTTAAATGACAATATTGATCTAGGTTTTGCACCTCTGATAGAATCTTTTTTGCTTCAATATTATTGTAATATAAGCCTTGGAATTAAGGAAAGAGGAAGTCTATTAAAATTAAATATCTCGTCATAAATTTCTCACAAAATGACTAAAACAGCACTGTTCCATTGTGATACAAGCTTCATAGATGCATGAGTTTATCACAACACAACATCTGTCTGTCTGTCTGTCTGTCTGTCTATCTATCTATCTATCTATCTATCTATCTATCTATCTATCTATCTATCTATCTATCTATCTATCTCTATCTAAACATTCATATAGCCTCCCATTTTCTAACTAATTCTGGGTGGCACCCAATCAAAATGGAACTATAGAACTTATGTTGAGATGGTGCAACATTGCTTTTCTCATTTCCCCACAGATACATGGATAACTCTGCACTGAGGAAACACACAAAATAATCCCAGAAACTATGTCTGGAAACCAGCTCACATAGTTCATTTGAATCAAAATTATTTGATCTCTAATTCTTAACAGAGATTTAAACAAAATAAACACCTTTTCTGAACCTCATATGATGCATTTGAAGTGGTGAAAATTTTTATGTGCTGAAGTTGCTGGCCTGGCCTGTCAATTTGCTGTTGTAGAGCATAAACTATAAAGGTTAGAAATTAATTGTATTTCAAAGTTGCTATTTTTAGGCAGGGATTTCAGAGAATTGAAAATTATTTCAATATTTTCTTGAGGGTAAAAGGATTGAAAGAAAAACCATATCATTTTGCTTGGCTACATTGTTTTAATTCTGATCATGAGTCCATATAATGATCTACAGGGATTCATTCTTTTGCTTTTTCTTCTATGTATGTGGAATATTTGAACTACATTTTTTTTAAAGTGGTCTAGATTCTGATTATTTCATCTTTAGATTTTTGATATAATCATACAATTTAGGCAGTGGTGGGATTCAAATATGTGAACAACCGGTTCTCTGTGTGGATGCCGCTTCCAGAAGTCCATTCTGGGCCTGGGCAACAAAAAATTAGCTACTGGTTCTGCCGAAATGGTGTGAACTAGCTGACTCCCACCACTGAATTTAGGACTTACTCAACTCTCCAATATTCTAATCCGTTTAGAAGCATTATATTTCTCTCCTGGTATGCTACTAGGGATGAGAAAAGTGCTATTGTCATCAGAGTTCACAATTTTTGATAGTGACTCTATCTTTTTAATTTTCTATGTCTTCTCTATAGGTCAGATAATATTTTTTAAATTAATTTTGCATTGTTTTTCATGATTGCAAAGAAAGACATTGTCATATTATTTAGATTTCTCACCCAGACTATTTTAGTGAGAACAGAAAGGAATTTACCAGCTGAAAGGGAAGAAATATTTTTCATTCAGAAATTTCCAATGAATGTGTTGAAGTGCTTTATTCTGCCAATATATCTCTAGCCTAGAAATGTGAAATTTATAGAAATGATTATGTCATTTTTATATTAAGAATTATTTCAGAATCCCCAGGGCATAAGATTACACTGTAAACAATAATTATTTTTTCAAATGTGTAACCTCTCCAAATGAGGACTAACAAGTAGGGAATGACAAACGAAAATAATACAAGTCCCAGTCTACATAATCAAAAGAGCTATAGAAGGGTTGAAATCATAACTGCACTTTTTCTAAAGACAAAGCAAATGGCATTATATAAGAATATGTTGTTGTTAATTGCGAAGTCGTGTCCGACCCGTCGCGACCCCATGGACAATGTTCCTCCAGGTCTTCCTGTCCTCTACCATCTTCTGGAGTCCATTTAAGTTCACACCTACTGCTTCAGTGACTCCATCCAGCCATCTCATTCTCTGTCGTCCCTTCTTCTATTGCCCTCAATCTTTCCCAGCATTAGGCCCTTCTCCAGTGAGTCCTTCCTTCTCATTAGGTGGCCAAAGTATTTGAGTTTCAACTTCAGGATCTGGCCTTCTAAAGAGCAGTCGGGGTTGATCTCTTCTAGGACTGACCGGTTTGAACGCCTTGCAGTCAAAGGGACTCGCAGGAGTCTTCTCCAGCACCATAGTTCAAAGGCCTCAATTCTTTTGCGCTCAGCCTTTCTTATGGTCCAACTTTCACAGCCATACATTGCAACTGGGAAAACCATGGCCTGGACTATACGCACTTTGGTTGGCAGGGTGATGTCTCTGCTTTTTAGTATGCTGTCTAGATTTGCCATAGCTTTCCTCCCCAGGAGCAAGCGTCTTTTAATTTCTTGGCTGCAGTCCCATCTGAGGTGATCTTGGAGCCCAGAAAAATAAAATCTGTCACTACCTCCATTTCTTCCCCATCTATTTGCCAGGAATTGAGAGGGCCGGATGCCATGATTTTGGTTTTCTTAATGTTGAGTTTCAAGCCTACTTTTACACTCTCCTTCTTCACCCGCATCAAGAGGCTCTTTAGTTCTCTTCACTTTCTGCCATTAGAGTGGTATCATCTGCATATCTTAGGTTGTTGATATTTCTCCCGGCAATCTTAATTCCAACTTTTGATTCATCTAGCCCTGCCTTTCTCATGATGTGCTCTGCATATAAGTTAAATAGGCAGGGTGATAGTATACAGCCTTGCCGGACTTCTTTTCCAATTTTGAACCAATCAGTGGTTCCGTGTTCGGTTCTCACTGTTGCTTCTTGACCCGCATATAGGTTTCTCAAGAGACAAATGAGATGGTCTGGTACTCCCATCTCTTTAAGAACTTGCCAAAATTTGTTGTGATCCACACAATCAAAGGCTTTTGCATAGTCAATGAAGCAGAGGTAGATGTTTTTCTGGAACTCCCTAGCTTTCTCCATGATCCAGCATATGTTGGCAATTTGATCTCTAGTTCCTCTGCCTCTTCGAAATCCTGCCTGTACTTCTGGTAGTTCTCGATCCACATACTGCTGGAGTCTAGCTTGTAGGATTTTAAGCATAACTTTACTAGCATGTGAAATGAGTGCAATGGTGCGATAGTTTGAACATTCTTTGGCATTGCCTTTCTTTGGAATTGGAATGTAAAATGACCTTTTCCAATCCTGTGGCCACTGTTGAGTTTTCCAAATTTGCTGGCAAATTGAGTGTAGCACTTTTACTGCATCGTCTTTTAAGATTTTGAATAGCTCAGCTGGAATACTGTCACCTCCACTAGCTTTGTTGTTGCTCAGATTTTCTAAGGCCATTTCACTTCACATTCTAGGATGTCTGGTTCGAGGTCAATGACTATCTCATTGTGGTTATCTGGGATGTTAAGCTCATTCTTGTATAGTTCTTCTGTGTAGTTTTGCCATCTCTTCTTAATCTCTTCTGCCTCTGTTAGGTCCCTGCCATTTTGGTCCTTTATCATGCCCATCTTTGCATGAAACCTTCCCTTCATATCTCCAATTTCTTGAAGAGATCTCTTGTCCTCCCTATTCTGTTGTTTTCTTCTATTTCTTTGCACTGTTCATTTAAGAAGGCATTTTTATCTCTTCTAGCTACTCTCTGGAATTCTGCATTCAATTGGGTGTATCTTTCTTTTTCTCCTTTGCCTTTCGCTTCCCTTCTTTCCTCAGCTATTTGCAAAGCTTCCTCAGACAGCCATTTGCTTTCTTGCATTTCTTTTTCTTTGGGATGGTTTTAGTTGCTACCTCTTGTACAATGTTGCGAACTTCCATCCATAGTTCTTCAGGCACTCTGTCTATCAGATCTAATTCCTTAAATCTATTTGTAACCTCTACTGTATATTCATCAGGAATATGATTTAGTTCATACCTGAGTGGCCTAGTGCTTTCCCCTACTTTTTTCAATTTAAGCCTAAATTTTGCAACAAGAAGCTCATGATCTGAGCCACAGTCAGCTCCTGGTCTTGTTTTTACTGACTGTATAGAGCTTTTCCATCTTTTGCTGCAGAGCACATAGTCAATCTGATTTCTATGTTGACCGTCTGGTGATGTCCATGTGTAGAGCCGTCTCTTGGGTTGTTGGAAAAGAGTGCTTGTTATGACCATCGTATTCTCTTGACAAAATTCTATTAGCCTGTGCCCTGCTTCATTTTGTACTCCAAGGCCAAACTTGCCTGTTATTCCGGTTATCTTTTGGCTTCCTACCTTAGCATTCCAATCCCCCATGATGATAAGGACATCATTTTTTGGTGTTAATTCTATAAGGGGCTGTAGGGCTTCATAAAACTGGTCAATTTCATCCTCTTCAGCACCAGTGGTTGGGGCATAGATTTGGACTATTGTGATATTGAATGGTTTGCCTTGGATTCGAATTGAGATCATTCTGTCATTTTGGGGATTGTATCCCAGTATTGCTTTTCCTATTCTTTTATTGACTATGAAGGCGACTCCATTTCTTCTGAGGGATTCTTGCCCACAGTAGTATACCTGATGGTCATCTGAGTTAAATTCACCCATTCCTGTCCATTTTAGTTCACTGATTCCTAAGATGTCGATGTTCAGTCTGGTCATCTCTTTTTTGACTACGTCTAGCTTGCCTTGATTCATGGATCTTACATTCCAGGTTCCTATGGAGAAAAAAATCTTTACAGCATCGGACTTTCCTTTCACCACCAGATATATCCACAGCTGAGCGTCCTTTCGGCTTTGGCCCAGTCGCTTCACTCTTTCTGGCGCTACTAGTACTAGCCCTCTGCTCTTCCCCAGTAGCATATTGGACACCTTCCGACCTGAGGGGCTCATCTTCAAGCGTCATATCTTTTTGCCTTTTAGTACTGTCCATGGGGTTTTCATGGCAAAGATACTGGAGTGGTTTGCCATTTCCTTCTCCAGTGGATCACATTTTGTCAGAACTCTCTGCTATAACCTGTCCGTCTTGGGTGGCCCTGCACGGCATAGCTTCTAGCTTCATTGAGTTACGCAAGCCCCTTCGCCACGACAAGGCAGTAATCCATAAAGGGGTATAAGAATATAGGCAACTACTAACAGAGAGTGAATAAACACTTTCAATTTATCTAGTCTTGCCAAGATGGATGAAGGTGGACTATTTGATTCAGTACTCTCCAGCAAAAACATATGTTTTCCACCAAGAAATTGTGATGGGCAAGATAAATCAGCATAAGTGAAGCATGAGACTAATAGAAATCTTGTCAAGGATTATCTTTCACTTTGAGTGGGTTTATGTTGAGTAGGTTAATTCCACCCCAGAAAGAACTGGAGAACTCGGAAAGTGTCAAATAGGCAAATGTTGTCCCTGTCTTCAAAATAGAAATTTCTAGCAAACTACAGAACAGTCATGCTATTATCAATATCTGAGAAGATGTAGAGCAAATCATAGGGAGATTGATCTGTAAGCACCTTTAAACAATGCAATAACTCTCAGAAATTAGAATTGGTTTTTCAAAAAGTAAATCTTGCTAGACTAATATTATCTCATTTTTGATTGGGTAACTTTCCTTATAGATTGATTTCATCAAATCATTTGACAAAGTACCATGGGGCAGGCTGATTAGCAAGTTAATTAATAATGGCTTGGGTGTCATAGTTGTCCCAAAGGTGCTTTTTCAAAAGGCAACTGGATGGCTTTTTTTCCTTAAGGAAGAAGAAAATGTTTCACTTCTGATGATGGAGAGGGGGATGGAAGGATATTTTTTAAAATTTAAATATTTTAATTTTTTATTTTAAATAAAATATTTTAAATTTGAAACAATCACTTCTTCCTCTGTGGCCACCATGATTGCAAGGGTTCTGTTCAATTGGCAGTGAATATTTGGAAATATTCCATAAAGTTTACTTATTCCATAAAGTTTACTTATTTTTCTCCTCCTATTCATGCCAGGAAAGCAAGCACCAAATTGTTTCTGTTCTGTTTTGTGGGTCTTTTGAAAACTAGTGAGAAGAAAAAAAAATCAGTCTTTCCTGTCATTTAGCTAGAAGGCAAGTCTTGACAGAACTCTTTGTCAATTTCACCCGATAAAAGGAAAAGCAAATGGAAACAGCCAGCATTTCCTAATTCTGCTATTGAATCTGCTTTTTTAAAAACAAACAAACAAACACACAAAAACCTTTCATGACAGAGGCAGTCTGGTTTGAAAAATCTGTCAAAGATGGTTGTGTTCAAGAGGAGACAGTGTTGTACTTGATGGCCTAAACAGCCCCTTCCCACTGTAATTATTTATAGCTGTGGAAACTATATTCGTTCTGTGCAGTACGAAAGGATGGTTGAATCTTTCAATATACATTCATTTCAGCTTTGCATATTTTTCTTGTCTTAAATATAGTACATCCCTATTTATTTATTTATTTAAATAAATAAATACAAAATAAAAGACAAAATGGCAGAAAGGCATACAAGAAAGTGCACCTATAAATAATCATATAACTATCTAGCAAACTCTACTCTGTTATGGATCCCCAATATAGTTGACATGTTTAAGGGCTTTTCCATTTTTCATTTCAAGTTTGGCAATTACCAGAGATTTCTTTTCTCTCCCTGAAGAAATTCAGAATATTCATCCAATGAATTTTTCTGTCCAATTCTACTTGCTGTGCGTTGATTTTGAATTATATTTTTGCCTCATTTCTTGAAATAATAATTTTAAGATCTTTCTATTTAACCTGTTGGGAGAAAATCAATATATCTACCTATTAAATCCAGGATATCAACCCAAAGGGTTAAACAGAGTATCCCTGCTTCTTGGCAGAGAATACTTTTCTGGATTGAAGAATTACAAATGGCAAATGTCATCTTGGCATTCAGTTTATGAACCACAGCTGACAAGTAAAAGCATTTAAAGAGCATTTCATTCACTCAGTCCGACACCTTTTCAGCTTCTTTGGCTATCCTCTTAAACAGAAAGATATTTCACGACATTCTGTTGTATTTCTGGAGTAGAACAGAACAGTAAAGGGCAAATGATTAGTTTAGTTTTCTTGAAGTAGCCTTTTTGCAATTGTACTGTGGATTTTTGTAACACATTAAAATTGTACTGTATTAATTATCTGTGGGCCTTAAAAATAAAAGATTTTGGCTTTTTAAATGTTTCGGGTTTATAGGAATTATATCTTACATGAGCCTGATATTATTCATTCATTCATTAGATTTTTATTCCACCTTTATTACTTTGTAAGTAACTCAAAGTGGCAAGATATATAATATTCCTTCATTGTCCTATTTTTATCAATGGAAGAACAGCCCTATGAGGTGAGTTGGACTGACAGAGAATGATTGGACCATGTTACCAGCTGGCTTTTGTGCTGATTTTTAGGCTAGCATTTTAACCACCTAGGCACAACTCTGTTCTCTTTACAAGCCAAAATAAAAGCTCTGGAGTCATATGAGAGAGAATGGTCTTGTAATGGTCTAATTCTGTCTTCACATAGAAAAGGGTTTGTTCTATTTTCCAGTAGAAAGCCTTTATTTCCTACAAGATCATATTGATCTTGCTCGAGTCTGCTTCAGTGGCTGTCTGGTGCTGAAATGAGGCTCCATAGTGAGGACCCAAGAAACAGTAAGCCAGCTATCTCAGTGCCACAGTAAAGAAGGTATGTGGATGTGCCACAATATCCAACAATGTATTGTGACTGAATGTATGGTGTGCCGCATGTATATGTACAGCTTTTATCTTTTATTTTGTTATGTTTGTAATTGATGATAGATCCAGAAATATAAAAGTAATACATTTAAAGTCAGACAGGTTTGACAGGTGAAATGGTTGACAAGAAAATGAAAGTTCAAGGTACAGTAGCTACCTGGAAGGAGGTCTGTTTTCCCCAGCTTTTAAGGATTTAAGCTAGAATGAACTTTTATTTTATATAGAGAAGAAGAAGGTGAGATCTTTGCATTTAAAGCATCATTGAATATTGCTTTATATCTTTGAGAGACAATTAAGCAGTAAAAGGAGAAAGGAAGTTTCAGAGAAAAAGAGATATTGGATATCTGTTACTGAAGAGATTTCTGATTGCGTATTCCATACAGGCAGTTCTGACTAATTTAAAGTTATATTATTTTTCAGAAGATGCCTGAATGTTTTGTATTTTATTTTAGTACCTGAAAATAAGGACAGAGTTCCCATTGCAGGAAGCCTTAATTCATATGTTGATATCTAATAATTTAGTTTCTAAGTATATATCTTGAATTGGAATTAATTTACCTTTAAAAACAGCATGTATCAATAAGAACATTTTTCTGTGCCTTGGCAAATATTGCATTCAGTTGCTTGGGCAGGGGGTAATCTATCTATTGAAGAAAAAAAAAACAATTCCTATATCTCGGAGATCATATTCCAAAACAGTACATCAAGCTATAAGGACAATGCACAGTTTAGTCTAATTGACTCTTTATCTAGTAAAACAATCAAAGTAAGTTTCTGGCTTTTTATTGCAGCATCTGTTCTATTTCTCCATTTCTGATCTCTACCATACCAGGAACCTAGAAATACATTGGACATGCTAATGGCCTTTTTGGTCCCAGATATGGAAGAAACCACCATTTCCGCTTGTTTATATTTTTGTCAGTGCAAAAAAGTACAATACAATATTTTTTGAATAGAGACCTTGCTGCAAACAGTGTATCTGTGTAAAGGCTCCCCTTCATTGTCAATGTAACCCAGACACTCCTAACTGATGTATTCATGGAACTGAACTCCAAAGGATAAATTGGAATGAGCTGTACTGTGAGCTGTACACAGTGGGTGCCTATGCAAGAAAATATCACATTTGCTTTACAATATAGCATTGTGAAGACCTCTGACTAGTGAAACATACACAGATATAGCACGGGATGTTAGCTGATGACAAGACGTTCTCCCATAGATGCAATGGATTTGCAGCTCAGACAGTTGATTGGAAGGACATTATATGAGGCCTAAGTACAATTTCCAATCAACCTAATCTGTTACCTGGTGGTAGTATCATGTCTAGAATGATTTTAATGCATTGCCCTTCTGCTTTATTCCAGTTTTCATTAAGGCATTGGAACAGTTCCGATTAGGTTTAATTCACTTCATCACCATTTGGTTGGCTGCCTATTCCCTTCCCAGCATGATAGCAAGTTTTCATTTCCAGAAGCAGTAGGACAAGTAGGGACAAGATGGCTCAGTTATGTCTCAACTGAGCTGAGGAATGAAAAACTGTGGCCTTACAGCACTTTAGTACTATTTGAAAATTCATCAGTAGAACATAGAAGAGGCAAATATACTTTGCAACCTTACTTGCAATCGACTGCTAAAGAGCAATTGATGTAGTTTGTCTCCACCATTCTATAAAGGTTCCCACCTAAAGGTTCCCTTCCCAGCTAGAAAATGTTTTGTTCATTTAATCCCTCCTCTCCTCTCACCAAATAGCTACCTATTTAATTTGAAATATTACCTTTTCTGGCTTCTTATGTAGTGATGTACAATTCTTCTGGATCAAGGAAGAATGCTGGAGGCCAAGTTCCAAAATAAATTACAAAATTAAGCTTCATTTCACCTAATTTACATTTTAAGAACATTAAATATAGTCAATAGGATTATCTAGTGATGTATATTATAACTTCTCCCTTCTGTTACTCTTCACACTAACAACGTTAGAACCCCTGTGGGACCACCACTTAAAGCTTTTGGAGATTGCCTAAGGTTCAGGGACTTGACATCTAATGTGTCTACTTGTAGGATCCATAGAAAGTGATGCCGACAAGTTATTTGGAGGATACACGAAGGGGTTGGTGCTACTGAGAAAAGTATGCAAGAGGGGAATCCATAGAACATGGTAACAGGAATAGTTGCTTATTTTCCCAAAACAGACAGTGAATCCTTCCAGGCTTCTTGTCTCCAGAACAGACTTCGTTAATTGTTCCAATTTCTGACAGTATGGCAAGTGATCAGAGATGATGAAAAAAAAAGTGTCTGGGAGAATCAAGATCCTTTCTGGGTTGAAAGAGAAGGCAATTGGCTCCATGTATTATACTTCCCATGGTGTCTGAGAGTTGGCAAAAGAAAGCTATTAGCTTGGTCCCAGTTCTACTGCAAGAGCCCTTTCAAGTGGCCAAAAGCTGTCATGAAAAACCAAGAGAATGGCTTTGGCCTGGCTCCCCAGTCTAAACAATTTATTGTTTCAATGATGACTTCACTGCTCATATATTTACTCTCCTGTTTCCTTTCTGAACTGCCTTCCTGCTTCTGTTGAACCATCCTTCTGCCTGTAAGCCATCAGTCTTTGCACTAAATCTTTGAATGCATGGGATTAAAAATAAATATTTTGTGTGATGCCTTCTCTGGGCTGCACTAATGATGAATGGTTTATTTACTCCTTTTACAGGACTTTCAGAGCTTGTATAGAAATCTCCAGCAAACAGCCACATTTAACGAAATCATTTTCAAATCTTGTTTGTATTTTTTTTTCAACATGCTCAAAGCTGGTCATGATTCACATTGATAGGGTAATAAGTGATACTGAATTTGCTACTCTGTCTCAATATGTACATATATGTGTGTGAAACAAAGGGAAGAAGTGTGCTTCCTCTCCTCCAGTTCTCACATTATTAGCAAGTCTCTGACTGTGGTAAGTTTGCCCTGAGCAGAAAGAAGACCTACTTTTCAAAAGAAGGAAATAAATTTCAGCTCCTTAAAGATGGAAATTTACAGTCCATTTTTTTTCACTTATTCTACTGATGCAATACATATATATTCTGTATATCTGTTATTCCTCCATTTCACATATATTACCTCAAAGGTTTTACAAGTGGCATTGAAGAATAGCCCACTTTCTAGTGGAAATCACAATTTATAAAAGAGGAATATATTTAAATATTTATTGTACACCGACCCCAGAGTCTCTCTGTGAGGGAAATGAGTGGTTTTAAAAAATGTAATAAATGAAATAAATAAATAAACAATAAATAAATAAACTGGAGGTTTATGTTATTATATTATTTTAATGCTTTGTCATATTCTAGATTAATAAATGTTTCTGAAATAATCACATCTAGGATTTGACTGTGCTCCTGTAGAGAAGGCAGCATTTCAAGAAAAGCCAACTCAACTCTACTGAAAGACTTTTGATCCAGCCCCAGATTTTAAGCTCTTAGTGCCAAGATCCACACACATTTCCACAACCAGCTTCTAGTATTAAGTGGATGAAATGTATGACTCTTGCTGTAGAATAAGGCAAACTGGAATATTTGATATAGAAGAAATCGTGTCTTATATGTGAAATAAGTGAGAATGTTTATAGAGCATGGTAGCAAGAGAGAGTTTTGCTTATTTATTTATTAGATTTTTGTTCTGCCTTTATTATTTTACAAGTAACTCAAAGCAGCAAACATATATAATACTCCTTCCTTCTTCTATTTCCCCCACAATAACGTTGTGAGATAGATTGGGTTTTGTTTTGTTTTAGAAGAATTAAGACCCTTTGTATTGGCAAGTTATGCTGCATTTGCTAGATGAGTTTCCTTCTTCTTAGAGAAATAATTTTAAATGTGATTGTAAAATATTTTGAAAAATATTGTTTTCTGGATTTAGTAGCAAAAGAGTGTTTAGCGTATGGACTTTAGAAAGTTTAACAACAGATTAAGGGATCCGATGGACTTGAAATGGTAATTTTAAGTTTTGAAAGAATTCCTCCCTTGAGAAACTGTTGTCGTTTGCCTTTTCTTCAGTCAGAAGAAGACACTTTGACTTTAATAGTTGGACACTAGAGTGAGTTATAGATTAAGAAAAGAATGGAAGGAAATATTCTAACAGTGAGCTTTCTGACGAAAAACTATGAAAAAATATGAATATTTGTGATAAATGGTCTTTGAAACACTTAGAAATAATGGATAGATGTAAACTAAAGAGGTAATAGAAGAACAAAATACTCTGAATAAGTTTGAAATTAATGTTATTGTGTATATCAATGTGGCAAGTAATGGAAGAAATATAATAAAGGATGTACTGGGCTTTCAAATGAAACAGGATGATGCTTAAATGCCTAAAGGAAATATACAACTATCAAACCAGAAAAGAGATTTACATATTTTTTTACTGATTGTATGAAACAGATCTGTTATAGTTATAAGATTTTTTTGAGAAGTGGCAAAAAAGGATGAATTCCATTTACTGAATTTACAAAAGAGACAGTTCCACTTACTGAATATACAAAAGAGACTAGCTAAAGTTCTGAAATTTTTTGGGGACTCGGCGGGGGGAAGGAAGGAAGAAGAAAAGATAACAAGAAATCAAATTGTAGTTCACTATATGAAAAGTTAAGAATTAAGATTGAGTTAAGAATTAAAGTGTAGGGATGGAATACAAGTTGGGATTATTCAATCAAGGTTAAAATAATTAGATATATTTGACACTGGACTTCTGCTGATAAGGAAATAAGATGAGGGTTTGGATTTTATTTTTAGCTAAAAGATGAAATATGGGATGAAAATATTATAATTTAAGATATGGCAATAAATTTACTGCATTTGTTGGTGTGAAGAGGGAAATTACTTCTTTGTTTCTTTTTTCCTTTTTACATTTTTTCTTTTTAGATTTTAGTAGTTTGTATAGCTTTTATTCTTTTTGCCTGTAATCTCTAATAAAATTATTTGAAAAAATGCAAAAAGGGAACTGATAATCTGAAACAGGTTAGGAATAAGAAAGGTGTGCAGAGAAGGTTGAATATTATTTCTGTGAAAAGGGCTTGCTTCCAAAACCTAGCAGTCCCTAGAATTGTTTGATTATGATTTCTATCTTCTCTTCAGTAAAGAATTACTTAATGAAAATATTTTGGATACTTTTGAACTTTCATAATTGTTACCAATCCTATCTGTTGGGTAAAGTCTGATAGAAGACAAAATAAAGAATTTTTTTTTTAATAGTTCAATAGTTCAGCTGAACTGTAGAGATGGAAATTCGTACTGGAATTCTTAGGTTGCTGGTTTGAGTCTGGTTACAAGGAGGCTTGTTTGGTCCAGTAATCTAGTGTTTAAGGCACCAGGCTAAAAAAACAGGAGGCTGTGAGTACTGGTCCTGCCTTAGACATGAAAGAGGTATTCAGGCTTTTGCAATTAATGTATGAGGAAGGTAAACTTCAGGGAAGAATCAACACAGAATATTTCCTAATTTGATCTCTTGCTATAGCTAGAAATGTGATTTGAAAAGAATGCTAAATTATTTCTTATAAACTTGGATTCTAGCTTTTTTTCTGAATCAAGAAACAGTTTTGGCAGGAAGGAAGGGCATATCATTCCTATTCTATTTTTCCTTTAGAATACTTTTTGTAGAAATTCCAAACATTGGATTAGACTATTTCTGTTGTAAGAAAATAGACTTCTGTATATGTTGTGAAGCATATATTGCTTGAACAATATTGTTTTATTTTTCAAACAATATACAACTAAATTCACATGAACAGTGTATCAGAACACAAAAATCCTAGAAACAAAAATACCAGTTTGTTGTTGAATAATGGGATCTTGCTTTTGTCTCATCCCAGAATCTCTTGTGTTTATAGCAAAGAAAAGCCAAATGGTTATTACTGCATTCAACATCCAGTGGCTATTAATGCATCCAAAATGCCCCTAGGATATCAATTTTTAGCTGGTATCAGAAAAAGGAATCCCATTTTCTCATAATATTTGGCTATATACTAACTGCTAATTTATAAACATATACTGTGTCAGGAAACCATACTTTAATACACACACTGTCAGGAAATAATTAATTGGAAATAGTTTTAATGACACAATTACATTTTGGGCTGCAAATAACTTTCTTAGGTTTGCAATGGTACATAATAGTCAGCAGGCATAATACAGAAGGAGGACAAATGATCACTTTTAGGAAAGAGCAAACATTTTCTTGAATTTGTCGGAAAGGAATGTATTGCTTCCATCATCACTCATTAATTTTAAAAGAAACTCTTGACCAGCTATGTAGAACACTTGAAACTTGACTAGGAGAACAGTCCAAAGTCCAAAATACATTGTATGTTTTCTTATCTTAAATCAATGGTACATTAGTATGCAGTGCTGAAATATTGATTCTTTGTTAACACTTGCAATGATTACTTTAAATGGCTTCTGCTATTTAAGTTTGCTAATATTTAGGCTGGTTTGCATAGCAATATTTTTGAATGTAGCTGTTTGCTAAAATGTACACCATAAATTATATCATTTCCCTATCACTCGTATAAAGATAACTTTATTTTCATTTATTTAATGAAGTACCATTATGAAGTGCCTGGCTGAGTCACACCTCCTGAAAGTTTATATAAAATATAAAAATATGTTTATAAAATTAGATACAAAATTATTTTATATAGCTGTACCCAGACACGTGTTGCTGTGGCTCAGTCTGGTTAAATGGAAAAGAAGAAAAGAGAAAGTGCACATTTGTAATATGTTTAATTTCACAATGCTTGTTGGTATACAATATTTTTTGTTGTTCCATTGTCTGTGCAGATATAGAGATTGTCTGGTTTGCCGGCGCTGTTTTTCAAAAAAAGCATGTTTTTACCTGTCACAGGTGTGACATCTATATAATAGTAGGTATATAAAAAGCCGCGCGTATTCGAATGCAACATTGTGTCAAAATTTCAAAACAATCGGTGAAGAACTTTTGGAGATTTAAGATTTTGAACAAACAAACATTTACATTTTTATTTATATAGATTATAAAATATAAAAACAGTTTTATTAAACTGAAAAAATAAAAGAACAAATTAAAACAATAATGGTCCTCCAAAAATACTATTAACCCTATTAAATCCATTCAAACAAAATGACTTTTACCAATTTCTGGAAGCCTTTAAACAAAGGTGCCAGGCAAACCTTAGTGGGTGAGGTATATAGACACTGCAGAGAAAGACTGAATTCTCTGAATTCTCATAGGGTCAGGACATTCAGCACCTTCTGCCTGAATGTAGGTGTGGAACAGGCACATTGTACCTGAAGGAGATGGTCCCTATGGTATTCTGGCATCTAACCATTTTAGCTTTAAATGTTAAACCAACTCTTTGAATTTGATCTGAAAGCCCACTGACAACCAATGGAGAGACTGAAGAACACATATAATACTTGCAAAGTGGCAATAACACCTTACCACAGAATAGACTACAGAATTCTGGACAAAATAACTCTGGTTTGGTTGAGCTGAGCTTGTTTTAATCTATCCAAACATTGACAACTTCCATTGGTTCAAGGCTTTCAGCTTAGGTGGAAATGTAAAGTTAATGTAAAGTTAAGCATCATCAGTGTATTGATAATATTTCTCTGCAAACTGATAATAACTTATTCTAGCAGCTTTATATAGATGTTAAAGGAAAAAGCTTGGTCTAGTAAGATGCCATGATTGATTTTATTAAAGTCTTCTGAAATGTCCAACAAAACAAAAGAGATGAACTTCTACCCTCAAGGTCCTGACATAAGTAATCTACCATGGCAACAAATGCTGTTTCCATCCATGCCTGTGTCTGAACTCCAATTGAAAAGCATCTTCTATATAATATTCTTGCTGTATCGCTCTTTGTTGATGATGCTCCACCATCTTTTCAACAATTTTTTTCCCAAAGCAGAGATTAAAGAACACCTAGTTCTTAAATAAAGCTGGATTAAGAGATAGCTTCTTTGAGAAAGGGCACACAATTGCTTATTTCAGGTTGCCAACTTCATGCCATCTTGCAAAGAAATTTTAATCAGCCTACAAAATTAACCCTATGACAATTATACTGGGCACCACCTAGAGCTCTTCCTTGAGGCAGAGAGCCAGTCTAGAACAGGGGTGTCAAACTCAATTTCATTGAGGGCCGCATCAGCATTGCGGTTGTCCTCGGGGTGCTGGGTAGGTATGGCCAGGGTGGGTGCAGCCTACTGGGTGGGCATGGCTGGAGTGGGTGTGGCCTGCTGGGTGGGCATGGCCAGCTCTTCATCATTCGCATCAAGGGTGCCTGTGGGGGCCTGGGCAGGAGTGGGACAGATCTGAGGGTCTCTGGTAGAAGGGAATGGGACCAGGGCAAGCGCCAAGGCATGGTCCACTGGAAGAGTAGGCGAGGGCCATTTGCTGGCCACTTCCAAGCGATGGTGCATTTCTTCATTCTTCACAAAGGGTGACCCTCCCCAGCATGCACCCAGGGGATGGGGCCAACACAGCAGGGGTCAGTCCCTTGCTGTTTCCAGACGGCCTTGTGGAGCTAAGACTGAATGCATTTCAGCAAAGATGGCCACCACAAAATTGTACATTGGCTTCTGGGAGGCTGGGACCAAGGCAGCAGGGGCTGTTCCCTCACTGTTTCCAGGATGGCTTTGCGGGCCACATGAAACCACATCACGGGCCACATCCAGCCCCCGGGCCTTGTGTTTGACATGTCTGCTCTAGAAACATGAAATATAAATAAATAACCTCTTGTATCCCATTCATTGCTCAAAAGAGCCAGAGGTGATGTAGATCTAAATCAAAGCTAGTAATGTCCATATTGCAGAGAACTATATCACTACAGTTACTATCCACTGTTAGATAGTGCTATCCACTATCACTTTAATTTTTAAGGCTTTAACCAACTTCTTTGGTACATCCAATAAAAGTACTTATAAAGTCAATGTCTTATTTGTGTTTCCATTTCTTCTCTGTCTTATAATCCATGTTTTTTTAATTTTTCAGTATTTCTACTTCCAATATTTCTACACCAAAATTTGCTTCACCTCATTATTCTATAAATTGAGAAAGAGAAAAAGAATGAGAAAGAGAGAGAGTAGGTAAAAATCCCAGCATGTGTAGAAACAAAGCTTTGAAAAAATGACACTTCTCTTTAAATTCTGACAAATATACTTGAAGCATGTCTATTTTGATCCATTATTTAGTTAACCTTTGGCAAACACTATCAAAGAACTATATGTTTGGAAATGTTTGAATACTTTTGATGTCATAGTAGATATCAGAGTTAACATTTTGAAGAAATGTGTTATGCACTTTGTTTCCTTGCTTGGACCAGCTCAACCATGAACTCATGTATCTAGCTAAGTACTTTATCTCACAGATTCAGTTCTGCATCCTCAACTGCAAACTGAATTTTTTAATTGTATGACTGAATTATTAATAATTGACATGAAATAATTTCATTACACATATGGATAAAAAACAAAATACACATTTTTGTCAGCTTGTGCATTTGCTACTCATGTGAAACCAATTGAAACAAAGGATTATATATCTTTGTTCCTGAATATAGGTAGTTCTTGACTTACGGCTGGTCATTTAGTGACCATTCATAGTTGCAATGACCTTAGAAAAGGTGTTTTTCAGTCTGTAAAGCCTTTTCAGCTGTCAAAAAATATTGTGTCCCCCTTCCCCCATGGATACATGACCACATTTTGAGTGCTTGGCAACCAGCTCATCCTTATGACTGGTTGCAACATCCTGTGGTCACATAATTGTGATTTGTGACTTTTTTGCCAGTTTCCAGCAAAGAAGAGAATAAGTTTGGATAATTATATCAATCTAGGCAGTAGGTTTCATGGTTGTAATTTTTAGAGTTTTTGCTTTTCTTTGCCTGATGGAAAATCTCTTGGAGAATTTTGAAGTTTATATGCTGTTTTTATAATGCTAATAAAAGTATTACACAGCAGCAAATAATGTAAAACATATTTCAGACATTTGTCATCATGAGTATTCACCTATCAGGAAACCACAATGCTATCTTAAACAACAATATTTAATGCAGCAGTGGACATAGAAATATTTGAGACAATGGTATAGCTTGAATGCATATTATTCTAGAAGCAAGATTGTTGAGTCCGTGGCGGGAAAACAGACACGAGAAGCAGCTGGAGTTCTCAGTTTCATTTATTCAGCGTTCAGCTTACAGGAAGATGGCTTCAGCCTCGCCCAAACGCCTCGCAGCCTCTTATATAGGCAACTCCCGGGTAAATGGGTTACTTTTCCCGCGCCAGCACCCGCGCATGCGCACGGCGCTGGCGACAGCCTGTCTGGTCCCGGGCAGCTTTGCACCTGCCCGGGACTGCCTGCAAACGCCCGAGCCGTTTGCAAAGGCTCGGGACATAACACCCCTTTCCCCCGGGCTAAAACTACTACCAACATACAACATTTATTTTATATGACATTTTGCTCCCCAGTGCTCCCACTGATTACTGGCTTTTGCCTTGCCAGCAATGTTATGTAATCTTCTAGATACTTAGGAGATTTCTTTGCTCTCTGTGACCTTCTTAGCTCTGGGTTACTGGCATAAGTCCCCTGACTGGAGGGAGGCGTGAGCCTGTTCTCTCTATTGTGCCCTGGTGTCTTCCAAGGACTGTGCCCCGATGCCTGGCCTGCTTGCTTGCCCACCGGGCTCGTCAGGCCAGGGCTTCTGTTACTTTGTGACCTGGTTGACCTACCTAGCTGTAGACCCTCAGGCCCCTTGAAGTGATAGCCGCTGCTGGGCGTCTCTGTAGAACCTCCTAGGTCAGTCCAAGACCTGTCAGGAGGCTGTCCATTCCCTGAACCCCATTCTGTGTTCGGGCTCGTGTGGGTTTCTGTACTTTCCCAAAACTCAGGTGTTCCCTGATTTGTGCTAGGGTTGTTGTAGTCGGGACTTGGTTCCTCGACTAACTCTGTGTATGTTTGACCCCCTGTAGGATTTGGGGTAAGGTCAGGCCAACCTTGGGAATTGTGTGCCAGCTCTCTTGCGGGGAATGATTTGTTGGGATGCCCCCGGGTATCCTCCGTTGCTGGAGTGCTGTGTGATGTGTGTGGAAAGTGAGTATGCCCCCGGGGTGACTCCCTGGCTGGAGTAGGCGTGAGTGCCTGTTGTGTGGGTAAGCTCCATGACTTTCTTTTCGGAGCAATTGCAGAACCTTGGGACGAGCCGTTTGTGGCTCCCTCAGTGGAGATGGGCAGTAGCTCTTGCCCTTCCCTTTGCTCCAAAGGGTCCCCCTCCCCCCCTGGAAAAGACCCAGGAGTCTCAGCAGAAAAGTCTCGCCTAGAGCGAAGTTGGTCGATGTGCCGACGCAGGACACGACCGTTGTCCAGGGCAACCTCGTAGGAGAGAGGACCTGTGATCCTGGACACAGAAGCGGGGACCCATGTATGACCAGGCCCGTAATTGCGAGCCCAAACCGGGGCACCCACAAGTAGTTGTCTAGGTGCCCTAGGATGTGAGGTAGATGAAGGCAGTCTGTCCGGATGCAACCGGTCAAGTCTAGTAGTAAGTTGGCGCCCCCAACGAAGTTCAGCTGGACTTCTCCCTGTAGAAGTGGACGGTGTGGTGCGATAAGAAAGGAGAAAGTCAGCCAACCTGTGATGCCAGTCCCCGTAGGTGAGTCTCTTCAAGGCGTCCTTTGCGATGCGCACCATGCGTTCAGCCATACCGTTGGTGGACGGGTGAAAAGGCGCAGACGTGGCATGACGAATCAGGTTTGCCTGTAAGAAAGCTTGGAATTCGGAGGAGGTGAATTGAGGGCCGTTGTCGGACACAATGACATCTGGCAGCCCGTGTGCAGCAAAAATCCCCCTCAGTACCTGAATAGTCTTTGCAGTGGTGGTGGATGAGACAGGCACAACCTCAAGCCATTTTGAATGGCTGTCAACAAGGACCAAGAAGAACTGGCCCTGAAAGGGCCCAGCGTAGTCAATGTGCACCCTAGACCATGGGGACTGTGTTTCCTCCCATCTATGCACAGGAGCTTGGGGCATCTCTGGGCGAGATCGTTGGCACAGGTGGCATGCGTGTACCTTAGCCTCAATATCTTTATCTAAAGCAGGCCACCACAAGTGGCTGCGTGCAAGAGCCTTCATACGAACAATGCCAGGATGACCCTCGTGGAGGGATTCTAAGACCCTAGTCCTCATTGAGGTGGGAATGACAACTCTGTTTCCCCAAAGCAGACAACCCTGAGAAAGGGACAGTTCGTTTCTTTTGGACCAGAAACTCTGAAACTCAGGACTAGGGCAGTGCTCAGGCCACCCGGACAGGACCCAGGAGCGGACACGTGAAAGTGTGTGATCTGTACCCGTTTCAGCGGTAACATCCCTGGCACTAAGAGGGAGCTCGGGCAAGGCTTGGATTGATAGAATGTTGACAGCTGGCGCGGGGTCAGCTTCTACTACTGGCAGAGGCAATCTACTGAGGCCATCAGCATGGCCCATTTCTTTCCCAGGCTTGTGGAGTAATGAAAAATCATATGCAGACAAGAAAATAGACCACCTAAGCATTCTAGGGGAAATGATGGGGGGAGTCTGCTTACGTGTGGTAAACAGTCCCAGCAGAGGCTTATGGTCAGTGAAGACCGTGAAATGCCTGCCATATAGAAAATCGTGGAATTTTTTAATTCCAGCAACAACAGCCAGAGCCTCCCTGTCTATCTGAGCGTAGTTGCGCTCGGCAGAAGACAGTGTTCTGGAGTAGTATGCAATAGGAACCTGAGTTCCATCAGACCTGAGGTGACTCAGGACAGCTCCAACCCCGTAGGGGGACGCATCACAAGCGATGCACACAGGGAGAGACTCGTTGAAATGTGCAAGAACACTGTTAGAAGTGAGCAAGGCCTTGACTTCTTTAAAGCAAGCCTCATGCGCTTGTGACCACAGCCACACAGCCTGTTTGTCTAGTAGCCTGTGAAGAGGCTCAGCTACACTAGCTTTATGTGGAAGAAAAGAATTGTAGAAATTCAGGAGGCCTAGAAAGGCCTGAAGTTCGGCCTTAGACTTTGGCCTGGGTGCATCTAAAATAGCAGTTAGTTTGGATTCAGCAGGATGAATCCCAGCAGCATCAATTTTGAATCCCAGAAATTCAGTAGAAGGCACCCCAATCTGGCATTTGTCTTTTCTGAGCTTGAGGCCTGATTTCCTGAATCTTAACAGGACAGCCCTAAGCCTTTCAGCTAGAATGTGTGTGGAGTCTCCTGCAATCAAGACATCGTCAAAGTAGGGGCAGACCCCTGGTATACCTCGTAGTGTGTTTTCCATAACGCTTTGGAAAATCCCAGGAGCGACATTCACTCCAAACTGTAGCCTTTTTACTTTAAAGGCTCCCCTGTGGGTCACAATGGTCTGAGCTATGGCAGCATCATCATCAACAGGCAGCTGTTGATATGCTTGAGCTAGGTCAAGCTTTGCAAAAACACGCCCCCCCTTGAGAGAGGCCAGGATGTGACTGACCACAGGAACAGGATAGGCATGTTGCTGCAATGCCTTATTGAGTGTGCATTTGTAATCAGCACAAATGCGAATGTCCCCATTTGCCTTTAGAGGCGTGACAATGGGGGTCTCCCACGGGCTGGAATCAACAGGTTCTAGGATTCCCTGTTGGATTAGTTTGTCTAGTTCAGTGTCAATCTTACTTTTTAAAGCAAAAGGGACCCTTCTTGCTTTAATCCTAATGGGAGTGACAGTGGGGTCTAGCTTTAAGGACACAGGTGGTCCTTTGAATGTGCCCAGCTGGGGGCTGAAAACATCTGCAAATTCTGTGCAGACTTCCTGTAGGTCGAGTGTTTGTAAGCTATTGAGTCCTGTGACGTGTATCCCCAGGGCCTCAAACCAATCGAGTCCTATGAGACTCGTTCGTTCACCCCCTACTACTAATAAGTCTAGTGGACCTTCAAAACTCTTGTATTGCACGTTAAGGGTGGCCTCCCCCTTAACACACACTCTTGAGTTCTGAAAATCAGTAATACAATATCAGAAGGCCTTAACTTGGCCTTAGTCCCACTACTGGAACAAATCTTCCTAAATGTATGCAATGAAATGATGGAAAGGGCAGACCCTGTGTCTAGTTCCATAGATAATGGAACCCCTTGTAGCTTCACGTTGAGTGACAGCTTTTTCTTCATGGGCTTGTGTGTGCCTGTCCTACAAATGTTTCTACGCGAAGCGCAAAAACCTACCCTATTCTGGCTGGGGACTCTGGTACCCTTCAGGCGTTCTTCTTGAGGTTGTGCCTTTCGTCGGCCCAGACACACAGCTGCAATGTGCCCTTGTTTGCCGCATGCCCGGCAGGTAGCGGAGCGGAACTTGCAGTCGGTTCTCCGGTGGCGACCTCCACAGCCGATGCACTTGAGCGGAGCCGAAGAGCTTCCCTTCTGGTTCTCTTCCTTCGCGGGGTGTAGACGGTCGACTTACTCGTCCGGATCCTCCTCGGAGTTTCGTCGGACGTCTTCCTGGTGCACGGACGCACCCTCTGCACTGTTTCTGATCGGCCGCATGTTTTTGATGGCGCGCCTGCTGTGCTTCTGCGGTGACTTCCTTAAGGCGTATGGAAGGATAATCTTCCTTTGCGAAAAGTCTCTGTTGTAGCTCGCGATGCCTTAACCCGCACACGAATCGGTCCCTCAGTCGTTCCTCGAGGTCCTTGAACTCGCAGGGCTTGGCGGCCTTCCGTAACGCAGCGATGTATTCCTTGGCTGACTCACCGGACCGTTGATCCCTTTGTTCGAAGATGTGGCGCCATGAGATAACGGACACCTTGGGGTTGAAGTGCTCCTTCAGCAGCTTCTTCAGGTCTGCGTAGCTTACAGACTCTACTGGGACAGGTGCTGCAAGGTTTTCTGCGATTTCGAAGGCGTCTTGGCCGCAAACGCAAAGCAGGGGGGCCGCCTTCAAGCTATCTTCCCTCACTTGGTTTGCCTTGAAGTAGTTCTCCATTCTGGATACGTAGGACTCCCACCGCTCTGGATGTGAGACGTCGAATTCCGAAAGCCTTCCGATTTTCGCCATCTTCGGATCTTCAGGAGACGTGTCTATCAGCCAGCCTACCCCCGAATGCGCACCGGATTGGCGGGCAGCTGCCGAGTCGACGCCATTCCTCTTTCGCCGCTCAGGACTCCTTGGGTAAGCTTACACTTCTTCCTTTCCAGGTAGTGCAAGGCATCCCATCCTCGTCGCCAGTGTTGAGTCCGTGGCGGGAAAACAGACACGAGAAGCAGCTGGAGTTCTCAGTTTCATTGATTCAGCGTTCAGCTTACAGGAAGATGGCTTCAGCCTCGCCCAAACGCCTCGCAGCCTCTTATATAGGCAACTCCCGGGTAAATGGGTTACTTTTCCCGCGCCAGCACCCGCGCATGCGCACGGCGCTGGCGACAGCATGTCTGGTCCCGGGCAGCTTTGCACCTGCCCGGGACTGCCTGCAAACGCCCGAGCCGTTTGCAAAGGCTCGGGACATAACAATAATCACTATTTTTGTAAGCCATTATGAGAACCCATTAGATTAGTTACAAAGTAAAGCAACAAAACTCCCTAATAAGCAAAGAAATAAAAATATAGGTCTGGGAGAATCTCAAAACTTATATTATGGTATTCTTGTTGATAATGTTCTAATATTGAACTTGTGCTTAGATTTTTAATTCAAATCCTTCCATGGATCCAGCTAAGATCAACATGGTGGATGAGATTGCTGTTCTTGAAATAATAATGAAAGTAAGATAGTTCAACTTAGCGATATATACTATCCTGCAAAATTATACTTCATATCTCAGATGGAAACATGTAGCTTCAAAACTTCTTGTTTATAGTTTCCTCTAAAACATTACCAGTTGTTTTCTTTGTGGTTTCCTTCTGAAGAGGGGAAAGGTCAAACCAGACAACTATTGACATGATTTCCTGCCCTGGCATCATGAAACACATTTTTTTAAAAAATTAATATATGGTATCTAATGCATTTTTTAAAAAAAGCAAAGAAATTTGGGAAGGAGAGGAATGGAGATTATTAGTCCTTCCTAATAGAATAATACTGCCCTTCCACTTGGCAGTATCTAATCTGTGACAGCCAGCACTCAACAATTAAATAAATAAAAGAATAAGAATTTTATTTCATATTAATGAATAATTTTCAAAAGGAGGGGGCAAGAAAAAAGCTTTTATAATGAAATAATTTATAATGAAATTTGAAAATTTTGGCAAATGCCTATAAAGAACCTAATTTAAAATTCTCATCCATCTGAGTTTCACACATCCTTTACTCAGGATGAACATGACCATTCTTATCTGCCAGCTACATCTTTGAAAGGTCTGGGGAAAATATTCATCCTAATTCAGTATTCAACTTGATAAACCTGTTAACCTTACATTTTCCCACAATTGAATTTGTTTAAAATTTATTTTTTTAATTTGTTTAGAGAAAGATAGAAAGTAAACAAAGTTTAATTCTCGGTTGATATAAGGGCTACCGTAGGGCTTACAATGATGAGTTAACAAATTTACACATCACAACTGTTCATTTAGGACTTTTGTTTCCCCATATGTTTCAAAGTTCAAGCAGAACTCATCCAGCTCAGAACTAGAGGAGGAGGAGGAGGAAATTCTAGACTTATTCTTGGATTTTATCAGAAGTATCCCCATGGGATGGGCTACCTGCATTTTTAAAAAAATGTTCCTCATTCACAATGAAGTATTTAGAGGAAACACCTTTTGAATTCATTTTAGTAAAAATATAAATGTATCTTTATTCTACAAAAATATATTGCTATTTAATTCCACCATAATCCCTAAAGAAAAACTTATTAATTGGTAGGACTAGGGTTAAAAAAATTGTGTTCCAGATTTTACCTTCTAGGACCAGATTCTCTGGCAGATGGATAAGGAAGGATTTTGTAACTCCTGATGTGCTGAAAGCTGAAACTATTTTTCACACCTAGTTATGAGCTCATCTCTACATGAAAAAGGAAAAAGTTTAAAGTACAGCTTTGATTTATTTCAAGCAACTGACATAAAGCCAAACCTCCCTTCTTTAAATAATGTTAAATAATGTTAAACTATTTCTTCATCGCTGCATTTTTCAAAATTAATTGAGGATGTTTATACATTTCTCTACAAATGTTCCAAAAACATAACAGATGAGGAGAAATGTCTCCTATGATTACCTTTGTTAAACACAACTCACTAAGAAACTCACTGAAAGATTGTAAGTTTAATTCATTTTATCATTTATTCTTATTCCTAAATCATTCTGTCTTGCTTTAAAATATTTTAATCTGCCCATCACTTTGAATTATTCTAGGGTGGTGATACTATAATAAAAATGCAGAATAATAAAAAAAGAGATTCAGGACAACATATCAGCCTTTGAACATCTATAAGATTAAAAGGCAGTAAGTTTATAAAAATGCAGAGGAGGAAAAACATAAAGTAATTGTAGTGGATGCAGTAAAGAACTTCAATAGCTATCAAACCAAGTTCATGGCCAATTAAGAACACAATTCAAACACATTATGAGCAAACCCAATTTATCCTACGATCCCAGATCCAATATTTGTCTATTCTAATTCTTTCATTGCCTGGTCCTAAACTTCATGACAAGCATGGTGGCCTTGAAAAAATAACATTTAGCCTTGCTTATTCAATTGGTTACTTCACCACTTAACCTTAATTACTGTACTTTCTCAAATACACCGACTATATTAGATAGACTTGATTAGGTGTCCTCTATTCCAGAAGCTCCTCAGAGTGTTCAGCAAGAAAAGCAAATTAATGAAACAAATTAGTTTGGACCAACTTCCAACTGTGATCATGATAAAGAAGAGCAAAAATGGCTACAGTATAATCCTATTAAGCAATGGTACAGTGAATACGAGTCCCATGGCAAATCAGAAGCACCCAAGGAATCATAAGGTGACTAGCTACAATATACCAAAAGAGAGAGAACATACAGTAGGCTGTTGCAAACTCAAAAATAGATGGTTATAAATTTCCTAAAAGGATTGTTTTTTCTCATCCATTGACAGCTAAAGACCATGTATATCTTGCTCAATCTGTTCCAGGAACATTTGTTGCTACATTTTTTCACAATGGCAAGAAAAACCAAATGCACAAATATAGTATAGGGAGTACCTTGCTCAATAGTAGTAACTGTGAGAGGGACCTCAAAGTCCTAGTAGACAATCACCTAAATATGAGCCAGCAGTGTGCTGCAGCTGCCAAAAAGGCCAACACAGTGCTAGGCTGCATTAACAGTGGGAAAGAATCAAGATCACGTGAAGTGTTAATACCACTTTACAATGCCTTGGTAAGGCCACACTTGGAATACTGCATCCAGTTTTGGTCACCACGATGTAAAAAAGAAGTTGAGACTCTAGAAAGAGTACAGAGAAGAGCAAAAAAGATGATTAGGGGACTGGAGGCTAAAACATATAAGGAACGGCTGCTGGAATTGGGTATGTCTAGTTTAACAAAGAGAAGGACAAGAGGGGACATGATAGCAGTGTTCCAATATCTCAGGGGCTGCCACAAAGAAGAGGGAGTCAAGCTATTTTTCCAAAGCGCCTGAAGGCAGGACAAGAAGCAACGGGTGGAAACTAACCAAAGAGAGAAGCAATCTAGAACTAAGGAGAAACTTCCTGACAGTTAGAACAATTAACCAGTGGAACAACCTGCCTCCAGAAGCGGTAAATACTTCAACACCGGAGGTTTTTAAGAAGAGACTGGACAGCCATTTGTCCGAAATGGTATAGAGTTTCCTACCTGAACAGGGAGTTGGACTAGATGACCTCCAAGGTCCCTTCCAACTTTACTATTATTGTTATTATTATTACTATTGTTGTTGTTGTTGTTATTACCGTATATTCCGGTGTATAAGGCGACCCGACATATAAGACGACCCCCGACTTCGGTGCCGAGTCACATGCCTAGAAAGTCGTCTTATATGCTGGAAACTACTATTATTTCCAGCGTATAAGATGACTCGGCATATAAGACGACCCCCGACTTCAGCACCGATTTCAACACTTTCGAAAGTCGTCTTATACGCCAGAAAGTACAGTACTTCAAGAGCCAAAATCTCAGGAGAGCATTGGATTGGGAACTCTTGCTAAGGATATGACTTTAGGAAATATCTAGTGGAAGTTAGTCAAACTGGCTTCTCTTTAAATCTAAAGATAGTTACTTCTGAAACCCCCCTGTTACAGTCCACTTAGGTTTTGATTCATGGAAAATACCTTTAAATTTTATTTAAGCTAATAAAATGCATGATAAGATACTTAAAGAATGAGCATAAGAAGTCCTCATCTTACAACCACAATTCAACCCAAAATTTCCATTGCTAAGCAAGATGATTGTTAAATTAGTTTTGCCCCATTTAATGACCTTTCTTGCCATATTTGTTAAGAAAATCACTGCAGTTGGCTTGCTCGTTGATTTGCTTGTCAAAAGGTTGCAAAAAGTGATTACATAACCCTGGGATACTGAGACCATCATAAATACATCCCAATTGCCAAGCATCCAAATTTTGATCCAGTGACATGGGGATGCTGTGTTGGTCAAAAGTTGAAAAACAGTCATAAGTCACTTTTTTCAGTGTTGTTGTAACTTTATAGTCATTCATTCTGACTAGTGCACTTATGCAGGCAATAAGGTGCACTTTTGGTGGGGGGCTTTTTTTGCTGTTTCTGCTATTAGTGTACTATAATTTTAATTCCATCAATGCAAAACTATTACAGTTTTATTCCTGTGAATAATCACATAATTCTTCCCATCGTTGTTTCCATATGCATTTTTCCCTACCCTCCATCTTCCTATATCTGCCTGCTTTTCATTTAGTATATCCTATTTTATCATTTGTGTGTTTTGTTTTGGGTTTTTAGTTTAACAAAAGCCTCATACACAAGTGATCTTCCCTATTTCTCCAGTTTTATTTGCTAAAAATGTAGTTTTTTTAAAAAATATTTTTTTTTGTAAAAAAATTTTTATTTTCAATTTTACATTACATTCATAAAAAATACTTCAGATAAAGAGTAAAATAAATTTATACACACAACTTTCGGTATTGCTCACCCATTTCCCCCCAAACCGCATCCACCCTCTAGCCACTTCTTTCACTTCCCTCCTTCCCTCTTCTTCCTCACTCTCCCCCTCTCCTCCTTCTCCTCAACCTTCCTACTTACTTCTCCCCTTCCTCCTATCTTCTCACTCCGGATGCAGTCCAGGGGAAATGCCCAAGCAATTCCTCTCTCCAAATTAAAACATCAATATTATATACAATAAAACTATTTCTACTTATCTGAACTATTTAACCTCCAACCCATCCTCCCCCCACCCACTCCCCCCCTTCCCCCCCCCCCGACTTCCCAGAACCAAGTACAGGGTTATACAGACATATTAAACATAATCTATTTAAGTTTACTAATTATACAACAACCAAAATCATACTAACCCTTAACTCTCTTCAAACTTTAACATCATAATTTTATAAACAAATCCATTACTCATAAAATAAATGAAACTTTGTAGTTCTATATTTCTTCTGAACATATTCTATCCATCTTCTCCATACAATAACATATCTCTCTTGTGAATGGTCCTTTAAATAAACAGAAATTTTAGCCATTTCTGCTAAATTAGAAACCTTAAATACACATTCTTCTAAAGAAAGCAGAGAGTCTTTCTTCCAATATTTATTAAAAAAAAATATTTTATATTAAAGGACACATTTGAACTATATACCTATATTCCCATTTCATATTATTGCCTATATTTCCAACCTTAAATTCTAAGATATGTAGACTTCAACTTCAGCAGAGAAACAAAAAGAAGCAAATGTAACAAACAAAACACTAAAGGGGGCATGGAATACACAAAAGCTTCTGTTCTTGTCAACAGGACAAATATAGAATGCCTTCCCATTTTCTTTTCTTTTTTTTGTCAAATTTCTCAGTGTTGTTCCACTCTAAATCAGTGTATATACCTCTTCTAAAGCAAGGATATTGAACCATTACTTTCAATAATATATGTACAATATAACTGCACAATAATGACTTGCATAGGTAATCCTTGGATCATCTAAACCCTTTCTGGGTTGGTGGCCTGATGGGAGAGGGAAGATAAAACACCTTACAATGTGAATGTGGCCACATGTGCACACATGCACACAAACAGGCCGTGAGCATGTGCACCATGCAAACAGGGCTGCGAGCATGTGTGCAAGGCTCTCAGCGATGCCAGCACCTGCGTTAGGCTTGTGGCACTGCCACTGCCAGGCTCCCAGCAATGCTACCACCAGTGTGAGGATCATGACAATGTCCCTTGTGAGGCTCGCGCCATGGCCCATAACAATGCCACCACCTGTGCGAGGTTTGTGCTGAGGCCCATCTGCTACCTGACTCTTATGGCACTGCTGCTGCCTGTGCAAGATTCATGGCAATGCTACCATCTGAATGTGGTGCACCACCACCCATTTGCCACCCATGTTTCCGCCACCCTTGCAAGGTACATGGCAATGCCATCATCTACGCAATACTAGAAGCACTGTCACCGCCTGCACAATACTCACGGCAACAGTGGCATGTGAGGGGATGAACATGTGCACGCACACACATGCACTGCCCAGATACTCATGCAGCCCAGTGACCAAGAGGTTGGGGACATCTGTTATAAAACACTGAAATTTAAATTCAAATTTTGAACTACATACTTTGAAGAGTAAGGAATTTCACTGAGGAAAGAAGAAACCTTCCCCACCATTCTGATATCACATTTCAGAATGTTCAATTATATTGTCCACAGATGGATTATATTGTCGATCTCAAAGATAAACTGTCTTTTATACATTAAAAGATTATTAGCAATACATGCCATTAATAATGAGATACTGAAAGCTCTACAATAAAAGGCCACAGATTTTTGTGGCATCCTTGTAAAATGTCTTAGACTAGTTAATCATAAAGCATATATTAAAAATGTGCAAAATCACGTAAACTTTATGATCTTTTTGCAGTATATATACTTTTAAGCATCTAGCATCACAATATTCAATCTTAGTACAGAAATCATATAACATTACAATAATGGCTTGCATTAGTTGGCCTTGAATAATCCAATAGCAGTGAAAGTGGTATGTTGAGAATTCAGTTATATAGAATAATATAGTTAGTATGCTAATATACCAGTGGTGGAATTCAACCAGTTAGCACCATTTCAGCAGAACCGGTAGCTCATTTTTTGTTGCCCAGGCCCAGAATGGACTTCCAGAAGTGGCATCCACACAGAGAACCAGTTGTTCACATATTTGAATCCCACCACTGTAATATACTATTTATATTAGCTAATTAACACTGACATAAGATCTCTACAGCAAAAATGCCAGGTATCATTAAAGGTAAATTAACTAGATATGTTATGGGCAATCATTTAAAATTATAATATTAGCATATAGCCATTTCATAAAGTTTATATAGCAAGTTTATAATCCAGGATATATTTTGAAAAATAGTTGCTTCTTTATATCCACCAAAAGAAATCATAGAAAGCTCTGAATAAATTTGATACTTACATTTTCTTGAGTATTTTTATTAAATTTTGCACACTCTCCCTGGATTTTGGAAAGCCGAGCTGCAACCTATTGGGACTTTTCATCTTATTCAAATAGAAATGTATGTTGTGAAAACCTTCAGCAGCTACAGCATTGCAGAAATTACAGGAATGTACCCTACAGACCACAAGAGAGAAAGAGAATACTACTATTAAAGAATGCTTATCCCTGAGCTTCCAGGGGATAAAATAAGATTCAATAAAAAAAAATTGGGTGGGCGCTTATGTCATGAGCCATCCCGGAAGGAGGAAGGTGTGTGGTGAAGTCTCCTACAGAGACCACACCCCCTGGACAGAGGCCGGAGGTCCCAGTGGAAAGTCGAAGTCTGGGGTCCCTGCCTGTGCCACCTCTGCCCTGGCCTGCCTCTGCGCTCTGGAGAACTCCTTCTCCAGAGCCTGATGCCTCCTGCTGGCCTGCTTCTCCACCAATTTGGAAATGGCCTTCGCCTTATCCTTGATCCTGCCTTCTGCCTCCTGTTTGGAAGATTTGTGCCTTTCTTGGCTTGTGGATGGGGAGGTGGTGGTCATAGGTTGAGGCACCATGGAGTCCTCCATCCTGGGGCAAGCTATCTCAGGAGTTCTAAGAGGGAACTCTGGCAGGGGATCAATTGGCAGGTAGAGTAGTTGGAGCAGTGAACTGTGGGCTGCTCCCCTGGCCACCTAACCAATAGCACAATGCCCCTTCGGAGTCTGGTCACATTTTCTTGTTTGTGGCAGAGGCCAAAGCATGGTGTGGTGCCAACTATCTGGCACCGCCCGGTAGACCTTAGGTGGCCAGGCCAATACTGCACCAGAGTGGCCCAAGGTTGGGCGCAGAGGGGCCTCAAATCCAGGCCTGATGTTTGACAAAATGCTTAGCCTAGGGTACTGCATGTAGGCAGTCTGTGTGGGCTGCTTCCCTGGCCACCTTCACATGCTCAAAATGGCAGCCGTCCAGAAATGTGAAGGCTAGGTACAGGCCTGGCCTGGTAATAGGCAACTAAGATGGCGGCTGTGTGAGGCTAATGAGGCCCATACGGAGCCCCCAATGTGGAATGGTTAAAAAACCAGCCGGGCCAGGCTAGCAGCGCCAAAAAGGGTGACCACACCTGAGAAGTAACCTGCAATGGCGAGAGGAGACCAAAAGGACCAAAGTTCCCCTAAGGCAAGGCAGCAAGGCATGGCCAAGATGGCAGCCGCCCTGATTGCCGTGACTGGAACAGCAACTAATGGCTCCACAGTGGACGCACAGGCCTTTCCCCCTGCTCGGACTGAGCTGAGGGCAGCGTTTGGGGGCTGCAGCTCTTGAAAGAAACCCCCTCCCCCCTGAGAGCTTTTGTTAGCAGCCACGGCTTTTTTGCGGCAACCAAAATGGCGACTGCAACTGTCCAGCACTTGTGGAGATTGACGGAGGCCAAGGAGCCTCGTGCAGCTTCCCTGGGCAGCCTAGGGAAGATTCAAGCTGCAGCACTGAGTACAGCTCTGGCATAGCTAAAATGAGGAGTGAGGGAAAGGAACTAAGTAAGAAATTCCCCATAGCCCTGGGGAAAGAGAAGGGAAGAAATTACACTCCCCTCAGCCTTCAACAGCCGATGCTGAGAAGACTGTGGGGGTGAGAGGAGAAGAGAAAAATCTACTAATTTCAAATAAGACTGGATGAGAGGAGAGGAAAAAAATTCACTAATGGGAGAACTCAATACCTGTCAGACCTTGAGAGCCAAACCTGACACGTCTTTTAGGGCTGGAGACCAAGTCAAGACTGGGGTTCTCCTAGCCCAGCAGGGGGCATAACAAGTTTAGCTGACTTGGTCTCAAAGGCAGGAAGACAGAGCAAGCCCATTGGTGGATTCTCTATCTCCTGTGCTGGAGAAAAAGAATGCTACTATTAAAGCATGCTTATCCCTGTGCTTCCAGGGGATAAAATAAGTTTCAATAAAAAAATAAACATCTTTGGAATATCATTTCCCCCAAGGTGAGATTAGCCCTGATCCTACTGGCATTTAGAAAAAAAAGTCAATAGGGGGGAATCACAAAGAAAGGAGGAGTCTGTAAGATGGCTATATTGTATGGAGCACTCGCCACATTTTTATTTTTATTCTGCTTTTATTTGTAATTGTGTCTGATTGTTTTTAACTCTTGTTTTAATTGTTCCAACTGGCTGTTATTGTATGCTAACCAGAGTCATGTTTGTGAGAAGGGCAGCAGCTATATATGGTACATCTATTAAATAAATAAATAAATCATAAACCCATTAACTCTGATATCTGTGACAAAGATGAGTTACTAAGAAATTACATTCATAATTTAAAACAAAATTACAACCAGTTGTTGCCAATTTTGATAACTGAATATTACCATAGGGTTTTTAAGAAGTGTAATATAATTTGCTAAATAAAGAAAATAGAAGAGGGCCGTCAAATGCACTTCTAACTTCCTAGGCTTTTGTGATTAATCCCTGTTAAAAAGAGAAGACACACTTTTGAAACAGCAGGTCTTTGGCCTGTTCTAGTCCATTAGATATTTGCCTCTACTACTTGAAACCAGATCAGCCCATTATTCTCTAAGACTTGCTAGTAGAAGAAAAGAAAGCATTTTCTACTGGATTATTTTTGCTTTTGCAAAATTGCTCAGTAAAGGTAGAAGGAAAAATGGTAGTAATCCCTAAAATGAATATTTTTACAGGACTCAAGAATAGGAATTTTTTATTTATTGTATTTTATTCATTACATTTTTATGCCACCCATCTCCCTATAAGGTGTTTGGGTGGCATAATATAAGACAAAATAATATTAAGTAAAAGTTTAGCAATGCTGTGTGAGATGAGAAGATCCTTGCTTTAAAAAAATGCTATGGTAGCAGAAAGACAGAACAAAAACTAGAACAGAAAATAGAAGTGAGACTGCCATAAAGATCAATCACCATAGTTTGTTTTTCTCTTCAGCAGGTCAATACTTGCTCCTGTCCTAAAATCTCTGCCCACCTCTTGTTTTGGATTGCTGTTATTTCAATTAGACAACTATTGTTTTTAATCAAGCTCCATATAATTGAGGAAGATCAAGGAAACAAGAACTACACATTTTTAGTAAAGTAGTTTTAATTCAACTCTGAAATAAAAACAGACTTCTGAAAACTGTAAGAGAAATTTCCCATCTACATTTATTGTGAGATAATTATGGGATAGTCTTCTGAAATAATTTGAAATGCTTCTTTCCAGGTTTCAGAGGTGTTATTCATATGATAAGCTGCCAGCTGATTCTCCTATCTCTGGTTTATGTCTAATCTCCTTTTCATTTCTTTTCCAGCTTCCTTATATCTTTCCTACTTCTAATCTTTCTTCACCTAACTTCCCAATGTTTTCCTGCTACCATAACCACTTCCTACCTCCCATGTTCAATTTTATGCTTTGCAACATATGTATGATTCCTTCAATTTAGTGTATAATAATAGAAGACGGAATTTAACTTAGAAAAAGTTCCCATGAACTAGCTCAAATCTGCCAATAAGCACCACTGTCAGTTCCATCCTTGTGATTGCTGTCAAGAAGGGGTAAACTAAATTACCCTAGAAACCTGATCATAAGCAACAAAGTACACACATGCCCCATCCTAGAAAAATAAATAGAAAACTTTTTTAAAACAAAAAATCTTAAAACTGGAAGCAAATAAAATTTCATGAGAATGCCATTGAAACTTGAATTACAAATTCAAACTTTGTTGGAGTTAGGAAGGAAGGAAGGAAGGAAGGAAGGAAGGAAGGAAGGAAGGGAGGGAGGGAGGGAGGGAGGGAGGGAGGGAGGGAGGGAGGGAAGGAAGGAAGGAAGGAAGGAAGGAAGGAAGGAAGGAAGGAAGGAAGGAAGGAAGGAAGGAAGGAAGGATCTAGCAACAATTAAATAAATAGACATCACTGTTATAAATGTATTACTGAATTTATTGATTGACTCATCCTTGTAAACATCTGCCTTGCTCCTTTATAGCATATTGCTTTATGATTAATGTATGTACTCTTATTAGTTGTTTGCACTGATCCTCAATTGACTTGTAAGCAAAATTATTTTGAAAAAGCTTTATTTCTTTTTAAAAGTAGAATTTGAGAATATATTTTATTCAATGCCCTTATAAAGCAAAGAGACTGACTTTCTGTGTACAATATTATACACAATTTACAATATTATATACAGTTTGTCTTTATAAACATTGAGTTAGATCAAAATTTAAATGACACATTCTCATAAAGGAAATTTCATATTGTTAAACAATAATCTCCTTCCAAGTGTTCTCAGGTTTGCTAAATAATATTGAGCAGCATATTTTGGGGCAATTATATAAACTTTCTCTGTTTTTCTCAAGGATCTAAAAGCATTAAAAAAAAGTCTACAATTATGCTGTCAAATCTATCAAAATTATCTCTCTGGGAAATGAACACTATCAGATCTGAGCTGGTTGTCTCCTGTCCATTTCATTTTGTTGTACAAGATTTCTAATAATAAAAAAAATGCCTACATGAATAAAATTTCAACATAAAACAATTCTTCTTGTAGAAGAATTGATACATATGAATAACTTTTAGTCTCAGTTATTATATTGCTTCTTAACTAGTGAAAAGTAAGGGATTCCCAACAGATGGTGTGAATAGAAAAGGCGGGTGAAAGACAGGAACAAAATGAATGGAGGAATGTTCAGACGGATACCACATATTGTTTAGCAAAACGTCTCACTTTCAGAGCATAATAATGTACTTCATTCAAATTAATTAGGAAATACCTTCTTGTAATATGTATTAGTCTGTTTAATGCCTAACACATCTGTAGCTTTTCCAAGGCATATACTTTTGGACATAAAACAATCTGTTAGAGAAATACAGCCAGCCTAAAACAAAATGGGCATACCCAGAGTGGGATTCAGCCAGTTCACACCAGTCCAGCAGAACCACTAACTAATTTTTTGTTGCCCAGGCCCAGAATGGAAGCAACATCCACACAGAGAACCAGTTGTTCACATATTTGAATCCCACCACTGGGCATACCGATATTTCTAAAATTATGAGGTGGGTAAAATGAGGAGCCAGATTGTTGGGGGCAATATGCTGACTCTGTAAACCGCTTACAGATGGCTGTAAAGCACTGTGAAGCTGTATATAAGTCTAAGTGCTAATGCTATTGCTATATCTGCCACCAGAATGTACTTTGTTCTAGCTTTGTGTTTTCACAGCTTTCCTACCATTGCTTGAATCTTTGCTGCAGTTATAAGCAAAAAAGGAAATGTAGTTTGAACAGAGAACTAGCTTTTGACAGACACTTGTAAGATAAGATATATTACTTTATACTTTCTAAATCGTACAAAGTTTCTAGGATTAGTTTGCTCAGCAGTGTAGGACTGTAGCATTTATTTGTAAACTATAGATTGCTCCTCTCTTTGCATTGAGATTTAGGTTTTTGTTTTGTTTTGTTTTTCTGGGAGTTTTGGCAATATTTTTCTTCTCCTGTCCTTTATTACAGTGAAAGAAAAAAATATGGTAACATTATATGGACAGTACACCATGAATGGTCTCCAATGTTAATGGATTCCATTTTAAACAATAATGAGGAGAAAAACATGCCCATGTAAAACTTGGACTCAAAATTGGACTATGAATTGGACATGCTTTTCTCAGAGGTAGGACAAAATACACTTTGAAACAACAAACAAATATTTCTGCTCAAGCAGAAAATAAATTTACCATTAGCTACCGATCTTTATATTTGACAGCTGCTTTGAGGCACATGTTGGTAACAACTGACCTAATATCATTGCCTGATTCTTTTTTACATTAAATACAGATTTAGAAATATGAATTACCCTATTGTTCTTTTTTCAGGAATACCTGGCAATATGGGCTTTTTTTTAATGAAGATCTTGGGATAAATATTCATAAATTTTTGATGAGCTTCTTCAGTGGAGCATAAATCCTCTCTAAAAAAAAGAAGTATGAAAAAAAGCAATAAGACTGTGTTTCAGATATATTCTAGGAAATATTATTGCTAATTGCAGAATTGTTTCAGTTGGACGGCCTTCCCCAGCCTGCTAATCTTAGGATGAGATGACCCAATTCTTAAGATTTTTCAGCCAGTACTGATCACTTAGAGAAATACTTTAAATTCTTTGTATAGTAATCAAAAGTGATATAGGACTGACTTGGAAGTTCTAAATTCTGAGAAACCATTGTGAAGAATCTAGAACAGGGGTGTCAAACTGCCGTTCCATAGGCCGGATACATCACCAGGAAACTGCGCCCACCCCATTGCCAGCAATGGAAAAAAAGTTCCGATATGTCACACAACGTGATGTCGCGAGTTTGACATGTCTGATCTAGAACTTCCATGATTTTTTTCTTTTCTTTTTTCATATCCTAGCTAAATTATAGGTAGGTGTCTTTAAAACTATCCTCAGTTTCAATCAAGATGTATTTTTTACTTATTTGTGTACATTATTTTATAGAGTTCATTTTGAGCTAGAATATTTCATTTTGAATTGTGTTTTCTTTGAAAGTACCTTCACCCAGGAAAAGAAAATCCAGTGCTGAAAATATAGAATTATAACAGGAAAATGTAAAAAGTCTAAACACAGGAAAACTTAACACAATGAAATATGAAATGAAACAACTAAAACTGACTTCTTAGACATCATCAGCAAATTGAGAACATTTGAGGCACAAATGACCAGGATCACGCTATCTTATTTTGGACACATTATGCAAAGATCTAGCTCTTTGGAGAAGGGTCTAATACCAGGGTAAATGGAAGGAAAGAGAAGGATGACCATCAACAAGGTAGACAGATTCAGTTGCAGGGATAATGAGTGCACCATTTATGACTTGAAAGACCAGGATACAGACAGATCATCATGGAGAAATCTTATCTATGTAACTAGAAGTCAAAAATGACTTAATGGCACATAATCGCCCTTCCCAAAACATTTCTTTCCTTCAAGTATATTAAAATGGCAATTTTGGAAAGAGATCATTTGCTTTAGTAAGGTCAAGCAAGGGTTTGATTTTGTAACATCCCATTCTTACTTTCCAGATGTGGTCACCTCTGACAGTTCCTTCAGCCTACAGAAAAAATAGACAGTTCAACTATATTTTCAACATCAGAGCCAAAGAAGTTAAAGAAAACCCAAGCTATTCTATTTTACCATTTTATTTCAGGGCATAATGCCATAGCTAGCATCTATAAGTACATTTTAGTAACTAAGTTATATGGAGTAAAGTTATATATAATCAAATTTAAGCACAAAGCAACTTAGGAAAAAGCATGAAAAAATCAAAAAGATGTAGAAAAGTGTTGTAAAACAGGAAAGAAAATGCAAAGAGAGAAAGAGAAATGAATACATACATACATACATACTTGCATACATGAGAAAATTGAGAGCAAGGGCTAAATGTTAATATTTAGCTCAATGGTTCTCAACCTATGGTCCGTGGACCTTTGTGGGGGTACAATGTCATCACAGGGGGTGCAAAGGCTTGAAGAAATGATTTAAATCTTGAATTAAGTCTTGAAGGTCTGTAGCCATGCTCCATGGCTACAAAAGGTATTTAAAGGGGATCCATGATGAAGAAAAGGTTGAGAATCATTGCTTTAGCTTCCATAACTTTATTATATATTAAAACAGAAAGAGACCAATTTCAGAAATATGTCAGAGGTGGTTTATCAGACTGAGGACTTTTAAGCTGTCCATTTATCTGGCTGCTATAAGGTTCATTTGGCATGGTAATAGGTGCTCATTATGAGCATTTTAACTTTTGATTTATTTTTTTCTCAGATTGGAGAGAAATGTAAATCTGTATCCTCCATATTGAAAACCTGCAGGTGCAGTTTGAGATGCATGTAACTAATTTCACCATCATCTAAGAATACTCTGACTAAAATTTCTTCTTTAATTATGTACTATCTTGAAGAAAATTGTCCTTAATTATGCATAAGTATATTTTTGAAATGTCCTGAATTTAAAAGTTACACCACCGGAAAACAATTATTCAAGCTCATATCATTCAGCTCACTATTTTATTTTCCTTATTTCATGATGTCTTTTTTTTTAAAAAAAAATCATTCCATAATTCATGGACAGAAATATATTTATTGATAATCCCTTGTTGAATAGTTGAGCAATGATTAATCAATGCATAGATTCAAAACAAAAACTAAAGTTTTGTTTTCTGGTTTGCTGTAATGACATACTAAATTTAAGGTTAGGTTACTTCTAATTAAGTGGTTATCTGCTTATGTTTTAATTGCTTCACTGCTTAATTGGTAAACATAAAACTAATTAGTGGCACCTTTCTTATGGATCCAAAATCAAGAAGACAGAGAAAACAAAAGTCTCTTCCTCCACTGTTACTTGCTCATGGGAAAAATGTTTTCTAAACTGGCATTAGACCAGCTGACACTTTTAGTTGAGTTAGCTTGAAAGAAATGAGCTTCTGTCTATATGAAAAATTCTTGCCTATGGTATACAATTTTTTAGAATGAACAGATCTGTATTTATCAAAATTATTATGGATAAGATGAATCACAAACTTTAAATCAGATATTTGATATTTGTTTGGCTTGTTAAATGAGTACACTGATCAACATTCAACCTCACTAAGTAAAAACCTAGAAAGTTAACAATATAATAATAAAAACAAAAGGAATAAAAGATGGGAAAATCAGGCAACAACAATAGACAGACTTACACAATGCAGAAATTGCAGTGGGCAAGCGAGATAAACCAAAACCATCCCCCCTCCCTCAGTCCATGGAAAAATTGTCTTTCATAAAACCGGTCTCTGTGCTAAAAAGGTTGGGAATGGCTGCTATAGGAGATAGCATAAGATGTAACCAATAATTATGCACTATGCCACCATAAATATAAAAAATGGCAGAATTGAAAAGTGTCATGATTGATTCACATGGTAATAATTGATATACCTGGTAATAATGTTATTTAATTGATTCCAAGAAGTGTATTATAGTTTTGCATAAGAGATTAAGGTTGAAATTCTCTAACTACATGCAGATTTGACAGTAAACCTTGTTAAATTGAATGGGGTTAAGATCTGAAATCTAGAGAACAGGAGATCATTTATTCCACCGAAGCAGATGTTTATAGCTCAGCATCACAATCCATACTGAACTGATATCCCATTGCTTCATTTTGGTAAGGACAATAATTCTTTATCACTCCAATAATTCCAGCAAAAGAAAACCAATAGTTTCCACTTTAAAAAATAACAAGTGGTATAAATCAGTATAAAGAAAATTTTTATCCCTATTTATATAGGCTAGGTGCAATGCCTTACTAGTAAATTTAAAAAGGTGTATAATTTGTATAGACAGTTACTATTGTTAATAAATATGCTGATGTTGATATATAACAAACAGCACAATAATATGAAGAAAATGGATGCTTCTGCTGATCAAAATCCCTTCTGACTGTTTTTTGGGTGTTTTTTTGTTTGTTTGTTTTTTGACAACTTAGTTGTGGCAGCAGCTTAAGGAAAAAACAGTTCCTTGGACTTTCATAGTTTCAAGCCAACTATCAGGTTTTTTATTGTAGCCTGAGGGAAACCTGTGTCAGATCAAAGCAATAAAATATATCCCTTTTAAGTAAGTTAATTCCATCAGTCTTGTTTCTGTTGCCTTGATAGATTTAACTGGAAATATTAAGGCTTTTCCATTCCTGGCTACATGACTTACAAATCTATGAAGCCAAGTCCTTAAAACTGCCAGTGTAGTTTTAAACCATTACAATCCAGAAGCAGTAGTTCTGAATGCCTTCATATGGATGAAATTCTTGGTACATTGTCAGAAAATACTCTAAAATGTTTTGTCTTGGCCAAGGCAGAGGTGATGTTTGATTTTTTAAAATGGAAACAAAGAATACCCACATAAGATTCCAGTTCAGATGAGAATCACAGCAGCAACACTGAAAGATGGATAAATTTATTTATTCATTGGATTTATATCCCAGTGTTATCAAAGAAAGACTCTCAGCAACTCACAATAAAAACTTTCTTCCCATAGTGTTTTCAAATAAACTTTGATTGGCTATACTGAGATATTATGTTTGAATAGTAGATCATTTTAGATCCAGTATTTACTGCAATCACCTTATGAGGACATTCCTTTATAAGGCCATAAGTGGTGTGTGTGTGTGTGTGTGTGTGTGTGTATGCTCATCTGGGTATGTATGTGTGTGTGTGTGTGTGTGTGTGTGTGTGTGTGTGTGTATATATATATATATATATATATATATACACATACATACATACATACATACATACATACATACATACATACTGTTGAGTCTGTGGCGGGAAAACAGACACGAGAAGCAGCTGGAGTTCTCAGTTTCATTTATTCAGCGTTCAGCTTACAGGAAGATGGCTTCAGCCTCGCCCAAACGCCTCGCAGCCTCTTATATAGGCAACTCCCGGGTAAATGGGTTACTTTTCCCGCGCCAGCACCCGCGCATGCGCACGGCGCTGGCGACAGCCTGTCTGGTCCCGGGCAGCTTTGCACCTGCCCGGGACTGCCTGCAAACACCCGAGCCGTTTGCAAGGCTCGGGACATAACACCCCTTTCCCCCGGGCTAAAACTACTACCAACATACAACATTTATTTTATATGACATTTTGCTCCCCAGTGCTCCCACTGATTACTGGCTTTTGCCTTGCCAGCAATGTTATGTAATCTTCTAGGTACTTGGGAGATTTCTTTGCTCTCTGTGACCTTCTTAGCTCTGGGTTACTGGCATAAGTCCCCTGACTGGAGGGAGGCGTGAGCCTGTTCTCTCTATTGTGTCCTGGTGTCTTCCAAGGACTGTGCCCCGATGCCTGGCCTGCTTGCTTGCCCACCGGGCTCGTCAGGCCAGGGCTTCTGTTACTTTGTGACCTGGTTGACCTACCTAGCTGTAGACCCTCAGGCCCCTTGAAGTGATAGCCGCTGCTGGGCGTCTCTGTAGAACCTCCTAGGTCAGTCCAAGACCTGTCAGGAGGCTGTCCATTCCCTGAACCCCATTCTGTGTTCGGGCTCGTGTGGGTTTCTGTACTTTCCCAAAACTCAGGTGTTCCCTGATTTGTGCTAGGGTGTTGTAGTCGGGACTTGGTTCCTCGACTAGCTCTGTGTATGTTTGACCCCCTGTAGGATTTGGGGTAAGGTCAGGCCAACCTTGGGAATTGTGTGCCAGCTCTCTTGCGGGGAATGATTTGTTGGGATGCCCCCGGGTATCCTCCGTTGCTGGAGTGCTGTGTGATGTGTGTGGAAAGTGAGTATGCCCCCGGGGTGACTCCCTGGCTGGAGTAGGCGTGAGTGCCTGTTGTGTGGGTAAGCTCCATGACTTTCCTTTTCGGAGCAATTGCAGAACCTTGGGACGAGCCGTTTGTGGCTCCCTCAGTGGAGATGGGCAGTAGCTCTTGCCCTTCCCTTTGCTCCAAAGGGTCCCCCTCCCCCCCTGGAAAAGACCCAGGAGTCTCAGCAGAAAAGTCTCGCCTAGAGCGAAGTTGGTCGATGTGCCGACGCAGGACACGACCGTTGTCCAGGGCAACCTCGTAGGAGAGAGGACCTGTGATCCTGGACACAGAAGCGGGGACCCATGTATGACCAGGCCCGTAATTGCGAGCCCAAACCGGGGCACCCACAAGTAGTTGTCTAGGTGCCCTAGGATGTGAGGTAGATGAAGGCAGTCTGTCCGGATGCAACCGGTCAAGTCTAGTAGTAAGTTGGCGCCCCCAACGAAGTTCAGCTGGACTTCTCCCTGTAGAAGTGGACGGTGTGGTGCGATAAGAAAGGAGAAAGTCAGCCAACCTGTGATGCCAGTCCCCGTAGGTGAGTCTCTTCAAGGCGTCCTTTGCGATGCGCACCATGCGTTCAGCCATACCGTTGGTGGACGGGTGAAAAGGCGCAGACGTGGCATGACGAATCAGGTTTGCCTGTAAGAAAGCTTGGAATTCGGAGGAGGTGAATTGAGGGCCGTTGTCGGACACAATGACATCTGGCAGCCCGTGTGCAGCAAAAATCCCCCTCAGTACCTGAATAGTCTTTGCAGTGGTGGTGGATGAGACAGGCACAACCTCAAGCCATTTTGAATGGCTGTCAACAAGGACCAAGAAGAACTGGCCCTGAAAGGGCCCAGCGTAGTCAATGTGCACCCTAGACCATGGGGACTGTGTTTCCTCCCATCTATGCACAGGAGCTTGGGGCATCTCTGGGCGAGATCGTTGGCACAGGTGGCATGTGTGTACCTTAGCCTCAATATCTTTATCTAAAGCAGGCCACCACAAGTGGCTGCGTGCAAGAGCCTTCATACGAACAATGCCAGGATGACCCTCGTGGAGGGATTCTAAGACCCTAGTCCTCATTGAGGTGGGAATGACAACTCTGTTTCCCCAAAGCAGACAACCCTGAGAAAGGGACAGTTCGTTTCTTTTGGACCAGAAACTCTGAAACTCAGGACTAGGGCAGTGCTCAGGCCACCCGGACAGGACCCAGGAGCGGACACGTGAAAGTGTGTGATCTGTACCCGTTTCAGCGGTAACATCCCTGGCACTAAGAGGGAGCTCGGGCAAGGCTTGGATTGATAGAATGTTGACAGCTGGCGCGGGGTCAGCTTCTACTACTGGCAGAGGCAATCTACTGAGGCCATCAGCATGGCCCATTTCTTTCCCAGACTTGTGGAGTAATGAAAAATCATATGCAGACAAGAAAATAGACCACCTAAGCATTCTAGGGGAAATGATGTGGGGAGTCTGCTTACGTGTGGTAAACAGTCCCAGCAGAGGCTTATGGTCAGTGAAGACCGTGAAATGCCTGCCATATAGAAAATCGTGGAATTTTTTAATTCCAGCAACAACAGCCAGAGCCTCCCTGTCTATCTGAGCGTAGTTGCGCTCGGCAGAAGACAGTGTTCTGGAGTAGTATGCAATAGGAACCTGAGTTCCATCAGACCTGAGGTGACTCAGGACAGCTCCAACCCCGTAGGGGGACGCATCACAAGCGATGCACACAGGGAGAGACTCGTTGAAATGTGCAAGAACACTGTTAGAAGTGAGCAAGGCCTTGACTTCTTTAAAGCAAGCCTCATGCGCTTGTGACCACAGCCACACAGCCTGTTTGTCTAGTAGCCTGTGAAGAGGCTCAGCTACACTAGCTTTATGTGGAAGAAAAGAATTGTAGAAATTCAGGAGGCCTAGGAAGGCCTGAAGTTCGGCCTTAGACTTTGGCCTGGGTGCTTCTAAAATAGCAGTTAGTTTGGATTCAGCAGGATGAATCCCAGCAGCATCAATTTTGAATCCCAGAAATTCAGTAGAAGGCACCCCAATCTGGCATTTGTCTTTTCTGAGCTTGAGGCCTGATTTCCTGAATCTTAACAGGACAGCCCTAAGCCTTTCAGCTAGAATGTGTGTGGAGTCTCCTGCAATCAAGACATCGTCAAAGTAGGGGCAGACCCCTGGTATACCTCGTAGTGTGTTTTCCATTACGCTTTGGAAAATCCCAGGAGCGACATTTCACTCCAAACTGTAGCCTTTTTACTTTAAAGGCTCCCCTGTGGGTCACAATGGTCTGAGCTATGGCAGCATCATCATCAACAGGCAGCTGTTGATATGCTTGAGCTAGGTCAAGCTTTGCAAAAACACGCCCCCCCTTGAGAGAGGCCAGGATGTGACTGACCACAGGAACAGGATAGGCATGTTGCTGCAATGCCTTATTGAGTGTGCATTTGTAATCAGCACAAATGCGAATGTCCCCATTTGCCTTTAGAGGCGTGACAATGGGGGTCTCCCACGGGCTGGAATCAACAGGTTCTAGGATTCCCTGTTGGATTAGTTTGTCTAGTTCAGTGTCAATCTTACTTTTTAAAGCAAAAGGGACCCTTCTTGCTTTAATCCTAATGGGAGTGACAGTGGGGTCTAGCTTTAAGGACACAGGTGGTCCTTTGAATGTGCCCAGCTGGGGGCTGAAAACATCTGCAAATTCTTTGCAGACTTCCTGTAGGTCGAGTGTTTGTAAGCTGTTGAGTCCTGTGACGTGTATCCCCAGGGCCTCAAACCAATCGAGTCCTATGAGACTCGTTCGTTCACCCCCTACTACTAATAAGTCTAGTGGACCTTCAAAACTCTTGTATTGCACGTTAAGGGTGGCCTCCCCCTTAACACACACTCTTGAGTTCTGAAAATCTGTTAATACAATATCAGAAGGCCTTAACTTGGCCTTAGACCCACTTCTGGAACAAATCTTCCTAAATGTATGCAATGAAATGATGGACAGGGCAGACCCTGTGTCTAGTTCCATAGATAATGGAACCCCTTGTAGCTTCACGTTGAGTGACAGCTTTTTCTTCATGGGCTTGTGTGTGCCTGTTCTACAGATGCTTCTTCGCGAAGCGCAAAAACCTACCCTATTCTGGCTGGGGAATCTGGTACCCTTCAGGCGTTCTTCTTGGGGTTGTGCCTTTCGTCGGCCCAGGCACACAGCTGCAATGTGCCCTTGTTTACCGCATGCCCGGCAGGTAGCGGAGCGGAACTTGCAGTCGGTTCTCCTGTGGCGACCTCCACAGCCGATGCACTTGAGCGGAGCCGAAGAGCTTCCCTTCTGGTTCTCTTCCCTCGCGGGGTGTAGACGGTCGACTTCCTCGTCCGGATCCTCCTCGGAGTTTCGTCGGACGTCTTCCTGGTGCACGGACGCACCCTCTGCACTGTTTCTGATCGGCCGCATGTTTTTGACGGCGCCGCCTGCTGCTTCTTCTGCGGTGACTTCCCTTAAGGCGTCTTGGAAGGATAATTCTTCCTTTGCGAAAAGTCTCTGTTGTAGCTCGTGATGCCTTAACCCGCACACGAATCGGTCCCTCAGTCGTTCCTCGAGGTCCTTGAACTCGCAGGGCTTGGCGGCCTTCCGTAACGCGGCGATGTATTCCTTGGCTGACTCACCGGACCGTTGATCCCTTTGTTCGAAGGTGTGGCGCCATGAGATAACGGACACCTTGGGGTGGAAGTGCTCCTTCAGCAGCTTCTTCAGGTCTGCGTAGCTTACAGACTCTACTGGGACAGGTGCTGCAAGGTTTTCTGCGATTTCGAAGGCGTCTTGGCCGCAAACGCAAAGCAGGGTGGCCGCCTTCAAGCTATCTTCCCTCACTTGGTTTGCCTTGAAGTAGTTCTCCATTCTGGATACGTAGGACTCCCACCGCTCTGGATGTGAGACGTCGAATTCCGAAAGCCTTCCGATTTTCGCCATCTTCGGATCTTCAGGAGACGGGTCTATCAGCCAGCCTACCCCCGAATGCGCACCGGATTGGCGGGCAGCTGCCGAGTCGACACCGTTCCTCTTTCGCCGCTCAGGACTCCTTGGGTAAGCTTACACTTCTTCCTTTCCAGGTAGTGCAAGGCATCCCACCTTCGTCGCCAGTGTTGAGTCCGTGGCGGGAAAACAGACACGAGAAGCAGCTGGAGTTCTCAGTTTCATTTATTCAGCGTTCAGCTTACAGGAAGATGGCTTCAGCCTCGCCCAAACGCCTCGCAGCCTCTTATATAGGCAACTCCCGGGTAAATGGGTTACTTTTCCCGCGCCAGCACCCGCGCATGCGCACGGCGCTGGCGACAGCCTGTCTGGTCCCGGGCAGCTTTGCACCTGCCCGGGACTGCCTGCAAACGCCCGAGCCGTTTGCAAGGCTCGGGACATAACACATACATACATACATATATACAGTGGTGGGATTCAAATATGAGAACAACCAGTTCTTTGTGAGGATGCTGCTTCCGGAAGTCCACTCTGGGCTTGGGCAAAAAAAATTAGCTACCAGTTCTGCCGAACTGGTGCAAACTGGCTGAATCCCACCACTGGTACATATACACATGCAATATATGTATTGACAACTGATTATTTTGGTTATCCTGGTATTGTAAGTCATAACAAAAATATTTAATGATTGAAAAGTTGATGTTTTTTGGATTTGATTATACTGTAGATAAGGGATGGGATATGGAATGAAGAGATACCCTGTTTAACTTTATAAATTAAATTGGTTTATACTGGCTGAGATGAAAGTTGAAAGTCACTTCTTTATATAATTTTTTTCTTTTTCTTTGTTCTTTCTTTCCCTTTTTTCTTCGTTCCTGCATTTTTTATTCTTTCTTCCCATTCTCTTTTCTTTTTCTGTTTCCTTTATATTAGTTTTTACTATTGTAATTTACATTCTTAATACAATAATATTTTATTTCATAAAATAAAATTAGAAAAATAGAGATAGATAGATAGATAGATAGATAGATAGATAGATAGATAGATAGATAGATAGATACGTTTAAGTCAAATCTGACCCACTAGAGTGGGGAGGCAATGAATGTTGTGGGTCCCATCCCCTAAGGAGATGCTTCTGGAAGCAGGGCTTTCTCCATGGTAGCTCCCTCTCTCTAAAACATTATTCTCCCAGAGTTTAGACTTGGCCCCACTCTACCTCTCTCTCTAAAACATTATTCTCCCAGAGTTTAGACTTGGCCCCACTCTACCTCTCTTTCAGAAGGTGCTGAAGACCTGGTTCTGCCAGTGGGCCTGGGAACCCGGAGCAGAATATAACCTGGCAAATGGATAGTTTAATGTGTGTTGTTGCTGGGGTGGGGGATGGGGGTTGTTACATTATTGTATTATTTTCCTCTTATTATTTTATTTTTATAGGGTGTTTTTCTACTTATGTAAGCCACCTTGAATCGGCCTGTGCAAGCAGGCAGCAATGCAAATTTTCTAAATAAATAAATAAATAAAACACATTAACAGTATGAATAAATTCTGTTTTCATATTGTGCCTAACATAATTGCCTAACATCCAGTGACAACTGCAAGTGGTGGTATATGGGAACAAAGTCAGCAAGATGATAGTTGAAGCGCTCTGATACAAGGCTCATCCTGTTATATGCATACCAGAATCAAAAGGTACTACCATGCTTCCATTTATTTATATTTAAGTATATCTGAAAAAAACATATTATTAAAAAAATCAGACATTCCCTTCAGGCTACCTTTTCACAAATTTTATATGCACCTAAGAAAACTAATTCAAATTGCTTACTTGGTTTGAAGACCGTCAATGTGGAGTAATGCATCCAATTGGTCATAGTTCAGCTTTTGAAAACCTATGGTGATATTGCAAAAATGTGCTTACAAAAGAATTGTTTACAAGAAAACTATATTTAAAAAGGAGGAATGATTGAGCTAAACTATAAGTAACTATATGGACCTTAGCAAATATTGTTACTATCAAAGCTGCAGAAGTTGAGAAAATAATAGCCGAACTATTGAAAACCCTGTAAGATAATGACATTAATCTGCTAGTTGTGGCCTGTAAATAAGTATGTAAAATTCAGCAATGGCCAAAAGCCAGTAAAATATTATTAACCTATGGACAGACTTAATTATAGTTTCAACTGGGAAACTATTACCATCCTGAACTAAATACATAAACACCTTTTACATACTGTGCAACAGAGATAATCAATAAGCCAAAAAGGGAACAAAAAGACCAAAACACCTTCCCACCAGCAATACCCAGATGAGATAGAAATAAGATAGAAAAATGTGGGTTAGACAATATCACCACCAGATGGATTCGTAGCTGGCTGACTGGCCATACTCAGCATGTGGTCCTCAATTGCATCTACATGGAGGGAAGTGTGTAGTGGGTTGCCCCAGGGCTCTGTTCTGGGCCCAGTGCTCTTCAACATCTTCATCAACAATTTGGATGAGGGGATAGATAGGGAACTCATCAAATTTGCAGATGACACCAAGCTGGCAGGAATAGCCAACACTCCAGAAGACAGGTTTAAGATACAGAAGGATCGTGACAGACTTGAACACTGGGCATTATCTAACAAAATGAAATTCAATGGTGAAAAAAGTAAGGTTCTACATTTAGGCAAGAAAAACCAAATGCACAGGTATAGTATGGGTGGTACCTTGCTCAATAGTAGTAACTGTGAGAAGGATCTTGGAGTCCTAGTGGATAATCACTTAAATATGAGCCAGCAGTGTGCTGCAGCTACCCAAAAAGCCAACCCAGTGCTAGGCGGCATTAACAGAGGGATAGAATCAAGATCATGTGAAGTGTTAATAGCACTTTACAAAGTCTTGGTAAGGCAACACTTGGAATACTGCATCCAGTTTTGGTCACCACAATGTAAAAAAGATGTTGAGATTCTACAAAGAGTACAAAGAAGAGCAACAAAGATGATTAGGGGACTGGAGGCTAAAACATATAAGGAATGGTTGCTGTAATTGGGCATGAAGAGAAGGACTAGGGGTGACATGATAGCAGTGTTCCAATATCTCAGGGGCTGCCACAAAGAAGAGGAAGTCAAGCTATTCTCCAAAACGTCTGAAGGCAGGACAAGAAGCAACAGATGGAAATTAATCAAGGAGAGAAGCAACCTAGAACTAAGGAGAAACTTCCTGACAGAACAATTAACCAGTGGAACAACCTGCCTCCAGAAGCAGTGAATGCTCCAACAGTGGAAGTTTTTAAGAAGAGACTGGACAGCCATTTGTCTAAATGGTATAGGGTTTCCTATCTGAGCAGGGGTTTGGACTAGATGACTTTCAAGATCCTTTCCAACTTTGTTATTGTTATTGTTATTATTGTTATTGTTATGAGCATAGATTAACTCCAATATAAATATGAGAACAACAATCAAGAAGTAAACAATACCCAATCAAGGAACTGCCAAACAAGCTAACAGTAAACAAAGAACCAAAGAACCTTCAAGACCACTCCCACAAACACTGATAGGGCAAGCCACTAGAATATAAACTGACAGTAAACCCAACTCATTAGCACTGATGATGTTATCTAGTTTGGGTAATAAAATGTCTGCAAGAAAATAACTAAGCTCAGAGAGTATCGAGTACCCCTCATTTCAACCCTGAACTACAAATATTCTTTATCAGAATAAATAAATGGTTGAATATGTAATTCTCTAACAATCTTTTTTCCTTCACTTAATATACATATAACATTACTGATCTAGAACTTTTTAATATGCAATGCAAATACTAGCTATTAGGGGTGTGCAGAACTTCAAAGCTATGATGAAGCTTTGAATAATGCACAACCCCCTGAGCATCTGCCCACTTCCAAGCAGCCAAGTACAGTGGCTGTACACATCACAACACAGAAAGTACCTTCTGCACAGGGACAACCAATACACAGAAGCTTATTTCTTTGAAGCAAGGCCACATATTTTATTCATCTATCTATACATTCATACATATAAAATATTTCTGTACTTTTTTATTTTAAAAATTTGGTTGATAGTTAAAAAAAGGTAATTAAAGCTTTACAACACAAAAGCATTTAATAAAATAAGAAAGTCAAAATAAGGAATAAGATATAGTATCAGCAGAAGGTTAAAAATCATAGCAGCACTATTATCAAAAAAATATTTAGTAGTATGAAAATATATTTGCCAGGCATCAAAAAGATAATAGAGATGGTTCCAGACATATCCTGTCTGAATGGGCAGTCTAAGACTGGGATCATTACCAAACACATCCAAGGAAGTCCTCAGTCTCATATCAGCCAATGGCAGGAATATCTAGGGAATGTCCAAAATCCATTATTGAAACCTCATCCCTTTTTACATGTGTGTCACCTGTAAAAAGAGACAAGGGTTTGCTCCCATGCTGCAGCCCCATCTCCAGCCTTCTCTGTCAATGGTATCACACCCTTAAATGGTGGCATTTTCCCAACTTTCTCTCAGCAGCGATAATCTACCTGAGCATCCAAAGCAGTTCCAGTGGCAAAACTAGTAAGGTGACCAACCGTCCTCCTTTAGGGAGGACAGTCCTCCTTTTGTAAGTTCTGTCCTCCCTCAAAAAGTGTCCTCCTTCATGTCCTCCTTTTCAATATTTGAAGACTAATCTACAGGGCTTTTTTTTCCCCTCATAGAACACTCAGAACGGCATTCCAGCACCTTTTTTTGATGGGGTTTTTTTTTCAACTTTTGCATGAGCTGTGCTACTCCCACTATTGGCTTTCCAAAGCCAATAGGAATTGCTGCTGAGTGCACCAAAACACCCGGCTGGCAAACTTTGCACATGCAAGTTGTCTGTATTGTTGTTGCAATGAATAAAATGTTTCTTTTATTTACGATATTTTTTTCTTCAATTTATTTGTGTCCTCCTTTTCATTGTAAAAAAGTTGGTCACTTTAAAACTAGGCCTAAAATTTCATTGAAATTGATCTAGAAAACCTAGTTCAGCCAAAAGGATCTGGGTAGATTTGATCAGCTATGATATGTTCAAGCATCTTGTTGGCCAACCATCTTTAACATGTATCTTTACCAACTCAAGCCAACTGAGAGACAATATGATTCGGGAAGATTAGATGTAATCAGTGATTTTTTTTCTAAAAAAAAAAAAAAAGTGCCGGAACTCACACACATCATACAACCCGCCTTGCCTACCCTACAAGGTTCCATGCCAAAAAGGTGCCGGAACTCCGTTCTGGGCATTCTATGAGAAAAAAAGCCCTGGATGTAATAAACCATAAGTGATATGGTGGATTACTTCATTTGTTCATTTTTATATGGCTTAGAAATAGATTATATATTGGACTGGAGACAGACAAAAGAAACAGATTTCCTTCCTTCAAGATGTGAATAGAACGGTATGAAAGGATGTGGATAAAATAGAAAAGTAAATGTACAGGTTTCCCCTGTCCAGCCATGTCCAGCTCTAGGGGGAGTGTTATGTCTCGAGCCTTGCAAACGGGCTCGGGGCATTTGCAGGCAGTCCCGGGCAGGTGCAAGCTGCCCGGGACCAGACAGGCTGTCGCCAGCGCCTGTGCGCATGCGCGGGTGCTGGCGCGGGAAAAGTAACACTTGACCCGGGAATTGCCTATATAAGAAGCTGGGAGCTTTTGGGCATTGCTGAAGCCTTCACCTATAAGCTGAACACAGAATAAAAGAAAACCTGAGAACTACAACTGCTTCTCGTGTCTGCTTTTCGCCAAGGACTCAACACTGGCGACGAGGATGGGATGCCTTACATCGTCTGGAAAGGAAGAGGTGTAAGCTTACCCAAGTGAGTCCTGAGTGGCGGAACGGAGTTGACTCAGAAGCTACCCGCCAATCCAGTGCGCATTCGGGGGTAGGCTGGCTGATAGACCCGTCTCCAGAAGATGGCAAAGGTTGGAAGGCTTTCGGAGTTCGACGTCTCACATCCAGAGCGGTGGGACTCCTACGTAGCCAGGGTGGAAAACTACCTCAAGGTGAACCAAGTGAGGGAAGATAGCTTGAAGGCTGCCACCCTGCTTTGTGTCTGCGGCCAAGACGCCTTCGAAATCGCAGAGAACCTTGCAGCACCTGTTCCATTAGAGTCTGTCAGCTACACAGATCTAAAGAAGCTATTGAAGGAGCACTTCCAGCCCAAGATGTCCGTCATCGCATGGCGCCACACCTTCAAGCAGAGGGATCAACGATCCGGAGAGTCGGCCAAAGAGTACATCGCCGCATTGAGGAAGGCCGCCAAGCACTGCAAGTTCAAGGACCTCGAAAACGACTGAGGGACCGATTCGTGTGCGGCTTAAGGCATCGAGATTTACAACAGAGGCTTTTCGCCAAAGAAGACTTGTCCTTCCAAGATGCCTTAAGAGAGGTCACCACAGAAGAAGCAGCAGGCGGCACCGTCAAGAACATGCGGCCGATCAAGAACAGTCCAGATGTTGCATCCGTGCACCAAGAGGATGTCCAAGGGAACTCCGAGGAGAATCCGGACGAGGAAGTCGACCGCCTCCACCCCGCAAAAGAAGGGAATCAGAAAGGAAGCTCTTCAGTTCCCCTCAAGTGCATCGGTTGTGGAGGTCGCCACAGGAGAATCGACTGCAAGTTCCGCTCCACTATCTGCCGGGCGTGCGGAAAGCAAGGACATATTGCAGCTGTGTGTCTGGGCCGACAAAAGGTACAACCTCAGGAAGAACTGCGCCTGAAAGGTACCAGGGTCCCCAGCCAGAATAGGGTAGGTTTTTGCGCTTCGCGAAGGAGCATCTTCAGGACAGGCACACACAAGCCCATCAAGAAAAAGCTGTCACTCAAGGTGAAGCTACAAGGGGTTCCATTAACTATGGAACTAGACACGGGGTCTGCCCTTTCAATCATATCCTTACATACATTTAGGAAGATTTGTTCCGGCAGTGGAACTCAGGCTAAATTAAGGCCTTCTGACATTGTGTTAACAGACTTTCAAAATTCGAGAGTGTGTGTTAAGGGGGAGGCCACCCTTAACGTACAGTATAAGAATTTTGAAGGTCCACTAGACCTATTAGTAGTAGGGGGTGAACGAACGAGTCTCATAGGACTCGATTGGTTTGAAGCCTTGGGGATACACGTCACGGGGCTCAACAGCTTACAAACACTCGACCTACAGGAAGTCTTCAAAGAATTTGCAGATGTCTTCAGCCCCCAGCTGGGCACATTCAAGGGACCCCCTGTGTCCTTAAAACTAGACCCCACTGTCACTCTCATTAGAATTAAAGCAAGAAGGGTCCCTTTTGCTTTAAAGAGTAAAATTGACACTGAGTTAGACAAACTGATCCAACAGGGAATTCTAGAACCTGTTGATTCCAGCCCTTGGAAGACCCCCATTGTCACGCCTCTAAAGGCAAATGGGGACATTCGCATTTGTGCTGACTACAAATGCACTCTTAATAAGGCATTGCAGCAACATGCCTATCCTGTTCCTGTGATCAGTCATATTCTGGCCTCCCTCAAGGGGGGGGGCGTTTTTGCAAAGCTTGACCTAGCTCAAGCGTATCAACAGCTGCCTGTTGATGATGATGCTGCTATAGCTCAGACTATTGTGACCCACAGGGGAGCCTTTAAGGTAAAAAGGCTACAGTTTGGAGTGAATGTTGCTCCTGGGATTTTCCAAAGCGTAATGGAAAACACACTACGGGGCATACCGGGGGTTTGCCCCTACTTTGATGATGTCTTAATTGCAGGAGACTCCACACACATTCTAGCTGAAAGGCTAAGGGCTGTTCTGTTAAGGTTCAGGAAAACAGGCCTCAAGCTCAAAAAAGACAAATGCAAAATTGGGGTGCCTTCTACTGAATTTCTGGGATTCAAAATTGATGCTGCTGGGATTCACCCTGCTGAATCCAAACTAACTGCCATTTTAGAAGCACCTAGGCCAAAGTCTAAGGCCGAACTTCAGGCCTTTCTGGGCCTCCTGAATTTCTACAATTCCTTTCTTCCACATAAAGCTAGTGTAGCTGAGCCTCTTCACAGGCTATTAGACAAACAAGCAGTGTGGCAGTGGTCACAAACACATGAGGCTAGTTTCAATGAGGTCAAGGCCTTACTCACTTCTAACAGTGTACTTGCACACTTCAATGAGTCCCTTCCTGTGTGCATCGCTTGTGATGCTTCCCCTTACGGGGTAGGAGCCGTCCTGAGCCACCTCAGGTCTGATGGAACTCAGGTTCCTGTTGCATATTACTCCAGAACACTGTCTTCTGCTGAGCGCAACTACGCTCAGATAGACAGGGAGGCTCTGGCTGTTGTTGCTGGAATTAAAAAATTCCATGATTTTTTGTATGGCAGGCATTTCACGGTCTTCACTGACCATAAGCCTCTGCTGGGACTGTTTACCACACGTAAACAAACTCCCCAAATCATTTCCCCTAGAATGCTTAGGTGGTCTATTTTTCTGTCTGCATATGATTTTTCCTTACTCCACAAGCCTGGGAAAGAAATGGGCCATGCTGATGGCCTCAGTAGATTGCCCCTGCCAGTAGTAGAAGCTGACCCTGCGCCAGCTGTCAACATTCTATCCATCCAAGCCTTGCCCGAGTCCCCTCTGAATGCCAGGGATTTGCCGCTGAAACAGGCACAGATCACACACTTTCACGTGTCCTTTCTTGGGTTTTGTCTGGATGGCCTGAGCACTGCCCTAGTCCTGAGTTTCAGAGTTTCTGGTCCAAAAGGAACGAGTTGTCCACTTCTCAGGGTTGTCTGCTTTGGGGAAACAGAGTTGTCATTCCCACCTCAATGAGGACTAGGATCTTAGAGTCCCTCCACGAGGGTCATCCTGGCATTGTTCGCATGAAGGCCCTTGCGCGCAGCCACTTGTGGTGGCCTGGTTTAGATAAGGACATTGAGGCTAAGGTGCATGCATGCCACCTGTGCCAGCGCTCTCGCCCAGAGATGCCCCAAGCTCCTGTGCATAGATGGGAGGATACACAGTCCCCATGGTCTAGGGTGCACATTGACTACGCTGGGCCCTTTCAGGGCCAGTTCTTCTTGGTCCTCGTTGACAGTCATTCAAAATGGCTTGAGGTTGTACCTGTCTCATCCACCACCACTGCAAAGACTATCCAGGTACTGAGGGTGATTTTTGCTGCACACGGGCTCCCAGATGTCATCGTGTCTGACAACGGCCCTCAATTTACTTCCTCCGAATTCCAAGCTTTCTTACAGGCTAACATGATTCGTCATGCCACGTCTGTACCCTTCCACCCATCCACCAACGGTATGGCTAAACGCATGGTCCGCATCACAAAGGACGCCTTGAAAAGACTCACCTATGGGGACTGGCATCACAGGTTGGCTGACTTTCTCCTTTCTTACTGTACCACACCGTCCACTTCTACAGGGAGAAGCCCAGCTGAACTTCGCTGTGGGCGCAAACTTACTACGAAGCTTGACCGGTTGCATCTGGACAGACTGCCTTCATCTACCTCACATCCTAGGGCACCTAGACAACTACTTGTGGGTGCCCCGGTTTGGACTTGCAATTACGGGCCTGGTCATACATGGGTCCCCGCTTCTATTTCCAGGGTCACAGGTCCTCTATCCTATGAGGTAGCCCTGGACAACGGTCGTGTCCTGCGCCGGCACATCGACCAACTCCGCCTAGGCGGGATCTTCCAGCTGAGACTCCTGGATCTTTTCCAGGTGGGGAGGGGGACCCTTTGGAGCAAAGGGAAGGGCACGAGCTGCTGCCCACCTCCAATGATGGAGCCACAAACGGCCCATTCCAAGATTCCGCGAGTGCCCCAAACAGGAATTCATGGGGCTTACCCAATCATCAGGCATTCACGCCTACTCCAGCCAGGGAGTCACCCTGGGGGCACAATCACTATCCATCTACACCACACAGCACTCCAGTCAGGGAGGATACCCGGGAGCGTCCCAATAAAGCATACCCCGCAAGAGAGCTGGCACATAATCCCCAGAGTTGGCCTGACCTTACCCCAAGTCCTACAGGGGGTCAAACATACAGGGAGGTGGTCGAGGAACCAAGTCCCGACCATAACACCTCTAGCCCAAATCAGGGAGTAACTGAGTTTTGGGAAGGCACAGAAACCCACACAAGCCCGGACACAGAACGGGGCTTAGGGGATGGACAGCCTCCTGACAGGTCTTGGACGGACCTAGGAGGTTCTACAGAGACGCCCAGCAGTGGCTATCACTTCAAGGGGCCCGAGGGCCTACAGCTAGGCGGGTCAACCAGGTCACAAAGTGACAGAAGCCCTGGCCTGACGAGCCCGGTGGGCAAGCAAGCAGGCCAGGCATTGGGGCACAGTCCTTGGAAGGCACCAAGGCATGATAAGGAGAACAGGCTCACGTCTCCCCTCAGTCAGGAACACCTGTCAGAAACCCAGAGCTGAGAAGGTCACAGAGAGCAAGGAAATCTCCTACGTACTTAGAGGATTACATAACATTGCTGGCTAAACAAAAGCCAGCAAACAGTAGGAGCACTGGGGAATAGAACATTGCATCAAGAAACAATTGTATGTTGGTAGTAGTCTTAGCCCGGGGGAAAGGGGTGTTATGTCCCCAGCCTTGCAAATGGGCTCGGGGCGTTTGCAGGCAGTCCCGGGCAGGTGCAAGCTGCCAGGGACCAGACAGGCTGTCGCCAGCGCCTGTGCGCATGCACGGGTGCTGGCACGGGAAAAGTAACACATTGACCCGGGAATTGCCTATATAAGAAGCTGGGAGCTTTTTGGCGTTGCTGAAGCCTTCACCTGTAAGCTGAACACAGAATAAAAGAAAACCTGAGAACTACAACTGCTTCTCGTGTCTGCTTTTCGCCAAGGACTCAACAGGGAGGTACTCATCTTAGCCAAGGGAGCCAGTGTTTTCCATGATCATATGATCAGCAAGTAATGGGAGCTCACCCCATCGCACAGCGCTTGGGTCTTTCCACCTGACAAGCTCAGCATCTTCAACCACTGAGCCACCATGTCTCCTTGGATAAACAATAAACACTATTTATTGAACACGTTGATATTATCTAAAAGGATAGAATTCAAATAGCGTGGAAAGTTACAAGGTTGTCAATTTTAATAGCTTATCAAAAACAGTCCAGTGAAAGGGTCACATGGTGATTTACTTTCTTTCTTTATGTAGTGTAAATTACTCAACATATATACTCTGTAGCCTTGTTTTATTTCCAGCTCTCTCCTGCAAGTTTGGCACTCCAGCAATCCCTTTATACATTCCAAAAATATATATACTTGCATCTAGCTCCAATTATTTTGGTTTCTTATTTAAGTGAGCATTTTTCTCACAACAGTGGCAAGGGGCAAGAAACACTGTGACTGATCAAACCCACTCACCTGGTTCACATCTAAAATTCCATATGAAAACAAATTGAACTTTGAAACGTATACAAGTTGAACTGCCATAATTAGAGATTCAGTTGTGAAAATTATATCAGTTTTGCCCTCAACATGTTTAACCCCATGTTACAACAAGTTGCCAAAGGTGCTATAAAATGTGATATTTTGAAGATTTCAAATGCCATTCAGCATAACTCCAATAGATGATAGTGAGATAGTGATAGTGAGAAGACACAACAGCAGAACAAAGAATTGATGTTATGCCCTTTACTTTGTTACACAGTAGAATCAGTAGTGAGCTCTTAGTACTCATTACTGATGATGAGTACTGATGAGCTCTCCTGATTTGCTACACTGCTGTTAAGTGAGATGTTTAATAAAAGGGCTGAAAAAGCCCTATACCATTCTCAGATATGATCATGTCAACTGCCTTGACCATCTCTATATTCCATAGGGAAGTGAAACTATTGACAGACTGCATATCTACTGTCTGGAAAATCCCCCAGAGCCTTCTGAAGTCCACAGAAATCCAGTAACTTCTAAGGACAGTCCATTTCGTTAGGTCTCCCACTTTTCTAGAAAGGAATAGTACCGTAAATCTGAATCCCAACTGCAAGTGTGTGTGTGTGTGTGTGTATTGTGTGTTGTGTGTATTTATGTTTTGTGTATTTGTGTGTGAAAGAATGTTTGTGTGACTTGTTAGGTGCATTGACTTTCATGACTGTGAAATCCTGAGTAGCCCTAATTAAATCTGTTCCCGCATAGATATTGAACTATTGCAGAATTAAATTCTAAATATTCACAATAGCAGTTTCACAACCATCTCTGCCAGCTTCAGTAAGGAGATTGAAAGACAGTAGGATGATAAAGCAGAAGTAGAATTCCCTCCCTTGTCTGAGTACAGATTGCAAGATACATATCCCCTAAATTGGTCTTTGTATGGATCAGGGACTGTGTTCAACTCTTCACAAGGAAAAGACTTTACCACCATTGCATAAAGCATCAAGATGAAGCACTTTCTCTAAACTACTATAAAATATAACTATTCTCTCAAGTGAGAATTTTAGCTTTCTGAAAATGTTAACTGTTTTCTCATTCCATGAGTTCATGTGAAAGATCATTGACCTTTCCTAGGGATTATATTTTTGCCATGAAATAATATATTAATTCAATTATAAACATTTTCCTATGACAGATAGAGATGTTCATAATTCGTATTTGAGCAGCACTGACATTCAGAGTCCTGGATGTTTGCATTTTCAACACTATATGCAGTTTGGAAATAGAAGTTTTGCACATGGATAAACAAAACAATCTTTTGGAACAATACAGTCTATCCCTCAGTGTTAAACTCAATTTGCAAAGATCCATTTGGATTCCTTTGTACTGTGAACAGAACATTATTGTGGATACAGTACCTGAAGATGAATAACTTTATGCTTCTGTGTCCAAAGAAGGGAGGATTGAATGTGACATGTTGAAAGAAAGGTTTTGGGAAGCATGGAAGACTAAATTGGCGCAGATGCTTAATTGCCTCAGGTGCTCTGGGCACACAGCAGGCATCTTAATGAAGCAATACTTGCAGAGCCTTTGGATTTTTGCAACACATTTGGCTGCCTCAAATTATTGCCGAAAATAATTCAGTCTATAAATGATACAGAATGATTGCCAGCAATGCGTCACTGAAGGTGCAAATGCACATTTAAAAAAAAAAATAGGAAGAAGACAGACTGAAAGAGCTTCACCCTTCTTCCTGCGCTGTCAAAAATTCTTGTTCAAAATATGTAATCTCAAAATTACTTTTGGCAGGGGCAGGTTGCTAATGTTAAAACTAACATTTCCTATTCGTATTCACAATTCCTCACTAGGAACAAATTAAATTCATTTTAATTCCAGTAGATTAGTTTTATAGTCTAATCCTTCTTAGCAGCTCCGTCTTGACAGATGGAAAGCTATAGCATCTCATCATAGATTTTATGTTTTCATAGGGCTTTTCTGAATAAAAAAATGTATTTGATGATTGCCCAGTTCACTTTTAACAAAAATTGGCTCTTAACTGAGTCCACTGAGTGTCTGCTCAGAGTATAAGTAAATACTACTCTTGCCAAAGGGCACTATTAGAACTAAACCCTAAATAGCCCAAAGAGTCTATAAATCATTTACAATTGTCAGTGAATCATCTCCCTCCCAAATCATATCCTAAGGATAATGAGCAAACAGTAAGAATAATGTTATAATGAACTAAAAAATGAATGGAAAATGCAACAACTTCCCATATACAAATCCTAAATACATACCTGTTTCTACATTGATTTAATACTTATGAATCATTTTCTTAAAAGACCACTATTTATACATATATGTACTGTAACAGTCTCGATTTCTCTGGCGGTCTTCAAATGTGTTGGACAATTCCTATATACAGTATGCAATTATTTAGGTGTACACAAATATAAACAGAACTAAAAAGCAGTGATAAAGCCTATTAAAGGCTTCTAAAAAGCAAGATTGGTAATATTAGTGGTTTTATGTATTATAGAAAAAATGGGCTTAAATAGACAGTTTGTATCATAGAGAAAATAAGATGACAATGCTTGGGAAGTATCCTATGAACGATTGAGTCAAATCTAATTTCATAGAATAGTACGATACTGTAAACCTTTGCAAAAAGACTGGAATTTTCCAGGTGATAATCCATGTATTATGATAAGTCTTTAAACTTCTTCCTTAGTATATGCCATGTTCCATTTCAGCCTTTTAGGGCTCTTCCCTACAATAATATTAACATGCATTCTTCTAGTCCTTAAATCAGAAGAAAAATATGCTGTCAAATTGCTGTGCTGATTTTTTTTATCTTATCTATTTATATCCCCCCCCTTTATGGATTACTGCCTTGTCGTGGCGAAGGGGCTTGCGTAACTCAATGAAGCTATAAGCTATGCCGTGCAGGGCCACCCAAGACGGACAGATCATAGCAGAGAGTTCAGACAAAATGTGATCCACTGGAGAAGGAAATGGCAAACCACTCCAGTATCTTTGCCATGAAAACCCCATGGACAGTACTAAAAGGCAAAAAGATATGACACTGGAAGATGAGCCCCTCAGGTCGGAAGGTGTCCAATATGCTACTGGGGAAGAGCGGAGGGCTAGTACTAGTAGCGCCAGAAAGAATGAAGCGACTGGGCCAAAGCCGAAAGGACGCTCAGCTGTGGATATATCTGGTGGTGAAAGGAAAGTCCGATGCTGTAAAGATTTTTTATCCATAGGAACCTGGAATGTAAGATCCATGAATCAAGGCAAGCTAGACGTAGTCAAAAAAGAGGTGACAAGACTGAACATCGACATCTTAGGAATCAGCGAACTAAAATGGACAGGAATGGGTGAATTTAACTCAGATGACCATCAGGTATACTACTGTGGGCAAGAATCCCTCAGAAGAAATGGAGTAGCCTTCATAGTCAATAAAAGAATAGGAAAAGCAATACTGGGATACAATCCCCAAAATGAAAGAATGATCTCAATTCGAATCCAAGGCAAACCATTCAATATCACAATAATCCAAATCTATGCCCCAACCACTGGTGCTGAAGAGGATGAAATTGACCGTTTCTATGAAGCCCTACAGCACCTTATAGAATTAACACCCAAAAATGATGTCCTTATCATCATGGGGGATTGGAATGCTAAGGTAGGAAGCCAAAAGATAACCGGAATAACAGGCAAGTTTGGTCTTGGAGTACAAAATGAAGCAGGGCACAGGCTAATAGAATTTTGTCAAGAGAATACGATGGTCATAACAAACACTCTTTTCCAACCACCCAAGAGACGGCTCTACACATGGACATCACCAGACGGTCAACATAGAAATCAGATTGACTATGTGCTCTGCAGCCAAAGATGGAGAAGCTCTATACAGTCAGTAAAAACAAGACCAGGAGCTGACTGTGGCTCAGATCATGAGCTTCTCGTTGCAAAATTTAGGCTTAAATTGAAAAAGTAGGGAAAAGCACTGGGCCACTCAGGTATGAACTAAATCATATTCCTGATGAATATACAGTAGAGGTGACATTTAGATTTAAGGAACTGGATCTGATAGACAGAGTGCCTGAAGAACTATGGATGGAAGTTCGCAACATTGTACAAGAGGTAGCAGCTAAAACCATCCCAAAGAAAAAGAAATGCAAGAAAGCAAAATGGCTGTCTGAGGAAGCTTTGCAAATAGCTGAGGAAAGAAAGGAAGCGAAAGGCAAAGGAGAAAGAGAAAGATACACCCAATTGAATGCAGAATTCCAGAGAGTAGCTAGAAGAGATAAGAATGCCTTCTTAAATGAACAGTGCAAAGAAATAGAAGAAAACAACAGAATAGGGAGGACCAGAGATCTCTTCAAGAAAATTGGAGATATGAAGGGAACGTTTCATACAAAGATGGGCAGGATAAAGGACCAAAATGGCAGAGACCTAACAGAGGCAGAAGAGATTAAGAAGAGATGGCAAAACTACACAGAAGAACTATACAAGAATGAGCTTAACATCCCAGATAACCACAATGAGATGGTCATTGACCTCGAACCAGACATCCTAGAATGTGAAGTGAAATGGGCCTTAGAAAATCTGAGCAACAACAAAGCTAGTGGATGTGACAGTATTCCAGCTGAGTTATTCAAAATCTTAAAAGACAAAGCAGTAAAAGTGCTACACTCAATTTGCCAGCAAATTTGGAAAACTCAACAATGGCCACAGGATTGGAAAAGGTCAGTTTACATTCCAATTCCAAAGAAAGGCAATGCCAAAGAATGTTCAAACTATCGCACCATTGCACTCAATTCACATGCTAGTAAAGTTATGCTTAAAATCCTACAAGCTAGACTCCAGCAGTATGTGGATCGAGAACTACCAGAAGTACAGGCAGGATTTCAAAGAGGCAGAGGAACTAGAGATCAAATTGCCAACATACGCTGGATCATGGAGAAAGCTAGGGAGTTCCAGAAAAAACATCTACTTCTGCTTCATTGACTATGCTAAAGCCTTTGATTGTGTGGATCACAACAAATTGTGGCAAGTTCTTAAAGAGATGGAGTACCAGACCATCTCATTTGTCTCTTGAGAAACTTATATGCGGGTCAAGAAGCAACAGTGAGAACTGGACACGGAACCACTGATTGGTTCAAAATTGGAAAAGGAGTCCGGCAAGGCTGTATACTGTCGCCCTGCCTATTTAACTTATATGCAGAGCACATCATGAAAAAGGCAGGGCTAGATGAATCAAAAGTTGGAATTAAGATTGCCGGGAGAAATATGAACAACCTAAGATATGCAGATGATACCACTCTAATGGCAGAAAGTGAAGAGGAACTAAAGAGCCTCTTGATGCGGGTGAAGAAGGAGAGTGCAAAAGTTGGCTTGAAACTCAACATTAAGAAAACCAAAATCATGGCATTCAGCCCTCTCAATTCCTGGCAAATAGATGGGGAAGAAATGGAGGTAGTGACAGATTTTATTTTTCTGGGCTCCAAGATCACCTCAGATGGGGGCTGCAGCCAAGAAATTAAAAGACGCTTGCTCCTGGGGAGGAAAGCTATGGCAAATCTAGACAGCATTCTAAAAAGCAGAATAATGCGTATAGTCCAGGCCATGGTTTTCCCAGTTGCAATGTATGGCTGTGAAAGTTGGACCATAAGAAAGGCTGAGTGCAAAAGAATTGAGGCCTTTGAACTATGGTGCTGGAGAAGACTCCTGTGAGTCCCCTGGACTGCAAGGTGATCAAACCGATCAGTCCTAGAAGAGATCAACCCTGACTGCTTTTTAGAAGGCCAAATCCTAAAGTTGAAACTCAAGTACTTTGGCCACCTCATGAGAAGGAAGGACTCACTGGAGAAGAGCCTAATGCTGGGAAAGATTGAGGGCAATAGAAGAAGGGGACGACAGAGAATGAGATGGTTGGATGGAGTCACTGAAGCAGTAAGTGTGAATTTAAATGGACTCCAGAAGATGGTAGAGGACAGGAAGACCTGGAGGAATGTTGTCCATGGGGTCGCGATGGGTCGGACACGACTTCGCAATTAACAACAACAACAAATTTATATCCCACCTTACTATTTTAACAAAACTGAAGGTAGTGAACATATCCAATATACCTCTCTCTGCCTATTTCCCCCACAACAACAACCCTGTGAGATGGGTTGGCAAAGAATGATCACTTCAAAGTTACCAACTGGCTTTCATGAGTGGCTTTCAAGGCAGGACCTGAACTCTGGCTGGCTTCCTACTGACTTTGCTTGCCAGAAATCAGCTTAAAAAGTCACAAATGGTAATCACATGACCTTGGGATTCTGCAATCATCATAAATACATGACATTTGCCAAGCACCCAACTTTTGATCATTTCAGTGCTTTGTAACTTTGAATGATCACTAAACAAATGGTTGTAAATCAAGGTCTATCTGTAATAAATGCACTTGCTATCTTCTCTCTAATCAAACATGTTAATTTTGCAATTTCTGTGAATTCTGTCATCTTTACTAACCATTCCTCCATTGTGGATATTTCAGAATCTTTCCATCTTTGTGCATATAGCAATCTCGCTGCAATACCAGGTACAAAAACAATCTCCCACAAGTCTTTTCCCATTGACTAAACAAGAAAAATTCTGGTTTCATATGTATATTAATCTTTATATTTTTATATCACTGCACTGTATGTATTTGTATCCAGAATTTTCTAGCCTTTTTACAAGTCCACCATGCATAGCAAAGAAGGAAACAGGTTCTTTGAATAGTAAAAAAAGCATAATAGTAAAAAAATATATAGGAATCCTAGTTACAAGAAACTACTTTTTGACAGAAGCAGGTGAGAACTCGATGCAATTCCTTTGGAACAGAATCAGCAGCATGTAACTGGCACAACTGAGCTTTCTTTTCCAGTTCAATTGTCTTTTTGAAGCTGTACTGTTCAGAAGTACTTATCCTGTTTTTTAAAGAAAAATATAAAATCCTTTCAGAAGAATACTAAACCCATGTTTAACAATGTGGTCCAGCACTTTTTCAAAAGTGCTATCTATAAGGACCCTGGTGAGAATTTGGTGAGAACTGCAAAATACTGGTGAGAACTGGAAGATGTGTTTCTGGAAACAGGTACATGGTCTATTCGCATTTCAAGGCCAAATTAAAAGTAGTGCCCAGTGACAGGAAGGAAAGACACATCCTTCCAGGAAGTAGCTAAATTTTGCTGGGCAAATGCCAATGTCCAACTGTACCATCATGAAAATTGTCAGTAAAGTGACATAGATTAATTAATTAATTAATTAATTAAATTTATTGCCTGCCAACTCCACATCATTCTTCTACTAGTCTTGGGGAAAGAGAAAAATGGAAGCCCTATATATGAATGTAAGGCACTTCCACTGTGAACTGAGGATGAACCATAGGCTATATCATGAGGATGTGACCTTGAAAAAATAGCTAATGAGGCCTCTTCACAATTAGTGCAACATAAGGATAAGCCAACAGCTTCTTTTAATTAATTTACAAAGCAATTTAGAACAATATATAACAAAGCACAAGCTCAAACAATATATAAATTTCCAAGAATATTTCCAGGTCTCCATAGAGAAACCTATTTAGAAAAAGTAAACAATGATGGCTTTATATGAAAATATTTGTGCCTGCTAAATTGATATTTTGTGGTTAGTCATGCACTTGATGGCAATTCTGTTTTGAGAGGATCCATCATATCGCTTGAGATTTTCATACACACCTAACTTGCCTAAAAGTATAGATCCCAGTATGGCTGATGGATTGGTGTAGCCTCGCAGGTCACAAATTGAACAAATTATTTCCTTGAATGTATTGAATAATAGCTTTGCTATTTCCCAAGGTAAAGATCACAGAAAAACAATCAATGATATTAGAGTTATCTGATCCCAGTGTACCTTCTCAATAATCTTTAAGAAAATACTGCATTTTGAGTACGACTCCATAAATCTCAAAGTTCTGTAACAAACTTTAAGAAGAAACAAAAACATACCAGTTAGCATTTTTAGATGTATGGGAAGAGAAAAATGTGATGCTGTTTTCTTCTGAAGTAATCCTAGTAGAATCTTAGCTGAAATTCTAAGAATTTTGAAGTATTTATGCATGAAGTCACAAAAGAGAAAATGAAGGCATAATCATTTGAAGTATAGAGGCAGTCAATAGTCTTATTAACAGTGCAAAATATGCACTGCATGTCAAAATGCAGAAGAGAATTATTCTCACATTCATTTTCAAAGATCTTTTCAAAGACATTTTTTCCACATTAAACAAATCCTACGGCATCTAATAATTAAATCTTTTATTGCAGCCAATGCTTGTTTGTATAGATATACTGTTAGTTAGGACTAGACAACACATCAGATTTAAAGGCAAAATGTGGTCCAGAAAGGCTGGGAAATGAAGCTAGCAAAGTTTCAGAAAGGTAGAGTGCAGATTTTCAATCAGTATATAAAACAATAATGAGTCATGAAATATATGAGCTTGCCTGACATATACAATCAGGTTCCAGTCACGGATGAAAACATGTTTTGATCCTAAGCTTACCATGGTTGCTTGCCATCCTCATACATTTGAGATGGCCAGTTTACATACATACATACATACATACATACATACATACATACATACATACATACATGTCTTTTACCTTGGATCCCAGCCACATAAACAACAGCATAGGATTATACAGCATACAGTATCTGTTGCTTATACAGTACAAAATTCAAAACATTTACACCTTCAATATAACATAATGAAAAGTTGTTGACTATGTGTCACAACTCAGTTATAGCTGCTTGCATATGTCCAGCCTTTGCTTATAGCCAGCTCTTCAGGGGCAATAAGAAGAGTAACTATAGTGCCATCTTGGCCACCATCTTGAATTTGTGACATTCCCCACCTTCCCCAAAAAATGCCCTTGTAGTCTCTGCTTACTTTAATTTCTATGTGAGTTGTACCTCATATTCTAGACTTTCCTTTTCAATAGTACTAAACTTCCAACCTTTTTTGGAATACTAGTTTAGCAGGATGTTAAATTGATCTAACTTAGCATTTATTTCCCATCTGGAAAAGCATGCAAATGGTTAGCATGTTTGCCTCCAAATCCTTTTGATTCCAATTTAAACACATCCAAACTGATCAAGACTGTTTTGATTTTTTTTCCAATAGCACAATATTATGATCATAGGATGTGTGCCTATGTCATAGTATAGAAAATTGACAATTGACCATCACTTTCCTTTTCTGCCCAACAGTTCAGTGAGAACAGTCAGATAGCCAGTGATGGCTTGTTGGCCAGTGATTCAAAGCTTTCTCTTAGCCTTTCAGGTCTTTCCAGAAAATTCTCACAAAAATTAAACAACATACGTTTCTAATGTTCTCCATGATAGTAATATGCCAGCAATTCAACATTTGGGTTCTTTTACCAAGACATGAAAGCTTGCAACTTCAGCAGATTTTAGGGCCTGTGTAGCACTGAGGTAGGGCCCCAGAAATTGATAATTTTAGCATATTTTTTCTGTTTTGATATTATCAATCAGAGTAACTCTTGTGGCTCCCTTTTTCTGTTTTCTTAAAGGGTCACTAATGTTATCGAGCCCATCAAGGTGTGATTTCCTGAGAAACATTGTAAAATTTCACATTGTTAAATAAAATATTCTAAGTATGTGATAGACAAGAAAGAACTATTTTGTGTCAGTAATTGCTACTCCATTTCACCTCAAATAATCTGTGGCTATTCCTCCTTTCATCTTAATTATTACCTAGTAAAAAGTGTTCTTCAAGTAATTCATATGGTGACAATTAAATGATCACCTCTTGAAAATTGCTTTGACTTTCAGTTAACCTCCTATAATTCACTTTTTTGTTGATAATATGAAATTGTTGCAAGAAAAATATATGCAGCAAAATAAAAAATAATGATATTTTTCTTCTCAGATAAATAATCAGAACATTATCTGATGAAGATGAAATTCAGTTTCCGTAGACATAAAACTTTACTGTTTCTTTCATGGATGAAATGTTTGCTATTTGAATTCCTTATGTGGCTTTAATTCTATAACTGCCTTTCAGGTGTTTTTAGTAACAAAAGCAAAGGGGCATAAATTCTCATAGAATGATGGATTAATGAAATAATTGTTTCCTTTGAATTTTATCTTTGACCAATGAATGATAGTAAGCAGAAGAGCACACAGATAAAAGCTATGGATAAATACTTTTTAAATTAGAAATTATGAGATTTATTTCAGAAGTGCATGTTAGTAATGAACAATTTGGCCCACATAAAAGCATAGATAATAGTTTTAAAGGATATGAGATATCCTACACCATTACCTTGAAAATGGAAAGATGAATGCTATTGGAGTCATAAATGTCATTTCTATCTTTCGTTTCCTCTTTCTTCTCCTCACTCTCAGTACTCTGAGAACATTTGGAAGTAAGCATTGAGGAACATTAAGACCTAACCATTTTTCTCCCTGAAATTCTATTTGGAATATGTTTCCCTGCAATCTGCCATACTTCCTCACACTTAAGGGGTTTAAGTTAATTAGTAATTCTGCTGAAGAAAAAAAACAGATTCTCTGCCTCAGAGTTCATCTTTTCTTGTAAAATACATGCTCTTTGGAAATTTAAACCACTTGCACACACATATAAACATAGAGATACTTTCTTCATTATTAATAAAGAGGTTTAGTAATGCTGTTGCTTCCATTATTTACGATTTTTTTCTCCGTAATGGACATGGTCATTTTTTAAAATTATGGAAGAAAAGTTGAGGAAACATAGGAAGATTAGACCAAGGAGATTATACCACCTGCAACTGTTTGAAAGTCTATGAAAGAGAGAACACATTTGCACAGTTAACACATTTGTCTTCTGAAAGGCAAGGTTAGAAAGGGAAAAAACGAATCATAAGAAATCCTGCTTTCCAAATGTTCAATAGTCAAAGGTAATTTCATTCAAGGAAAACAGAGACAAATAATCCACAACATGTAGTCATATATTCCCATTTGGAAGCCATCTAGCATCCTATACATCATTCTACTATTTCACCCATGATTCACTATGGGATAGAAAGGGAAAGCACAGCCTATGAAGTTAGAGTGTTGGAGGTTGCTCTAAGGCAGTGTTTCTCAACCTTGACCATTTTAAGGCATGTGGACTTCAACTTCCAACTTCAATGCTGGCTGTGGAATTCTGGGAGTTGAAGTCCACATGCCTTAAAATGGTCAAGGTTGAGAAAAACTGCTCTAAGGCTAGCCATGTTTGATTTTCACTATGATTTCTTCAATATGCTATACTGTTATCAGTTAAGACATTAGCCATACTCACAAACTGAGCAATTTTATATTCTGTGGTTTGCAAGAGACAGTGATGGGTTCATTTAATACTTTACGTATAGGAGATATGTAATAATAAATGCATACGGTTTTGGTATAGTTTCAAAAATGTGCACAGCCATATAAATCCCTTATCACAAAGTCTTTTAAGTTACATGGGATACTGTTGTACTATGATTTAGAGTAGACAAACAGAGACAGAGAATGCTGTATACTGCAAATGCAGGCAAAGACTATTTACGGTATGTCATCAGCTAAATATTTTAAAAATGAAAAAGGCTTGGTTTAAAAGGCAACAATTTAATTCTCAGATTTTTAAAAAAAATAGTAAATATTTGTGAATTCAGTTAAAAATATTGAGGATGGTAGAAAGTTCAGAGGCATGCATGAACTTTTTTCATGCATATATCTTAAATCTAACATGGAAATTTAGTATTAAGCTACATCAGACTAATTACCAGTGGCAGATATAGAGGTGGTATGGCTGGGCCTAGACCAGGGGTAGACAACCTTGGCTCTTTTATGACTCATGGACTTCAATTCCCAGAATTCCTGAGCCAGCATAACTGGCTCAGGAATTCTGGGAGTTGAAGTCCATGAGTCTAAAAGAGCCAAGGTTGCCTATCCCTGGCCTAGACCAATGCTTCAACAGGGTGCAAAATTATATTTGCTACCACCTGTTTTACCTTCATAAAAAACATTTCATTTTAATAAGGACAATAGTTTCAATTGTGCAATTTTGAACAATAAGTTTCAATTTTCTAGACACGAGCTTAATGTTTATAAACTGGCTTCCCAGAAGACTCACTGACACAATATGTGTTTCTTTATTATAGTCAAAAATGAAATCTTATCTGATCAACCAATACCTATTGGTTACCTACTCTACCTATTTATACCAGTTATATTGTGCACTAGACCACATAAGATAGAAAGAATGGAAGGGAAGGAGGGAGAGTTTGGATACAACTCTTCCAGTTGCTTGATAAAGATTGGATCTGCAGGCAATGTGGCAATATTCTATACTGAGATAAGTCTTCTTTTCACTGCTTCATCCAGAAACATGTCAAGTGGAAGATATGAATTAATGGCAGACTCCTTTGATGATCACAAAGGAACACTTGGGTATAGTTAAAGATTTACTCTATTTCCCCTCTTTTTCTATCACTCTTCTGATCTTTGTTTTATATCATTACAGATCTCAGCCACTTCCTTTTTTCTCAAGTAAACTATTCTTTGTACAAAGCAAATGCTCTATGATTCTCTTCCAGGTAGGATATAGGTAGCTATATGTAGCGCTAGCTCTCACCTATCTCTAGAATTTATAAAGTGTAAATAAATCTCTTTTTCTTATTATTATAAAACCTGCCTTGCTCTCTCACAGATTCTTGCTCTCACAAAGATGCAAATACTTCAGCCTCCAACAAAAAATTTCAAAAAAACCCTTTCTATGTGACTGAAATATGAACAGAGGACCAATGCCTTGTACATAGTCAAATTGTTCATAATTCAAACTAACTATAACAACTTACCAGAATTTCAGGCATTCTAGTTCTGTCTGCAGACACCAAAGATGGAACATGGAATTTCTGCATCTGTTGATAGTCGTTCCATACAACACTGATTTAGGGAGAATTATTATTACTTTAAGCATTTTCATCCTGGTTATTGTAGATATGGAATAGCTATGCAGAGCTGAAGAAAAAGCAGTGGATATGTAATAAATGAATATGCAAGCATAATCTGAGATGTTCCAATGTTTTTAAATGCTCTTCTGTAATCTATTTTAAAATAAATTAGCATAAACTTTTGCTGCTTCTGATCTTCAGAACTGATTTTAACTACTTTAAGATTATATCTTTCCTTACTTTCTTTAACTTTAGCAATCTGAAGAGAAGGTGCTTCAAAAAGGGAGGGAATGATTAACCAAGGTAATGAGAAAACAACCTTAGATTTACCTGTGGCTGTAATTATGAGCCTGTTCTACATGCTAAGAAGAATCCTTAAAGTAATTTGTTTTGTATACTTGATTATTCTGTCTTGCTATATATACTTTACTCCTTATCTGGCTTTAACTTCATCTTATTTAAAACATTTCTTAAAATGAAAGACTCTCTTTTATAAATTGGTGTTTTTCAGATGTGTGCCTGATCAATAAATTAAAACATCTTTCCTAATATGGAGTTGTCCAAGGATACTGGCCTTCTACCACCATCATTTCTGAATGCATGCCCAAAAATATATTTTCTTGCCAAGAAATATGAGACCCAAAGTCCAACACTTCTAGAAGCATCAGTTGGAAAAGAATGCTCTGTTTGTCTGATCTAACTTCCTGAAGTTTCTATAATGCTGAAAGGAGAAAGCTGAGGTTCATTTTACAAAGAGATCTAACAAAAAAGATCAAGCTTGAGGTAACTTTGCAACTTACTATATGATGGGCAAGGAAGGACACAATAGATTAGCAGATTTGGAAAACTGTGCATTAGAGAAATGATTTTCCCCTCAAATCAAGCTTTTTAGCAACCGGTGCTTATTTCCAGTTCATCCTACCAGCGGTTTCTATCCATGATTAGAACAGCATCAGGGAAAGCTGAACTTTGGTACTGTCAATTGTCTCTAAAAATCCCATAGTTGAGACTTTTAATACTTCTTTATTGAATAGATTGAGGGAACTCATTTATAAATGACCTGTCCAGTTCCAAATGCAGTACTATCATTATATACAATTTTCTGTTCTACCAAAGGGGCTTTAACGCAAATCTATTGTGGCAAAAAAACTATTGCCATCTTCATTTTAGCTCTTTCCATTAGAAAATTACCTTGTGGAGTAATTGTGCCCTAAAGGTTAATGAACATTCATTACAGTGAAGTAAATGGATAATGAAAAGACAAAATGAGCTTTTAGCTCATGAATTTAAGAGAAGAAATTGGGACTTCTGCATTGGAAGCATTACAATTACATGAGGTGTTGAAAGCAATTTTTGGGTGGAAGCATATTATTCATGAATGGAAAAATTCTGAAAACTGTACAGTCCTACTGCTTATCTGTAGTCACACCTTGCCACTTCAATTAAAATTTTAATAAACCAATATTACTGGACTTTTAACACTGCTGAAAATCTGTGTTACATATAACTTTTCAGAATAGATTTATTGTTTTGCTTCCAGTTTACAAGCTGTTATTATAAGAAATAATTTAGGGATGAGATTTGGCACAGAAAGATACTCATTTGCATTCAGGAAGTTATTAAAAATAATTTACTACATTTTCCAGATGTATTATTGAAAAAGTGCTCCATCTGCAGGCTAAGCCAAGTTTATAAAATTACTATGGACAAAGAAGAGGAAAAGAAAAAGTAACAAGAGCAGGAAATAAGATTAATAATTTAAGAAAAAGCAATTTGAATGACTGTCTTGATTTGTCTTAATTTGAGTTTTCTAACACTCCCCATTATGCCTGTCAAATCCCTGTTCCTAATTAGATTTTAGATCAGGATTGTCTTTCTTGGGGATTTTCATGGTAAAACATGGGCAAGCATTTGTCAAGTCATTCTCTGAAGGCTGCCTTATCAGTTAATATAGTAGCAAATGCTAAAATCAGATTACATTTCTTTTTAATGGTCTGAAAAATGTGTACTTAGTATGCTTCTTCTGCTGTTTTAGCCTCCTCTCATCCATAGTTTTTAAATGCATCAAAGCTGCGAATTATACAAAAAGACTAGAAAGTAAGACCTTTTGAACATAATAAGATATATATTTGTAGTTAAATATGTTCAATATTAGAAATCTACCATATAAGAACCATTTGAATTCATTTCTACTCCTACCCCTCATCCCCCAGTATTCTGGTAACATGCATTTTGTAATTCTTCATAAATATAGAACAATTCTCTGTTCTCTAGAGAAACACAGAAACTATAAGTTGTTTGATGTCTACTGAAGTTTAAGATACTTGCATGTACTAAATGAATGAAATCTTATTAAAGTCTGGCTTCAAGGACAGCACCTTAAATAATTATTTTGCATTGAATAGTTACAATTTTTACTATGCATACATTGCAAAAAAAAGCATGCAATATGTCAAAGTAGACAACAAAAGCTCTCGAAAATACATTTATGAGATTGCAAAAATATATTACGCATATTTCCATGAATGTGATAAGGTTTGAGGTTTGTAGCTAGCTGAGATATCAGATCCTAAAGTGTGCCTACATTAATTGAGCCTGCAGACACTTGCCTTCTGCCCCAATGGTTCCCTGACTCAAGTTTTTTTCATTTAAGATTATTTTATTTAAAAATAAATGGAAATTTTGCATTGCTGCTCTCCTCATGCACCTCCTCAGAAAATAAACAAGGTAAGCAGCCGCAGTGCAAAATATATGTGGAAATGAGCTCACTAGCAAATAAAACAAATCCCTGAATGTTGATCAGAGAGTAGTAGGGAGCATTCTGGGGACTCCACTAGGTGATGTCTCCCTCTGAGAAATGTTCAGAAGGTCCCTTTGTGAACTGACAAGTTCCTGGGTTGTGGCAGCTCTATTAGTCTTCCTATGAGGACAGCTCATGTATAATGATTGAATTCCTCCACTACCTGAAAAGGAAACAACTGCTTGAATAAATATATAGATGTATCTGAGCAAAGAACCTCAGTCGTAGTAACTGAAAGTCAAGAAATGGGCATATTACAATGGCATTCATATCCAAAGAAGCCAGTGACCCAGTGACAGTTGCCTCATGGGATGGAAAGTATAATTCTATTACATTTATTGAGCATATTAAAGGAGAAAAATAAACTGTTACCCAATTTATAAAGAAAACTATGGAGGTACATAATATGTGGAGAGTTATCTACATTGGTCGATAAAGTAATGTCCCAAGCTTGACTTATCACCAAAGAAATATCCAGAATTGTGTGGAACAAATAAAGATTCATCAGTTTTATTATAATGCCATACAACATTAGAAGAAAATCTAATGTAAATAGCGAACTATTTTTTATAAGAACAAGAAATTACATTATTTATTAATAACACATAATAAAGGTGATGACTGTATCAGTTTATCCTAAGCATCAGATACATAGAAATAAGCTGGCCTTGAATCATTTAGATAATAAGGTTCTACACAACTTTATCAAGTGTAAAGTGTAGTACCAAAGCTATTCTTAAAGTGAAGGCATAGTTAGCCTGATACCACTGCAGCATGTGCAGTCATACCACTGCAACCTGTTTTAGGCATTTGGGAGTTGTCCACCATATCGATGAGAAGCTCAGCCATATCATCACTCTGAGACACTAAGTCAGTGGTTCTCAATCTGTGGGTCGGGACCCCATTTGGGTTCGAACAACCATTTCACGGGGGTCGCCAAACAACGCAGTCCGCCATTTTTTCCCCCTTTTCCTTAGCTGTGCTACTCCCTTTTATTCTATTGGCTTTTGAAAGCCAATAGAATAGACTCTCTTGAATAGAGTCTAATTCTATTGGCTTTCAAAAGCCAATAGGAATTGTCCAGGCTGTCTCTGCCCTGCTGAGCCTGCCAAAAGTCCCATTCTGCAAACGGTGCTGCACCAGTTGAGTAGTCCTCGACTTACGACCGGGTGAGTAGTCCTCGACTTATGACCGGTTGGGGGTCGCGGCATTAAAAAGGTTGAGAACCACTGCACTAAGTGAATGGGACCTTGGCAGAATAACTAGCCATCACTTTCTCTTACTCAATGGAGTCTGAGGAGAGGGAAGGACGCTTAGTCCATTATTAGTCCTGCCTTTTAATTAACCTTCCTAATGTACTACCCTTCCTTAGGCAACCACCCCCAAAGGATTGAGAATTATTGGAGCAGCAGGAGTTAAATATGACTTAAGAACATGTTTATTCAATATTTTAATTTAGCACATATGAAAGAGCTCATCCTGAGGAATTTACAAACTATTTTCCAGTTCACAAAAATTTGTCCAAGTTTGAAATTCCTGTGGTAGATTTATTCTTCTTGTGGATTCAATGCTTGTATTATCAGTATTTTTCTGCTTCAAATTATCATTGCAGAGTTGGAAGGGACCTTGTAGGTCAGTGGTGGCGAGCCTATAGCACGGGTGCCAGAGGCAGCACTCAGAGCCCTTATTGTGGGCACGTGCGCCATCGCCCCAGTCCTAGGCCTTCAGCTAGGTTTTATAAAAACTTTTCACTTTAGGTCTCTGCCACCGTGTACAAAAAAAAAAGTTCAATCAATCAGTCAATTTCAACTTCTCACAGGGGAAAAAAAAATCTTGCAAAGTTGGAATTGATTGATTGAACTTTTTAGTCCCACCCAGTCTGCTGTTACCACTGCAGCCATGCCCACCCAATGGGCCACACCCACCCGGCACCCAACGATGCATAAGTGGGTTTTAGGTTGCAGTTTGGGCACTCAGTCTCTAAAAGGTTCACCATCACTATTGTAGGTCATCTAATCCAAACCCCTGCTCAGGCAGGAAACCCTATACCATTTCAGACAAATGGTTGTCCAACCCCTTAGATATTGGAACACTACTATCATGTCACCCCTTGTCCTTCTCTTCATTAAACTAGAAATACCCAATTCCAGCAGCTGTTCCTTATATATTTTAGCCTCCAGTCCCCTAATCATCTTTGTTGCTCTTCTCTGTACTCTTTCTTGGCTGTGTTGTAGGAACCATGGACTACATAGTCTTCTAATAGATTTATTTTCTAGTGAAGATTTATATAAATAAAACCAGTTACCACAACCAGCTAAATGTGTTCTGAATTCTGCAACTGAAGATTGCATTTTATCACATTGTATTCCCCTAACAGTAAATACTGGAATGCAAACTGTATTTCTTAAAGATTTTCCAGAAATTTATAATTATGAATTGTTCATTTTCTTGCAAATCAGTGTATTAAAAGTTCCAAAATGTTTTTCAAGAACTTACAGTCCAATCCTAAGCATAAAGACAGAAGTTATTTTGACACACTTAGAAATGTAGCTTTAGTATTCATTTAATCAACTATACATAAACATATTTCAAAAAAGTAAGATCAGAAATACAACCTTTGCAGCCCATCCAAAGTATAGCTATGTCACATTTCCCTAGTCTCAAAGACTGACATAAATCACTGATGCAGAAAGATCTCTTCTCCACAAAACCAGTTAAGCTCCACCTATCCATGTCAAACTGACATCTGCTAAGCCATTGTGATGAGGGAGTAGAAACACACACACACACAAACACACACACACACAGAGAGAGAGAGAGAGAGAGAGAGAGAGAGAGAGAGAGAGAGAGAGAAAGAGAGAGAGAGAGAGAGAGAGAGAGAGAGAGCAGTGCAACACCACTATAAGCAAAAGTAATGCACATCAGATCTGAGTCTTTTTTCAGAAGAACGATGGGACCAAGTAAAATGTGAGTTTTGTGATAAAAATGGTGGCTTGGAGCTCATGAAGAAAGTAAGCAATAAAGTGCATCAGGCAGACTCTCAAGAAATGTCCATTGGACAAAAATCATTTAAATAAAATAAAACAAGATTATAACAAACTGTGAAGGACAGCAAAAGATTATAAAACTATTCAGAATCAGGACACTCTTCACCAATGTAACTGAGGCTTAATTTACATTTCCTTACTCCTATAATGTGTGTGTGTTTATCCCAGATTTTTTTTTCTCTATATAATAAGTATGGGAAAAAATTAATCAGTCTTCTGCAAAGCAAAGTGCATCCATTTATATCTGTAAACCCATTAAAGAGCTAGAAAAACATATAAGACAGCCCAGAGTAGAAAAATTATAAAACATATTATCTTAGCAAAACTAGCAGAAATTGTAATGAAGTAATATAGGATAGAGTATTTTTTAAAAGGAAATTGCAGGATATATTTTAGCTAATAAAATAACAATTGCTTGGCATTCATTTCTCCAGAGGTTTAGTCTGGAGAGTAAAAAAAAAAAAAAAAGGTTAAAATAGCTGCTGTGCTCTGGAGAAAGCAACAGTGGTAAAGAATCTGAGTATCATATGCCATTTTTTGAGTTCCATTATGTCTAATAACTAAACCTGAATTTAAACTAAAAAAGTCATTCTTTAGAATTTTTATAAAGTTTCTCAGATATCCAGTTATGTCTGATAAAAAGAGAAAAAGGATTAAATGCGACCACTACACAGCCACTATTAAATAGTGAGACTATTTTTTTTTTTTAGTTATCTTGCTGCTGTTAAGACTACAGTTGTAAAAATACTTAAACAGCAAAGAAGCCTCATTAAACACAGGGGGTCCTACATCTAAATAAATATGCAAAGATTTTGAAAATGCTGCAAGCTTTCAAAGATAATGTGTCTGTTAATCATTTTGTTCTTTTGTTTTGGGGAAAAATAGAAAAAAAATCAGCATTGTTTTCCCGCTAGAATGTAAAATAGCTAAGCCTGACTCAGAGATCATCCCAACATTTAACATTCTTCATTACTTGGGGGATATGTGGCATTTCAGATGAAGTTGGGCAATTAAATGAAGACTTGAACATGAGGAGGCAGCTTTGTACAAAAAGTTTGTTTGTACAAATAACATAACTATACCTCTTAATTTTTGTCTTGTTTTATCAAACAGACTTTTCATCCTTTATTCAATTCTTATTTCTTCTAGAGATTTATTCCACAAATGTTAACTAAAAATACCAAGAATAGAATATGGACATCATCTCCATTTTAAAGAGAGGTAATATAATACTTGTATTCAGGGTATCTGAGGAACCATCTTGCCCTGATGGGATAAATACCCCACTCATTCCAGCAGAAAGGACCCACCTTTCATTTCTAGAAGGGCAGTCCCTAAGAAAGCAATAGCTTTTTTTCCCAATTGTCTGTTAATTGTCATTATGTTTTATCATGCTTTAGTAGTTGTACAAAATTAGACCAGATACATACTGATCCTCAATCTGTACGTTGAATTTAAGCTGATAAACTGGCAGATTAATCCTATTTTAACATATGCATTAAGTCAGCAAATCAGAAGTCAACAAGGTCATGTAGTGGACACAAGATAACTTTATCAGACAGAATCTGCTATCTTGTGACATCTTTTTACAACTCCTAGTCTGTCAATATCTGCTGCTTTAAAGTAGCTGTTTTACTTTGCTTACTGATCCATTGTTTAGGCTGTGGATTATGGCAACAGCTTAAACAATGGATAAACAAATGGGGATGATGAAGAATTCTCTGTTTCCACTCTTTTTCATTTCCTTTTCCATCAGTGGGGCTCATTATTGTCGGTGTCTGAATGGACTGGGACAAATAAATGTCTCTGTTTTGAAACTGGTTGTATAGGATGACTTACTTTAAGAATAAAAACTCCATCATACTGCCTTCCTATACTTGTCAAACATGAACAGCTTTTAGTTAGTAGTTATACTGGCCAGAGTCAGCATTGTTAAGAAGCTAATTGGATACAGACCAGCCACCTTGCCTCCTGCAACATTAATCTTCTTACTTAACAGTAGGTCAGGATATTCAATTAATTGAAGTGCTTTTGGTGTGTTCACTAGATGAGAAATATAGCTAAATAGCTATTGGGTATAAAAGACCACCAAATAGGGAGGCAGGTTAATCACTTGCTACACAGACATAGTTCAGGGGAAAAAATGAAAGAAAAGGTGATGGAACAAGTTATTTCATTTGTAAGAGCCTATCAGGTTCATTATGATCTGATTATTGTTTTTGAATGGAAACTCAGATGGTTTTCAAAAGATTAATTTTATTAGTCGCAGTCTAAACCAATATAACATTCACTAGTCATAAATGTCAGTAATTATTAACAAGTCCCCCAAAACATTTCCTATTAATATCTATTACATTGATTTCTCATGCATTTTAAATATGCATGAGACACAGTACAGAGTGTCATATTAGAAGAAAGCTAAAACTTCAAGGGCAGAGGGGACTTCATTTAAGTTCATCAAAACTCTGCACAAAACAGTGCCTCTCTTATAATTCTGTGTTATGCTACAGAGATATTGCATTTTTAAAAAATCAAGACAATATGTTCCAAGAAAATTCATTAACATATGTTCCTCATAAAAAGAATGTGCATTTACATACACACAGAAGCAACACTCTTAGCTCACCCAGTCTCTACCTGAATTTACTATTACTGCTTCTGCTTCCTCCATTTAAATTTCAAATTCATTGGAAACTGCTGATTCCTCTAACCATGTCAGGATGGCAATCTCTGGGAGACATGAGAAATAATGCTTTCCAAAATTCTGGCTATTCCCATATACAGATAGTCCTTGAGTTACAACCACAATTGAGCCCTAAATTTCCATGCTAAATAACAATTTGTTAAGTGAGTTTTACCCCATTTTATGACCTTTCTTCCTAAAGTTGCTAAGTGAATCACTGCAGGTGTTAAGTTAGTAACAAGGTTGTTAAGTGAATCTGGCTTCTCTATTGATTGCTTGTCAGACGTTTGCAAAAGATGAACACATAGCCTCAGGACACTGCAACCATCATAAATATGAGATAGTTACCAAACATCTGAATTATGATCATATGACCACAAAGATGCCACAAATGGTCGTAAGTGAGAAAAAGTCATAGGTCACTTTTTTCCAATGCCACTGTAACTTTGAACAGCCATTAAACAAACTGTTGTAAGTCAAGGACTACCTGTCTAGAGCCCCTCCAAATATAACAAATGTGGATAAAATTCATCATACATATACTGCAGATGAGAACTATTTTGCAGATAGAATACAAGACTTCTATCTTTGATTTGATATCTTCATGTAGGATTTTATAAACATAAATCATTTTGAATGAGCTTTATCTTCTTAAGTGATAAGCCAGCACAGTGAAGTTTGGGCTATATTATTCTTCTCAAACTGGGTAATTAAACTGTAGCAAAAGAATTTATATAGTTTTAACATAGTTTATGTTGGATTGTATTAATCTTTAATCTGAAATATTCAAACTATATAATTACAACCCAAGTTTACAAATTTTCCTTTCTTAGAGGCACATGTATCAGAATAACAAAACAAAATAATTCTAATGAATTCATGTAGTCTATTATTATGGAGACCCAAAATTATTGACTACTTTCCTTTATTCACTTTATCTCAATGCATTTTTAATTAAAACTTTATCTGCACAATACCACAAATTGATGCTGAGCAATACTGTAATACTACAGCAAAAAGATATGCAAAATAATTGGGCATCCATTGGTTGTTGTTTTTTTTTATTATTCTAAAATCTCAAAGCACATTTTCAGGATAAATCTATAAGTAATACCACAATTAAAAGAAAAAGAAAAAAAGAAACTATGCCAAGAAAAGCAATCACTTGGATAGGCTATCTTTGCAGGAGATTATGACGTACTCTACAAAACTAAGCTCTGATTAAACATCTAATTGGTTTGAATAATACTGGTCAGAAAAGTTAAATGCCTTTAGCATTTAATTACAAATGACCACAGTTTTTACAGATCTCTGTGAACAAATATGTTCAGTAAATTAAAACGAAAATTCACCAAAGTGCTACCCAAATTAGCAGAGGAAAATGTGAACGAGAACTCTCTAGAGCCATCATCACAGCCTTCACTGGTAGGTATCTGATTGCATTTTTTTGATATTATATTTGTTTCTGGAGAAGACTTCTACTGGATATTATCATTCACAGACTTTTACAAATGTTTGCTAATTGAATTAGAATACAACTTTAGCCGAGCTTATTTTATACAGCTTATTCAGAAATAAATTCCCCTGAACTGAATGAAAATTATTTGAAGACTTTTAATACCAGATATAGTCTTGATTGACATTATATTGATTGTTGTTGTTGTTATAGCTGTTGTTATAGATATAGCTATCTGCCTCCAAATGTTGATTTCTAATAAACTCTAATAAAGAAAATTCAACTTCATATGAGTCTTCCTAATAGCATAGATTGCTTTGTAACAATAAAATGTGGCAAAATTGTTTCTTCTATGTAATTATTAAAATCCTGACAAATCTTACTTTAGTGTCATAACTGTTGTTGAAAAGAGGTTAGGCATTACTTAGCTAGATTTCATTTGGGTACAATATGTTTGGATGCAGTAACAGCATAAGCCATCCTGTAGGGAAGCAAGTTAGCCCAACTGTTTCCCTAATGCAGTTAGTGTTTGTTATTTTTATTTTTGTTGATGTTTGTGTTTGATTTAATTTTATGCTAGCTATCCAGAGTCATGTTTTGTAAGCAAGGCAGCCCTATAAATGGACTAAATAAACAAATAAATGCTATGACAGAATAATTAAGCTGTTGCATTCACATTTTAATGTAATCTTACCCTCTTTGTTGTCATTGTTGGCAATGATAATGATTTCATTGTGTTTGCACACAAAAGTAAAAAAAAGGTCAAGCAAACCAAAAAGGGGGGGGGGACACCAGGAATATATTTCATTAAATATGATACAAACTTGTACACTGGCCAACTCCTAGTGACAAAATATTATTTAGTCCAATATTTTAGACAGATCATGCAATCCTAATCATAATAAGACCGTTTTTTACATTTCATTGACAGCCAGTTTATAATCAACAAGTAGATATAGGTCATTGAATCTAAAATTAGTGTCATTATCTTTTCTATACTAAAGGTGTTTGAGTTTGAGGTTGTTCTTGTTGGTTTTGCTAAACTCCATGTTAATTGGCAAATCTCTAGTCTTTCAAATCCCAAATTTTTGGTAGGTACTTCAACATCATACCTATTAATTGACTGATAAATTAATCAAAAAATGGCATAAATTACATGGTAAGTTTCTGCTTCCTATTTTCAAATTTCAATACGGTGTAGCTAACAACTAATCTTTCTTAAACCTTATCTGAAAGTCTACAATATATGAAAAGAAATAATTTGTTGATTAATGCAGATTATAAAAAATATTTTACATTTTGAAAACCCTTTATTAACAGATTTGGTAAAAAAAAATATCCCACATCACCAATCTAAGCTCTTGTACATAATTAATATGTACCTTAAATATCCTATTTATTTAAAAACACCATAAGCTTAAAATCATTTAAAACATATACTATTATTAACAGTAGTTCAGCAACTTTAGTTTTTGCATATATATTGAACCAAACAGTGAAATCAAATTATATTTTAAATGAAAATATTGCAATTTTGCCATTTCCTCTTTCAGCAACTCAAATTACCAGAACCAACTAACAATTATATGAATTTTTAAATTGCAGTTTTCTCAAAATGTAACTTTCTCGTATGAATAGATCAGAATTATGCTTCACTGACAAAGAAATAATTCAATTTTTATATTGCATCTTAATCTGATTAATTAAAAAAAAGGAAAGCCACATTTGACCAAAATTGGCTTAATATTTTTTTAACCATATCAAGGGTCTTTTCTACATCTAGTCAAATCACACTGCTAACTTCAACTTTTCTTAATGTGTATTTGGAATATTAATTAATATTTTAATATTATCAAACACTTGTTGATCTTTTAGAACTCCAGACAGTAAGAAATCATTGGTAGTATGATTTGTAATCTGCATGCTAGTTGGTTCTCAATATCTTGGCATTAGCATTTAACAAGGAAATCAGTTAAGGGCTTCTATAATCAATAGCATATTTAAATCATTTATGTAAACCTGAAAAAAAGGAGAAGAAACTATTAAAAATCATAATTGTAAGCCTCAAAAGGCACTGAATCAAAGAAATGCACTATTATAGCATTCAATGGATAACAGTCAGGAGCTCTTCCTATTGCAGGATCCAATCTGGGTCACAGGGACCAGACGTTTAGTCTCCCAGCTTATGGACTCATACTGGAGCCCATCCTCAAGGAATTTCTCTCTCTCTCTAGCAGAACATTAGAGAGAAGCTCTAGCTCTCCCTGTATTTGTAGATATGTTGGACTCAATTATTTCTTGGTGAGATAAAGTAGACAGATTCATTGAGGGGATTTTTTGGTTAGGTACATTTGACTCAGTATTATGCAATTAAGTATAATTTTAAAAAAGAGATGTTGATCTATTAAATAAGGCACATGCTTTGCCCTGAAATTTTTAATATTATAAATCATTTTAGTACTAATATTAGAAATAATATTATTTTGTAGTAACTGTTTCAAATGGAAGGCCAGTAATTTATCAACTTTTTAACCTTGCTCCTAATGTCTAATTCAGTGAATATTTTAATAATAATAATAATAATAAAGTTGGAAGGGATCTTGGAGGTCATCTAGTCCAACCCCCTGCTCAGGAAGGAAACTCTATACCATTTCGGACAAATGGCTGTCCAGTCTCTTCTTAAAAACTTCCAGTGTTGGAGCATTCACCGCTTCTGGAGGCAGATTGTTCCACTGGTTAATTGTTCTAACTGTCAGGAAGTTTCTCCTTAGTTCTAGGTTACTTCTCTCCTTGATTAGTTTCCATCCGTTGCTTCTTGTCCTGCCTTCAGGGCTTTGGAGAATAGCTTCACTCCCTCTTCTTTATGGCAGACCCTGAGATATTGGAACACTGTATTGAAGCTAGTTTCCTTTTCAGCACTCATAAAAACTTTACTTACTGAGGAAAAAGCAATTAGTGCAATGGCATTTGAATTTATCTTAAACATCAAGATCTGAAGCTGACAGTCCTGTTTCATAAATTTATAATGTAAAGTTTTTACTTCGTTTAACAGCTTTCCTTATTGTTGCTTTAAAGGAATCTTAGATTAATTTAAAGGATTATTCAACTACTTATAAATTTAATAAGAAGCTAAAGAGTAGCATTTGTATCCTTTGTTATAACAATCAAGACAATTTGGATTGCTGTAAATCTGGTAGACCAGCTATACAAACCAAAGAGCCATAAAACAACTTGATTAACTGTACCACTAGGATGAACCAAAAAAAAAAAAAAAATGTAGTTAGCTCTGAGCTGTTCCTCTTAATTGCTTCCTTGTGAGCAAAGGAAGCTGTGCTTCTGTTGGTTAAAGTCATTTAATTAAGGCTGTAATCCCAAACAGGCTTATGAAATGGATAACTTTATTGGAAGGAAGAGAGCATATTTCCCAATAAATGTGTTTATTGTTACTATCTAAAAGTATGGAAAGCATCTGATGGCCTATCTACTCCCAAATGTGAGATAAAACTGATTGCCAAACTCCATAAAAATTTACCCTGATATTAATTTAACCATAAGCCTTAATAAATTCTAACCCAACCCTAACTTTACCCTACTCCTTACTCTAGTGCTTATTTCCAACTATATCACAAACCTAAGATTATTATACTTAAATGTAACATAAAGGTTACCATTAATTTTTGACTATATATTACTTTTAACCATACAATTAGATTTAAACCATCAAAACTCACTCATTAATTAAATTCCATTACAATCCATTACATTAAACATTATCATAAATCTCTTACCATTAATAACATAAACTTTAATAAAAATATTTACCTTTTATCACTAATCCTTGAAAATATATATTTATGTGTTCATTAAGAACTGACATTGACTTGATACATAATCAATCAGTCAAGTCACACTAAACAATAATATAAACCTAAGACTACTGCAATAAATTTTAACATAGAAAAATGAGTTCTAACTTTCCCCAGATATTTTAGTTTTAATATATGTATATGCTAACCTAACGTGCAATCCAAATAGCATAAATCTAATAAGCCAGTTTCCTAATTCCAGCCCCCCAATATAATTATAAATCTCAAGCATATCCCTAATCGTAAGTATGGTAATACCAATATAAAGATTTACCCAACTCTTTTCCTCCAATACTCATTCCAAACCATAATACAAACCCATAATATAAATCTAGGACAGTGATGGCAAACCTTTTAGAGACAAAGTTCCCAAACTGCAACCCAAAACCCACTTATTTATCACCAGGGGCCAGGTGGGCATGGCTGTGGTGTCATGGCAGACTGGGTGGGTGTGGCCAAGGTGGGCATGGTCACCTCAATGTTGCTCATGGGGAGGGATGCCTAGGGGGGCTGGGCAGGGTTGGGGAAGATCCAGGGGATCTCTGGCAGATGGGGTGGTGGACAGGAGACTCATTCTGCAGAGTGAGGCAAGGCCAGGCAGAGCAGGGGTGCCATTGTCCCAGGGCAAGGCGAGGCAGGGGCCGGGGCGGCTTCTGCCTAACACCATTGCCCCCCCGCACATAGAGGCCAGCGAACACATGGGGCTGACAGCCTGCCATCCCCTCAACCGGTGCACTCTGGGGTTCTGCAGCCCACACCAGCAGTTCAGAGAAGTTGCTCTGAGCTGGATGGATAGCCGACAGCTGAGGAGGCAATGCAGTGGGTCATGCCCAGGAAAAGGAGAGTGTGCAAGGCTAGAAGGGATGGGATGGAGGGGAGGGAAACCAGCCGTGCTGGGATGCATCCAGCCATGTGGGACCTTGGTGAGTTAGTGGGCACCTGGTTGAAGAGTTGCCATCTCTGGGGCATGGTGCGCATGCCCACAGAGAGGGCTCTGAGTGCCGCCTCTGGCACGCGTGCCATATGTTCGTCACCACTGACCTAGGACCACCACAAAACTAACCAACTTGTCCAGTGTTAACACTGACAGTAAACATTACCATCAGACACAAAGAAGATTAACTTTAATCCTAATTTCACCCTTACACCAATACAAATGTTTAGCCTAGCATTTACTACATCACTAATTCTCAGTGATAATCAATTTTTTCTTAAATAATCCATACATTATTCAAATAAGATTAAATGGCCAAACTAGACATAACTAGATAACCCATGACCCATTGGGTAAATGCTTCAGAGATACATCCTTACCTAAATAGAAAAACAGAATGACCGTGAGCATGGGGGGGGGGGAATCAGTGAGAGCAGGAGTTAGTTCAATCTTCATATGGCTTCTGCACTGAGTTTCCTGGAGGGAAGCTGGCAGTCAGCATCAAAAATTACCCTCCTTTCCTCCTTCCTTCCATCCATCCCTCCCTCATTCCATCCTTTCCATCAGACAGGTAAGTGGCTGCCACCAGGTGTGGGAGGGAGCAAGGAAGTGTGTAGTGGCTGGTGCAGAACAAACACAAAGGGACTAGACCAGGGGTCAGCAACCTTAAACAGTCAAACAGCCATTTGGACCCATTTTACCAGAGAAAAGAAAACACTGAGAGCTGCAAAACTTGTGCGCACACACACATGAGGAGGGGAGCTTGATTGAAGAGTTTAATTAAAAAGAAATAGAGGCTGCTGTGCATGAGTTTTCTCTCTCTCCCTCTCTCTCTCTCCTTCTCTTTGATTCCCTCCCTCTCACTCCCCCCTCTCTCTCCCTCTCTCCAATCTTCTGCTCACCTGGCAAGCTGGCTTCTTCATGCTGTTCTCCGACAAGCTGACACACATTCTTATTGGGCTGGCTCTCTCTTGCCCTTGATCTGCCAGTCATCTTCCCCCACTCAGTGTGTGTGTGTGTGTGTGTGTGAGAGAGAGAGAGAGAGAGAGAGAGAGAGAGAGAGCTGCTGCTTTCTGCTTTCTACTGCTTCCTGCTGAGACACAGCAAAGGCAGGAGCCCTGCCCAATAAGCTTGTCAGCTTGTCCGAGAACAATGTGAGACCACTCTCCTTTTCACACACACACACACACACACACACACAGAGAGAGAGAGAGAGAGAGAGAGAGAGAGAGAGAGAGAAGGGAAGCGCAAGTGCCTCTTTCTGTCTATGTCTGTCTCTCTGCAAATGGCAGAGCCACAGGAGAAGGCTCAAAGAGCCACATGGGATCTGGATTGCCGACCCATGGACTAGACCATTTCTCCACTGACTTTTTCCCTGCAAGCTTCCCACAAGCAAAGTCTGCTAATGGACAGGTGAGAATGTGCATAAGAGTGTCAGTAATCCTATCCGTTTCTTTTGGCTTTCCCTTTGCCTTGTAAGAACCTGTCATGGAGCACTGAAAATGAGATCATGGGATGACAGCAGCCACACAATAGCACTAAAGTGGCCAAAAATATATATATCAAATTTTATTTCCTTGGGAGTAGAGAGATCCAATATTCTGTAAATTATCCCATTTGAAGTACCTTCCTTGACAAAGCTTTGACCTATGATGCAGCTTTCCTTTTTAATAGTTACAAATATCCAACAGAAATGAGAGCTTTAATAGTATACAGATAAGGAATAGACAGAGATATGAATATTTGTCTTACTTTATAGAGGTGTTCTGTCTCATGAAACCTAGCAAACATGCTTCTCCCTCAGCATCAAGATAGATGCTCTTACTTTGAATCTTTCCTCATGTTCTTTTGTGTTCCCAACTGCCTCTTCCAAGTGCAGTTAGCCTTAGGGGAGAAGAAAAGGCTTTTGCTTAGAAGCCTTGGGGCATGTGAAGATTCACAGGATAAACAGGACCAGCCTTAAGCATTTTGTTGCTTGAGGCAAAGGACAAATATCACATTCTACTTTCCAGATGGACAAAACAGGTGGAGTGCCACTTAATCTTACCTCAGTCAGGGCAATGGAAGAAGACTTTCTTTACAGCTAAAGGCAGCAGATCACTAAAGGCAGAGGGGAATTGCCAGGCAGATGCCCTCACCCATAAGATATCTACTATCTGAGACAACTGATTAATTCTAGCAAACACCTATAAATAAATATTACTGAAAAACTAAATATTTCTGTCACCTCCAGTCTTTCTATTTTATTCCTCTACCCAATTCCATAGCAACTTGGCATTTAAAAATCAATGACAGGAAATCCATCACAAATGTTGATACGGGAAAGCTGTTGGTCTTATCAGTCATTGAAAAAAGAAAAAAATGCTCCCAACTCTGACTTATCTTGTAATACATAGCATAAAAGTCAGTCTCTGTTACCAATATGCTTCTTATATATCAATAAAATGGGGCAATATCTTCCTCATTGGAGTCAGTTATCTTTTCCAAGCCCTTTACCAGCTTTATTTCAATGAAATAAAGAAACATGTTGGATTTCTTTTGTCCCTGTGTTTCTACATTTCCCTCCTCATTTTTATTTGTTTAATTAATTGATTCATAGTCTTGGACCAAGAGAACAATAAAAACTTACATAAGTCCAATGACGCAAATAGCAATAGAATGAATCTGGTTATAAGAGGCAAAAAGAAAAGTAACAGAAACTTTATTGTTGTGAGCTGCCCAGAGTTGTGTTTTAAGATGGAGAGGCCATAACAATCGTTTAAATAAATAAACACATTTTACACCAACAATAATTTGTTTCATAGGAATTGGTCCAATCTTATGAAATCCAGTGTCTTCTGATTATAATAGTGAACATTTTCATAACTTTTATGGAGAGCATAAATCAATTCAATAAGCAATGTAAATTCTATATATTCAGCTATATAGATAGGCAAATTATAGATTACAGGTTATTTTTTTTAAAAAAACTTGTTTACTGTGCTGGAATGATGATTTTATTCAAAATTTATTATCTGTGCATATACCCTGAGTACTTTTGTTATCTTTCGGGCAGGAAAAAAATAAGAAAAATGATGTTGAAAATGGGAACTTGAAAAAAGAAGAAGAAAACATGGCACAATCAGTCCCCAAGCAACGAAGTGAGTAATATAAACTGAGAGCTGGAAAAAAAAGGTGTAATGTGTTAATTATGCATGGACATGTAGATTTGTTGACAATAGCACAGAAGTGGTTGACACTGCTTTCTTTCTTGATATTTTGTCAACTTCCTAGACTAGAACTAAAATCCTGAGATTTCTCAGTAGTTTTGTACCTAAGTGCTGAATAGATTCTACTTAGTAGGGTTTTTTTTTTTATTAGCCAAGCTATAAAAGGTGTTCCATCTATTCTACCTATGTTGAACTGTTGCTACATTAAGAACATAAAACACGTAAGCAATGAGCTGCTGGATCAGACCCCTGGCCCATCTTTTCCACCGATCTGTTTTCACAGTGGCCAAGCAACTGCATAGGTAATCCCACTAGTCTCCCAGGTGATGACCTATGTAGGCCGTCACATTGTCATTAAGGTAATAGCTATTAATTCCCAAGACTTCCATTCATTAAGTAGTTATAAGTATAATTTTACAGAACCGTTGGAGCTATTTATGCAGAATTTAATTATTTGAAAACACTAGCAGTTTAAAACTATGGAGATTGCATTATTGAAATAATGAACAGTCCCCATTCAGTAAAGGATGAAGGTTTTTAAAAGCAAAGGTATATTTTCCTATGTTACAAACATTTATTTCAGAGTTGTTTATTGCAGATCAGTTCAAGCAAGCCTCTTATGATGATGGCAGTCCTTTGGTTTTTGGTATTTTGGGGCATGTTGTTTTATGGGGCTTGTCTTCTGATTGGTTGTATTCTCTTTTTTATTTTTGGTATTTTCTTTTTACTTCTCTTTAATTGTAAACTGCCAAGAATAATTTGGAGCTGGAATATTTCAAAATGGAAATATTGAATTAAATATTAAATGTAATGAAACCTAAAATTTTATTTTAAGGCCTTTTTTGTGGAGGGGAGACAGAATGTGATTTTTCTTAATTATTTTCTTCTTTGTGTTTATTTGGACAGTAAGTGTGCAATATCTTTCAAATCTTGTAAAGTTTTAGCATCCAGGAATATTGACATAAATCTTTGTTTCCAGCTTTGAAAGTTTGCAGGCACATTTGGTTATTAGTGAATACCTGGTTACATTTTTATCTCAAATCACATAAGACACTGTGGAATAATTCACATTTGAAACTAGCAAAGATGTTTTGGTGGGAATATTTAGGTTAAACCAGAAATAAACTATTTAAATCAATTGATTTCTAATGGTCGTTTTAAAGTTTTTTAAAAGATTGTTTGTTGTCTATAGCCTATCTACAATATTTGCTTTGCAATATATATAATTCAAGCATGTATTCAGTCTAGCAGTCTGAAATCCCTATAGTTTGACTTCCTGACAAAATGCCATACTTGAACAGAATCATCAACTAAATTTTAAGGAATAATAAAAAGCAAAATGAAAGCTAGTCATAAATCTGAATTGTGGAATGAAAAGTTGGAATATCCAATTTTGGAGTTTACAGATATGAAATACATTTCTTGTGATTTAAAAAAATAAAATTAATTCATCAGAAAATATTTCATGTTTCTTGGACCTTAAAAATGTTATGTTGGTGTTACAAGAAATATGAAGGTTCTAAAAAATAAATGTATTGTTGACTTGGATTCCAATTACTACAATTAAGTACTTATTTCTGAAATATTAGAGTATAGTATTATATTTTATGTAATAATTAAGCTACTACTAAAATATAGAAACTATTATCTCACAGATTCTTGGCTTTCTAAAAATTAGGACATGGAAAAGAAGATAGTTTTATATAACTAGAAAGAAATTTATTGTCTTGATTTTTTTTTAAAGGATCTAGGATACGAGTTTGTTATCTATTTTTGAATAGTCTTTTGTCCTAAAATACAGAAGGTGATGTAATGTGTTCCTATAAAATTTAGATTAAGGATAAGATTAAGGATTATTTTTTTAATTTAATATCTATATATTATCTAGATTTTTTCCTGTTAATTAGAATTTAGGCAAGCTGGCTTTTGTTTGTTATTTTTTGTTAGATTATATTTATTCGTTCATTTTTTATTTGTTTTGGTCAGGTTTGATTCATTTGAATTACTAACTTTTTTCTGTTTTGTTTTCTTTTTTACTTTATAATCTTTATAATTCTTCCTCTTGGTCTTATAGGGTTTTTTCCTTTATTTTCTTTTTGATGTTTCACCATTAAGGGTATTTTTTAAAAATAAAAAGTAACCAAACAAGTAAAAAGTCTTTTAGGGAGAGGAAATTGTTGGATGTTCTACCCTGTGTAACAGCAGAAAGCTAATACCATGGAGTTCAAAATATGTAAGGCTCTAGCTAAAAAAAATATGGAAAACAGAAGGTATCATCTAATGAAATAATATGGTTGACTAAAGAAGTGTAGTCTATTTCTGATCTTCATGAATCTGTATGGAAAGATGAAGCAGATTGGAAGGTGTATTCTATATTAGCCTACACAACAATGCATGTGCAACAGTTTTTGCACTGCATATCAATCCTATTTAATTAGAAGGGCCCTGAACCTTTTAGAGACTCATAAAATAGGAAGGCAGTATCCATACAACTAGAACTCTATAATTGCTGAAATACAATATAAAATGACTTAGAAGGAAAAGGTTATTATGCTAATATTCTTGAACAGCTGAAAAGCATGAACATGCTTATACTATATAGCTACATTGTCCCTGAAATGACCTTGTGGTTAGAAAAATTGTTCTTAAGGCAATTAAAATGAGCACAACTCTGTTATAAACATTTCACATATACTAAGCCTATTTTCTGAAAACCACATCAAAAATGGTCTTATATAGAAGATATTACAATGACATAATCATTGAATAGAACAATGTTTGATTGAATGTACCTATATAACAACAAACTGAAGGAGTGAATATTTATCGTGATGTGTGCTACTACGTTCCAGTGAGCAAGGACTGGTATTATAGAATTCAGGCCAGAAACAACAAGTACCAGGAATATTGCTTGTCCAGATTTCATGCCATCTTCAATAAAATGAATTGACAATCTCCACAAAGCAGATCAGCCTTGATATTCATTAAAAGATAAAAGGACATGAAAGTAAGAGCATTATAGGTTTGATCAATAACCCGATTTCTTTCTTCTCCTTAAAAGAAAGCCCTTAAGATAAACAAATCAAAACTGTAGAGAAGTATAAGAAGATATTTGTTGTCCCAGGAAGACAAATGTTAAACCATAACGGGTTTCAATTTGTAGCCTTGAAGGATGCACCAGCTGAGTCAAAACTATTCCAAATATTGTTGAAAATCTCAATATTGGCAGAAGGGGGGGATTGTGGCTATTTTGAGGGAGTTTCACCTCTAAGCTTCTTTTTTGTTGCTGGAAACTGTAAAGATTGAATGGGTCTAAATGAAATTATTATTTAGAAGCCAGAATAATTTCATGTGAATGACCATACCATCAAACAAAGCAGGAATGTGTATCTTTTGTGTGATAAAGTCATGATTCACGTGGTCATTACTACCCTCAGAGATGTCATGGATCTGAACACCTTTTTATACTGCTGTAATATTGTAAATGAAGATATAACAAACTTGGCTAGAGACAAAGAATTAGAGTAATTATTCAACATTGTCATCCTTTAGCCAACTTGATGTGAAACTGGGGGAATCAGTTAAAAAGTCAATGGAGTAACAGCTGTGGCCTCTTTAAGACTTTCACAGAATTTCTAAGCACAATAAAAATACATTAGTGATAGAGCTCTTTCTTGAACTGTTTTACAAAGACAGTCCTTGAGAACATGATTTATTTGATTTAAAAAAAAACAATGAGAGATTAATTAGAAAATCCAACCTGACAACTGACAACTGAAAATTAGATCTACCATACCATCTCCATACTGACCTGACTTTTTTCAAGAAGAAACTGCTGCTAATTATGTAGATGTGAAAATTAAAGCAATAAGTAACAGATATTTTCTGTTTAATGTCAGATAATGCACACAGCAATTACAAATTGCAAATTTTGGTGCCCTGGCCGCTGTCTTTTCAAAGAAGTGAGAGTAGCCTCTGGTGTCCAATTAAGCTACACCATTGTCTGTTTGCAGCCAGTTCAAAATACACAATAGGTCAAGTGAATATGAATGTGTTAGCATTTTGAAAGAGAGTCACATCAACAACCAAGAAAATCTGTTTTGGGGTCAACTAACCAAACAAGTAATTATAGTTATGACTGATAAGTACTCTCTTAGAAGATATTTACAATAAAAATAATTTTAAGTATTCTAACATGGGGAATAGACGTCGACAGAGTCATTTCAGCCCAGTTCTTTAGATGGAAATGATGTAAAAGCACACATAAAACTGGCAAAAACATGAAATATAGATCTCTTTTAGTTAATTAGAAGAAATATGTTGGAAGCCATATTTTATTTGCATTTCATCTGTCTTCAGACCAAAAATGCAGGGTTCCAGGTTTTTTTTATTAAGATAGGAGACTTGAGAAGAGAATTTCATTTTGTCAGAACCCAGCCACCTAGTCAATATATGTAGTACACATATGACAAAATGATAGAATAAGTCACAGACAAAATTTCTTTCACTTCTTTGATACTGCTATGTTCTAAATATTTTCTTTCATGTGATGAACTATTCAAAGAAAGGCTGCTACAAAAATTGTAGGTCTGATAGGCAATAGCCAATCCCTTACCTGCTTGGACAATGCTGGTTGGTTACCTGTCAAACAGAGCACAATGACCCAGATGAGGAGGAAGGATCCAGACTATGTTCTTACGCCTAAAACCAACATGATTTTTTAAGGTAGCAAGATGAATTTTGACCCAGATAAATAATAAGCCATATTCTATATCTGTGTGCACTGATTTAGTAACAACAGATCAAACAGTGATCTGACTTGTAAACAATACATTTATAATAAAAGTATATCAAAGCCTGTTCATATTCATTTCATTCAACCCAAGTAAAGGAATAGCTACTGAACAGGTTTACTATTGAAGTAAACCATAATATTTGATAGAATGTGGCTCTTGCCTGTGATATCTCATTGTTTAATTTTGCAAAAGCCACACTTTCTGACATGTAATAAATAAATATCAAAGTGTGTTGTATTTTCAAAAATGTGAGATGGCTTATATGGAAAAAATAGAATCAAGTCTGTCAATGTAAATGTAACTAATTGCTACCAGTAAAAATACTCAGAACTTGATGGGAGAAATAAACTAAAATAAGGACTGTAACAGGATTGATGATAAGGCAAATCCAAATGAATGGAAAGAAAAGAAATGTATTAATATAATGATTATTTTTAGGAATATTGGAAAAAATATATACTAAATTGTCAGTTATTAAAATATTAAGAATTGTATTAAAGCAATGTTTGCAGAAAATGATGTTTTTAGGGAAAGAGGAAAGTAAACAAAATTAATATATGAAATACAGACTATAGAAATTAATTGTTAAGGACTGTTTTTACAAATGTAACCCAGACACCACACTGTTTACCAACTATTGAATGACTTATGTTTGTGTAAAAAACTAATAAAAATTATAATCAAAGTGTGTTGTGTTTAGAAAGGGTACTTCATGGCCCATAAAACACTTCCAGCAGCCATAAAACATTGTGCCGGCACATTATTTCATTATGCATGCTTAGCAAATGGTTCACATTTATGACTGGTTATCTAGGGCCCTGTGATCATGTGATTGCCATTTACAATCTTTTCTGCCAGCTTCCCCAGAAAGTCAATAGGTAAATGGCAGAGAAAGTTGCAAGCAGAAGGGATGGAGAGGTGCTGAAATCCTTCTGCAGGCTGCAGGAATAGAGCTTGATTCCTGAAGATTCTGTCCCCGAAAAGCTGAAATCACTTAACAGGCAGCTCTTTCACCTCATCTTAAAGACCCTGGAGATCACTTAATGACAGCAACCTGTAGCGCTGGGATTACAATCACTGAGTGAGGCAGTCACATGGGCATCTTGCTTAACAACTGCTTCATTCAACCCCAGTCCCAATTTTGGTCCTTAAGCAAGGACCATCTGTAAACTGGAAATTCCCACAGTATTTTTCCAACAATATGATATAGAAAGATGTTGAGAATATTTTGAAAGAAAAGGTCATCTAACCATTCAGGCCATTTATACTGATGGTTTCACTATACATAAAATCTTGTTAAAAATAAGCAAGAATTTACAAGTAAAAATTTGAAATTAAGGAAATGAAGCATCTCAGAGTCACTTATATGATGAATGCTAACATGTTTTATCTTTTTGAAGCAAAATAGTGATCGAGTCAAAAAAGACATTTCTATTCAGTTTTAGCAAATGAAATATTGATATAGGATCCTATACTGAGATATATTCTAAGATGTTTTTTCTCATGCAATTTATACTTTGTTCAATTTATTATATGAAATACCTGAAGTACTGTATAGTTTTCTAGTTTTATCACTTTGGGCTAAATATAGATGATTGGATATAAGGACATAATTTTCTACACCAAAGGAATGCCTGAGCAATTTTGATTTTATTTTTTTGCCATTTTATAAAATAAACATGTGCATTAAATACTCAATTACCAATGTTCACATATACAAAATAGGTATTTGATTTAGAAGTGGAAAGAAAATGTAATCGCTGTAATTAAAGACTCTAATATTACTTCTGAAAAATATGGTGGCTTGCTATTGATTTGCTTTCAGACCAAATGTGAAATCCTGTAATTACTTTTAAAGGCCTTCACAATTTGGATCTGAGTCGTGTAAGACATTGCTTTCTTCTGCATGATCCGCTACGTTCATTAAGGCAGATGTTCTCAATTCCCCAGGAACTCATAAGCAACTGGGATGGGAAAGATTGAATTTTTTTCTTAAAGCTAATCAAATTTGCACAGGCAAAGTAGAAACGTTATTAAAAATTATTCCTTTGTTGCCTTAGGAGGCCCATGTTAGGCTTGGGCAAGCAAAGCAGAACCAAGAATAGTTTTTTTTATGGCAATCTTCCTTTTTTTTTTGCTAGTCTGATCAGCTTTAAGAAATATTATAGTCAAAATTGGAACACTGTCAAAACCTGATGCCAATTTATCTAAATAATCACAATGAGTGAAATGCAAAACTTGGTCTGCTTAGAATTTCCCTTTTGCTGCTCTAGCACATCAGAATAGCTGAAGCTTTTGTATTTGATGGGATGGTGGGGAAACATAAAGACGGACTTTAATTATGTAAAGTAATTCTCCCGATTCTCCCCCTCTCAACATGACTTCAGAAACAGGCTCTTAATTAAGACGGCTTTGCCAGTGGGTCTCGTCATCTCAGAGGATGAGAAGAAAGTGATTCAGAATCTTAGAACATGTCAGGTACAAATGATGGGATTTAGAAAGAAGCAGCAAGAAAGTGCTCAGTTCCACTTAGACTGAATGCTCTCTGAGCTTGGTTGTTTTCTTGCAGATGTTTCATTTATCCATGGAACACTTTACCTAGTTTGGGTAATGAAACATCTTCAAGAGACCAGTCAAGCTCAGAAAGTACCAAGGACCCCTCATTTCAACCCTGACTTACAAATATTCTCCTTTATTAATGTGCCATCATAGTAAGCAAATTGCAACTTCTAAAAATTGTTGTAATTTTACAACATGGAATATCTGTGTCAGGGACCATAGTAACTTGGCTGACTCTGAGGGCATTGCCAGTGCTTCTCTGCCTCAAAAATCAAGTTCTTTTGATTAAAAAAAGATTAAATAAAGGGCTGAAGAGATTACTGTAATGTTAAGGAGGGAAGAGGAATAATGAGTTTGTTTGTGATTGCTGTAAAGAGAGAAGTCACTTCTTTAACTTTTTCTTAAACTGCATTCTTTTTTTCTTTTCTTTTTTCTTGATATATTTAAGTTATGATTTTAAAAAAATAATTAAAAAAAGAAATCTCTTGGACTGATCTGTAGTGAAAAATATCAAAGAAATGGCCTCCAGCCTTCTGAAGCCTCCAAGTCAAGAAAAGAGCAGGAGAGATAGCATTAAATTCCAACATAAATTTTGTCCTAGACTACTTTTTTTTTGTTTAGATACCAAGGAGGAAAGCAGTGGAAAACTTGATTGTAAAATCTGTAGTCTCTAGTAGTCCTTCATAGGAAAATCTGCTTTTCTTGCATGCTTTCCTGTTCAGACTAGGAACATAAAAGTTATTCCAAAGATGCATTCAGCCATTGTAAAATTGCCAGTTTCCAAAAACTTCTAAGAGACACATTATTCAAATAAATCCTGTGAGGTGTGAGAGGCTTATCAAATTATTTTTAGAACAGGTAGGACAATACAATAGATGCTAAAAAAGCTTCAGCCTTTCTCAAACTCTGGAATTCAAAGGCATAAAGCAATACTGACCTGTAATTTGATAAAACTGCAACATAGGCTCCTTTAAAAAAAAATTCTAACATATTATTTGTTTCAAATCAATGTTTGTTTGGACTGGGCACCATCTCAAATAACTCCAGTATGAACAACAGGAATGAACATAAGATTAATTAAGTCCTATGAATCTAAAAGTCTTATTTATGACTTGACTGTTTCTTATAATCCCAAGCAAATTAAAAATCACAGTTTACAATAAAGGGTGCAGATTTATGCATTAAGAATACACTGCCAGTACACTTTCCTATAATCATTTTGCTTTAAGATTATATTATATCTCCTTTATGCAGTGCATGTTTTATAGGAATACAGATGAAATACCAACTAAGAGGAACTAGACAAATTAATTATTGCAGAATAGCTAAATGTCATTCAAAGGACATTTTCTCAATAATTTAGTTAAATACTCTCTTCCTCAAATTTGCATTTTACACCTATATTATCATCTGCATTGTTTAAAGCTACTGTAGAAATAATGAGCTGAAAGGAAACTAGTAACAAATATATAACAAGCAAATACAAATCATAGATAAAGGACAGGCAAAGAGAAAATATTAAAACTGTAGTATATGTGATCTTAAGGAGAAACAAACATTTTAAATATTGGAATTCTATTCAGAATGACATTTGTACCAATGAAAATAACTTTTAGAAAAAATACTGTTAAGATAGCTAATAAATGCTGATGACATTTGAATAATGTAAACTCATAACCTACTTGGAAAGAAAGAACAATCAAGAAACAAATAAACCAGGAGTCTTCAAACTTTGGCCTTTTGTGACTAGTGGACTTCAACTCCCAGAATTCCTCAGCCAGGCACACTGGCTGAGGAATTCTGGGAGTTGAAGTCCACAAGTCATAAAAGGGCCAAGTTTGAAGACCCCTGAAATAAAGAATGTGGTAAATTTACAAAGAGTGCAGAGAAGAGCGACAAAGATGAATAAGGGGTCTATGATGAATGGCTGAGGGAACTAGATATGTCTAGTTTTCTAGGACTAGGGATGACATGATAACAATATTCCAATACTTGAGGGGGTGTCATAGAGAACAGGGGGTCAACCTATTTTCCCAAGCATCTGAAGACATGAGAAGAAGTAATGGATGAAAGGTCATAAATAAAAGGTCCATCCTACAACTACAGACAATTTGACATGGTGTTGATCCATGCACTACAATTCTCTTTTCCTTCTGTGCTATTATTGGTTGAACATTTTTTTAATTCTTTGAAACTATGGATCAACTGATTAACATTAGGTGGCAGCAAAGAATTACAATTTATATGGCTCTTAGCTACCATCTAGTGATTATTCAGATTGTGCAGCTATTAAATAAGTGATGCTGATGAGCTGGATTTTGAGAAAGAATCAAGCCATGGGGATAAATATGGAAGGGGTAAACTTACTTTAAGAACATAATATAAGAAAAGAAAATGGTGTGCTGACACTCCTGGGAACACCGGTCATCAAGAAAAGAATTTGTCATTTTGAATTCAGTTTCAGTTGTAAGTATTAAGACTAGTCAATTTAGGGCTTTACACTTGGTGACAAATTTTACCAATCCATTTACAAAAGAAATAAAGTGTGAAAATCAGGATTCCTGATCTCTTTCAGAGGAGGATTGAGAGGTAGGAGAACAACTTAAAGAATGATTGAAATGTGGAGTGTCCTATAAAGACCAGAGGAATCAATCTGAACCATCAGACTGAGGATAAAGAAGTTGTTATTTCAGGCTGCACATCAATAAACCCTACACTTCCCACACAAACTTTGAAGGTAAATTAAGAGGCAAAATAGCACTTCCAAAACTAAACACCAAAACCTACTTTTAATTCTCAGATGTGGGTGATGAGATACATGGGGTAGCATGCATATATTTCCTCTGGAAATAATTAGCAGACCATCCTCATATCTAGGCAAAGGATTTGTGCAGATGTGCCTACAGAGCTGGAACCTGGATTTCATCTAATCCAGACCTCTGCAGAGTATAGTATATAATGCAGATTATATAAAGCAGAGCATATAATGCAGGCTACAACTGCATCATTTCTGACATATGATTATGGAGTTAATATGTAATAAATCTTTAATAAGTGAAGGGAACCATTACCTCCCAAGATAGTTTGTCTCATTGTCAAAAAAATCTCACTTTTAGAAACATTGATTGAAGTTGACATAAAATCTACTATGCTTCAGTTTTCATCAATTATTTTATCCCTTTCTCCTGGAGCAAACTAAATATATCCATCCATATTCTGCTTACGTATGTGAGAGAATGGGATATAATGTAGATAGAGATAGATTTCCAGCAGGGAGGGAGTACATGACAGAGGAATAAGAGGCAACTCAGATCAGATGTTATTATATGTGAAAGAAGGATGGTAAAGACAGCCTCTCCCTAAGAGTTTACAGAATATTTTGTAAATACAGATACCATAGTAGAGTCATCAGTTTGGCAACATATTGTCTATAGGTGTGAAAACAATAAAGAACTCAGCTTGGAAGAATCACCATGTGTTATTCTTGGTTTTGGGCCTGACACACAGAGAGAGATTTATAATCTCTATTTTAAAAAAAAATGCAGCTCCACCTTTGGTTCCTCTTTTGAAATATTTATTCTACATTAACTGTGAATGACAGGCATTTGTAGGAAGCAAATGGGGAAGAAGGAATTCAGTTGTTGTGGGAAGAAGAGGCAACAAAATCTATAACTGACTTAGTATAAATCTGCCTGGGAATTTCTCTTCTCAGTTTCAAGATTATGTTTTAATCACTAATTAGTTTTCAAGATCCTTTCTGAAATATGTATGATTCTCATTTCTTGGGTTTCCCAGCTCCATGGGGCTTGCCAATATTGGAGCATAAAGCTTATGGAAAACAAAAACCAATTCTTCCTTCCAAATGCCTCATGATACAAGGACTACAGACACTTCTCTCTGGGCATCGACTATGCAGAAAAAAGAGAGTTATTGTGAGTTGATTTATCAGCATTCAGTACTACCTTCCTCTATCATTATGTTCTCAGCTTCTACCATTTTTCAGCAGAGGATCTTGTTCCAAGAACTTGACCTGGAACAGTTCTTTGACCAGCTGCCTGAAGGTTTTTTTTTTTAAAAAAAAAATGATGAACCTTCTCTGTTTCCTCAGGAAAACTCCACAACAATAATCTGTCATTACCCCTCAAAATATCCTTCTTTTTGTTTTTGTTTTTTGCTTATTTAGATTCTGCCCTAAAGCTGTTGGCTCTCGTTTGAAATGCTAAGTACAAACATATAGTTTACTCTCTATAATCCAATACTCCCAATTCTAAACCTACATTAGAAATGGCAGAGAATAATGCAAAGAGTATTCCAACATATCAGGAGCTCCCTAGATTGAAAAACTCTAGAAGAGACAAGCAACAAATGTTTAGCATCTGCAATACCTAATGCTGTTATTTGTGGGTTTAAGTTACTCTTCTAGCTATATTTTCCCTGTTGCTGTTCTTTGGTTTTTAAGACTTAATGTTCTGAGTGCAAGAACATGCATGCATAATATATTTTATTAATTATTTGATTCTAGATGAAGCAAGAACTCCAGAACGAGAACCTGAGCTTTCTAAGGCTGAACAACCAATGGCATCAAAGAAACCAACTCAGAAGGATGAGGCACAGCCAGACAGGGGGAAGGGAGAGACCACAGTGTGAGTAGCAAAAATGATGGCACTTCATTCATAAAAATTTTCTGTACCTAAACAGAGAATCAGAATGACCAACGGCAAAAAAGTAGTCAAAATGAAAGCCTCTTCCAACTTCCTGCTAACTTGACTGGGGCTGACCAACCATGGCAGTCAATGGTGAGAGTGCTCCACCTATAAAGGCCTAGCAACTCTGGAAAGATCACAACTTTACTAAATTTCAATCATATGAGAGTTATGGATACCAGATTTTGGGATGCATTCTGTAAGTTAGCCCATCTGAGGCACATTGGTTCAAAAATTGTTGCTCTGTGATAAAACTATTTCACCCAGTTAAAGGTTACAGACATAAGAGTTTTAGTAGTAGATAAGTAGTATATTCTATCTATCTATCCATCTATCTATCTATCTATCTATCTATCTATCTATCTATCCTATCCTATCTGTTGCATGTGTGTGTGTGTGTGTGTGTGTGTGTGTAAAACGTTAATAAGAATATATATATATATATATATATATTCATTCAATAATACACAATGGATCAATATGCCCAGGATTCGAATTTTCACAGTCATTATATATATATGTGTGTGTGTTTATATAAACTAGCTGGTGCTACTAGTGTTATGATAACTAGTACTCAAATATATACCAGTTCTCAACCTCTGCTTATGACTTTATATAAAGTCCAAAGAAAATGTTGCCTTTTTTCACCATTATCATCATAGGATGAAAAAAACTCAGTTTGTTATCTTGTCAAATGACTCACTCAACTTGTAATAGACAGAGTGATCACCTCAGAATAGCCTTGCACTCCATTAAAGAGGAAAAAATGACCCGCTTTTGGCTTCCATGTCAGTATTTCATTGTTTAAAATACACAAAAATACATTGTGTTAGGCATTAGCAAATAGCAGCAGACATAGCTGCAATTTGCCTGGTCACATCTGTCAGCTCTAAAAGTGGTTTGGCATATGTGAATGGCCTGTGTACTGAAAAAAAATGTTGATTGAGCAAATGAAAGTCTTTTAATGTCAATTTCCTAATAATTTAAATTAAGATTCACTCTGAGTCAGGCTTGTCTAGCAACCTGTTTTTTTCCCTTCTATCCTCTAATAACAGTACAATCATATCCCTATTAATAGCTTTTCAGGATATCTATATTTTGTCACTGGCAGCTTTTGAGTGATGCATACATAAATTTTCTTCAAAGTAAGAAGAACAAGATTAGCAGATCATTTTGTCACTACATATTAACAAGCTTCTAATCTCAGGAAATTAATCCAAAAAAGGCTCCTCTGCTAGCACAATAATTACTCTGACATTACACCAAGAGATTGTACAATGATAATGGTATATATAAGACAGGTAAAGAAAGGGAGAGGGAACTTCTGCAATACATTTAAACAGGATGTGAATCACATTGAAAAAAGAATGTATATGATGTAATTTTAATGAAAAAAGTAAAAACAAGTATATTCATTTATTTTCTTACTTAATTTAGAAACAAATTATACACTTATAGTCATTCTTCATAGCATACAAAGAGTGGGAAAAAAACAATGCAATCATGCAAACATTGATAAGTTGCAATATTAAGCTATAAAATTCAGATCAGATATTCTGATTCAACTGTTACTAGTTCAAATTTATACATATTAGAGATCCTCCAGCACTGTGTTGTAAATATAAGAGGAAAAGGTGTTTATAACATAGTATAGTATACAAAAAATCAGACAGAGCATTTTTAAGTCAGTACTAAAAAAAAGTTACTGAATGAAAACTTGGTGATATAAACTCTAGGGCTAATAAAAATATTTCTACATGAAGCAAATAGTTATACTATATTGCATACAGCAATGTGACAACCATCAAGATGGATAGCTTCAAAAAGGAATTGCACAGAACATACATAACACCATACTATATATGAACACCAACTAGCTGTTCAAAGACAGGATGAAACCTTAATCTCACAACACATGGACAGTTTCAACTGGGAAACTATTCACATCATAGACCAAGCCAAACTCAAAAATTCTAGAGAATTCCTGGAAGCTTGGCATTCAGACAAATCAGCCATCAATAGACACATAGATATAAATTACATTCATACACCATTCAAAAGAGGCAATAAAAAACCTAGAAAGGAAACAAAAATATTGTAGCATATCAACAACCCATACTCAGATAAGCAGGGATCATCACCAGACAAACAATCACCAGGCAAATTTTTGGAAGCAAACAATCAAGAACACTATAGTGATTATACAATTTCATAGAAATAAAATGATCTGTTGTTCTTATCCCAAGTAGAAAAGTGAATAAGTAATCATTAAGTCTATGCATTCTCTGGTACTGGAAATTTTCTAACTACCAGTTCTTGGGGAAAGTTTCATGTAGTAGTGAATGATGAAAGAGCAACCATGGGCAGCCACTTGCTGGAAGCAACCTAGATTACAAAGAGAGGGTAAGTGATGGTACTTGAAGGAAATTGACAATAAGCTGCATTCAGCCTGCTACTAACTTACTTATTAATTTGCAATTCCCCCCTCTCTTTGCTGATTAAGCAGAGAGTCTGCAGAAATAATAAAACACATAAAACATACCACTAAAACCATTATTCAGGAAAATAATTCTGTTTCATAAATGAGTTCTTGTGATGCTAACATTAAACTACTGATGTGGAATAATGGTTTGAATCATTTATCTTCATTATTTTTTACTGTATTTATTTTTATATGTGTGGATGATTACTTGTTCATTTGGTCCCTTGCAGACATTGGCCACCTTCAGCTCCTGAAGGGAAAGGGAAGGGAATATTAATCTAATCACATAATAGCTTAAGGAACATTAAGGAAATGCATTCTCTATAATAAATTATACTTATTTTGCAACTGGAGGCATTAGGTTTGGGGCCGACTACCAAAAAATATTGAATTCTATAGAAGAACATATCTGTTTCTGTTTCAAAATTTCTGAATCATAAAACATAGGAAAAGAAACTCAGGACATCAATGAGATCAATGAGATACTACCTCAGCAAGGAACAGGTTGAAAGGCTACCTATATGTCCTAACCTATTTAGTCACAGGATTAAATTGCTAGAAGAATTTTCTTGGGTCGTTTCTTGAGCCGGATTACAAATAAACACAAGAAGCAGTTGCTGGAAGTAGAGTAGTTTATTCAGCCATCCACAAACAATTGTTGAAGGTAACCTACAATATTAGGGATGCACTATTAGAGGTATATATTATGACAAGTGGGCTTTGATCCTGACATATGCAGATTGATGTTCCTGCCCTAGGCTTTGATTGTGAGGTGTATGTTTAGATGTGTTAGGATTGTTGCCCTGAGAATGTGTTAAGACTGGGAAGAACCTTCCCAGGTGTGGATTATTATGAGGGAGTCTGGCATCTTCCTTTATCTTCTAAGTGTTAGGACTGTATGTTTATTCAAGGGATGGAAGTTACTAAAGGAGGCCGGGTACAAATCAAAGGCTTTTAACTTCCAATGTCCTTTTCTATGTTCTCTTCTATTTAAATTCTAACAGTATATCATAAAAAGTTATGAAATAAGCACAAAAATTTTATATGTCACATTACTCCCCTTTTCAATTACTATTAATTCATACTAACACAGCTATTATGTATACAATATACCTTTCTTCAGGATTTTTTTTTTTAAAAAAATCTCCTTAGGGAATTAAACTCCTTAAAGATGAACGATCTTCAAAGCTTCAGAGTTATTTTCTGTATAACTGATCCAAATGAAAATCACATTTTTCAAGCTAATCCAAACTTCAAAAGTTCAAATATAGCAGGTTATAGTTGATATCTCCCAAATATAAAAATGGGAAATTGGAACAGAATCTGTCTGTGAAAATCTTTGGCTTATCTGGCCCAATTTAGCATAATTTATTTGAGTTATTCTAGGTTCAGTTGTAGTAAACTGGCTGATTGGTTGGTTGGAAAACCTGAAGCAATCATTTTAAATCAGTTACAAAACTTGTTAATTTGCAACAAAGCTTGTACTGATAGTTTTTGAGCTGCAATATGTCATACTCACCTTAGCTCCCATTTCATATTGGAACTAGCAATCAAAATCCTATGAATTTCAACTCAGAAATAATTTCTGTTATAAAACCACAAAAATTCTATGTTTATAATAACTGGAATAGCTACATTGCATTTCTTTCTCTTTTTATTTCTTCTTTCATTGTAGGAATCAGTGCTCAGTCATTGCAGGGTGCAAATATGGCTGACCGCCTTCACAGCGTTTATTCTTTTATACAGTTTTCCAAGCAGCAAAAGTTTAACATGGCAATATCATAGCAATAGCATTTCATTGGTTAAACTCCTTACCAATCCTTAAGAAGATATCAGCCAGGAGGCCCAGCCAGGGAGCAGTTTCTACCACATCCTGTTGATGTAACCTGGCTGATATCATGTGAACCAGGTGATATCATTGTATCAGTCTGGGGTAGTTTCCCACATTGCCATGGCGATGTGAATGGATGAGATCTTTTTAAAGAGAAGAGGCATGCAGGCGTTGGAAAGGCAGTTTGCTGCTCACGACCTCTACCTGGCCCCTATCTCTACATCTCATTCCCTTCCTCTATTGATTAATTCATTGTAAGCCTTCCCTATTGTATTCATAGCATAATATCTACAGTTTCAGAGGAATTTTTTAGTTTCTCAGGAACTAAAATAAAGAATAGACAGCAACTTTGTTGATCATTTTTTCATGATCAGTTTAGTTCAATTGGGCAATGCAACTCATCAGAATTGATGGATACATCTGTTTACTGTGTAACTGGGGCATCAACTTTGTCACCACTTTAGACTCCCTACTCCATCTAACTTTTTATGGTGTTTTTTTCAGAAATTAAAATAGTCTAAAGAAAAACTAGCATGTTGTGAGAGCTTATTTTTGATATTGGAAATAGTATGATGAATCATAATAGGAGCCATTATTTGCTTCATTCTCCGTGAATTTGCCTAACCCCTTGACTTCACTACTTTCCCATAAAAACTGCAGCTGAAAATTCTAGAAAAATATTCAAGAAACCTAGAAATAATTTAAATTGCACAGCCTTTTAACATTAATATTTTACCAATTTATAAAGGACTGCACTGGAAAATATATAGTATAGGTGGTACCTGTCTCAATAGTATTAATCGTAAGAGGGATCTTAGAGTCCTAGTGGACAATAACTTAAATATGGGACTGGAGGCTAAATTATATAAAGAATAGTTGCTGGAATTGGATATCTCTAGCTTAATGAAAAGAAGGTCTATGGATGACATGATAGCAGTGTTCCAATATCTAAGGGATTGCCACAAAGAAGAGGGAATCAACCTATTCTCCAAAGCATCTGAAGCCAAGACAAGAAGCAATGGATGGAAACCAACCAAGGATAAAAGCATTCTAGAACTAAAGAGAAATTTCTTTTATATTTATATTTATATCTATCTATCTATCTATCTATCTATCTATCTATCTATCTATATATATATATATACATATATATATACATATTGTTAATTTTCTAGTTTTACAGTCATAAGTACTTAATAAACAACATGTTGTCTGGGTCCATCAGTAATTCAGTGGTACATATTAACTTCTTTAATCTAGGTACAATATTACACCATCCAGTGCTTCCTCTCTTCTTCCGGTGTTATACATTTTCTATAGTAGGCAAATACAATTCTTATTGCTGTTAATACATAAACAATTGAATATCAGCATCTTTGTTACATTTTTCTAATATTATATATAATATCAATAGTGTCAGTTTAAAATATCTTTTCAAACCAAAACATATCTCAATTACATTTGCACTTAATATCCATTTGTTCAATCAATATCCTGTTTTCTCCACTTTTTTAAAAAAAATGATTTCCCATCAATAATCAAAGTATCTCTATTGCTTATAATTTTGATTATTTTCAATAATCAAAGTATCTCTATTGCTTATAATTTTCTCAAATATAATAAATTATATTTGGTCAACGAAAAGTTTCCCTTGTTCAAACCCTCTTAGCATTTTCATATTTCCCTACTCATACTCAAATGTAAAATTCTAGTTATAAATCCTATCTTTCTAGTTCTAATAACACTTCTATTTCTAACAATTATCTATTCTCTTAGCCATATTCAAACATTTCTTTAATAGCATGATATCCCATCTAATGGGTCATGACCTCTATTTTCTTTAATCTTACTCTAGCTTTCTTCCTTTGCCAACTAACTTTCCAGGTCAATGCCTTTGAATCATCAAGTAGTTCTTCCTCTATCTTTTTTCATATTGTTTGGAATAAGTAAGACAATTTGGTTAAAGTATTTTTGGAAGATTGCTCAGCTCATTGATATTAATTAAACAGCCTTCCTCCTTCTCCAATTTCCCACATTTCTCCTAATAGCTTTATCTTCCATTAGATCAGCTCTTCTTCCTTATCCTCAAGAGTGTTCTGAGATCTTGACAGGTAAGATATCTTTTCCATTTTTGGTATTATCACTACATCTTCTAATTCTTCATTTGACTGAGTCTGTTTGTTAATTCTTTCTTATAGGTCCTCCATCTTTGGATCTGCTTCCTCTAATTTTCTTTCAATTTTCTAGGTTACTAATTCCTTCTTTATAGTCATTTTCTCAATTTGTGGAATTAGATTAGAAAAGTGTTCTTTTATCTCCTTTGTGTTGTTTTTAGTCTCATCATGAGCTAAGGCAATTGTCTCTTGTATAATTTTAACATAGAAAGAATTTCCTTCTGAGTTTTGTCAACATTTTCTTGTTGATATGTCAAGCTAGGGACTTTGGAGATAAGAGTTAGAGATGATTTAAAGCTGAGTATGGAAGATCCATTTTGTTTTTATATGTGGTCTCTTTAGTCCAATTTATTTAGTGATTTTAAAAGTTTCAGTCAATTATTTGAGCTCCAAGTTATCCAGCCAGCCTACTAGTCCATCCTTAAGCCTTCCCTAAGCAAATATAAGCAAAATTCAAGCTTTTCTATCCAATGAAAAACATGTCATTTCTGTCCAGAGAGAAAAAAAGCAATTAAAAGTTGTTCATCAGTCAAAGATTTATAATCCAAAGTATTCCATCATCTCAACCCATAATGCATGTTTCTTCTACAGGTAATTAGCTCCACGGCACAGCTCTAAAAATCAGCTAGTATTTACATTTGTGGTCCAGGCAGGCCTGTTTCAAAATAGTTTATCATCTCTGCCACACAGATCAGCAACCCTTTTTCCCTTTTCCCAGCTGCAGTCTAGAAAAGTGAAAGTTTCCACACCAAATTCTTATCTGGGTGTGGGCTTCAAGCCAAGTTTCCCTTAAATATAAGAAATTGTAGTGCTGTGGTTTGCCACTAGATGTCACTGATGCCGACTTCCAGATTTTAAAGTCCAAATTTATATTACAAGCTTTTCAAGTCTCTTTTTTATTACAAAAAAAATCTCAAAAGTGTCTTTAGTCCCCACATTTCAAAGCTATATATATTGATTCCAAATTAATCTTGTAATTTTCTCTATTTTTCCCTCAAGCAATTAATTCGTCAATGAAGGTCCCCTCCTTCTTCATCACCTCTCCAGGATGACTTTTGACCCTTTTTAGGGTCCCCAGTGGGGTGAAATCAAATACAGAAGATGGGGCCCTGTCTTCCTGCATCCGTCGCACTGCGATGGCAAACCGGAAGGCCTAAAGAGAAATTTCTTGACAGTTAGAACAATTAATCAGTGGAACTACTTGCCTCCAGAAGTTGTAGATGCTTCAACACTGGAAGTTTTTAAGAATAGATTCGACAACCATTTGTCTGAAATGGTACAGGTTTGCAATAGTAACAAATATCTGTAGGTCAAGTGTAGGATGAGGGTGAAGGTTCATTCTCCGAGCTGGTGGGCTGGTTTCAGTGAAAGTCTTGTGATGGGTCTTGTGATGGGGAGGTTACATCAGGTCAGGGTCACTGGGAAGTGACTCACTCGAAACACCACTCCTGAAGCCCTTATAAACAGAAGAACACTGACATTGATATCCCCTAAGCTCTGCTGAAGATGTTACCTAGCCTGGTAATGAAATTTTTGGAAACCAACCCACAAGCTCGGTGAATGAATCTTCATCCTCATGGTATAGAGTTTCCTCTCTGAGCAGGGGGTTGGACTAGAAGACCTCATAGTACCTTCCAACTCTGTTATTCTGTTATAAACTGCCTCAATCACCAAAGTAAGTTTAGGTAATGTGCAATGAACTAATGAATACATTTTAAAAGCAAAAGCAAACCAATCAGAAAAGCTGCAATAAACTTCACATTGGGAAAAACAGCATAAATCAAATAAGGATTAAAATTCAGGGTCATAAATCACCCTGCAAACACCATTAACCGCAGATAAATAATTATGTTTTACTACACTTATTTCCACAATTAGGCCTTAATACAGACTCCTACATGTGTTTGGCTGAATTTACTGCCTTTCTTTCAGCATCTTTTTGCAATCCTTTATCTTTGAAAAGAAGACACATGGGGAGAGGCAATCCTGTCTCAGCCACCATCACTCTCTTTTCCCAAGGTCTCAATCAAATTGCTTATCAGAGCCTGTTCCACGCCAAAGAGTAAAAAACAGAGAGTCAGGTAAATACAAGTTGAAAGTCTTTATTGCCATGTCATAAAGTTCCTGAGAGTAATCAGAGATAGCTAGCCAGAGTTTTAAGACTTGCAAGAGACTGAGTGTAGGTCAAAGAGCCAGAATGACAGGAACAGAGGTCCAGAGATCAAGAGTTGTGCTTAATGGCTCTTCTTACCACCCCAGGTGCTGGAATGAACTGAATTAGGGCCATTGCTTTCTTCTCCTCTCAAGAATCCTCTCAAAGATCATGCTTTGATCAGGAGCTGATGATGTGCTCTTGAATTAGGCACCCTACCAGGCAGTTTATATAAAGGATAGGAACAACAGTCCAGCAGAGCATGATAAAACAGACTGAGAATTCACTTAACAGGTGACTTAAAGCTAACAGATCATGAATGAAGCATCCTGGATAATCTTAAAGAGATCACTTTTAACGTATTGCAGCATGAGCTTTGTGGACTGCAACTCCTTTTGTGAGATGCATGTAGCAAATAATACACATGCATTTTGTGGGTGGGTAAAAAAAAAATATTTTCTCCTTACAAGAAATAAGGTCAAAAAGGTAAACAAGACATGAAAAAGCAGATTTCTATGCAAATCACATATTATTGCAAGAATCAATTACAGGAATAAAAGATTGAATCAGCAGGGATGTAACCTACTAGGGATTAATAAGCATTGAAAGATAAATAAATAAAGATAAAAACAAAGAACTTTCAAAAGAACAATTATTACTTTTTTAAATGAGGTTGATATTTTCAGTATCCACTGAGTCCAAATTTCAGGGTCAGAGTAGATAAGATGGCAATCTAAAATTTTGCATTGATATGTTTTCCCTTATGGAATACACAGTGGGGTTAGGTACAGGCCGCAGTGAAGGATTATAAATTGTGTAGGTCTGCATTAGAAGATGCCTTTTGATCTGAAGCTTTACTGTGATGGATAGTTTGCTTTAGCCTGCCATAATTTAGCCTCACTCAAGAATAACTATGACATTGTTTAGGCACATAATCAGAGCTATTAAATAAGCAATTAATTATGCTATTAATCTCTGTGCCTTCATTAATTATAACAAAGAGGAATCCCTAAGAGAATCACCTAATAAAATGAACATTGCATCCATCTAAATTCAGCTTATCTGTTGGAGCATGAAACAAGTTTTAAGTGGCTGTGTTAAAGTTGTGATGGTACAAAAGAAAAGCGAAAAAATGAGCACACTATGACAAATTAAGGAGATGGTTATAGTCAAGCATAATATGGCAAAGATTTGCTAGTACCCTTTTTGTTATGTAAAGTTTATTTTTCAAAATCTAATTGTTTGTGAATGTATGTGAATATATGTGAATATATGTTTCCTTTTCCGGATTTAATATTTGGGGAGGGAGTTCCAGACAAGAGATAACAGGTTGACAATTAAAAATAGGAGAAATTCTGTTATGTGATTAGGGCAAATTTTAAAGAAGATTTTACAATTACATTGCCTTAATCTTATTTTAGGACTTATTTTAAATTTCATACTTCTTTACACAAAATAGCAAGAAGCTAAACTGATGACTTCTTTAGATCATGGTTAAAGGGAACTTTCAGGCCCTGTATAGGGAAATGTAATTTGGAAACAAACAAAAAAGTACCATGGGAATCTTCCATTAGAAGGCTGCTATCCTAAATGCTGAAATCAAATAGGATTGCAAACTCCTGGAATCAAATGTTGTTATATCTGGATAGGACTCTTCCTCAAAAAAGATGAAGGAGGAGTGAAGCAGAATGAAGAAAATACTTTTCTAGATAGCCCCTTTTTCAGTAAAACTCTGAAAATAAATTTACTCAGGCCAATTAGTAATCAAATAGTATCTCCAACTAAAATGGGGGCATTTAGATAAAAAGGATGAAGAATCCAATCCCTTTTCATGATATTTCAATGGACTCATGCTATTTTGTATGGACTTCTCAAGAAGGAAGGAAGAGAGAGTAATGTAAACTCTTCCCAGAAATGTTATTTAACCGTTTCTTTTATTCTTTTGTCCTGAAAGTTTTTAAGGAATATTATAAACAGGAATTGAAAATTCAGCACTTGTCATATTATAGCATATGTGCTCCATATAGTGTCTACTATACGAATCAAAATTCAATAATTTAAATAATAATTTCAGGAAATGCTGAATTGTTGAAAGATGATCACAATTCAAGTGTTTTGGTGCCCTCATTTGAAATTTTGTGAGATTTGGGGAAAATATGACAACTCACAATATTTCATGATCTTCTGGAATCTTTGTCATCTTTGTCTTTAATTTTTCTCTTATTTTATTTTTGAACACTCCAAGATTCACTGATTAGTAGAGGATGTTAGAGCCCAAGTTGGAAACCATTGGTGTACATCATTGCTGACTTACTAGCAAACCTAATTAGGAAGCAATAAAATTCACCTATTGTTTATAAAAAGGCTTTTAATTAATGTTGTAGGAAATTTCACTGAATAAAATTCATCCAAATATTAATGAAAATGCATGATTGTTGGAAATGGCATTATTAGATTACAGAATCATATTAAATATTTTTCAATGCTACCAACAGCTGATTATAAAAAGAAATGTCTCAACAGTTCTACAAGTGTCCATATTTATTTTTATCTGTATAAAAAAAGGCAAAGGTTTCCCCTGTCCACTCATACCTTAGGGGTGCTCATCTCCATTTCTTAGCTGAGGGAGCCAGCATTTTCTGTGGTCATGCAGTCAGCATGAACACTGTTACAATCCCATTGAAGTGGTATCTATTTATCTACTCATGTTTGCATGCTTTTGAACTGCTAGGTGGGCAGGAGATGGGGCAGGTAAGGAGAGCTCACCCACTCA